>NC_081384.1:16218825-16902575 GCF_030684315.1 Stegostoma tigrinum
TGCAGGCGTCGCTTAGTAACTGGACGCCAAAAGTTACCGATGGTGGCGCTTGCGGTCTGTCCGTAGTTGATTTCCCGCGACAAATGCTTCTTGATAAACTCCAAAAGTTTTATTTTCGAAAACCGCCAGCCTTTAGCCTTTTGCAAGATGAAGTCACGGTATTTTAAAATCTGGTTTCACTTTCCTCCCCTCACCCCCTGCCTTGACCACCCCCCCTACCCCCCGCCTTCCCTTCCTTCTGTATCCGGGTGAAATCTACAACACAGTACAAGGTCCCCACATCAGTTTACACAGTCAGCCGCACTGTTCTTTGCAGGGTAAAGGCTGAGTGATGGCTGACTAAAATAAGGAGCAGCATTTAAAGTGGTGTCATGTTAAAAGGAGGAGCCACACCTGAATCCGTGACTACTGTGTTTTTGTTTTCAGTAAACCATTAGATTGCAATTTTTCTCTGGCATCATTCAAACTTTACAGCCTCATTCCTGGTTATAAATGTAGCTCTCTTCGGAATTTCAATAACCAAGTGGTGCATGACAAAACTAAACATTCCAGATGCCAAGAAAGTTACATCAGATGAAGCACCAACCGGGAATTGATCAAACAGTTTAACCAAGTACAACCTATCAGGAGTGCATTCAGTGAGCACACACGAGTTAGATGTTGCATGATAGCAAGGCCTCGATAACCTACAATGCTCTCTACTTTTTGGTTAACTGATCTATTTATCACACCAAGATTGGCTTCCTTCCTCCCACTGATCACGCTGTGGTGCAAGAAAAATACCAAAAGGCATTCATATATCTAACCATTTCTCATGGCTCAGGACTGCAACAGTTGAGATTGTGTTGCAAGACATGGTCACGTATCAAATGTTTAAGATGTCTACAGTCTAAGGAAAGTGAAATATTAATACTCAGCAATATTGACGCTCACTACCTATGTTTGGTAACTAAGTGCAAGTTTGTAGAATCTAGGACAGCATTAGCAATTGTGTATATTTGTCACCATCAAGAACAAGATGACAGCTGGGTCATTTTGTTTAAGCTAACACCCAGTAACAGCAGAGAGGGCACATGTACCTTGTAAAATGAAATATGGTAAAGTAGATGATACAATAGGGCTGTGCTGAACCATTACACAAGAAAAACAGAGGACAATTAACAATAAGAGATGTAAGCCTGGTATGGAAACACAGGTGAACAGTCAGAAAGTTGACATCAAGTGCAAAAAACGGAGGAAATCAAACATTTTTAAATGTGCATTGCTTTGTAGTGTAAACATTGCTGTCCCTACGAAAGGACTATATGCGTAGTTCTTGCTTACATGCCAAAAGTGATTTCTTTGGATTATACAGAAGCCTTGCTTCTCCAGCTGCCTCTACACTGACACTGTATTTCAGTGAATGCCTGTAAGGATCAATGTGGCCATTTATCTCTCAAATCAAAAGGCTATGCTTTAATTAATTGCTCTGCCTGAAATTTGAACATACTATTAAAACTGACTTCCTGTATAATACTGAGGGAATGCCATGCTACAGTGTCAGCATCATAGGGTTGTTTAGCACAGAAACCGACTCTTTGGTCTAAACCGTACATGCTGACCAGATATCCTAAATTAATCTAGTCCCATTTGCCAGCATTTGGCCTATGTCCTTCTAAGCCCTTCCTATTCATATACCCAGCCAGATAGCTTTTAATGTTGTAAATATTCCAGCCTTAACCACTTCCTCTGCAGCTCATTCCATACAAGCACTACCCTCAGCATGAAAAAGTTGTCCCTTAGGTCTCTTTTATATCTTCCCCCTCTTACCTTAAACTTATGCTCCAGCTTTGGACTCCCCCACCGTGAGAAAAACACCTTAACTATTTACCTTATCCATGCGCCTCATGATTTTATAAACCTCTGTAAGGTCACCCTTCAGCCTCCAACGCTCCATGGAAACTAGCCCCAGCTTATTCAGCAGCTCCCTATGGCTCAAAACCTTCAACCCTGGCAACACCCTTGTGAATCTTTTCACATTTAAAAACATCCTTCCTATAGAAGGGCGAACAGAATTGAATGCTATGTTCCAAAAGTGGCCATACCAATGCCTTGTACAGTTGATGTCCCATCTCCTATACTCAATGCACTGACCAATAGAGTCAAGCATACCAAACGCATTCTTCACTATCCTGTCTACCTGTGAATCCACCTTCAAAGAATTATGAAGCTGTACCCCAAGGGGTCTTTATTCAGTGACACTCCTCAAGATCCTACCATTAAGTGTATAAGTTCTGCCCTGATTTGCCTTTCCAAAATGCAATGTCTCACATGCAGGTGATGCTGTCATTTGGATGATTTATGATATTCTGTCTGCCCTCTCACGTTGACATAAAAGATCTCATTTACATGACTTGAAGAAATTCTGCCATGTCTCCTGGCCAGGGCAATACTGCAGTTTGCTGGGTGCAAAATTAAATGCCATGTTTCCTACAAAGGAGATATTTCAAAAGTAGAACATTAAAAACACTTTTATTTAAAAGATAGAAAGATTACCTAATCCAGCATTTTCTATACGTATATTAACTAGTTAATTTGCAGACTCTGAGGCTGAGGACACTCATAGGCTTCTTGTTACAGATAAATTAAAGTAGTACACACCTGCACAGACAGCCTGAGATTTGGAGAGCCCTTCCTCCTATTACTGACCCAGTTATATTTTCTGAGGATGCTAGTCAAAATGTAACATTTTAAACCTGTTAAACAGGAGAGGCAAAATGCACGAGTGGGATTGCAGGCACAGCAAGTTTTTTTTTAATTTATTACTGGTCACAACATATTTATCATGTGCCTTGATTTTGAGAAGTAGAACCATAGGAATGACAATAGGCTACTTAACATCTTTAACTCTATTCCAACGCTCAATTAGATCAGAGCTGATCGGGATTTCAACTCTATCCACTCTCTTGGCTCCATAACGGTTTGATTGGAAAAGAGGGAGGACCGTTTATTGAAGAGATCAACATTACTGAATCTGTGAAAGTCTCCCCAGCAGCCGGGAAATTTGTAATTGCTGTTTTTCATGTGTACTCAGCATTACACCTCTCATTCACTTCCTTTCAATGCTGAAAAGCCAAGTTTATCTTCTTTCTCCTCCTAACTTTGTCATAATGTTTAAAGTTAGGAATTAGCTGCATGGTCCATTTCTGTACTCTCTTCACTCTTAAGTCTTTCCCTTATGTTTTCATGACCACAAATCAGAACAAAATGTAAACCTAAAGTGTAGCCACTCAATATGAATTCGTACTGTGCTTATGGCCCATTTTGTCTGCACCAATTTTCTGAATGAACAGTTCACTTAGTGGCATTCCCCCATCTTCTACCCATAACCCTGCACATTCTTCCTTTTCAGAGAATGCCTCAGCGCCTCAGTTGCACTTGCTGCCACTGACCCTGAGCCAGTGCATTCAAGATCTTAACTATTTGTGTGTTGTTTTTGCTTCTCTTGACAATTACTTTTAGGCTATGTCCTCATACTCAATCCTCTCACAAGTGGGAATAGCTTCTCCTATTTACCTACTCCAGACCCCTCACTAATTTGAATACCTCAATCTAGTCTCTCCTCAGCTGCCTTTTTTACAAAGGTAGATGGTCCTAACTTTTCATCTGTTTTCCTAACTGTAGTTCTTCTTCCCTGGAGTCGTTTTCACGAATCTTTTTAAGAGTTCTAGATTTCTTTAGCTGTCCTTGTCTGACTCATCCTCCACATACCCAAAGCCATAATATTTTTTAATGTGGAACTTTAGAAACAGGGATAACTCATTTATTAAGTTTTGTATCGTCAGCTGGATTAGGCAACGTCTCCCTATTTTAATTCCATAACATTCGCTATTTCACACATTATTACTGCACAAGTAATTCTCAACTTCATTTGTAATAACTGGAATGACTGTTTTGAGAAAGCTCTAGGATGTTATCCATTATAACGAGTAATAAAAGTAAGGATATTATGCTTCAGTTATACAGGGCACCGGTGAGACCAAATATAGTGTGGCTGTTTAGTTTCCTTATTTCCAGAAGTCTGCAAATGTGTTGGAAGTGTTTGGAAGTGGCTTTCGGGATTGATCCCTGGAATGGGTGGGTTTATTTAGGAGGAAAGATTGGATACACTGGGCTCATTCCCACTGGAGGTTAGAAGATCAAGGAGTGATTTTGGCTAAGTTTAAATGATCCTGAAATTGCCTTGATAGGTTGGATGTGGAAAAATCCAGAACGAGGGAGCACTTTTTAAAATTAAATGCTATATGTTTAAGAGGGGAACTTTGGAACTCTCTGTCTCAGAAAGTGATGAAGGGGAGATTATTGAAGGTTTTGAGGCAGTGGTAGATATATTCTTGTTAGGCAACACGATCAAAGGTAGATGGAAATGTGGGATTCTGAACACAAGCAGCTTGGTATGATCTTACTGAAATGTGGAGCAAGCTTGAAGACCTGAATGGCCTATTTCTGCTCATAATTTGTGTGTTTATAAATACTAGCTGATGGTTTTGTGGTATTATTTGATAGACTATTAATCTAGAGGCCGAGGTAATGTCCCTGTTCAAATCCCACCTTGGCAGATGATGGAATTTAAATACAGTTTTAAAAATATCTACAAATACAAGTTTAATGATGTTTATTAACCCATTGTCAATTGTTGGGAAAAACTCATCTCATTTAAAAGACATTTGGACAAATACGTAAATACAAAAGATTTAGAAGGACATGGGCCAAGTGGAGGCAAACGGGACCCACCTAATTTGGGAAACTTGGTGGGCACGGACAAGATGGACTGAAGAGTGTGTTTCTGCGCTGTCTGACTTTATGGTTTGTTCACTAATTAGGAACGTGCAATAAATGTTGGCCTAGCCAGTGACGCCCACGTCCTGTGAATGAACAAAAACGATAGTAACACGTTTATTTTTAGTCGAATACTTGCAAGTCTTGAAATCAAGTGATATGCTAATTAGATGTGATAAAATGCTTCAGGTATTCCGTTGGAAGGAAAGAATTTTAATCGATCACATTGCTGTGTTGCTACTTGAATTGGCAAATAGTGAGTTGGACTGCACTGCTGGGAATAATTTCTACAAGGCCAGAAGTTTGAGAGCTGCTTGCACAGAGATAAATCTTTAAGGACCGTTTGAGGATCATATTGCTTTTCCTCAAGATGTTGACCGTAGTGCAAAGTGCTTTATTTGCATAGATCTTCTTTCGCAATGAAAGCACTAGTTTGTATGAAAAATGCAAATATAAATGCAAATGAAAAAAAAGTGTAGTAAATTCTAGCCACAAAATTGAGACAACCAAAAACATGTTTGCAAACGTCGCGTTTCTGTATTATTTGAAAATTAATTTTCACCTGCCGGTTTGAAAAACAGAACATTCGAGACTCGCCTTTTTATACAGCCTGCAATGCCCTGGGCTATGTAGCATTTTGACAACTCAAGGTCGGCGCGCTGCTGTCAAGAATTCACCAGGTGGCGCTGTCATCACGTTATGAAAGAAGAAGTGGGAATCCGGAAATAAACGAGTCCCTTGGACAATTCTTTCTTCAACTGGTACTTAATCTTTGAATATTTTCACATCAAAAGACCAAATATCGCACATTTATGCAATGCACTCGTGTACTAACGACTCATCTCATAATGCTGATCTTGTAGAGAAAAAAACTCCTAATTTCCAAAAGCAAACAACGTATTGCAGTGGCAATATTATTGGGAGGGTGAGTTTCTAAGATTGATTCATGAAACAGACATGTTTATTTCAAAATATTACTTTCAAACAAAATGCTGGCGAAACTCAGCAGGTCTTTCAACGTAGAAGACAACACAAAGACATGTTAATAAAGTGTGGAGCTGGATGAACACAGCAGGCCAAGCAGCATCTCAGGAGCACAAAAGCTGACGTTTCAGCCTTAGACCCTTAATCAGAGAGGGGGATGGGGAGAGGGTTCTGGAATAAATAGGGAGAGAGGGGGAGGTGGACCGAAGATGGAGAGAAAAGAAGATAAGTGGAAAGGAGAGTATAGGTGGGGAAGTAGGGAGGGGATAGGTCAGTCCAGGGAAGACAGGTCAAGGAGGTGGGATGAGGTTAGTAGGTAGGAAATGGAGGTGCGGCTTGGTGTGGGAGGAAGGGATGGGTGAGAGGAAGAACAGGTTAGGGAGGCAGAGACAGGGTGCTCTCTGATGAAGGGTCTAGGCCCGAAACGTCAGCTTTTATGCTCCTGAGATGCTGCTTGGCCTGCTGTGTTCATCCAGCCTCACATTTTATTATCTTGGAATTCTCCAGCATCTGCAGTTCCCATTATCTCTCACAGGCTGGACTGGTTTTGGGATGCAGTGGGGGAGGGGAAGAGCTGGGCTGGTTGTATGGTGCAGTGGGGGGAGGGGACAAACTGGGCTGGTTTTGGGCTGCAGGGTTCCCAAGCGGAATATGAGTTGCTGTTCCTGCAACCTTCAGGTGGCATCATTATGGCACTGCAGGAGGCCCACGATGGACATGTCATCTAAAGAATGGGAGGGGGAGTTGAAATGGTTCGCGACTGGGAGGTGCAGTTGTTTATTGCGAACCGAGCGGAGGTGTTCTACAAAGCGGTCTCCAAGCCTCCGCTTGGTTTCCCCAATGTAGAGGAAGCCACACCGGGTGCAATGGATACAGTATACCACATTGGCAGATGTGCAGGTGAACCTCTGCTTAATATGGAAAGTCATCTTGGGGCCTGGGATAGGGGTGAGGGAGGAGGTGTGGGGGAAAGTGTAGCACTTCCTGCGGTTGCAGGGGAAGGTGCCGGGTGTGGTGGGGTTGGAGGGCAGTGTGGAGTGAACAAGTGAGTCACGGAGAGAGTGGTCTCTCCGGAAAGCAGACAAGGGTGGGGATGAAAAAATGTCTTGGGTGGTGGGGTTGGATTGTAGATGGCGGAAGTGTCGGAGAATGATGCATTGTATCTGGAGGTTGGTGGGGTGGTGTGAGAGAACGAGGGGGATCCTCTTTGGGCGGTTGTGGCGGGGGCGGGGTGTGGGGGATGCGTTGCGGGAAATGCGGCAGACGGGGTCAAGGGCGTTCTCGACCACTGTGGGGGGAAAGTTGCGGTCCTTGAAGAACTTGGACATCTGGGATGTGCGGGAGTGGAATGCCTGTCTCTGCCTCCCTAACCCGTTCTTCCCCTCACTCATCCCTTCCTCCCACCTCAAGCCACACCTCCATCTCCTACCTACTAACCTCATCCCTCCTCCTTGACCTGTCCGTCTTCCCTGTACTGACCTATCCCCTCCCTACCTCCTCACCTATACTCTCCTCTCCACCTATCTTCTTTTCTCCATCTTCCGTCCACCTCCCCCTCTCTGCCTATTTATTCCGGACCCCTCACCCCATCCCCCTTTCTGATGAAGGGTCTAGGCCCGAAACGTCAGCTTTTGTGCTCCTGAGATGCTGCTTGGCCTGCTGTGTTCATCCAGCTTCACACTTTATTATCTTGGATTCTCCAGCATCTGCAGTTCCCATTATCTCTGATACAAAGACATTGCCTCATGACATGTGATTAGCAAGATCACTACTTCAATATAACCCAAAGCTTACACATTAATGCAGATTGTATCCTCTGTGTCACTCGCTGGTTCTGCTGAAGGGGCAACATGCCCTCATCTTTTTAAAAGAAAAGCTGACATAAGCTACTGAGTATAGATAAATTGAGGGGTATTTCTGTCTTCACTGGTGTAGCTTGATCCAGGGAAAATGCTTAATATATTCAGCAAAAAAAACAGCAAAGACAAGAATATCAGCTCTAACTGTTATGTTACGAGAAGATTTAAAGGAAATTTGCTCAGCACCTACACAGTGTTGGTTTAGGGACACCGTCTAAGACAGACACGAGCAGAGTTATTTTTCTCTGAAGGTTTGTCTGTGGAATTCTTTTGCCAGAAAATGGTGGCGGCTGGGTCATTCAATGTACTCGAGGCTGATTTGATAGATTTTTGAGAAATGAGAAGCCAAGACCATGACCAGATCAGCTGTGATTTTTATTGAGCGGAGGAGCAGGATCAAATGGCTGAATGGCCGACTCCTGTTTCTGAGGCCTGCGTTCCAATGAAATCACTCATTGTGAAGATACATTCTGTTATCTGAAAGTAAATCTGATCTGTTAAAAAATTATAAAAGCATTTTAAACATGTAATAATTGCATTTGCCAAGTTATTGTCTCTGCAAGAACAAATGCATCCCTCACCTACTCACCTGACCGAGTGCAACCCCATGAGGGGTGCATGTTATACTCCACGTACACTGAAAGCGTCTTTTCAATTCTCCTAAGCAGCCAACAGCTAGCTCTTTGCCCCCATCCCTAAAACGTGCCCATCCCAGATTGGGAGAGAGGCACAATCTAATACAATTAGAATTTAAGACTTGAAAGCCTAGTTTCATCAGTGGCAGCATTCTTGACTTTGTGTCTGCAGGCTAAGGGTTCGGATCCTGCTGTACTTCAAACAGGTTGTTCATTGATACCTCACTGCAGTGTGGAACTGTAAGGTCGTTAGATTGAGCCCTTATTTAGTTCTCAGGTGAATCTGATAGCTCCTTTGACAATTATTTGAAGAATAGCCATTCTGGCTGTATTTAAACCTGAAGTGACATTGATGAAATGTATGGTGCAGCTATTTATCTCACTTCTATTTGCAAAATAATTGACTGCCACATTTGTCTGTCTTAATGGTAACTTCATCTGCTGAGTTTCTCATCAGCTGTAAAGTGCTTTGGGACATCTTAATCGATGTGGAGGTACCAAATAAATGCATGTTCGTTTCTGACCAACTGTATGATGTGTTTGAATGGCTCGATGGACACGTCATTTATGAAACACATTGGAGAATATTGTATTGTTTCAGCTGAATTATAAAGGAAAACCATACTGGCAAAGTTAGCCTTCCCATTATTTGGTAGTTGTGAAGTAGAGCCATCGAGAGAATTCCTTAGCATCAATATCTCCACCCAAACAAACAAAACCAGTCATACCTGGGAGTGCAATTGTGTGTTTTATTTCCCGGTTAAAATGATGTTGCAGTCTGACCTTAGCTGTCAGTGTGTTCCAGCCAAATGAGGAAGTGGAATTTGTAAAATGTCAGGGCATAATCGACAAGCAAAAGGGCCTTTTTCTGTGAGTCTATGAGGGCAGGACTATGAACATAGAGTGGAGCAGGAGGGAAAGGTCAGGCCCCCCAAAATGATGATTTTGACACATTTCAGTTTTTCCAAGGTGCCTTTGTATATAAATATTTTTTGTGCACTTTATCTGACAGAGGTTAATATTATTACAATACGAGATAATAAATGGCCTATGCTGTGCTCATGTATGATACTTGGAATAACATAATAAAGTGGTTAAGTATCTTCAACTATGCAATTTTCCTTATCTGCCTTGACTATCTCAGATTCACCCACAGAATAATCGAAAGAGGCAAGATATTATATAATTTGGGGAAAAAAATAGTTTATTTCCAAAGATAAAATACAATTCATGAGCAGGAACCAACTCAGGAACAGCCAGAAAATGTCTCCTTATTACATGATTTGTTCAGGTTAAGGTTTTCTTCAGCTGAATTTCTTTGTTCTCATATGGCCAACACTGTTGGCAAGGCTGGACTTCTTTGCATATTCCTAATTGCCCTTGACCTGGGTGGTTTTCTTGGTCAGCTTGGAGGGCAGTTAAAAATTTACCATATTTCACAGCCACTGTGCGTTTTATACCATTATTGCTGAGATTAGGTTTATGTGCCATATTCATTAATTGAATTTAAATTCCGCCAGCTATCGTGGAGGGATATCAGTTCATAATCTTCTGGGCAGAGACATAACCACTACATCATGACCTCATTAAGATTTGGTTTTGTCCTTGTAGAAAAAAGAACAAACTACTACTATCCCATTGAGAGCAGGCATGTGAAGGCTTTTATTCAGTTTGGATCATGTGTAACTCAAATCATTGGTCTTTTAATTTGTATTGATTTCAGGTTACTGGAAGTAACCACGTATTTTATTCTGAATTGGAATATATCCACTAATACAAACTTTTTGCCAATTTACACTTTTCTTGAGTAGAGAAGTCACACAAAAAAAAACACTAAGAAATTCAAAAATAAATGCTATTCCTGGCCCTTGTAGTCTGGCTTCCAGGATATATATGGTACTCAAAATATAGTACTACAGAGTCTAGGCATTTCTTCAGTGAGTCTCATGTCTCTGTGTTCACCAACTTTATTCACATTCCATTCCTTCTGTTCATTACCTTTGTCCTGATGCATGTCATAAGTTTTGCCCATGACCATTCTAAGCTCACATTTCAGACAAACCTGGAAATCATTAGAATTGATGGCATCTTCGCTTACCAACATTTGGAAATTTATTATTTTTTAGTTTGTTGGAAGCACAAGACACAACATCGTAAATTGTTTCAAAGTACTCTGTTTTGCCACTTTTGTGTGGCATTGCTGTTAAGAAATTTGATGTGGTTTTTCACTGTCATCACTTTTTAATGGAAATGGTACCTGTTCTACGTGTTTTAGTCCATGCAACATAATAGGCTGCAAATTCAAGAGGACAGACAGTAAAACAGACAGGTAATATCTATTTGAGATATGTTTATTTCCATCATTTCTAATATAAGGCTTAATAGAAAGTAACTCATTTCCTTTGTTGTTTTTACCAGCAAAGCGCTATTAACATAATCCCTGATTTATTGCTCCATATTATTAGAATCACAAGGTATAATAAGGTTGTTAAAAAATTCTTAATTGTTTTATTAATATTTACAGATTGTTGATCTGCTTGCAGATGTGAAGCATGTTTGCTTGAATGACAGTTTCAACCTTCTTTTGGTTTCAGTTCTGATTATTTACAAAACATTCACAGAGAACTACTCTAGACTTGCTCAATCCTATGCTTTCACTTGAAGGTTCCCTGTTACGCGTTGGAACTTGCCATGCAGCCATACTGAAAGGGCAGCATGTATAGTAACAGCTGAAGGCTGTAAACAACCAAAGGCAACTTCAGCATTGCTGTTTTTGTGGCTACCTTACAAACATCTGCTGGTTTGTGAGTTATTTTTACTCAGCTCATCTGCAACTTTTTTTTGTACAGCAATACCATGACTCAAACCTAAATTTCCAGACATGCACAATAGCTTTGCAAATGCCTTAACTTGTCCCAAATGATTAATGGGATGTTAGAGGTGAATTTCAAATGCAATTTGTATTTTTGCAATTTGCAGGGGAGAGATTTACCTGCTGGGAATGTAGACTGAGAACCTGTTTTTTTTCCCCAAGATTTTCTGTCCACGTATGAACAGGATTTTCTGCCATGTTTCCCCTCAGCACTGGGAATACACTCTCCAAATCAGAACAAAATGAACTTCCCTCCTGTCCTGAAGGCACGCGTTCTGTACAGAGTTGCAGTCATTTTCTGCTGATGACCCACACTCAAGTGACCATTCTTTTACAAAAACAAAATTGCTGGAAAAGCTCAGCAGGTCTGGGAGCATCTGTGAAGAAAAAAATCAGAGTTAATATACCGGGTCTTGACCCGAAATGTTAAAGAACATAGAACAGAGAACAGCACAGCAAAGTACAGGCCCTTTGGCCCACGATATTGTGCCGACCTATTATCCAACTAAAATCAATCTACCCTGCATACCCTACATTTTACTATCCTCCATGTGCCTAGCCTAGAGTCGCTTAAAAGTCTCTAAAGTATCGGACTCCACTGCCACTGTCAGCAGTGCATTCCACACGCCCACCACTCTGATCCTTTTTTTCACAGATGCTGCCAGATCCGCTGAGCTTTTTCAGCAACTTTGTTTTCATTTTTACAGCATCCGCAGTTCTCTCTTTTTTTTGACCTTGCTTTTCGGTGTGATTCAAACAGTTAATGCCAGGCCATTCCGTCACCACAATGAGGCAGGTCTACTGAGGTGATGGAGGTGATGGTCTTGTGGTATTATTGCTAGACTGTTAATCCAGGGTCTGGGCACCCAGACTCGAATCCTATGATGGAAGGTGAGGGAATTTGAATTTTAAAAAAATCTGGAATTAAGAGTCTTATGATGATGAAACCATTGTCGATCATTGGAAAAGTCCCATCTGGTTCACTCATGTACTTTAGGGAAGGAAACTGCCATCCTTACCTGGTCTGGCCTAAATGTGATTCCAGACCCACAGCAATGTTGTTGATACTTAGCTGTCCTCTGGGCAATTATGGATGGGCAATAAATACTGGGCTGGCCAGTGATGCCCAGATCCCACGAACGATTAAAACAAAAACTGAGCCTGATTTCTATTTGCATAGTTGTGCAAAAGTGGTCAGATACAGACCAGGTCTTCACACTGCCCTGAGAATGTTAAGGTCAAATTCAGCAGCCCTTATTCAGCATTATCTCAGTTGTGATCAGCAAATTCAACATAGTCATAAGAGTTATACAGCACAGAAACAGACCCTTCAGTCCAATGCATCTGCACCAACCAGACATCCCTATCTGATCTAGTCCCATTTGCCTGCATTTGGCCCATATCATTATAAACCCTTCCTCTTCATATGCCCACCAGATTCCTTTTAAATGTTGTAATTGTACCAGCCTACATCACTTCCTCTGGCAGCTCATTCCATACACGTACCACCCTCTGCATGAAAATGTTACCACTCAGCTCCATCATAAATTTATCCTGTCTCATCTAAAACCTATGCCCTCTAGTTTCCACCCTAGGAAAAATTGGCTATTCACCCTATCCATGTTCCTCATGATTTTATATACTTCTACAAGCTCACACCTCAGTCTCTGATGCACAAGGGAAAAACACCCCAGCCTCTTCTGCCTCCCCCTATAAACCAAATGTTCCAGACCTGGCAGCATCATTCTAAATCCTTTCTAGACCCTCTCAAATTTAACAACATCCTTCCTATAGAAGGACAACTAGAATTGCACACTGTATTCTAAAAGTGGCCTCACCAGTGTCCTGTACAGCCTCAGTATGACAACCCAACGCCTATACTCAATGTTCTGACTAATGAAGGCAAGCGTGCCAAATGCCATTTTCACCATCCTGTCTACGTGCGACTCCACTTTCAAGGAACTATGCACCTGCAGTTCTTGGCTTCTTTGTTTGACAAAACTCCCCAGGGCCCTAACATTAACTGTAACAGTCCTGCCATGGCTTGCCTTACCAAAATGCAACACCACACATTTATCTAAATTTAAATCCATCTGCCACTCCTCAGCCCATTGGCCCATTTGATCAAGATCCTATTGTACTCTGAGATAATCTCCTTTATTGTCCACTAGACCACATATTTTGATGTCATCTCTAAACTTCCTAACCATATCTCCTATATTGACATCCAAATAATTTACATAAATGTCAAAAATAATTGAAATTGAGCCATGCCTAGTCCTTTCCTGACTCGCTTTCCATCATCCATACGTTTGGATTTGTCCAGAACTCTGCAGCCTATATCCGTACTCACATCAATTCGCATTTACCGGACTGTGCTCCCACGCCCCTCATCCCGTCGATTAGCCTTAAATTATGGATTTCTCTACCTACTCCGCTATTTTTGATGCTTATTCTCCTTTAAGACCCTCTTTGCAAATCTACCTTTTTGAAGAAGTGCCCAGTCACTAATTCTAATAGGATGTTCTTCACCATGGTGTGAAGGATAGATTGAAGAACCTCAGGCATGTGTTTACTATATTAAGGGTACAAAACAATGCAAGTTGTTATGTTGATGGAGCCACTTAAAACATTATCTTTTGGGCATGTATCTGCTCTTCACAGAGCATCAGCTGCTGCTGGTGTTTTGTGGTACAGATCCACCTTTCAGTGCCTATTACTGTGAACTTCATCACAATGTTGGTAAATGTCTCAGCAATAAGGCTGTCACAGCCACATTTTATCCTGCCCTAACCTACTATTCACATTCATTCACTGGGGCTAACTGAAAGTCATCAAAGATGGTTGCTCTTTCCTCGCTAAAAGTGGACTGACAGAAGCTACTTGGAAAACTGGCTAATTTTCCAGCTGAAATAATGGGAGGGAATTAAGCGTGGAGCTTTTTTGGTCAGGCTGGCTCAGAAGCTAACTGAAGCTCCTTCATCTCAATAGATGATTGTTTCAAATGCTTTCCCAACACCTGGGGAAAGAAAAATGCTACTGGCATTTATTTGTATTTTAATAACATAAAACCAAGGGGAGCACACATTTCCCAATATGTACCAAATAGAGAAGGTCCAGTGCTGTGCTGTGCATTTCTAAACTTGCCCCAATCATAGAACATAGAACAATACGGCGCAGAACAGGCCCTTTGGCCCTCGATGTTGCGCCAACCTGTGAACTAATCTAAGCCCCTCCCCCTACACTATCCCATCATTATCCATATGCTTATCCAAGGACTGTTTAAATGCCTCTAATGTGGCTGAGTTAACGACATTGGCAGGCAGGGCGTTCCACGCCCTTACCACTCTCTAAGTAAAGAACCTGCCTCTGACATCTGTCTAAATCCATCACCCCTCAATTTGTAGCTATGCCTCCTTGTTCAAGCTGATGTCATCATCCGAGGAAAAAGATTCTCACTGTACACCCTATCTAATCCTCTCATCATCTTGTATGTCTCTACTAAATCCCCTCTTAGCCTTCTTCTCTCCAATGAGAACAGACCCAAGTCCCTCAGCCTTTCCTCACAAGGCCGTTGCGCCAGACCAGGCAACATCCTGGTAAATCTCCTCTGCACCTTTTCCAATGCTTCCACATCCTTCCTGTAATGGGGTGACCAGAACTGTACGCGATATTCCAAATGAGGCCGCACTAGCATTTTGTACAGTTGCAGCATGACATCACAGCTCCGGAACTCAATCCCTCTATCAATAAAACCGAACACACCGTAAGCCTTCTTAAATGCACTATCAACCTGGGTGGAGACTTTCAGGCTTGGGGAATATTATTTTTTGATGTTGCAAATATGCTAATGTTACATCTGAGCATGTTAATCCAAGGTGCTGATATGGGGGGGCGGTGGGAGTAGAGTGGGTGGGCATGGTTTCCATTGGCAAACCAAATATTCAAAATTAGGCTAAAAATACATCGGATTTATAGCTATTGCTATGCCAAAGTGACCAGGCAAAACACCTGCCTCTTTATTATTTGGTGGGTGTGGATTTTATGGTATTTTGCATCAAAGTAATTACAATGTTACTGGTCTGGTTGTCCACTCTAAAATGGACAGGTAAAGACAAGTAATAATGACATTTTGCTGTTCATAAGCAAAAATATTAAAAGACAGATAGTAAACAATATCAAACTTCATTTAGAACATATTCAAAGAATGGAAAACATGAAAATAAGATAACAGTTTAACAACTAGAGGACTATATGAATACAGCAAAGAGTTCCCTTCGTGTCCTTTTGGAAATGCCACCTTCAATCAGTTCTGAACAATATTCAACCCTCAATCTGTGCTGTCCAACATTCCACACACAATCAGTCATGTCCAGCATTTCCACACTCAATCAGAGGTGAATGTTCAACTGTCAATCAGTACTGACCAACATTCCACTCAGTCAGTCCTGAAAAACACGCAACTCTCAATCAGTCTGAAAAACATTCCTATATCAATCAATACCACCTAAAATAGTCTAACTAGCCAGTAATCTCATTGTTTTTGTTTTGGATGTTGCTATGTACAAAATAAATGTTATATTTGTCTACCTAACAAGCAATGTGAGTGAAGTAATTCAACAACAGCCTGTATTTATATAGCACCTTCAATGCAATTAATAGTCGGGATATAAAAGGCAAAAGTCAGAAAATAAGTCAAAAAAGGAGATTTAAGGATTAGAGCTTAGTCAGCTATGCAGGTTTTAAAGTCTGCAAGGAGATGGGAGTGAAGAGATGCAAACTTATAGTGAGGGAATTTCAAAGTCTATGGTCAGTGTTGCCAATAATGTAGAGTGTAGGGAGTGTGCAACGTACACATTCTGAAGTCAGACAAACATAGAGTTTTTGGAGAGCTGGAGGAGGATGGGGAAGGGTGAGGTCATGGGAGGGAGCTGAACATAACCATGAGAATTTTAAAATCACTGGTAGAGCTGGTGCCCATGCAGATAGTGTGTACAGGGGTGATAAATTTGCAGTACAGTACAAGTTAGGATATGGGCTGCAGTGTGTTGGCTGAGCTCAAGATTGTGGAAGATTGTTATTGGTAAAACAGATAGAAGAGTATTGAAAGAGTCAAACCTAGAAATAACAATGAATGTGAGTTTCAGCATAAGATGGATTGAGGTCAGGTGAGGACAAGCAAAGCATCAGAGGTATGCAATCTTGATGGTAAAGAGGATGGAAGCTTGGTACAGCTCAGCTCCAGATGGGATGCTGAATTTGCTAACAAACAGTTTACTTCAGGCTGAAATTGTTGGCAATGGAGGGGGGGGGGGCAAGGAAATCGGAGCAAGGATCAAACTCAATGGCTTCGGTTTTACCAGTTTTCTTTGAGTAAGTGTAGCTCATTGAGTACAGAGCATCAGGCAAGTAGACCTATGACATTGAGGTGTCAGGGGGAGTAGAGGTGAAGCAGAATTCTATGTCAGCATTCAGGTAAATCCTGAATTCTTCTTTGGATGAAAACTCCCGGAAAAGTATGTATGTATGAAGTGGGAAGGGCCAACATTGAGAACTCCTGAGATAACAGTTTGGCTTAGGAAGAGAAACTATTGCTGAGTTTTTATTGGCCCTGATTGAATAGGGCATTTTAAAATTCACTTTCCTTTCGAACCCCGTCCATGGCATTACATCTTTCTATTTCTGTAATCTCCCCCTGCCCTACAATACTCCAAAGTGTGGTCTTCCAAACTTGTTTTCTTGTGAATCTACAGTTTTAATTACACCACAATCAGTGGCTGTGCCTTCAGCTGCCTTAGACTGTTGACTCTGGAATTCCATCCCTAACTCATCTCTTTCCTCCTTAAAACCTGCCAAGCAATTGCCCCCCTCACCCCATTCTAATGTGTCCTTAATATGACTTGGTATCAAATGTAGCTCATTAAAATTTCTGTGTTGTGATTTACCCAGTTAAAATGCTGGATAAATATAAATATTTGCAGTTATTGTCAATATGTAACCAGATGTAAGCAACCTCCATCAGCTGATTGTTTGAGGATGACACTGGTAACCATGGCAGAGACTGCAAGAAGGTGCACAAAAATGAGGATCGTTGGTGTTTCACTGTCACATCAAGTGTCTCTTAATTCCAGTCTGTGACAGCGGATGTAATCTGACTGTACAGTTCAAATATGTTGTGTTTATAAAATAATAAAGGGCGTGGATAGAATCAATGATCATTGTCTTTTCCCTAGGATGGGGGTTTCAAGATCGGGGCATATTTTTAAGGTGAGGGGAGAGAATTTTAAAAATGATAAGGGGCAAAATTTTTCTGCAGAGGGTGGTTTGTGTGTAGAATGAATTTCCTGAGAAAATAGAACATAGAACATAGAACAATACAGCGCAGAACAGACCCTTGGTGGATACGGGCACAATTACAATGTTTAAAGACATTTGGATAAGTGTATGAATGGGAAGGGCTTGGAGGGATATGTGCCAGGAGCAGGCAAATGGGATTCGTTTAGTTTGGGATTATGTTTGGCATGGACTGGTTGAACCGAAGGGACTGTTTCTGAGCTGCATGAGTATAATAGATGGGCACAGAGTTAAAATGAGATTGAAGCATTTTATGACATTTCAGAAAGGTATGATCCATGCTGCAAAATTACACCCTGGTTGTTAGATTGGGCAACTCTTCAACCTCACAAGACATGAGATACTTTAGAATAAAAAGAAGTCTTGAGGTAAAGAATTCCATGGAGATTCTGGTACTGTAAGGATTTTTTAAAAAAAAATCACTCATGGGAAGTTGCCATGGGAAAAACTCAGCAGTTCTGGCAGCATCTGCGAAGGAGACAACAGAGTTAACGTTTCAGGTCTGGTGACCCTTCCTCAGAACTGATGGTGGCTGGGCCAGCACTTATTGCCGGGACCTAGTTTCCTTTGAGAAATTGCTGATGAGCTGCATTCTTCAACTGCCCAAGGCCATTACATCCCTGTCCAATCTAGGTTCAACAGTTACTGGGTCAAAAACAGAAGTTGCTAGGGAAAGTCAGCAAGTCAGGCAGGATCTGTGAAGAGAGAGAAAGCAGAGTTCAGGGCCCAGTGTCAGGGTTACCTGCTGAGTTTCCCCAACAATTTCTGTTTGTGTTTCAGATTTCCAGCAACCGTAGTCCTTTGTTTGTTGTTTTCAGTTACTGGGACAATCTGCTTTTACAGAACCCAGTAATCCCAATGACAATAGCCTGATTTCCCTCTGAGGGGAAGGCAGGCTCAGGGGAGCTGAATCTGTGCACGACTGTACATCGTTGCAATTTCTCCAACCACTTCGATCAGTTGGAACTGTTGCAGTCAAATAAAAATTGGGCGCATACGCAGATAATGTCTTGCAGTGACCAGATTAACGCAGGTATAATTCCTTATTAATTTCTTATAATTCCTTATTGGACGACTTATCGCGATACGCTCTCATTTTTATAGCACCTTGTCTCCGGGAGATGTCTATTTTGACGGGGCAGTGCCTGCATAAAACTGTCAGGTTTTATTTTCAGGAAAGAAGAGTTCACATCAGCGGCCGGGAGGGACACTGACGTCAAAAGTGATGGGGCCACTTTGAGAAGTGTCTTCTGAGGGTGTTTTTCCCGGTTAAGTCGACGTCAAAGGGGAATGTGTTGCAGTTGCCACTGTGTGAGCGAGTTACTCTGAGAAATCCCGAGCTAAGGGGTGGTTCTCTGATCTGTCAGCTCTTATGGATGGTCTAGAAAGTGCGTAACAAACTGCTGCATTTAGCATTCTCTACTGAATCTTTACCAGCGCCACTACAATAGCTGCTCTCCAACAGGACAAAGGTAATGCTTTTGAGGCTTAAAAATCGGTCTCCCTCTCACTACGTGGATGATCAGACTTGTGGATTGACTTCAATTTATTTTTTTCACAATATTTAATTTCTGCTCAGTCGCAGAGTGCTATAGTTATTTTAATCGGAATAGTATACCTGTCAGTAGTTGGCGACTTGTGCAATAATATGCATTTTAGTAAATGTGGGAGCTCCGTGAGAACTGCAGTATTTGAGAATGCAGGGTAATGAAGTTTGTTGCTCTTTGTTATTGGCAGTCGTTCTCATGTTGCATTTCCCAGTTGATTTTTTTTAGAAAGCAGACTCGGGTCTCTGGGGTGTCTTCACACATTAGCCTCTGGGTTTATGTACTCACATTAAAATCAAAACCCATTTTGTACCAGCCTTGATCAGCCCCAAGCTGACCAGTTAGAGAGCTAAAGCTGTGTTGTTGCGAATTGGACACTTTTGATAATTGAAAAAAATACGTAGTCTGAAAAATGTACTTAAAATGACTTTTATTCATATGCAATTTGTTGCTGTTTGAGCTCTCCCTCCCAGTGATAATATTTGGGTATAAACGTTTGCTTAGATGGGAAAAAAGTTGCATAAATAATACACCGCCCACATTAAATCCCTTAAAACAAAACACATGGAGGGTGCTGCTGTATTGCTGGCTGGAATGCAGTTTAAAACTAGGACCTGGAAGAAACCTTCAAAGCCTGGGTCCAGGGTACAGCATTGGATATTGATGTGTTAATTCCGTGTTTGGTTTACACTGACCCTAATGGATTCTTGCTGAGTATAATCGGGAAGCGCGTGATTACTAAATAAGCAGGGATTGCAGGAGTTTTTGACGCTTAAAATGCCAGGAGTCTGAATAAATCCGGCTCGATGGTGAGTGACAGAGAGAGAGGAGGAGGAGGAGGGGAAGAGAATGCTGCAGCCGCACGGGGCAGCCAGATGAGTAATCTCGTTTGTTCTGACCTTTTAAATGTTGGTCAATATGTTGATTCGGCTTTTGTTCATTATAGAGACCTGCATTCTTATTTACCGTAGGAAACCCCAAACTGGTAAGGTGCACACAACCACAGTCTTGTTGCCGTGATAACACAAAAATAATGGCCGTTGTGTGGACAGGTTATGTTGAAAATGGCATTCTTAAAGAATCTGGGAAGTTTCCATGCAAAATCTTAAAATTCATTCTTTCTTATAACTACAGAACGAGTTATCAGGAATAGTGAGTTTTTCATTTGGAAAAGACAGCGTTTAAACTAACCAGATATTAACTTTTTTTTGAAATTAGCCCAAAGTAAACCGTGCCCAATGAACTCAGACTGGCTTTGAAGAAAGTGCCACGAGGCGACACCCTCCAGATCTACAAAACAAGGATATTGACCATTGAGACTACGCGTACTTTCATTTAAAGGGGAGCTGAAGATATTTGGTTCACAATGGGGAATCAGCTGTCAGAACTGACACCTAGTGGAACCTTCTTGCCTCCTTTCCAGTCCCTGCATGTGGTGGTGATTGGCTTGGATTCAGCTGGGAAGACTACGCTGTTGTACAGACTGAAGTTAAAGGAGTTTGTCAACACCATTCCTACAAAAGGCTTCAACACTGAAAAAATCAAAGTGCTTGTTGGGAACTCGAGGCCCATCACTTTCCAGGTCTGGGATGTTGGTGGCCAGGAGAAGCTGAGGCCTCTGTGGAAGTCGTACACCAGACGTACCGATGGCATCGTCTTTGTGATTGACTCTTCTGAGATGGAGAGGATGGAGGAGGCCAAGGCCGAACTTCATAAAATTTCCAGGAGCTCGGAAAATCAAGGAGTGCCTGTATTAATCTTTGCCAACAAGCAAGATTTGCCAGGGGCGCTGTCTGTAGCTGAGGTGGAGAAATCCCTAAGTTTGAGTGAGCTGGGTGCGTCCACTCTGCACCACATCCAGAGTTCCAGTGCAGTGAATGGGCAAGGTCTGCAACAAGGTCTGGAGAGGTTATACGAAATGATCATTAAACGGAAGAAGATGCTCAGGCATCAGAAGAGAAAGAGATGAACTGAGGATCTTATTCCACAATCAGCTCAGATCGATTTGAATAGCTCACCAATGGAATCTCCTAAAAGGAGCAACTAAATAGTCAAAAGCACACATCTTGCCAAAAATGTATCTTCCAAGTTTTTTGGGCTGATCCAAATTTTACTTTTTCTTTCCTCCAGACGCAGTGTAGCATATACAACAGCAATGACAGACACCCGACCTGCAACTTGACTGTTCATTTAAATAACATGTTCACAATAAAACAGGGACAAGTAGCTCAATTGTAGATGGTTGATGAGGAGTTGAACTGATTACAAGCCACCTCCAACCAGAGACAGACTGATGTTTTACAGGAAATATGGAAATTTTTCGGGGATTGATGCTTACAGTTATGATGCTCAGCATTCTGGAGAGTATGCAGTCTTCTGATTTACATTTACAAATAAATTCCTGTTATAATTTGGTTGTACCGAGATAGCCTACTCACATGTAAATTGATGGACGATCACTGAAAATTGCCTGGAAAGTTAGAATAAGTGAGAAAGAACTGAAATATCCTTTCTCTGTGTCTCTCTCTCTTGCTCTCTTTCACACACTCTCTCTTTCTTTCTTGTTCCCCTGTCTTTCAAGATTCTTAGTTTCTTAACTCCAGAAGACTGGAACATGGTGAAATGTTCTTGTGATTCACTAACATTGTTCTGATGCTACTGTACTGTATAAAGTGTTTAAAACTTGTGTAGCTTTTTGTAGATGGATGATGTGCAAGTCAAGGACGTTATTGTCCAAAGTTACAAAAACATTTAGTTCTGAAAGTGTTTGCAAAGATAACAAATGGACTGAGGGAAGCACTTTGTACTTTTGTTTTGGTCTGAAAATATAATTCAGCTACACGTCCCAGCAAATGGGAGTAGCGAAAGCAGTATTTAACTAAATATTGGAGTACAGTAAAGCTTCTACATTTTCTGTGATATGAAACAGTTCCAGCCTGACACTCAAATCTAACAAATCCAAATGATGTATGATCTCTGCCAGAAAATCTCTTGATACCTTGAAGTTAGCGTTAGCTGCAGTGAAACTCTTGCTCAATGTGAAGCTGCGTTTTCATGGTGCCAAGACAGAGAAAGGTTCTTGAGGTTGAGATTGTGAATGGGACCTGCCTTCACTGTCTCTTACGAGAACTCTACATGTGCCCAAGTATGTGCAACAAATTCTGTTTGTGGCTATCCTTACTGTAATCTGGTTGGATTACACAGCCAGCAGTAAAACTACAGTTTAGTGATGGGTCTCTTACTTGATAACTAGTTTGAAACCAATATCTGCAATGTAACTATAGCCTTTGTTATGAAGCACACATGAGCCGATGTGCTTTAATGCAAGAGAAGATTCGAATGTCACATCTTTTGTTTGAAATCATTTGCATTATCTATGTTAAGAGTTTCACTCAGGCTTTCATGCTGAAAACTGGACCTTGCGGTAACTATTTAAGCTGTGAAATGAAATGATGATTTGTACATTTTTTTGTACTTTGATAGTTTTTTTTAAATAAAAATTTGTCTTTGGTGTTGAAATGAAATGCTAAAAATTGTATGTTTTTCTTAATAGCTTTGCTACTTTTTTGAAACTGTTTCCTAGTGTGTTTTTTTTTCAACTATCTTTAGAAAACACAAGAACATACTTGTATCTCAAATCAAAAGTAAAAAGGACGAGCTGAAAAGTAGCAACTAGCATTGATGATAACAAAATGTGAGGCTGGATGAACACCGCAGGCCAAGCAGCATCTCAGGAGCACAAAAGCTGACGTTTCGGGCCTAGACCCTTCATCAGAAAAGGGGGATGGGGAGAGGATTCTAAAATAAATAGGGAGAGAGGGGGAGGCGGACCAAAGATTGATAGAGAAGAAGATAGGTGGAGAGTAGAGTATGGGTGGGGAGGTAGGGAGAGGATAGGTCAGTCCGGGGAGGATGGACAGTTCAAGGGGACGGGACGAGGTTCGTAGGTAGGAAATGGAGGTGCGGCTTGAGGTGGGAGGAGGGGATAGGTGAGAGGAAGAACAGGTTAGGCAGGCGGGGACGAGCTGGGCTGGTTTTGGGATGTGGGTGGGGGGAGGGGGGGAAGATTTTGAAGCTGGTGAAATCCACATTGATTCCATTGGGCTGCAGTGTTCCCAAGCGGAATATGAGTTGCTGTTCCTGCTCCCTACGGTTGGCATCATTGTGGCACTGCAGGAGGCCCAGGATGGACATATGTCGTCTAAGGAATGGGAGGGGGAGTTGAAATGGTTCGCGACTGGGAGGTGCAGTTGGTTAGTCCCTAAGACTTCGCTTGGTTTCCCCAATGCACAGGAACGCCCTCGGCTGTGTCTCCTGCATTACCCGCACCTCATCCCTGACAGCCCGCCCCCGCAATAACTGCCAAAAGAGAATCCCCATAGTCCTCACATACCACCCCACCAACCTCCGGATACAATACATCATCCTCCGACACTTCTGCGATCCGACTACACCAGCAAAGTCATTTTTCCAACCCCACCCTTGCCTGCCTTCTGGAGAGACCACTCTCTCCGCTTGTCTGCTCCAAACTCCCCTCCAACCCCACCACACCCAGCACTTTCCTCTGCAACCGCAGGAAGTGCTACACCTGCCCCCACACCTCCTCCCTCACCCACATCCCAGGCCCCAAGACAACTTTCCTCATCAAGCAGATGTTCACCTGCACATCGGCCAATGTGATATACTGCATCCGCTGTTCCCATTGTGGCCTCCTCTACGTTGGGGAAACCAAGCGAAGGCTTGGGGACCGCTTTGCAGAACACCTATGCTCGGTTCGCAATAAACAACTGCACCTCCCAGTCGCGAACCATTTCAACTCCCCCTCCCATTCCTTAGACGACATGTCCATCATGGGCCTCCTGCAGTGCCGCAATGATGCCACCCGAAGGTTACAGGAGCAGCAACTCATATTCCGCTTGGGAACCCTGCAGCCCAATGGTATCAATGTGGATTTCACCAGCTTCAAAATCTCCCCTCCCCCCACTGCATCCCAAAACCAGCCCAGCTTGTCCCTGCCTCCCTAACCTGTTCTTCCTCTCACCCATCCCGTCCTCCCACCTAAAGCCGCACCTCCATTGCCTACCTACTAACCTCATCCCACCTCCTTGACCTGTCCATCGTCCCCGGACTGACCTATCCCCTCCCTACCTCCCCACCCATACTCTCCTCTCCACCTACCTTCTCTTCTATCCATCTTCGGTCCGCCCTCCCCGTCTCCCTATTTATTCCAGAACCCTCTCCCCATACCCCTCTCTGATGAAGGGTCTAAGGCTGAAACGTCAGCTTTTGTGCTCCTGAGATGCTGCTTGGCCTGCTGTGTTCATCCAGCTTCACACTTTGTTACTTGGATTCTCCAGCATCTGCAGTTTCCATTATCTCTGATCGCAACTAGCATTGATGAATGTTTTCAATGATGTTTCAAAAGCATGTGCTAGGCTTATATAAATTCCTTTTTTACTTACATGGAGCTAAAATATTAACTGGGATCTAATTTTTGAAGTCAGTGTAATGGGTGCTTGTTATATTAGGGGTCTTAAGGCTAACAATTACCCTGAATAAAACCATGGTTGTAATTTTCTGCTGCTGCTATTCTGAAGTAATTGCTAGCCAAATGGGCTTACACTTAAACTCACCCGGTCTACTATTAGTCCATCTGTAAAATAATGGATGAATGCAAAATAATCTCTTAATTTTTAAGAAAACATAGCTTTAGATGGGCATGATTTTTCATGGCAAATCTTGCTTGTTTCAAGATAAAATTAATAACGGAATAAGTGTATTTTGGGCATTTATAATTTGGGACTTTTGGCAGCATCTCTGTGTGATTACAATAAAAGACAGTTGTGGTTGAAAATTAAACACTTCCCTTTTCAGACAACCAGCTTAACCTCAAATACTGCCAAGACGGGGAAAGACTGGATGCCATTAAACGCCCTTCCTCCTTTATCTGTGCTGTGTACAAGGAGCATCTACTGAACCAGTGTGCTTTTTCATCCTCAATTTCCACATTAATAAGCTTCTTTGAATGACTTAGTGAATTAGAGACCATTTTGTATTATACGGGAGGCAATGGCCCATCAGTATTATCACTAGACTATTAATCCAGAGATCCCGGTATTGATCCAGGGTCCCGGGATTGAATTCTGCCATAGTGGAATTTGGACTCAATTAAAAATCTGGAATTAATAGTCTAATGGTGACCATGAAACCTGTGATTGTCAGCGAGACATCTATCTGGTTTACTAATGTTCTTTAGGCAAAGAAATCTGCTATCCTTACCTATCTGTGACTCCAGACCCACAGTAATGTAATTGATTCCTAACTACCCTCTGGGCAATTAGGGATGGCCAATAAATGCTGGCCTAGCCAGTGACACCCACATCCTGTCGTTGCATATTTAAATATATCCAGTATGAGCTGAATGGAGCTAGCTCATTCTGATTTCACAGATGTTGTTACAGCCAATAGATAGAGGAACTATTTTGTCCCACAGTCTGGTGTGAATTTGATGTTCAATCCAGTATCTAGCCCACTCTAACACTCTGACATGAATGATATAAGTAAGAACATGGGCCCAGAATTTTAAAAACTGCTTAAAAGGAAAAAAAAGTGGGAGTAGTAACATTGGGCCAAGTAAGCACTGAGTTGAGATCCACAAGGATTAATGCTTTAATTCGTATTGGTTCTAATCTTCATAAATGATCTATTTCCTGAAACCAAGTGGAAGGTGATCCAATATTTTGCCAATACAAAGCAGAGTAGTAGAGATGGTGAATGCAACAAAAGAATTTAAATTATTTTTGCTTTTGAAAAAGCATGTGGATGGACACTAAATGCAAATTATTTCCACAAGGCATAAAATGTAATCATGAAAATAATGTAACTGACAATACCAAGAGACTCAAAGAGGAGCTTGTGCATGTATAACACACAACACCCTCATATATAGCCAGATCAGTTAAGTCCAGCAGACTAAAGCTTTGCAGTTTACTAGCTAGTCCAACCTTAAAAATCCGTGTTCAGTCCTATCACAATCTCCAACAATGTTTGCTTTGGATAGGAATAGAGAATCTCATCTTGAATATGAAAGGAACAAAAAGGTGAGAAAATGCGAAGTAAATAAATAATGCACTTAAATGATGGACCTTGTCAAAGGATATTGTGATGATGCTATGACTTTAAAGAGCTGTATCTTGTCCTGGTTTTTTTTTTGAAAAAAGGTTGGGAACGTTGTGCTGAGTAGCCTGCTTCAAGCCAATAAAGTAAACAGCTCGTGAAGTATTGGGGTTTTCTTCTAAAGTTGGAGCAACAGAAGCAGCATGAATGGGTAGGCTCAAGCTCCCATAGAATTAAGATTGTAGTTTTAGCTTTCAGTAACTAGCTGGGGCCTTACAGCTGGATGCGGATGCTCTTATTCCTCTGGACTTCTCTGCTGCCAGAATTGTATGTGAGACAGTCTATTTTACTGAATTTGCCTTTGCCAAGGGTGTGTTTATGGGATGTTACTCTATTAGATCAGTTATTTAGTAGTAGATTATATGATGTTATTTTGTTTAGAATTTTGTTAGAGTTAAGCCATTTTTTATTTTGCTTTTATTTTTATTTTGTCTGTATCTTAATTATGTGCATGAATAAAGTGTGTTTTGTTTCAAGCCTGGTATTTGGCCAATCAAACTGAATCTGGAACACAATGCCTTACACCAATCCTTTAAAATAAGAAAAGGTTAGTGTCTAAGCTGTCTTCTTAGTTTGTTTCGAGGAGATTTGATCTAGTCCATAACAATATAAAACATTTAAATGGTATTAGTCAGATAAACATGGACTCTAAATTCAGAGTATGCAAAGAGGTAGGACTAAGGAACATAACAAAAGTGTTTTCACACCAAAATAAACTAGAAAAGATATCATAAAATGTACATTTTGTGGACAAATTGCTAAATATTTGGAATAAATTGGAAGACAGCTTACTGGGAAAAATAATTGAGGATTGTTCAAAATATTATAATGAGTTGGATAGAGAAGAGTGGCTGGTAACCAGACCGATAAGGCTTGTTTTGCTAATATTTTCTCTTGTCCCTGACTTTTCTAACAAAATAGGGTATATTTTAATGTTCACAGAAATATGCAGGATGCACAACAATAATAACACATTTTTACTGTAAAGAGCCTGTGATCCACCTCACCAGATGTAGACCAGGTGAAGATGAAAATCTCCTCTCATGTCTCTGTTCTTACATGTTGCCCTCGTCTCCTCCTGGCTCAGTCTCTTGTTTGTGGTTCAGTCAGTATTTGCTTTGTGATTTTAGTACATGCTGCATCTTGTCTGTGTGTGTGTGTGTGTGTGTGTGTGTGTGTGTGTGTGTGTGTGTGTGTTTGTGCGCGCTTCTGTTCATCTCTCTGTCTTCCCTTTCCCCTGACTGCTGTGAGTGTTGCTCAACTCAATTTATGTCAGTGTCTTGCAGGGCACTGACTGCTTTTTACCCTTCTTCAGGCAAATGAGCTAGCATCCATGCAGCATCTCTCGCCTCTCCCAGATGGTATGCCCAGAAACCAAGAACTCACTGCATGAAATAGTAGATCTGAGCCAATGTGCTTTGGCAAGTCACCACAGTTCAAAGCTATTAATTATAAGTTCAGAGAGACAAGAAAGCAACAAATGATTTTGCTACTAAAATCTCACATAATATTTTAAATTTGCTTTCACTTGTATTGCAACACCTGTCTTTCTGTTATTTAAAATGATTGGGCAGGATACAATTCCTGGAAAAACAAGAGTGTCGCTTCCAACTAAGATAATTTTTTGTCATCAGCTTTCCTAAGCTAAGAATAGTGCCAGTAATTATAGTTCAAATCAACAGCAAATGATGCTGTCTTCAATTGTTTTTGCCATTCTCCACAGACCAGATGTATCTGGTAGCTGGAAGTAGTCCAACTGTGTTTTTTAATTATACTGTACTTTGGATCAGGGTGTAACATGAGAACAATTTTTAGGACTTAATTGGATTGCAGTAGTTTTTTAACATACTTTGGAACATTTGCTTTTATAAAAAGATATACCGCTTCAATTCAATCCTCTCTTTTCTCCTCCCTGAACATATTGATTTCATTACAATTTGTAGTTACCAATCCCCATTTTGTACTAAGCTCAAATGACCCTTATACATGTTTGACTAATGATGATTGCCTGCAGATTATCCAAGTGTGTAGTTTCACAGCTGAGTTTAAGTCTGTCCTGACCTGGCATTCCAACTGTGCAGTTCCTGTAGGAACCACAGTGCAGTTGTCAGGACTAGGACAACCTGCCGACACTTCTTTCCCCATCTCAGAGATATTGAAGTCAACTGTAGTGACCTAATCACTTCCATGGTTAAGATAGCTTTTTTGACACAGATCTAAGATTGCCCTGTTCTGTCTTGTGCATAGCCCAAAACTTTACTTCGAAACTTTACATCATCATCAAAAGCATCTTTAAACATGTCAAGATTACAAGATGGAAACAACACATTTTGTCATCACCCTTCATATCCTTATGAACATCCAAAAGATTTTGTCTTTAACAACGTGTAGTTCAGCCAATTTTACAGCAAAGACAGCAGCCAGCAGGATCTGACAGACAACAAATAAGGTGAGATACAAATTAATTTGTTTGAATTGATTATAAGTATTGCTTTCTCAGATGTTTTATGGGATCTTTTATACCCACATAGAAAAGCAGATTACACCTCAATCTCATGTAAATGGCTACGGCTCAGACAATGGAGCACCCCCTTAGAACTGGAAACGTCACAGTTGAGTCTGCCCTTTGCCAAAAATTAATTATCCATAGGGGATATTACTACACAGTGAGGTGTTGGCATAGATAAATTTCTCAAGGCCAGCATTGGCTTTGCCCGTCAGATAATAGTGATGCCAACTGAGCCAAGGTGACAATCAGTACAGTGTGAGACAGTATACTACACAGACTATAACACTTTAGGGAGGAATGCCAAGAGTTCATTATGATAGCAGCAGAGACGTCAGCAACTGTAGTGCAACTGGTTCCCTGGACAGACAAGTTTGGTTGTCAGTATACTAAATGGGGAAGAAAATGGTAGTAACGAGTGAGATAAATAAGTACGTAGCAAGTGAAATAAATAAGTGCTGTTTACATGTGTCTTGAAAATATTTGTACATGCAACAGAAAATTAAATTCAGTTTCATCTCCAAGGATCCTAGAATCATCATTATTCTTTTAAGGATTCACTTCTTTCATTTTCTGTATTGGGCTGAATAAATATAATTTTGATTAGTCTTCATGCTGGCATCAATGTTGAGAGATGCAATAACTTTCCATTTGCCGTGGACAATGTTGGCAGAAATGACTTGCAGAACATGCACGGCCCAGGACAGGTGCAGAATCATGCATGCTTGAAGGACAATCTCAGAAGACTAACCTGCATTAACTGAGTGAGATAGTTTTGATTTAGTTTCCCATGGGCATAGCGATAACACAACACACAGTAAGTGGTATTATTACAATTCATTATGTTGCTGCTAGATTTTTTGTCTCGCTTACTAACTGTTATATTTTTTATTTGACACTTTTTCCTTCTCCCTGTAGTGTAGTGGGTAAATTTCAGTTTTGACAGGAGTGCCAAATACATGGTAACAATTTGGCCTGCCCATTTTATATCCAGCCTGACTTTTGCTGGATCGAACGGAAAATTGGGGAAACTAATTGGTAATTGCACATTTCTTTCTTCTGTCAAAGTTGCTATTTCTCCCCCAACAGTTCCTTGCTGGGATAATGGGAGCTGCAGATGCTGGAGAATCCAAGATAACAAAGTATGGAGCTGAATGAACACGGCAGGCCAAGCAGCATCTCAGGAGCACAAAAGCTGACATTTCGGGCCTAGACCCTTCATCAGAGAGATGTCTCTGATGAAGGGTCTAGGCCCGAAACGTCAGCTTTTGTGCTCCTGAGATGCTGCTTGGCCTGCTGTGTTCATCCAGTTCCTTGCTGGGATACTGTTCCACAGAGGAGAGTTGGCATCTAAGTGCGCATTCCTCATTCGTGTACCTGGATAGTTCTGGCAGGATATCCATTCACATTGTCATGATCCCAAATTTATGCGGATTGCGCAGTGGAAAATGTATGACAATCAGAAAGAGGATTGTGGCCAATTTTCCCTCCCTAGTTAAGAGGAGCTGAGGACACTTGTGAAAGCCCTCTAACCCTCAGCTGAGATTGGCCAACTCAGCACAGCAGGGAGCTTGGATCTGAGAGCACCCTGGTCTGAACAGATTGGTTAGCTACCACTTTAAATAGCTCAGCTGTTGACAATGCCGATATTGCCAGCAATCAGCTCCATTTTATAGGACATTCCATCATACATCCCGAATAAATGAAATAGAAACCTTTATGTTGAAACCACTTTTATCTTGAGCATCTGATAATTATCCTGAGCATGTGTCTGAACTATGACGGTTGCTATGATCCCAGACCACACTGCTAAATGTACGTTATGATTTGGCTGGGGCTCAGGAACTTTTATTTTTGAGGTGGACTTAGTGTGAGATCTAGAGAACTTACTAAGAGAATAAAGTCCTCAAAGTTCCATGTTTTTGAACAAACACCATTAGAATAATGATTCAACACAATCTACATATGCAGTGTTTAATCTAACACTCAGTATTTACATTGGTAAATGTGGTAAATGACTGTGATCAAATACCCCATGGTGTATATCAAATAGCAAAGACTGTCAAAATAAATCCTATGGATTTCATAGCAATTCCCACAGATGTTAATAACACATTGGTCACCACATCTCATTAGATATCACAAGGGATTACAATTCTTAACTTTTCCCAAGCTGGTCTTGAAATTCCATATCAAGAACTGCTCCTTCGTGGACTGCCTCAACAATTGCTCCAATTTGGTTGATCAACATCCTTCCTTGGGACTATACTCCCTGCAGTCCAAGCACTGAGCTCCAGATATAACTCCACCTCTTCGCTGACACCTAGTTCCCATCAAACTAGGATGTGGAAGCTTTGGAAAGGGTGCAGAGGAGATTTACTAGGATGTTGCCTGGTATGGAGGGAAAGTCTTACGAGGAAAGGCTGAGGGACTTGAGGCTGTTTTCATTAGAGAGAAGAAGGTTGAGAGGTGACTTAATTGAAACATATGAAATAATCAGAGGGTTAGATAGGGTGGATAGGGAGAGCCTTTTTCCTAGGATGGTGACGGCGAGTACGAGGGGGCTTGGCTTTAAATTGAGGGGTGAAAGATATAGGACAGATGTCAGAGGTAGTTTCTTTACTCAGAGAGTAGTAAGGGAATGGAACACTTTGCCTGCAACGGTAGTAGATTCACCAACTTTCGGTACATTTAAGTCGTCATTGGATAAGCATATGGACGTACATGGAATAGTGTAGGTTAGATGGGCTTGAGGTCGGTATGACATGTCGGCACAACATCAAGGGCTGAAGGGTCTGTACTGTGCTGTAATGTTCTATGTTCTATGTAAACCAATCTCACCCCTGAATTTGTCTCTGAGGTCCAATTGTGCTCAATTACACCAAACAACTGTTTATAGTGAAGTTTTTCAATCACAAGTCTCTCAATTGCCCATCAATGCTTGCAGTCTCTTTCTAAGTTCTGCTCCACTTCCTCCAACAGGTTTGACCTTTCCATTTCTTCAATTCCCCACAACCTCTTCTGACTACTGACTCCACACCTACTAATTTTTCTCCCTGAGTTCTAAGAGTACAGAAGCATCCAATTTTTCTTGACTTCTTACTGAGTCACTGACAGAGAATTTGTCTCCTTCCAAGCAGTACAGCTAAATGCAGTGCTGCTAACATCGTGCCTACCTCTGTCACCATCTTGCATCATTGTTCATTGACTTCATTTAAATCTTCAATAATCCCCAACCCTATTGCTGGATAGATTTGAATATTCTCTTGAAGCAACACCTCAAATGATCTGCTCCATAAATATTATTAGTTATAGATTGTTGGTTTGCTGAGTACAAAAGATTGGATACGAATAGAGAATTTCATCATACATTGCTCAATGGTCCACAATGCATCTTGTATTTGCCCTTTGTCAGCCCACCCGTGGTTTAGTAGCGAGCTCTCTTGCTGCTCATTCACAAGATTTTGGGTTCAAGTCTCAATCCCAGGATTTGAGTGCAAAAATCAAATCTCAGTCCAGTGCAGGAATGCTGCGCTGTTGTAAGTGCCAGTTTTCAAGTGAAATGTTCGCTCCTGGTGCATCACTGAGTGAGTTTAATGCATGGGTGACTGCAAACGATGTTACAGTATTATTTTGCATAGGACCAGGGGAACTATCTCCAGTGTCCAAGCTAAATCTATTCCTCGATCACCATCACAAAAACAGATTATCTGATCATTATCACATTGCCGTTGGTGTGAGTTAGCTGTGTGCAAACTGGCTGCTGAGTTCCTACATTATAACAGTGACTATGCCTACAAAGTACTTAATTGGCAGTAAAGTACTTTGAGACATCTGCCGATCGTGGAAATGTTATATAAGTCATTTTGTTTTGCTCATTTTAAGACCATACATTTCCTTCATTCCAACAACAAACTTGTAAGATAGTAACTCCTTGCTGGTGACTTGGTGATATTCAGCAACAGTGAAGGCCAAAGTATACGTCATAATGTTTAACAGTAGTTAAAATCTAACCATTTGATTGTCCTATCGCAGTACCTGATTTTTGAAACAGTGCAAATTTATTGCTTGCTAAAAAACAGAGACCACTGCCAACTGGCAGCATTGGAATTTGTCATGCAAGATGCACAACTGCTTTAGGATTCAACAAGGTCCTGTTGGCTTTGCATGAGTGATTGTGTGGGAAACAAAATGGCACATGATCCGGTAGCACCCTGGAACAGCAGTTACATCATACTGTGTAATGAGAAATGAGTACCTGGACAAGCAGCCACTGCATTGTCTATTTGACAGGTGTCAGGCCCTGGACCCCATCTGGTTTACATGAGAAACAGAGTCAAATGACAGGTTTGACTATTTATCACTCCAGGGAATCATAATGGTTGCTTTACTGAGTTACTGCCCTCATAAATTTTCTTACTAAAAAGCCGTACTTCCCCTAAGGTACTTTGAATAAATTCTGCATTAACTCTTTAGCATAGCAAGGTTTTTAAGGAGATGCTTTTTGTTTGGGTGGCAGCCAAATATAGAGAATTTTCATACTGAGAGAGCTGTAATACACTGTTTACAAATAGTCGGTTATAAAGGATAATGACTTTGCTATTCATTATTAATATCTATGCTTGAGTTTATATGACATGAGCTGTATTTATTTCAGATAATTGATTCCTGGGAGGATTCCACACACTGAACAACAAAGAACCTACTGTTTAATGTCTGTACCTTTTCAAGTTAGGAGACAACAGATGAAACCCTTTCCTGTAGGTACCAGAGAAAGACAGTGCGGAGAATAACCACATGGTAGGAGGCAGGCAGAAAGCCGTACAGGAGTAATTCAATCAAGTGGGTGATGATCATCTCAGGGTCTTTACACTGTGGTTTATCTCATCAGCAAAACAAGAGATCAAATTAGGTACTTGGCTCACATGTAAATATTTGCTATTTATTATAATACGCAGGGTATTCTACCACAATGTTATCCCCTCCCCCCTCCTCATGCTGTGGTGTTATCCCGTGGAGACCAGTCCTCTGGTATCTCAAACAAAGTACAGCGGTTTCTGCGTGAGCTGAGACAGTGAGTGTCAGCAGCTTTATGTGTACATTTGGGGTGGGCGTTGCAAGCCTGATCCAGCCTTCTTCAATAGCCACAATATAGGGTGCATTTCTCTCAACCATAAGATTAATATTACAACAAAAATTCACAACAGCATCAAATTCCATTATACCACAGTATCTTGTCAAGAAGTATAACTCCTTTAAAGTACAATGACACTTTTAAGCATGGATAACAATTGGGAGTGAGAACCTATTCTGATTTTTTGTTTTACCCTGTATAGTTGAGGTCACAAGCTTAACAACAATTGTGCATCTCTGTGATTATTGACACCTTGTTGCCTCCAAGAATTTACTAAGACGACTCATAATTATACCAACCCTTCAATAAGATATATTAGTAAATGTTTATTAATTGAAGTATGATGACAATTGCTACACAAGTAAATGATGTAGCTATTTTCAATGCATGATTCCAAAAACATAATTAGTCTGGTTTATGTGATATTGGCTGAGGTATTGTGTACAGAATAGTGCCCTGGGTTGGTTAATGTGGGAGTGTACTACCACTTAGAAGCACAGTTTAATATCTCAACTGAAAACCAGTTCCTTTTAAGTGCCCTGTGTAATAGTCTAACAAGCCACTCAGCTGTATCTGGAGATTAGTAATAAATACTGACCTTGCTACTACATCCCAGAAATTAATTCTTTAAAAGGCAAATTGGAAAGAATAAGGGAAGGTCTTGTGACTGTGTCTTGTGAATAACCATTGCACTGGTTATAGATGCACTTCAATAGAAGGATGCTTTTTATAACCTCAGAATAGTTGACACAAGATCAAAGGAGAGTAAATGCATAAAAGTAAATTAAGCCAGAAAACTAGTTAAGAATTTACAGTTTGATTCTATCACAAAAAGTGAGAGAAAAATATCAGTATTTAGAAGTAGAGTTGGAGTGAGGTCTTATTGAAGCTTTCTATGCATCACAATCATTTTATTTTCTATTTTGCTGCTTGAGTTTTTAATATCAAGAAACCACATGTTCACCTGCTGGCTGGCTACTGAAGGGGACTGACTGATGCCAAGATAAAAAGATTCTGTGATGCAATGTTAGTCTCCCTACCTCTGGACCAGGGAGCCTAGATTCAAGTCCCACCTGCTGCAGAGGCATGTAATAACGTCTCTGAACAGGCTGCTAAGGAACTAAAGAAAGACAGGAATCGGAAGAGGGAGAGACCAAACTCAGCCCAGCCCTCTGCATCGAGGAAGTAAGAAGTTAAAGAATGTAATGTGACTGCATATCTTAAATATTTTCACAGGGATTCTCGGGAATTCAGTGAAAGATTGGTAAAAATTCTGAGAGAATACCAGAAATGGCCCTTGTCACCACTTTTAGTGTAGCATAGGTCACACTGCAGGACAATTGCTGCAGGAGATGGAGAAGTGTAATTTGAGAAATTGCATGTATCTGCCACATTTATGTTTATGTAGTCGCAGTCCCAAATCAACTTTCAACATGTTCTTTGCAAAACAGGCAAAAATAATAGGAATACGTAGGCAGCATGCTGTGGTCCTGAGTCACAGAATTGGCCTGCAATCAATTAAAAGCAGTTTCATGTCTGACTGACATGAGTCGAAGGCACTAAGCTGTGGTACACTCCAATGTTAATGCACCTAATGGCACTTAAAAGCCAATCATGTAGTAATGGGACTGGACTTGTGTGAGTGAAACAATGTAAAAATGGCAGGTTTCTTCCCCAAATGAGTCTGCCCATGGACAAATCACTGAGGAAGTGAAATGTGGATACAATAGGGATCTAACGTGTTTATCATAAGTATAAATAAAAAAATGGAATGGAGAAACCCTGGGAATTTCTAAGTTTTCATTTGGATTCCCCAGTTATCATATTTAATAAATTCATTTCTACATGCGATAAAAAGGTGCCATCCCGGACCTATCACAGAAATTTTACTTACAAACATTATTATTCAGAATTATGATTTCATATCCTGAAGGCATTTTATTTTAAACTTCAATACATGTTAAAGTCTATCAAAGAAATGAAAACAAGACAGAAATATTAACAAGTGTAGAAGTGGTTAATAAACTGCCTTTAAATACCAAATGTGAATTGTGAAGGAAACAATCTATTAAAGAAAGGGTGTGCGGTGAATACCGAGCATTGCATACAATTTTGCAATTCTTAGTCTCAGTCCCTTCCTCTAGTCAGTCGCTTGACACACCCTTTTAATGCTCTTTTTGTACTAGTGCACTCATAATTAATAGCGTGCAGACAGTTCATTCCTGTTCAGTGACTAACCCAAGCTGTGGAGGTTCAAGTCCACTGTATGGGTACATTTGTCACACCATCTTTGTCAGTAATTAGAAATTAACTGAGAAGTAGTTTCCACTGACATTCTATTGCGCAGTTCACATATCCACAGGAGCTTTTCTCTAAATTGGTTTCAGTTATGACATGTAACTTGCAGCAATTTGATTCATTTTTGAAATAATAGAAATTTTACAGTTATCCAATACAGGCTGCCACATATAAATAGAAATATCAACAGCAAGTGACTCGTTCAGTCAGATTGCACTGGAATTATCTTCTAGGAACAAATATAAACATCAGTGATTATACTGGAAGCTGACTTATTTTAAAAAATCCACTTCTAATAATTTACAACAAAACGTGCTTGGATAAGTGGAGCTGAGTTTCAGTAAAATTGTTCAGTGCAAACAAATCTAACTAAGAACAAATGCCAATAGGAGGTTATGCTAGTTTGCTGGCTGGAAGCCAAGCAATGCCAAAAAACCAATAGTAATACTGGCTCTTACTAGAGATGCATGGATTCCAACGGCAACACATTATTTTGGCCTTTGTGATCCATATTATGAGTGGGTAAAAAAATGAATGTAAGCTCTGAGGGAAGAGGACACTGGGATGCAATTAAAAGTAAGTGGTATTGAGAATGGGTGAATGGTGTAAGGAACTGACTGATGAAAGTTGCACCATCTGTGTTTATGTAATTAAGTGAATGCAAACTAAGTACTCAAATAATAGATATATTAATATAAAAGATCTCCCTCAAGTAGATGCAGAAGTAATTTTAGCTGGGACAGAAAGTTTCTCTGGAATCCCAACATGGACCATTTCAATCACTATATATCAGATTTCTCAGAGTGTAACTAGTACCGGAGAAGACTTGTCTTGCTCACCTTCTGAACCAGGGTTACACTGCACCTCTCAGGAAGATGCTGACGTTTGATTCTGATTCAAATTGGATTGGCTATTGAGTGCAGAAATGGTAGCTAACATTGCAATTACAATTTGGACGTACTGTCCTCGTTGCATTTAATTTGTCTTTTGCAGGTCAACAAGATCTCATTAAACATCGAAGACATTTTACGTGCCTTTAACAGAGCTGAGAAATCAGCTTTTAAGCAATCATATGCAAAGGCTTCCAAAACAAATTCTAGGAGAATTTGCAGTATCATGGTTTGTAAGGAGTATTTTGCATTTGGGGCTAATTTGCTCTGCTGAAAATATTGTGGCTGATGTGAAGTATGGGGTTAAAGGCAAAATTCTGTCCAGCAGTGTATCTCAAAAGGCCAAAACAACGTGTTGCTGTAGGAATAAATGCATCACTAGCATACTCCAGTATTACTATTCATTTTTGAATACCACCATCCTGAATAGCATGTTGGTATTCACCTAGTATGTTGGTTTCCAGCCAGCAAACTACCATAGAATGGAATCTTCTTTTGGTATTTGTTCTTACTTAGATTTGTTTGCATTGGCCCAACTTTATTGTAACTCAGTTCCACTTATCCAAGCAAGTTTTGTTGTAAATTATTAGAAATGAAATTATTTTAGAAGTCAGAACTCAGCGTAATCAATGTTGTTTGTATTTATTTTTAGAAGATAATTCTGGTGCAATTTGACTGAATGAAACATGCGCTGTTGATTTTTGTATTTATAAGTGGTGAGAGTAACAGAGCTGACATTTTGAGTCTGGTCCGACTCTTCTTCAGAGCAGATATTTGGGGAATTCTTCAAAGCATCACTGAGGCGTCCAGATTGTTAATTTCAATCTTTAGTTTAGTAGGATTTGTGACTGTTATTCTTGACTTTACGCTGATGATTGTTGAGACATTAGAAGCAGGGAACTATGTGGAAAATCAGCTGAAAGCATGGTTGCAATTTTCAATAATGTGTGTGTGGTTAACTTATCTAAGGACAAAAATTATGGGCACCTCAGTAATTGATTAATTTATCAGTATAAAAACCAATTTACTATAGGCCAAAACGGGAAACTGCTGTCACTGCTGAAATAAGCTCAAACAGAAAATGGGTGATACATCCTAGAAGGCAACACAAAATCTTATAACCAGTTATGTATTTGAAGGCTACAAGATTTGAACATGTAGAAAGGGCAATTTGATGAAATCTATTGTACAGCCTGCAGACTGTACTTGAATTTTATTGAGTGTACAAATCAATGTGGACAAGCCTTGAAGTAGAAACTAATTTTAGTTTCTAATAATTAATTAGAATTAGTAGTAGCTAATATTAAGCTGTAGCTTCACGCTGTCCTTCTTCTCGTACTGTAACGTTGAAATAAAGGTAAGGCAAGAAACAAGGATCAAGTTTCTTTTTCATTTTACCTGATGGATTTAACTTCATTTCACTTCAATGATGAGTTTCCATCATCACATTTGGGATCAGGGCAATGCTAACGGAGACAGGAACTGCATTGGATGTTTTCTTCCCTCTCCATTTCTCTGCTCTCATTCTTTCACAGACTCTTCGATGGATATTAAGAGTTCCTATTCTTCAGGGTCAAGGCAATGAATGATGGAAAGTTGATTGACAATGATAGGATTTCACAGCCATGACTGATCATCCTCTCTCCCCAAAACACAAGCTCACACTCCAGCAAGTGCCAACTGCTGGTGATCAGGAGAGATAAACTGGGGTAATGTAATCCATTCAGAGCAGGAGATCCTCTGTTCCCAGTACTGAACCAGCTAAGCTGCAGTTGCAGCAATACAATTGACTCAATGTTGCTTGGCTGAGGTAAAAATTAGGCATTGTTCCTGCTCCTGACAGCTACCGGTAAACGTCAAGGGGCATTATTATTATGGGTGTGAACACAAAGTGTGACACCTATAGGGAAAGTTAAGAAAAATAATAAAACAATAATGGAAGCAAGAGGCTCATAGCTCAAAGAATTCCAATGATACTCTTTGGACCTTTCCCTTCAGCAAGTACTTTCTCCTTTAAAATCTCATTTAATGCACTAAACAAATATGGCAGAGTTCATCAGATTAAGCTTTAATAAGTGATTGCATCTGTTTACCATATGTACTAATTCTAATGAAAGTCTGTGAGAGGTATGATCCCATTTAATACAATCTTTGCTTCTGCCTTCCAGGTTTGTCCACACTGATTGGTATACTCCATAAAATGGTAAGATTATAGCAAGATGAGACTTAAAAAGCACCAGAATATACTAATGATATACACAGTGTTAATGGTAATCTGTGCATATTTTACCTCGCAGTCTTCAGCTGAGACAGGGTGCTGACATTCTGGTTATAAATTCCATCAGATTATAATAAAAGACTTGAGGGGTAAAATATGCTAACATAAGGATAAAAATCAACAACAGCTAGTCTGATTGCACAGCCCCATATTAGCTGACAAGCAGAAACACCTACTTGCATTCACTTGTTTTGATTATAGGAGACTTGGGCATAAACTACAGCATCTTCATTCAGCCAGGCACAATGCCAGCAACAGCTCAGACTGTCTCATTTGTTTGGAACAGGGCCCCTGCTATGCTACAAGTCCTGTTTTACGATAATTACATGGTAGCGTTTTTTTCTACAGTAGCTTTCCAAAATAATCTTCTCCTGTTCCTCTGAGGGGCTTAGTGGGCAAGCTTCCAGTGTGATACAGAGCTGTTGAGGTCAGCAAGGTCCAGACTCTGGTCTGTGTAGCTAGCTCATGTCAATCAATGTAATAGTTGGCGCAGAGTGCCCCTGGGCTAGCAAATAGGAAAATGAAACCAGGATTCCCACAGGTCATCATTATCCCAGTGATTGTGGCTAGAAAGTATGTGTGTGGAATTGGAATGGGGACAGGATTTTGATCTCCCCCTTAGTGCATCACCTGCTGACAGACTGAGGTTTGCACACAGCGAATGGCCTCATGGTGCTAGTAAACATTCAGAATCCATGGGACTGTATCTGAGGAAGTGCAAATGTTGGAAACAAGCCCAGCCAGATATGGTTTGAAAAGCAAAGAAAAGAACAAAAAATAAACCAACCAATACAGGAGGTCTTACGTAGCACAATAGAACTGTTATCCATCACTCAATTAATTTATCGATAGCGGTTGAAAACACTAACATCAATCTCATCTCACTTTCCACATGGGGACTCTGCAGCTTCAGGACTGGAGTTCAATTATTTTAGAATGTGAACACCTTCTTCCATATCCTTTACTATCCCAGCTGCACGCACAGGCACAAACCAACACACAGACACACATCCACACATACAACCATGCACACACCCACACACACCCACACCCAACTAGACACACACACACAATCACACATACTCACAAATGCATACCTACACAAACTTTGCATTCAAACAGATACACATAGGCTTACATACCCATACCCACCCTCACACACATCCACACACACACACATTCACCCACAAACACACACACACACACACAAACACACACACACACGCACATACCCACACGTATGCATACAAACAAACACATGCACAGATATACACACACCCACGCGCAATCACACACAGATATACACCCACACACACATACACACACGCATGCAAACACATACACACGTAGACACACACAAATGCAAGCATATGCACATGCCCACCCAGACACAACCACACCCCTCCATACCTACCCCCACTCCATCACCCACCCAACTCTCTCTCACACACACACACACACACACACACAACTGCCATGACACAGGTCCCCCGTCACCATTTTCGTATACTCATGGTTCCCGTTATCAGCTTTCTTTCTCCTGAGCATACTGTCAACCATCCTTTTTTCCCCCTAAATGTCATTCTCTCGCTGCCTATCTACACACTCCTCTCCTCCCCACCACCACCCCCACACCCCACTCCCCACCCCCACCCCTGTCTATGGCATAAACACCACCTTTCCAAGCAGTTCTAAAGAAGGGTCACTGGACTTGAAACATTAACTCTGCCTTTTCTTCACACTTACTGAGTTTCTCCAGAAATTTCTGTTTTTGTTTCAGATTTTCAGCTTTCATAGTTCTTTGTTTATTCTATCTTTTATTAAATAGTGAATCCTTTATCCATGCTAATGCATTAGCTCCATCATCATAGGGTCTTATCTTAGTAAATAACCTTATATATAGGACCTTACTGAATGTCTTCTGGAAATTAAAATATATTGCATCTATTGGTTCCTTTTTGTCTACTCTGATTGTTAACCAATCAAAAACTTGAATAATTCTGACAGGCATGATTTTCCCTTCATAAAGCCATAATGACTCTGCTTAATTATATTTTGTATTTCTAAATGTTCTGCTCTTACATCCCATGTAATTAGGGCTAACATTTTCCCAATATCTGATGTTAAGCTAACAGGTCTGTTGTAAACTTATTTTTGACTCCTATTACTTTAGTTGCTCTTTAGTATATGCTTCAGAACCCTAGGATGCATTTTATCGGGTCCATGGAACTTAGCCTCCTTTAGTTTCCTTGGTACTTTTTCTCTATTGATAGTTATTGCATGTATCACCTTTTGATCTTTTACTTTAGGGCAGTACCTGAGGGCAGCTCAATGGTTAGCACTGCTGTCTCACAGAGCAAAGGATCTGGGTTTTATTCCACCCTTGGGTGACTGTCTGTGTGGAGTTTGCTCATTCTTTCTGTATCTGCATGGGTTTCCTCCGGGTGCTTTCACAGTCTACAAATGTGCAGGTTAGGTGGATTTTCCATGCTAATTTGTCCTGTAATGTCCCGGGATATGCAGGTTAAGTGGATTAGTGATAGGAAAAGTAGGGTTACAAGGGTAGGATAGGGGGTTTGGTCTAGGTGGGATGCTCTTCAGACGTTCAGGGTGGGCTTAATGGGTCAAACAGCTTGCATCCATACTGTGGGCATTCTATGATTGATTCTATAAATATGCTACCAATTTAAAGAGTGGCTGAGTGGAGTTTGCACATTCTCCCTGTGTCTGTGTGGGTTTCCTCTGGGTGCTCCAGTTTTCTCCCACAGTCCAAAGTTATGCAGGTTAGGTGGGTTGGCCTTGCTAAATTGCACATAGTGTCCAGGGATGTGAAGGTTAGTTGAAATAGCCATAGGAAATGAAGGGATGGGGTAAGTGTGGTGGGTCTGGTGAGATGCTCTTCAGGCAGTTGGTGTAGAGTTAATGGGCTGAATGGCCTTCTCTCACACTGTAGTGATTCTATCCCTTGAATTTATATTTTTGGGACAATCTTAGTGTCCTGTACCATAAAGATCGATGCAAATTATTTATACATCTCCTGTGCCATTTCATGGTTCCTCAATATTATTTGGCCAGCCTTATCTTTTATGGAGCCTAAATGCACTTTGTCCTCATTATCTTCCTTTTTAAAGACATTCTTACTGTTCATTTTATATTACTTGCTAGTTTACCCTCAAAGTTTATTTTCTCCCTTTTTATTATTTTGTTTCCATTTGATGTTATCCTTAATTTCTTGATTAATCATGGTTGTGTTATACCCTTTCTAGAATCCAACTTCCTCACTGGGTTATATTTTTGCTATGAACCATGAAATATTTTCTTAAACAACTGTCATTATTCCTCGATGAACTTTTCTGCTAAATGTCTTTCTCTGTCCACCCCAGCCAACTCTGCCTTCATTCTTTTGTATTTACCCTTCTTTAAGTTTTGTTCAGTCGTTTTTGACCCAAGCTTCTTACTCTCAAACTGAATCCGAAATTTTACCTTTTTTGTTTGCAAGTCACAAGTCAGGATTGTGATGGAATATTTTCCACTAGCCTGGATGAGTACAGTTCCAATAACCCTGCAGTAACTCACCAAGTCTACTACTACAGCATCAACAAACCCATAGCTTCCCCCACCTAGAAAGCTGAGGTTACAAGTCACACGACACCAGGTTATAGTCCAACAGGTTTATTTGAAATCACAAGATTTTGGAGCACTAGTCCTTTGTCAGGTGAAGTGATTTAGGTGCAGCACTTCAAAAGCTTGTGATTTCAAATAAACCTGTTGGACAAAACCCTGAGATAATAGGAACTGCCGATGCTGGAGAATCTGAGATAACAAGGTGTAGAGCTGGATGAACACAGCAGGCCAAGCAGTATAAGAGGAGCAGGAAAGCTGACATTTCGGGTCTGGGAACCTGGTGTCTTGTGACCTCTGACTTTGCCCATTTCAGTCTAATACCAGCACCTCCACATCATAGAAAGCCAAGGACAGCAGTTGCATGGGAGCATCACCACCTGTGAAATCCCCTCCAAACTGCACGCCATCCTGACTTAGAAATATATTTCATGTTCCTTCACTGTCACTAGGCCAATATCCTGGAAACATCAACAGCACTGAGCGTATATCTAGACTGAAAGACTGCAGGACACCTTTTCACAGGGAAATTGATGATTTGCAATCGGTGCTAGTCTAATCAACAATGCCCACACCACATACGTTCATATTAAAAGGGAAGTCTTATACCCCTGTTCTATTCAACTTCAAATTTTCCCTTCAAGTGACTAAATTCTGTTTTAAAGGTTACTAATGAAACAATTCCACTGACGTTTTGGTAGGTACATTCCAGATTATGACAATGCACTGTACGATTTTCTTTTCCCACCTTGTAATCTGCAATTCTATTGTCAACTATCTCAAACATATGTCCTGTGGTTACTGAGCCTCCTGTCACTGCAAACTGTTTCTCTTCATTTAATGTGTCAAAAACTTTCACAATTTTAAACAGCTCTTTCAAATCTGCTCTTAACCTTTTCTGCTCTAAAGAGAAAACCCTTGGCATCTCCTGTCTGTTAATTTCTGTCTCCTTTGTTTCTTGTGATGTGCAGATCTTACCATTGATAATCTGAAACCTTTTCTCTAATGTAAGTGGGGGCAATTCCAGAGCAGAGTCAGCCAAAATAAACAGAGCCGTGTGTATCCACCAGCTGGTTCCCCTGATGGTATCTTTTGACACCTACCGTTTAAATAAAAATTATGCCAAGAAAAGATCTAAAACACCCAATATAATCTCAAAAAACAAAAGTGTACAAAACCAATCAAAATCTATTCTGTTTAATATTAAAACAGATGCTAATATGACCTTTGCTTGAAATTAAGAGACTTGACAGCTTCAAATACAAAGTGTTAAATCACTGTGGAGCAAGGGAGGAGATTTACACTGGGGATACTGGATACCTAATGGAAGTTGGTTGTTTTATGATACAGATTAGATCTGCTCCCTGGAGGTGAGAGATATTAGTCAGGAATAGGATTGCAGCAGATAACTATGCACTCACATTTGGGAATTTCCTGTGAAACAGATGGCAGTTGTAACAAATGCTAAATGCCAGCTGAGGTGCTGGAAAGATGATGAGTGGGGAGATGATAATCCATTAAAAGGGCACTGAAACTGAATGCTGCATTTGCTAAAAAAAACACTGTGCTACATTTGTAAATGATGCTGTACACAATGTCATGACTCAAAGAGCGGAATATTGGTTATTGTGAGATATTGGTTATTGTGATTTGGATTCAAATTTAAAAAGACATTAGAAAAACTCATGGTACACCAGAAATAGCAATAAACATTCAAGCATAACTGAGAACAATACAGTCATCCATGCAATTGTAGATTTTGACACACAATGTCCTAGACATCTTGTTTGTGTCAGTTCTAGAAGCTCCCCAGAACAGAACAAACTCTTCCAATATTGGTTAATTTTAGATACTAATGCAATAATGCCCAATATTCTTATTGAAAGTTTCTGCACTCCTTTGCTTGAAAGCATGATGTGCCACTCAGGTTGAATAGTGGTGCTTGCCCTCCAATATTTAAAGCCCACTGTGACCATTCCTAGTGTGAGATCTCTTTGAGCCATTAAGGTAGGAATCACCATCTCACTCTCCTCTGGAAGATTAAGTCGCAGTTTCATGGTGACCCTGCCCTTCACACTATTGTGCATTGTAGTACCTCTGTACTACAGGCAGATTCAGTACAGATCTACAGTTCAAAACCAGACATCAATGAGGCATTGTGGGCCGTTAACAGCGGCAGAATTATAATTAATTACAAACTGTAAATTCATGGCGCAATACATCCCCTACTCTACCACTACCATCAAGACGGTATCCATTCCAAGACGGCAGTGGAATAGCAGGGTCACATGCGGGCTCTTGCCTAGGGCTCATTCGCTCCTACATGCATTCCTTCATCTGTTTCTCTCTTTACACTTCTGCTCTTTACCTTTTCTTTGGAAGCTTTTGTGGTGAGGTAGTCAGCAAAATCGGCGTGACAGCTCGAGCAGGCGGTGCGCGGAATGGTGGTGGCTACTCTTGGTGGTGGATCCCAGTTCCTCACGGTGACTGGAGACAGTGTTGGATGTGGCAGCTGAGACATCCTCCCAGCATCTAGGGCTGACGGCTGCAGCAAGTCTCCTCTGGCAATCGGAGACGGCAATGGCAATGGAACATTTCAAGATGGTGGCTCTGACAATGCGACTTCCCAGAAGATGGCAGCAGCCTGGTCTGGCAGCAGGGCCGGGGACATCTGGTAACAAGGTGAGCCTGTGTTCAGCACGGGGACCTGGCATTGGCGTCGGCATCAGTGAGGTGGGAGCTGGGGAAAAGTGATGGCTCCCAAAGAATGGCAACCTCCATGTTGATGTTTCTGGTGCAGGTAATAGCAAGGCAGTGGAAGAGAAGTGGCAGTGCAGACGCTTCAATGGTGAGCCAGCTTCGGACTCTCTTTCAGTTATATTTTCTATCATTTTTATTCTTAAACTAGTCAAAATGGTGCAGGGCTGAGGTGATGGTTAAAGCTTTTCACTGTAAGATGCAAGTGATACCAAATAAGCCATTCACTCATTCAACAAGCAAGGGCATTAACCATAGCTCAATGAAGAGTGCAGGAGGCCATGCTGGGAGAAGCAGCAGCCATACGTAGAAATGAGGTCTCAACCTGGTGAGCCTACAGCACAGGATTACCTAGCAGCCAAACAGCAGGAGCGGCATACCATAAACAGCATTAGGCGATCCCACAACCAAAGCTCTGACATCCTGTCACATCCAGTCTTGATTGACAGTAGACAACTAAACAACTAACAGCAGGCAGCTTCACAAATATCCCCATCCTCAATAATAGGAGTTCCAGCGCATCAATGTAAAGGATAAGGCAGAGGCATTCACAACAAGCTTCAGACAGAAGTGCCAAATAGATTATCCACCTCAGCTTCTTCCTGAGGTCTTCAGCAGTATAGAAGTCAATCTTTCAGCTAATTTGATTCAGTCCAAGTGATAGCAAGAAATTGGTGAAGAAAATGGACACCACAAAGGCCATGGATGCTGACAACATTCGGGAAATAATACTGAACACAGTGCTCCAGAACGAGATGTTCCAGCACAGCTACAACAATAACATCTACCGGGCAATGTAGATCAAAACTTTATCAAGAAAATGCAGGAAAAATCCAATCTGACCCCTTATTGCCTGCTGAACCTCCACTCGATCATCAGCAATTTGACGGAAGGTATATGATGGAATGATGGAAGGTATATGATGGAATGATGGAAGGTATATGATGGGATGATGGAAGGTATATGATGGAACGATGGAAGGTAAATGATGGAACGATGGAAGGTATATGATGGAATGATGGAAGGTATATGATGGAACGATGGAAGGTATATGATGGAACGATGGAAGGTATATGATGGAATGATGGAAGGTATATGATCGAACAATGGAAGGTAAATGATGGAACGATGGAAGGTATAAGATGGAATGATGGAAGGTATATGATGGAATGATGGAAGGCAGTATTATCAAGTGAAGTAAACAGCAAACACCTGCTAATTGACTCTCAGTCTGGGTTCCTGACCTTGTTACAGCCTTGGACTAAGCTTGGATAAAAGAACTGTACTCAAGAGGGAAGGGGAGAGTGACTGATCTTGATATCAAGATATCATTTCACTGAGTGTGATATCAAAGAGTCTTGGCAAAACTGAATGGGAATCAGGGGCAAACTCTATTTATTGGTGGCAAAAACTAGTACAAAGGAAGATAGTCATGACTGAGGCAGAATTAAGTTGTTTTACGGTACAACTTGTAGCTGCAGCTTTGGAGGCAATGGCCTAGTGGTATTATCGCTGGACTATTAATCCAGAATCTCAGGTGATATTCTGGTGACCTGTATTCAAATCCTGCCATGGTAGATGACGGAATTTGAATTCATTAAAGAATCTGGAATCAAGCGTCTAATCATTACCAAGAAACCATTGTCGATTGTCAGAAAAACTGAACTGGTTCACTCGTCCTTTAGTAAAGGAAATTGTCATCCTCACCTGGTCTGGCCTATGTGTGACTCCAGACCCATAGCAATGTGGTTGACTCTTAACTGCCCTCTGGGTAATTCGGGATAATTATGGATCATCAATAAATCAGCTTTGAAGACGGGTCACTGGACCTGAAATGTTAACTCTAATTTTTCTCCACAGACACTGCCAGACCTGCTGAGTTTTTCCAACAATTTCTGTTTTTATACTAATAAATGCTGGTCCAGCCAGAGGTGTCCACATCCCGTGAATGAATAAAAAAAGGAAAAACCTAAACACAGGTACACACGAGTAGGTGGCCTGCCTGAAGTACTGGCCTCCTGGTCTGTCAGTGGGTACATGTCTTCTGCTGTTAAACTGCATCATCGCCACCTTGTCAGGAAACTGGAAGCTGACTGGAATAGTCAGTTTTAAGTGAGGTTGCTGAGGAACTTAATGACTCTGTTAGTTATCTATCTTGTAGAGGTCATAAAACTTGCTTGGCAAAAATTGTCAGCAACCGAGAGTGAGTCAAGATTTCGACATGTTGACTGGTGCTGGTATTTCTGAACCATGTTGACCGGTGCTGGTATTTCTGAACCATGTTGACTGGTGCTGGTATTTCTGACCAATGTTGACCGGTGCTGGTATTTCTGTACCATGTTGACTGGTGCTGATATTTCTGAACCATGTTGACTGGTGCTGGTATTTCTGACCAATGTTGACTGGTGCTGGTATTTCTGAACCATGTTGACCAGTGATGGTATTTCTGTACCATGTTGACTGGTGCTGATATTTCTGAACCATGTTGACTGGTGCTGGTATTTCTGAACAATGTTGACCGGTGCTGGTATTTCTGAACCATGTTGACTGGTGCTGATATTTCTGAACCATGTTGACTGGTGTTGGTATTTCTGACCAATGTTGGCTGGTGCTGGTATTTCTGAACCATGTTGGCCAGTGCTGGTATTTCTGTACCATGTTGACTGGTGCTGATATTTCTGAACCATGTTGACTGGTGCTGGTATTTCTGAACCTTGTTGACCGGTGCTGGTATTTCTGAACCATGTTGACTGGTGCTGGTATTTCTGAACCATGTTGACCGGTGCTGGTATTTCTGAACCATGTTGACTGGTGCTGATATTTCTGAACCATGTTGACTGGTGCTGGTATTTCTGACCAATGTTGACTGGTGCTGGTATTTCGGAACCATGTTGACCGGTGCTGGTATTTCTGAACCATGTTGACCGGTGCTGATATTTCTGACCAATGTTGACTGGTGCTGGTATTTCTGAACCATGTTGACTGGTGCTGGTATTTCTGAACCATGTTGACTGGTGCTGGTATTTCTGACCAATGTTGACCGGTGCTGGTATTTCTGAGCCATGTTGACCGGTGCTGGTATTTCTGTACCATGTTGACCGGTGCTGGTATTTCTGAACCATGTTGACTGGTGCTGGTATTTCTGACCAATGTTGACCAGTGCTGGTATTTCTGAACCATGTTGACTGGTGCTGGTATTTTTGAGCAATGTTGACTGGTGCTGGTATTTCTGAACCATGTTGACCGGTACTGGTATTTCTGTACCATGTTGACTGGTGCTGATATTTCTGAACCATGTTGACTGGTGCTGGTATTTCTGAACCATGTTGACCGGTGGGTATTTCTGAACCATGTTGACTGGAGCTGGTAATTTTGAACCATGTTGACTGGTGCTGATATTTTTGAACCATGTTGACTGGTGCTGGTATTTCTGAACCATGTTGACTGGTGCAGGTATTTCTGTACCATGTTGATCGGTGCTGATATTTCTGAACCATGTTGACTGGTGCTGGTATTTCTGACCAATGTTGACCGGTGCTGGTATTTCTGAACCATTTTGACTGGTGCTGATATTTCTGAACCATGTTGACCAGTGCTGGTATTTCTGAACCATGTTGACCGGTGCTGGTATTTCTGACCAATGTTGACCGGTGCTGGTATTTCTGAACCATTTTGACTGGTGCTGATATTTCTGAACCATGTTGACCGGTGCTGGTATCTCTGAACCTTGTTGACTGGTGCTGGTATTTCTGACCAATGTTGACCGGCGCTGGTATATCTGAGCCTTGTTGACTGGTGCTGGTATTTCTGACCAATGTTGACTGGTGCTGGTATATCTGTACCATGTTGACCAGTACTGGTAATTTTGAACCATATTGACTGGTGCTGGTAATTTTGAAGCCAGTCCACCACTGTTTTTGAACTTGGCAGGGCTCAAGGCTCCTTTCCAGAGATACTGCCAACTCTGCTAAGCTAAGAAAGTAACCAATGGAAAGCCTGTGTTATAGAAATTTGGGAAAGTAAGGTATACCTGGGAGCATTTTCTGTTTGTCCAACATTAATTCATTGGCAGATCTGCAGAAATCGGAGGAGAAACGATGTAAATTCTATCAATACTATCTCTCTGGAGTTTCAACAGAACTTCCAACAGAAATTTGGAAGTCAATTTGATGAGTATATTTTGACGTTCAATCCTTTAGTGTCTGGGTGACTGATTAGACTCTCCTAAGATTACTCTTATAATAAATGAGTCAGCAACATATTAGAAATATCGTATTAATTTTAGCAATTATCTAGTCCAGTCAGTAATTAAATATATCAATGCCTTTTTATTTTACTTTAAATTTTAAATTAATCATAAAACTAGGAGCCACATATTTTGCAATAGTTCAAATAGAGAGCAATTTAAATGATTGCACACTAGTTTCTGATGGTGTAATATTAGAATGTAAGGATTTAGGAATGTAAAATGGCTTCCAAAAGATTCACTGATATTTACAGATTTATTTTAGAATTCCAGTTTTTCACTACAACGTGGTTTTGATTCTGTAATGAAAACGTGTCTTACTGTGACGTGAAAACCTGGAAAACAGGATTTGCAGGTAGAGGTTAGGCCAGCTACCTAAGCCGTCAATGCACAACAATTGCATCAATTGCAAATAGATTCTGGAATTAACAAATATCTGGAACATTTTAAGGTACACTCCCAACGTCAATTGACAATTGAAAATCCTCTTACTAAGCAACAGGTAAGGTAACTAAACTTCCCAGATTATTTAAAGAACTGTATATCTTTGGCCCTGATATTATGGTCGGTTGAGTTTGTGAGGATCGGTATGATCCACTTGCTGAGTACAATGTGACAAGTTTTTAAATGTGGACAATCAGGGGACACTGTGGATGTAAAGATACTGCTGTTAAAATTGGGAAAAATAGGATTTCTGTAGAGATGAGGAAAATATTTATTGGAGCAACAGTCCTCTTGGTATCATAGATCTATCATCAATAGAACGCAATAGTTAACGGCATCATTTCATATTTGTGCTGTGCCTTGAAGAAAGAAAAGTGTTTTAAGGCATTTAAGATCAACAAAATTACACAAAATTGATACAAAATCCCTTTAAAAAAACTACCATAAGGAGTAAAGTAAACCTGACTAAAGGTATAGGTTTTAAGCTGGGTTTAGAGGAGGGTGAAAGAGAGAGATGAAGAGATATTTTGAATACTTGGATATATTGAAAGGCTTTGATGGCTTTGAAAATGAGTACTGCTGGTGTTCTTGGGACAATGATCAGGAGCAGAAACCCTGGGCAAATTTTCTGTTTTGAATTCAAAAACCCTAAAGACAACAGTAACATCAGCATATAGATAACAAAGCATGGAGCTGGAGGAATACAGCAAGATAGGCAGCATCAGAGGAACAGGAAAGTTGACATTTCAGGTCCCAAAATGATGACTTTCCTGTTCCACTGAAGCTGCCTGGCCTCCTACATTCCTCCAGCTCCACGCTTTGTTATCTCTGACTTCAGCATCTGTAGTCCTTGCTATTGAGTAGTACCAGTATTCCTGGTTCATTGAATCTGTTGACTGTAACCTTTCTAAACTTTAAAGACCATCTAATCTCTTGATAAGCTCATTATAAATCATCCAGGAAGTTGATGTCCTACATCACTCGAACTGCAGCTGCTGCAGATCTGAAACAAACAAAAGCAGAAATTGTTGGAGAAAGTCAGCAGGTCTGGCAGCATCTCTCCATTGAAAATAGTTGAAGTTTTGAGTCCAGTGGCCCTTCTTCAGAACTGATAGCAGCTAGAAAAATGTGGTATTTATGCTGATAATGGAGGGGGTGGGCTTTGGGAGGAAAAGGAGCCAGCAGCTAGTTGAAGATGGAGCCTAGAGAGAGAGAAAGAGAGACAAGAAAGGGTGAGCAGACAAATGGATTGTTGACAGTAAGCCAGGGAAGAAGTGACAGAAACAGAGGTTGCTGGGAAAGCTCAGCAGCCCTGGCAGCATATGCACAAAGAAGTCAAGAGTTGACCTTTCAGGTCCAGTGACCCTTCCACAGAACAATGAAGTGAAACTGGATAGGTGATAATGAGGACTATGAGTACTTGAAAACGGGTTGGCTGCTCTGAAGGCAATCCATTTCATGACAGGACCCAAAGTTGTAGGGGTAGGTAATAGACACAAAAGGAAGTCTCCAGATTTTGAAATTGTTAAAGTCAATGGTGAGTCCTGAAGGTTGTCAGGTACCTATGTGGAAGATGACGTGTTGTTCTTCCAGCTGGCTTTGGGTCTGGTTGGAGCACTACAGCAAGCAATACCTTTACCCAGCTGCTTCTAGTTCTGCAAAAAATGTCACTGGACCTTAAAATGTCATTTCCATTTTCTCTCCATAGATGCTGCCAGACCTGCTGAGTTTCTCCAACAATTTCTGTTCTTGTTTGTGTCAGCACGTGAGGCCCATCCAAGAACTTTAATTCTTAACAGACCGGCCTTGTGCACCAAACTGCCTTTTGAGAGTAAACTTATTAAATTTGTTTAGGTTGAAAGTCAGGAAAATGTCATAAAACTTGTTTTGTCTATAATAAATCTCAAACAGAATGAGTTTCAAACATCCACCTCTGTATCAGGGACCAGTGATGTTAGCTTGGGTTTTTCATGGTGTAAAGATAAATCTTTGCCCTCAGTGGCATATTTGTCGTCACAAATTCAAATCTTCATTATTCAAAAGAATTTTTACTCACCTAAGTCCTTTTCTTCAGAACTAATGAGAGTCAAAGCCACACATCCAATTGATCATTTTGTCATTGCCCGCGTTTTATTTGAGGCCTTACAATTAGCTCTTGTACGTTAAACTGCTGACACAAGAACATTTTTAAAATTCATTCACAGAATAGGCAGCATTTATTGCCCATCCCTAATTGCTCAGAAAGCTGTTAAGAATCAACCACATTGTTGTGGTCAGAGGTAATGGGAACTGCAGATGCTGGAGAACCCAAGATAACAAAGTGTGCGGCTGGATGAACACAGCAGGCCAAGCAGCATCTCAGGAGCACAAAAGCTGATGTTTTGGATGGGTCTGGAGTCACATGTGGGCCAGACCAGGTAAGGGTGGGAATTTGCTTCCCTAGAGGACATTAGTGACTCAGATAGGTTTTTCCAACAATAGTTTCATGATCATCATTAGACTGTTAATTCCAAACTTTTTTTGAATTCAAATCCACTATCTTTACCTATCAAATATTTATCAGACTCAGTTTTGAAAGTTATATTGAAGCAGCTTCAATCCCCCTTGTAGGCAGAGCAGTCCAGATGTTACAACCCCTTGAAAGCCTCCTTCAAATGTCTTGTCAACTATTTCGATCTCTGTTGCCAACCTTCCTGCAAGCCGAAACAGTTTCCCCCTAGTTACTCTTTCAAAGTCATCCATTAATTTGAATGTCTCTATAAATCTTCTGCACTGTGAGGGGAACAATTTAGCTTTTCTTTTCTTTTCACGTAACACTTACATTCCTTCTGAGCTTGGCTGTTGGACTGTACCAGGCCACACCCCAAAGGGAGGTTTTGTAACTGGGAAGTATTTGTCTTGTCACAGAGTGGAGACAGAATGTTCCTCAGCTGATAATGTTTTCACAGATGACTCAATAGACTTATTCCGCTAAATGCATCGCTAGTTTTCAGTATGCTATATGATGCAGCTGTGGATGTGGGAGGCTCTTGTGGCGTCCTGAGAACCAAGGACTCCAAACTGAATGCTCTTTGTTTGAGAAAGGACAGACTTTCTTATTCCTTAGATAGTCAATCAATTAATGATTAAATAATGATCTTTATCGTAGTTGGCTCATGGTACTCATGCTTTTATGGAAAATCACTCTCAATTTTCTGTGTGTGTGTGTGTGTGTGTGTGTGTGTGTGTGTGTGTTTGTGAGCGTGTGTGATCCTCAATTTCTTTAATATCTGTGGAGCTGCCTGATTAACAATGAGAAGTGGTACTGAGGGAGATTACAACTCAGGCTGATTTTTCTCCTTCGAGAGTTACTGCAGCTAATTGCAGTAGTTTAGCTGCTTCCCTAGTTGAGTACCACTGCTGTTGGATTTTACCCAGTGCTGGCCACTGATTCTAGTGAGCCCAGGTGTTCCCTGTTACAACTGACTGGATAAATTAGGAGCTGACTACATCTCAGAAGAACAGCAAATGTAATGCAAGTGTAATTTAACCCATCACAAAGCAGGGTCTGTATTCAATTATTAAACCAGATCAATGGTGAAGAAACTCAGAGAACAATTGGCTGTTATCAAATTACATAAAATGGAATGACTTGTTCAAAATGCTTACTTCTATATAAGCAGATACTTTAATCAATTAGTATTGTATTCTGAACGCAGAGATTTCTGGAATTCGGGTCCATTATCCTTCATTATTAGTCAGGGATATTAATTGCCCTTGTGAGGACCATCTTGCATCACGGACATTGAGAAGAGCCACAACTGCACCTTCAGTCAGAATTGCAGTTAGCCACAAAACATTGGAGCGTCAGACTAAAACCCACACAGAAATTTGAAACATTCTAACTAGAATGGGTAGGCAAAGACCTCATGGTTTTATTGCCAGACTTTTACTCCAGAGATGCAAGCAATGTTCTGGGAACCTGAGTTCAAATCCTGCCATGGCAGATGATGGGATATGAATTCAATAATAATCTGGTCTTAAAAATCTAATGATGACCATGAAATCATTGCTGATTGTCAGGAAAAACCCATTTGGCTCATTAGTGTCTTTTAGGGAAGGAAATCTGCCAAACTTACCTGGTCTGGCCTACATGTGACTCCAGACCAGCAGCAGTGTGGTTGAATCTTAATTCCTCTCTGAGCAAACAGGGATAGGCAATAAATGCTGGCCTAACTAGCAATGCCCAAATCCTATGAATGAATAAAAAAAATTAAAGATGAGAATGTCATAAATTGGTTTCTTCCTTTTATTTATCATTTTCAGCCAATAGTAAGCTGATCTCCCATGAGTACAATACCAGGAAAACAAAGCTACAGGACTAAGTAGGATAACTGCATTGGCATCCAGGCTATTTGCAAATTAAAAAAGTAAAAGCAAAGTTACTGTAGTCTAATCAGACCATTTGGCCGCGCTCTCATTAGAGACAACTGCTGGTGGTTTAATCCGAGGATCATAACATGTCAGCAGAGGGGAGAATTTGGGAAAGAGAATCCTGCATGGTAATCTCAGCCTGTTACAGGAATTGAACCCACACTGTTGGCATCACCGTGCATCACAAACCAACTGTCCAGCCAACTGAACTAACTGTTACCCAAATTTGCAATCTATGGAACAAAACTCAGAACAAAGTCCCAGAACCAAACTGGATTTGTGGCAGAGGTCACCCTGTTCGGAACAATAAACACCACTCAATTGATTTAAGGGTACAAACGTCCTCCTAAACACAAGACAAAATCTTGTTTGGGACTGTGACAAATAGATCAAGAATTAGAACAGCAGCCTCCAAATCTGAGGCATAAAAATGAGTGGCACTGACATCTAATCTTAAAACCTATGACACTAAGTCTGCGTTGAAAAGCCTCGGGAGATTAATGTTTCCGAAAAGAGTTAGATTTGTTTTAATAAAATAAACAACCATGGATACTGGAGATCTGAAATTGTTGGAGAAATGCAGCAGGTCTGGAAGCATCTGTGGGAAGATAACAGAGTTATCATTTTGAGCCCAATGGCTCCTCAATAGATTGCAGGAACCGTAGATGCTGGAGAATCTGAGATAACAATGTGTGGATCTGGATGAACACAGCAGGCCAAGCAGCAGCAAAGGAGCAGGAAGGATGACGTTTCAGGCCTAGACCCTTCTTCAGAAAAGGGTCCAGGCCCGAAGCATCAGCCTTCCTGCTCCTTTGATGCTGCTTGGCATGTTGTGTTCATCCACCTCTACACTCCTCAATAGATTTGTTTTAATCCTGTTTGGAATTATTCAGAAGGAAAATAAAGAAACACGAGTATTTCTATAACACCTTTCCCAATCTTAGGATTCTGAAGTGCTCTACAGTCATTGAAGTCCTTTTGACAGGTGTAATGCAGGAAACATGGCAGTCAATTTTCACACAACAAGTTTCTAAAACAGCAATGTAATAATGACAGGGATAATCTCTTCCTATGTTGACGAATCAAAGATAAATATTGGCCAGGATAACTTCCCTGTTTTCTATTAAGGTAGAGTCATGGAATCTGCTTTGATTGATTATTGTTATCACACCCACTGAAATCAGCAAAGGGTGCTGTGTTGCGTGCTATACAGGCAGTCCATACCATACAAAGTGCATCAGGGTAGCAGAACAGAGTGCAGAATATAGTGTTATAGCCACAAAGATGGTGCAGAGAGAGAGGTCAGAATTAACTTTTGAGAAGTCGTTTCAAAAGTCTGATAACAGCAGGAATGAAGCTGGTTTTGAATGTATTTGTACATGTATTAAAACTTTTATGCCTTCCACCTGATGAAAGAGGATGGAAGAGAGTAAAATTGGAGTGGGAGGGGTCTTCAATTATGTTGTCTGCTTTCCCAAGTCAGCAGGAGGTATAGATAGAATCAATGGATGGAGCGATGGTTTGTATGAGGGACTGGGCTATGGTCACAACTCTCTGTAGTTTCTTCTGGTCTTGAGAAGATCAGTTGCCAAACCACGCTATGATGCATCCAGATAGGATGCTTGACACTAAAGCAAAAACTCAGCTTGACACAAAAGCGAGATCAGTTCCTCTTTCATTGCCACAGCATTGTAATCGTTACTTTTGTGCTTAGGTCTCTGGAGTAGGCCTTGAACTTGCAATTTTCTGACTTCTCAACTAAACCATATTTAACAGTTTATACTTACAGTCTAACTAAATACTATTTCATGGTCAGACTAGCCTGCGATAATGCTTACAAAACAGAAAGTGTCTTCAAGTTAAATAACTTCCCCAGGTTCCAATGGAAATAAAAGCTGAACTATTCCTGAGACCACGTGTATGGGTTTATTACCTCTATTCTTCTTTCACTCTGCTGATTTTGTTTGGATAATCACAACAAAAAGGCATTCTTTTCTGTATGCTGATGAGCAAGAAAACTTTTGTTTTCACGATCATAAAAAAAGGCTCTAGTTTCATGTTCAAATTAACAGCCTGAAGAGTGGCGAGATTTTCAAAGGATGATGGACTAATTTATGTCAAAGTCATTAAGACATTGCAGATAACCTTCTTAGCCACTACTTGTACATTTTAACTGTTCTGACTTAAATGATAAAAAAACCTCTTAACTGGCATTCACCTTTACCATTGTGCATTCATTTCACTTTTTAATTCATAGCTAAAATGGTTCTCTCTATGTGGCATCCAAAGAATGTGCAACACACCTAAAAGTTACGGTTTAGTGAAGCCTGACTAATTATTTAACGAAAATAAGTCTCATCGTGATAAAGTTGGGCCAGTGCCAATTGATGGCAAGGCCTTTCTACTTATTGTGATTTCAGCAAGACAATGAGCTGTGGCTATGGGAGAGTAATTGAGTGGAAGATATGTTTGCACTGCCTCACAGCACACAGACTGGTAGCAGCCAACAAGAACATGGGAAATTACAATTTTATTTTCATTGAGGCTGTTCTCATTTTTCTTTCAATTCAAGCATTCGATTCTATTCTTGCAGAACATGCACATTAACCTTTTGAAGCGTAGGCATTTATAACAACTTCTCTTTATAAAGCTTGCTTTCGGTCCAATATCTTTCTCTTTTGAGTGTACCAACCTATGCCAGTGTTCAGCTCCATTCTGCCATCTGGCACTTTGCCCATTTTATCATCCTGCTCGTAGATTTGGCCTGTGATTGTCGACAGACTATCTGACCATGTGGGAGTGGAATGGCCATGTGTAGATGCCACCAGTCTAGCTCAATCAGCCATTAGTAAACTCCCACACAGCACAGTTTCCATCAAGTCTCACTGAATAAACATCAGCAAAGGAATTCTAGATGACACCTTTTCCCATCACCAAGGTCTGTGTGTATGAAATCTGTTGCAGGAAGCTTTTCAACACCACCTGAGATCAGTGAACTTAACCCGAGCAGTGATGGAATCTGTAGTGATTGTAATGAAGTCAGAATATGAGTTCCCTGATTGGGGCTCTAAACCTAGTCAAATTGGGGAGCCCTGGCTGATAGATATAAACAGAAATATCAGGGCATGTGGGCACTCTAGGAGCTGGCTGAGCTAGCTGGGTCAGTGTCATATCCTATGCACATGTAGATAAAGGATGACTTGGTGGCAGGCTACCGGCCTTTGTGAGTTATTTCAGAGTCTTGTATTTAGGTCCATACTGGGCAATAAAAATTGCTGACTCACCCAAGAGGCTACTACCTAATGAATCAAGAAAATCGTCTCTCTAATCATACCTTTGCCTTTCAGTACCTTCCAAACCATGTGCAATTACCAAGCCATCTATAATTATCATGTTGACATTATAAGGAGATTTCTTTTCCTGAGATAGTAGAACTGCTGATGCTGGAGAATCTGAGATAACAAGGTGTACAGCTGGATGAACACAGCGGGCCAAGCAGCATCAGAGGAGCAGGAAAGCTGACGTTTCCTGAAGAAGGGTCTAGACCCAAAACATCAGTTTTCCTGCTCCCCTGCTGCTGCTTGGCCTGCTGGTTTCTTTTCCTATTGTTTTCCCATGGGATGTGGGCTTTTCTGCCAAAACTAACCTTTGCTGCCCATCTCTAAGTGCCATTGAAACTGAGTGGCTTGCTAAACAATTTCAGGGGTCACTTAAGTTTAAGCCGTACTGATGTGATTCTGGAGTCAACGCGTATGACAAACTGGGTGAGGAAGCTGATATGTTTTCCTAAAGGACGTTAGTGAATTGAGTGGGCTGTTAACAGTTAAAAATGGCTGTTTCATGGTTACCATTACAAGTTTCAGGTTTTCATTCCTATTAGTGAATGAAAGTGCACCAGTTATCATGGTGTGATTTGAACTCTTGGTAGCTCTTTGTGACAGGGTAGGGAAAAAAGAAGAAATGGTTTAAAAATGTTTTCAGTTGATACAATTCCAACATTACAGGTGAAATATAGTCCATTTGCTGACTTGTTTTGTGGTTTCTTCACATGACTGCACATTCAAATTCACCCACAGATGTACAAGCATAAATATATACTTTCTACATCCAGTCAAACATGTACATGCACAGAAAGCTGGAGTCTAAACAGTGAGGCTTGCATGCTTCAATAAGCACCGTCATTCAAACATATCAGTACAGTAACGGGACCTTTTCAGCAAACATAATCGGCCCGTAAAGGAATTTGAAATTATTTCATGACTCAGAAAAATCTAACAGATATTTATTGCAAGCTGAAATAAATTGTATAGGTCAAAGGGATTAATCTCCAATTCCTCTTTCAACATGAACAGAAAAGCTGAGTGAAATTATCATCAGAGAGCAGACTGTTCATTCTTTGATTGGTGAAAGCTATGAAATGAACAAATTGATGTGCTAGGGCTTTCCATCAGCTTTTCTTGCACTTTTTGTTTCAGAAGATTTCTTTTTATTCTTTCGCAAGAAATGTTTTCTTGTGTGAAAAATCTATTGAGTACTTGGAATTGGATTCCTTCTCTTTTGCTTTTATTTCTGAATCACTATGTTTCTCTTCTCCATTATAAAGAAAATCTTGCCTTTTTCTCCTACTGCTATCTGGGATCTGGAATTTCACAAACCCATCTAAGCTGCGAAAATGCCATTGTGCTTGAAGGAAGCTTTATCACGGTGAATACTTGTTTTCATGTGCAGTCATGAATACAAATGATACTAGGCATACATGTAACCATAGAAAGGAAATGGAGGTTGACTTCTTCCCTAGACCCTCCAGCATACTGAAGATCAGTCGGAGCTTCCAGAATGAAAGAAATTAATAGAGTTCCTGACCAACATAAGAAAAATATTTAAATGCATGTTGTTAAAATTGCTAAAACTTACAGTGTGTGTAACATAGATAATGGGAACTGCAGATGCTGGAGATTCCAAGATAATAAAATGTGAGGCTGGATGAACACAGCAGGCCAAGCAGCATCTCAGGAGCACAAAAGCTGACGTTTCGGGCCTAGACCCTTCATCAGATGAAGGGTCTAGGCCCGAAACGTCAGCTTTTGTGCTCCTGAGATGCTGCTTGGCCTGCTGTGTTCATCCAGCCTCACATTTTATTATCTTAGTGTGTGTAACATTATGTGTGTGTATGTACAGAGTAATCCAGTATTTATTAGACGCACTGTATGTGGAGCTCTTGTACACGGTAGGTAGCAACCCTGCCTGCTCATGGAAACACAAATCCCACTCCAGGACTTGATGACCAAAGAGGCTGTGTTTATAATGCGACCGAATAGACTGCAAATCCTTCCAATGAACGTCAATAGGAGGCAGTAAAGCAGGAGAAATTCACGGACAGCCACGTCATGGATAGAAATTTGGAGCCTCTGCCATCACCATTCATAGAAGCTCTGGGTGGCTGGTGTGGATCAGATCGAGCTAGCAGCATGTTTGGCTGGCCTGGGTTCAGGACCTGCTTCCTTTCCCTGAGTGCAGAAATCCGAAAAAGACATTTAGATTGTGTAGATAGAAACTATAACCTACTGCTACTCTATATTAAAGTGTAACATATGATACATTTTTCATTACAAATTCTTATATCATATAGATAATGGAAACTGTTTGTCATGCTACAGTTACATCTTTTCCCAGAGTGGAAGTGTTGTAGAATGCTTTAATTACCACACACGGCAATGCTCACCAGAAGTCATTATTGGGAAGATAAGCATGTAATAGATGGAATATTTTAAGGAACTACATGTAAAAAAAAAATCCAAATATATATAACCGTATTTGTTAAATTGACTCTCATTTGTCTAAAATGAGTGGAAATTTGAAATAGAGTCCCAGAGTCATTGAGAGCTATAGTACAAGAAATAGGCTGTTTGGCTCATCGGGTCTGTACCCTCAAAAACAATCACATAGCTATACTAGTCTAATTTTTCAGCACTTGGCCCATAACCTTGTATGCCTTGGCATCACAAGTGTATAAATAAATATTTTGTAGGTGTTATGAGAGTTTCTGCCTCTACTACCTTCACAGGCATTGAGTTCGAGATTCCCATCACCCTCTGGGATAATCATTGGAGCAACTTATACAAGAGATGGGGACAGAACATTTTTTAAAAATAGGTTTAATTGTACTGAATTTGTAACTGAATTGTATTCAATAGGCTGGTTCTATCATAAGACAGTATGTATACATAGGAGCAGAAATAGGTCATCTGGCTTGTTGAGACTGCTCTGCCACTCAATGAGATCATGGATGATCTCATAATCCTTAAATCCATTTTATTGCCTATTCCTCATCACCCTCAATTCCCTTAATGATTAAAAGTTTGTATATCTCAGCCTTGCGTAAACTTAAAGTTCTAACTTTGATAGGCTGCTGCGATAAAGAATTTCACAGATTCACTGCCTTCTTAGAGAAGAAATTTCTCCTTACCTCTGTCTTAAATGTTCAACCATTTATTCTGAGATTATACCCTCTGCTCCAAGACTTCCTCTCAAAAGGAAACAACCCTTCCATATCTACTGTGTGAAGTCCCCTAAGAATGTTGCAATTTCAATAAGGTTGTATCTCATTTCTCTAAACTTCAATGAGTACATGTTGTGATGTACTCAGCCAGGTGGATCTCATAGAAAATGAGTTCTCTGATTGGGGCTGTTAACAGGTCTAAGCAGGGAATTTTGGCTTACATATATAAACAGGAGAGTCAAGAGTCCTGCTCAGTCTGGGAACTGGCTCTACGCAAGTGCAAATAAAGGGTGACTTTGTGACAGGATACTGGCCTTTGTGAAGTTATTTCAGGCCCAAACTACATAGCTCTCCTTATAAGGCAGTCTCTCCATAACTGGGATTGGCTTAGTAAATCATATCTGGTCTGCCTCCTAAACCAGTGTATCATTCCTTAGATAAGGGATTTGAAACTGTTCATAGTATTCCAGTTGTGGTCTAACTTGTGCATTGTACAGCTTTGGCAGTTTTTATATTCCATTCCCTTTGAAATAAAGGTCAATATTTCATGTTTTTTCAATGCTACCTGCTAAAATTGTACGCTAGCTTTTTGAAATTTATGCAGGAGGACTCCTAAATCTCTGTATGCTGTAACTTTCTGCACTTTTTCTCCATTTGAATAATATTCACCTCCTGTATTCTTCCTGTCAAATTGCATAATCTCACACTTTCCTACATTGTATTCCACCTGCAATGTTTTTCCTGGTCAACCTATCTACATTCCTCAGCAGACACTTTGTGTAATGCACGCTGCTTGCCTTTCTGCAAATATGATCTATCTGTGATCAGTTGATACTCAAATCAACTCAAATTTCAAACGTAAAACAAAGCAGATGTTGGAATTCTGAAATTTCTCTCAGATTTTATCTTTGTCAAGACTTATCCTGGGCCTAGAATAAAATGGGAAATAACAAAGTGACATACTAACATATGTATTTCAGACACAAGAAAATTTGTACATGATTAAATGATTATAGACTTAGATAGAGCATAACCATTTCTGTTGTAACATAAGGCTTTTACAAGCAATTTACATGTCTGTTTTAAAATCGCTCATGAAAATTTTCCAATTAATGTTGATTATTTACATGGATAGTTTATAGCTGCAAATTAAATATGAATTATTGTATTCATAAAAGCAGCAGAAATGCTGATTACACAATTCAGCAGTGTCAAAAGTGCATCAAGTGTTAATAATTCTCCAACATGTCAGTGTGTTTTTCACATCTTGCATGTTATTTCTTTCATCTTCAAATCTTCCACATTCAGCTTTTCAACAGACGGGATAATAGGTTATTTGTTCGCCATCATAAATCAGTTGCATTGCAACAATTTCACTGCCTAATCTAATACTTTCTTTCTTTAGTAGATCGACTTCCACCCTGTATGACTGAAGTCACTGTGTGGAAAATTGGTACCACACATACCTTAATACTCCATGACATAACATTGTGGAATTACTATGTCGTGTTTAGGTATAAATATACCACATGTGCAGTGAAAGGTAAAACAGAGTTATTAGTAGTTGGGTTGTACTGTCACTTAAGCATTGCCCTTTCTGCTGTGGAATTGAGATTCACATCCACAATTGTCAAAGATTGTCTTTTTAGGGTTCTCTGTATATGAGTTTGGGCAGTTGCAATTACATTCACTTCTGGCACACAAAATGTCCCTAATGTGAAGTATCAAGTACAGAGGTGACATAATAACTATTGTGGCAAATGGCAAAAGTCATTTGAAGTGTCCTATTGGGGCTAAAGTACATTATTTGGGGTAAGTGGAGAACTGTAGATTAATGTTTCCCTACTTAATACATGAAGCATCCTACTAGCCTATCCATGGTCTACCCATGCTTTTCCCCACCATGCCATATTTCTTCTACATCTTTAAGGTTCTACTTATATCTCAGATCATTGGGAGCATGACTGGATTTCCTGCCTCCACTTACTTTGATTGGAGGATGCACTAGTTTGCTGAGATTATTCAGATGGGCCCTGATCATGAAAATGTTCAGACATTTCAGACACTGCACTTATTCCATTGGGCATGTGGAATAGAATGCATAAAAAATCATCCCATAGGAACAGCCAGCCTTACAATGTGATTGTGAGATACACAGACCTTACAAGAGTACTGTCAGTTCCAAAATGACATTGTGCAGGATACATACATCGTAAACTAACACACCAGATTTTCCACTTTGGCAACCCACTGTGGAAATTTGTCCACTGGGAGTTTATATGAAAAACCTCACTTCACAACTCCAGCCTGTGATTTCCAACCATTAACTTTAATGGGCTGAACATCATAGGCTGTTAGTGTGAAATTTTCCAATATGCCTTCATGTTTTTCATTGTTTGCATTGCATTTGATCCCCTATATTATTTGGTGATTGTAAAAAGTAAAAACACATTTAATTGTACTATTTAATAATAACAAACTAAAAAAAAGCACTCGCTAATGACAAAGTAAAGGTTATATTTTTGAACCAGAGTTGTCACATCATATTTCTTGATTTATTTGCAATATACTTAATAGAATTCTGTCTTCATATTATGTTACAAGGCATGCTAACATCAAAAACATAACATAATGTCTGTGTTGATGATAAAACAAACTTGATTTTAGGCCAAAGCATCAAAGATTGTCTTGAAGCTTTATTTTATGATTGTACATGGGAAAACCACGGTGGTCTATTTGACTGAAATATGAGAATACCCACCAGGTGGATAGTTGCTGATTGTTTTAAGGATCTTTTTTTGAGGAACAATGCATGTCTCATTGCCACCCTGGCTCCAAACCCTTCTCGCTGGAACAAGATGAAAATCCTCTCACTTCTGTTTGCATTCGAATTGTGTTTGATCATGTATTGTACCCAATTTTCACCGTTGTGCCAATATGGTGGAAAGTGAAAGTAAGAGGGTTGGATATTTGTAGTGACATCGGTATAAATAAGTTGTGCTTCAATGGAAAAAGTTGTTACTTTGCATCAAGATGCTTCCGCGCTGACCAATATTGGAATTGGCACCAATCTCTGTCTTTTGTCCTCTTGTCTGCCTTATAAGCCGACTCCCATGATGGGTGACCCATGATGGATCCTGACCAAAACTCATCTCAGTGAAGGATACACCTGGTAGATTTGTTGTCACCATGGTCCTTGCTGGTAGGGATATCTAGAGCCTGTTTGGTCTATTGTGATGGAGCAAACCACCTTGCAGTTTAAAAATAAAGGTTCTTGTCCTAAACATTTATACTATGGCACCAATTAGATACAAGTTACTTTGCTATGATAGATAATGTTACTCAGACTATGAGGTTGACTTCAATGTTGGGTCTACAAGGTCCAAAGCTGCTTCCCTGCCTGAGTCCACAGGACTCATCACATTGAACAATGCAAATCCTACTCAGTCTTAACTCTTTTAGATCCTTAAATCCTTATACAACAATGTGGGGATTCTTAAAATGTTGTGACAAGTTTGTAGTGTAGCTGATAATGTATCTGGTGAAACTAGAACCTTTACAATGTCATATTTTGGATAGGCTAAATATGTTTTGTCAAAATTTTAAAATTATAGTAAGCTGCGATGATACTATAACTTTAAGAGGTGTATTTTGTCCTTTTTATGAAGAAAGGTTGAGAGCAGTCTGCTCAAAGCCAATAAAAGTAAACAGCTTGTAAGACCTTGTGGATTTTTAAAGAAAAGTTGGAACAATTGAAGCAGCCTGAATGGATGGGTCCCACAGAACCAGAACTTTTAGTCATAGGTTTCTGCAGTTGCTGGGCTCTTGAAGCTGGAAATTCCTCTCTCTGTTACAGCTAAAAGCTGAGGTTCTGTTGCTGCTGCTAGAATTGCATGTGAGACAAACTATTTTACTGAGTTTGCCTTTGCTAAGGGTGTGTTTGTGGGATGCTAATATATTGGAACAGATAATTAGTAGTAGTTAAGACATATTATTTCGTTAAGCAGTTCAATAGTTACCATTAAGCCAATTCTTTTCTTTATTTTTAATTTGTTTGTATTGTAATTATAGTATATGAATAAAGTGTGATTTATTTCAAGCCCTGTAGTTTGACCAATCGAATTGCATCTGGAACCTTACACTTACCTTTAAAATAAGAAAAAATTTAGGGTCTAGACAATCATCTTAATATATTTTGAGGAGGTTTGATCTGGTCCATAAAAAAAGCAATTGATCTTAGTATAGTCAATACAATTGCATTCCGAGCAATATTACTAATCACACTATTCTGTTAAATATGCTTTAATAACTAATTGGCTGGGCACTTTAGCCATGAGAAAATGATGTTACTCGAAAAAAACCAAAAGAACAGTGGATGCAGTTTTTAAGTTCTGAGGACGAGTCACCGGATGTTAACTCTGTTTTCTCCTCCACAGATGCTGCCAGACCTACTGAGCTTGTCCAGCAACATTGTTTTTGTTCCTGACGTTACTTGAAGTCTAGAGGAAGGCGAACTGATGGAAGAGAGTTCAGATTCAACCTGCATGTGATCTCCTTCCGATTGTAAAGCAGAAATACCAAGCTTAAATGCACTCCTACTTGGTTGAATTGGATTAGAAACCAACTGACAAAGCAGAGTAAAAAACAATTTAAAGGCCTGAAGGAAAGTAGCACAGCATTAACATGATTTCAATAACAAATGGAATGCTGGAACATGAAAAGGGAGTCAAAATGCCTCATGACATCACAATTTACCTTCTTTGACAGGTGTATCTGATATACTTGGATTTCAGTTAAATTGCTGGTACAGTTTTAATGGAAAGGATGGTATTAATTATAAATTAGCAGAAGTATTTCACAGTGGATATGCAATATGTTGATCAATAGAATCCTAGTGTTAATTAATGGCATTGGGGTTGTCATCAGCTTGGGAGAATATTATCCAGTGAAGACCCAGAGGTGTTTGCTTTGTAATCTCTTTTTTGAAATAGAAAACAAAAGAACAATTTGCACATGACATGGCCAATGAAGGGCTTAAAAGCTGTTTGGTATGTAATACAGATTTGAGTATTCTTTCAAATTGGCGAAAACTGATCACAGGTAATGTTCAATATAAGGAAATGCAAAATTTTTCATTATGTACACAAAAACATTTGGAAAGCACTATCTTTCAAATTGAAGGAATATTGTGTGTGTGTGGAAAATGCAAGAGATCTGCAAGTCCTGGCTGACAGTAAATTGAAGTAATTCTGACAATGCTTGGTGAATAAAGTGAATCCAATGTGGGGACGTGTTAAAAGGTCAATACTGAGCAAAAATGGTGATAAATTCTGCCCTTTTGTAGCTTTTTGATGCCATCCCACTTAGAATACTGTGTATAGTTCTGATTGCGGCAGCACAAAAGAGGACATTACAGTGATGGAAAAGAGCAACCAAAACGAGTAAGGGAAAGGAGGGCTTGGAGTATGAGCGGCAATTATGTAAATATGGCATGTTCTCACTGGAACAAAGGAGGTGAGGAGATGTTATTTTGCTGATTTGAGTATTCTAAGGGATTTAGATAATGCAGTCTATAACAAGCTACTTCACCTTGTCTAGTACAGCTGGAAACAAAGGACATAGCCCACACTTGAACTGGGATCAATTTAAAACCAATCTATGCAAAAATGAACAAGTGGTATTTCTATGGAACAAACAGTATCCTTAAGGAAACGGTGAAACAAATAGATTGATTTATGCACATTTTGAGCATACAGATTCATTTTGGAAAACAGTATTTTTGGAACCAATAAAAGAGTAAACTGAAACACAGTGTACAGGTGTAGCATGGATATGACGAACAAGTAACTGAGTGAAACAAAACTAGTAATTGCTGCAGAAATTCAGCAAGTCTAGCCACACCTGGTTCTGAAGAACGGTCACTGGACTCGAAACATTAACTGTTTCTCTCTCCACAGATGCTTCCAGACCTGCCAAGTTTGTCCAGGACTTTCTGGTTTTGTTTCAGCATCCGCAGTTCTTTATTTTATTTAAGTACCAGAGTCAGATTTCCTCACCTCATATCTGTTCAGTCTAATTGGTGCAGATTGATAGTCATGATAACCCATTAGCAATGTATTATAAAACTGTCAGGAAAGAAGAACAATCAGGAAAGAGGAATCTGCTCTTGTTCCATCTAGAAATTCCTATATTCCTATGACAATTGAAAATATTGAAAATGTTGTGCCTCAATATCTTTATATGGCATCTCCTTTATGACTAAATTCCAGTCAACAGAAAACAGAGGTTAGCAATCCATTGGTGTGTTTGATTTGGAAGGCTGTAATGTGTGGGGCATCATAAAGGCCAGTTTTGGAGTAAAGCCACTACCACTGCATCACAAGAGAGCATAACACATGTTGGTAAAACTTATGGGAATTTATGGCAATTGTTTCATGATCATTTTTGGTGGAATGATCATGCCAGGTTCCCAGATTAGTTTTTGGGTAGCAGCAAACCAGTAGCAATGTCACTATACCGGTCCCTCCTGTTGACATAAAATTCTAGCTATTTTAATCAACCTGTTCAGAGATGGACCAGGTGAGACTTGACCCTGGGCCTCCTGGTTCAGAGATGGGGACACTACCATTGCATCAGAGTCCTTATCAAATGAGATGTTGTCATTACACAACCTCCTACTGTAATTCATTTTGTCCACATTATTATACATTTTGGAACTAATCAGAGCATCAATATTTAGAGATAATAAAATGTGAGGCTGGATGAACACAGCAGGCCAAGCAGCATCTCAGGAGCACAAAAGCTGACGTTTCGGGCCCAGACCCTTCATCAGAGAGGGGGATGGGGGGAGGGAACTGGAATAAATAGGGAGAGAGGGGGAGGCGGACCGAAGATGGAGAGTAAAGAAGATAGGTGGAGAGGGTGTAGGTGGGGAGGTAGGGAGGGGATAGGTCAGTCCAGGGAAGACGGACAGGTCAAGGAGGTGGGATGAGGTTAGTAGGTAGCTGGGGGTGCGGCTTGGGGTGGGAGGAAGGGATGGGTGAGAGGAAGAACCGGTTAGGGAGGCAGAGACAGGTTGGACTGGTTTTGGGATGCAGTGGGTAGAGGGGAAGAGCTGGGCTGGTTGTGTGGTGCAGTGGGGGGAGGGGATGAACTGGGCTGGTTGAGGGATGCAGTGGGGGAAGGGGAGATTTTGAAACTGGTGAAGTCCACATTGATACCATATGGCTGCAGGGTTGGCCTGCTGTGTTCATCCAGCCTCACATTTTATTATCTTGGAATCTCCAGCATCTGCAGTTCCCATTATCTCATCATCAATATTTAGAGGTTGTTTTTGTTGGCTCAAGAATCTAGACTGAAATTTCTTCACTCAGACAGATGCGAAACTTTGGAATACAGAGGGCTGGAAAATACAGATTTTTCATCCCTGACGAAATGAGGGATATCGGGAGAGGAGGGGAAAGTGGGATTGAAACCCAGGATCAGCCATGACTGCACCTAAGGGCTGAGGAAGCTCATCAAGCTGCAGGGTCTACTTCTGCTCCTATTTCATGTGCATTTTTTCTCCACTTTATAAACTTGGGCTTTCAAAACCAATAATCCCAACCTTTTACCTTCCATCCTGCTGCTGGTAACTGTAATACTGTCCTGTATTACTCAGATTGGCTTTTCACTTTGGTTTCTGAAAGACTAAATAAGTAAATAAACAGGTATTGACATTGTTAAAACCAAACAATTAACACAACGATGCCTTGGCTTGTGGCATGTTAGTGTAGAAAGAGTCATTTGCAAATTAATGCCATGCTTCAAGCAATGAAAGATTGATCATTTCAGTGCTGTCAGATCCTTTGTGAGCTGTGTCAATCAATATATCTCCATTATGTGATTAAGGAGATTAGGGCAAAGACATTTTGTTTCCAAACACTCTCTGCTCTTTGTTGCTTATCTGCAACATAATTAGTACAACTAAAGGAAGAAACAACACCATCAGCATTCCATTAAGAGGAATAGCTGTAGGAAACTACAAATACAGCACTTAAGTGGACGTGCTGAATCATATAATTGAAGACTCCGCTCTAGGTCCAAGTATATAATGTTGCTTGATGTGCTCCTATCTTTTATTGCATCCTTAAATTCCATTTATGCTAAAAATTGTTTTGGATAGAATCTCAGTTTGACTGGTGCACAGTTAATAGGTTCACATTGTGACTCTACTTACAGAAAGATTATGAGAATCATTTCTTATCTGAGCTGATCAATGGGAATGCAATCGATAATTGTCAATTTCAGGCAAGCAGATTTTTTGTAAGCAAATTGTAATCACTGTTTTAACTATTTATTCTAGGTAATTTGTCAGCAAATATTTTATTTCTTTGAAAATTCTGAAATAAATTATGATTTTTAAAAATTACACCTGTTAAATACACATGCCCTCCCGCTGTGTTGTGCTTCGCATTAATACATTCGTGTACTGTACCCACACTTCTGAAAAGCTGCATATTTAGTGTAACAACATACTGACTCCAAACCCATTCCCCCTGGCAGTTTAGCATTAATATGAATTTATTACTGAAATATTATGGCCATCTCACTCAGACAAATTAAAAAGCATTGCTTAAAGGGGTCAACTGTCATGTCTATGCTGAGGACAGCCAACCACATCATTCTTCTACCACTCTCAATCTTACTTCTACTACAGTGCTTTCTTATTAATTTCTTTGCTATCAAGTCAACCTTTGCCCAAACATCAGAGAGACTGAAGCAAACCGTATGAATTACAACTAAATAAATCATTACTATTCCCTTATTTAAATTTTTCATCGATGCTCATTTTGGCTTTTTGTTTGATCCTAAGTTCAAATTCAATGCAAATGCTGTAGACAAGGATGTGAATCAATGATCCTGAGAGTGCTAACAATGGGAATTTTGAACTTGGTGCCTTGAGGTGATAAAGAAATGAGGCAAGGCAAAGACAATGACAATTGAGTACATCCATATCACCAAGAAAACTTATTTCCACCTCTACTGTATTGCCTCACCCTCCACTCTACCATTGAAAACCTCTTCTCTGCTTTCACTGCTGATTTCAGTTTTTCCAATGATCTACCTCTGACATCCCATGTTGCAACCTATGTAAGCCTGTGCAAAATTCCACCAGTTTCATTCTTCACTGACTCACAAACAATTTGTCATTGGCAACTTCTATTTTTTCCCTATCTCGCGTTGCACTAAATTCAAAATTCTTGTCCTTGTTTACAAACTGTTCCCATTCTGTATCTGCAATGTCCTCCAATGTGAAGTTGCAGAGAATATTTCTGCTTTTCAACTCTATTCTCCTCTCTGCTTTTCCCTTCCCTCCAATTCATCTCAATAGCAAAACCTTCAACATTTGGTCTATCACTTGAGAATTTTCTCCCTAAAACCTACTGCCTTGTTTTCAGTCACCACGACTTCTAACGTCTCAAAAATCTCCCTCTTCCGCCATAACCTGGATCATTTCCTGTAATGTATCACATGTAATAACTTGATACCTGTCTTTTAATTATGCCTTGTTAACTGCATTAAATTGATAGCTAATTGTAAGCTGTTTGTTTCAGATAAAATAAATATCTCAATTTACCATATAAGGGTTTGGACTCATGGTGTCTGTGTTTGTAGGCCAGTATCAAATTAATCACTTTATTGCCTCTTATAGAATGCAAGAGGTTTACAGCACAGGAAAAAGCCAGCTAACCTAATGTGTAAGCACAATCCAGCAGGATGAGAAAACATGCAAGATGCACCATTTGCAAAGAATAATCCTCAAATAGTAGGTATAACTGGCTGTGTGGGAAGCAGCTGATGATGCAGGTTCTGCTGGCCGGTGTGACTACAGTGTGCCACCTACTGGGAGGACACTCAAACATCTGCAAAGTAGAGTCCCAGTGTCTTTGACAGCCTGTCTCAGCTACTCACAACTTGAAGGCTGCTGGACACTTTCAGGGATTTCCAAGGCCCATCCAAGAATCAGCTACTTTAATTTTTCTTTGAACAATTGATTCTTTCATTCCTGCATTATGAAAGGCAGTAAAGTTAACTAGAAATATTCAATGATGCAATTACAATCTGGTTGTGTATCTTGTTAGTGTGTTATGCTGCAACATTTGCTTCTTGTGTGCTGGGCACTTCTCTGTGCTGGTAATGTATGTGCCTTACAGTTGGAAGAGTACCACTTGCTAACTGACAAGGTGCAGAGATACTGTCATGTTTGATTTTTCTGGATTTGATTATGAGGATTGATGTCCACTGTGCTTGATTGGTTTGGCTTGAGTTTGGGCTCAGCTAAAAGTAGAGAAAACTACTGAAAAAACTGGAAGCATGGAATTTTAAAAGCACTGTGAATAAAACCTGTTACGTGCGAGTGTCATCCCTGTATAGATCCAAGACATAAATCATATAACAAGTATTGAGGCAATGTTCTTTGATCCTGTGTCTACCTGGGGCACAATGATATCAGTGCCAGGGTTTCCTTTGCTCAGGTTAGATTGTAGGTCTGCTGTCAGGCCTAAGTGATGACGAGAACTGAGGCAACATCAAGGTTGATGGGATGCTTTTGGCTATATGCTCTGTTAGTGTAGCAAGCCATCTCGCTACTACACACATTATCTGGCAAATTTATGCAAAGTGACAAGGAACTGTTCCTTCCTGACGTTCTGACTTGATAGCCTCTGTTTGGAAGTAGCACCGTAAGCTTTGTATCTTTGAAAAAAAGGTCCTCCATATTAGGCTTCAACATTGTGTTGCTAGCTGCGCATTTCCAATTACCACTTGACATACTTCATTTTCTTGTGAACTTCACTGTCTACATTTTCCTGGTAAATCTGTGTTTGTCAGTTGGGATCATAGAATCCCTACAGTGTGGAAGTAGGCCTTTCAGCCCATCATGTCCACACCCACCCTCTGAAGAGCTTCCAACTCTGATCCACTCCCTACCCTATCCCTGCATTTTCCATTGCTAATCAACCTAATCTGTACATCCCTGCACACTATGAGTAACTCAGCATGTCCAATCTATCAAACCTGCACATTTTTAGACCATGAACAGAAAACCACATAGACACAGGGAGAATATGCAAACTTTGCACAGTCAGTCACCTGAGGGTGGAATCAAACCCATGTCCCTGGCATTGTGCAAGAGCAGTGCTAACCACTGAGCCACCATGCCTCCCAGTCACCAGTCTGGTGACAGTTTGTATCCTGGTTTAGTGCTTAGGAAGACGGCATAGAAAGATCTCTATTTTCCTTGAGGTCTACAAACCTCATACTAACCAAACTTTTGTGCCTGAATGATGAACCAGAGCTTTTTTATGCATTGTCTGATATGTATGTCTGGTACTCTGCTACATGTTCCATCTTGGCTCTTCAAGTTGCATATGAGGAACACTTTTAAATAGCACTGGAGATTTGGACATGGTAATTTGACCCAAGGGAGTCACTTTGGCAGGACAGACTTTCTGTTATCATAACAATGCGATTTCACTTCTATTTACTTTGCTTCATTCTTGTTGCTGATGTAAACACTGCCATAAATTTTAATGCACATTTTTCTACTTATAACTCTTCATCATTTGTACATCCAACCTTTCTGCTCTATAGAAAAATTCATGCAAATCCTTTGTGCAGTTTTAAGCTGTGAAATCTCTTTCTCACTTCCATACATTTCCTGTTGATGGTTGTCAATCTGGGTCACATGCTTCTAACATTCCTCTTTGCCAGCTAGGAGCCCAGTTTCCATCAGAAATGTTTGTAATGCTGCATAGCAGAGTTTGGTGCAAAGAAGTGCTTGATATTGGACGGTAAAATCTCCCTTTCTCACATTGATTAGATTTAAAACATGCAAAAGGTATAAAATTGATAAAGATGGGAAATTTTCAGAAGATCATTTTTGAAAATGCATGTAGGATGTATTTTTTACGAAGTGCAAGGCATTTCCCAATTCATAGGTTTAAATCATTGCTCGCTGATATCTATAATGCAGTGCGACAATGATATGCAAAGTCCTTTAACAAATGCTGGAACATGCCTAGACTTTGCCAACAGCACAGTTTAATTAATTCAGATTTTCTTCTGCATATTCAGCAGTAAGGGGAGCATTAAAGATGATGGGCCAGGAGACGGTGGGAAGGTGAAAATATTCCTCGAGTCACCTTGACCATATAATCCATGTGTGATAAACCAATTGACGAACAGTTCTTGAGGCAATCTGTGACACATTTTATATTTCAGTTCAAGCAAAATGCATAACATCAGGCAGTCAATGAGATTGAATGTGACTGACAAACATAAAATCAGGTTGAGTCTGAAATAGTTCACTATTAAAGCAAGGATAACAGAGGCAGAAATATCACTTAACAGTCAAATATGGAAAGGATTGGCTTTGATCACAATTTGTTTGAATGTATTTAAACAATCTTCTGATGGCTAACTGGTTAAACCCAGTGACCAATATTGAACTCAGTCATTCAACAAACAGGTCAGTGCAAATTTCAGATGGTGCTAAGTTATTGAAAGAAGAAAAATACTTCTGATACTGAAAATTGGAACCAAAACCAGAAAATACTGAAAATCATCAACAGGCTGGCAAGAGAAAACTAGAGTAAAGATGGGAAAATTTGAAAAAGATTGGAGGGAAGGGGAGGAAGGATCCTGAGAGACCCAGGAGTAGTTGAAGCTTGCCGTCCTTCACACTTGAAGGGAAGATTAAAGCCTTTCATTAAAGTGCTGAATGATGACAAGGATGAAATAAACCTATGGACTGGGCAGTTTTGAGATTGAGTGACTTCCTGCTGCTGAAGGGAGAGGTTGAAAGTGTGCACATGGCAGTGCATGGATTTGACAGTAGATGTTTGGATTCAGTTAGAACTGTGATTTTAGAAATTCTGATCGTTTCAGTATCTTGGTAATCTTGGGTGGCAGCAAAATATAAAGGGTTGAACTTTCTGTTGCAATCCAAGGGGAATAAACTGGAGTCACTTGCTAAGGAAGAAGATGTGACTGTGGAAATGGATGGACACTTGATCAAACATGCAAAGGGAAATAGAAAGCTATGAAGATGAATAAGATCAAAGAAACAAATGGAAATGCCTTTGAAGAGAAGAGGAGATCATCTTCAAGGTGGGAATATCAAAGACGCTGCCTGACTCTCTGAGTATTCCCAGTGTCTTCCGTTTTCGAGTTGGATTGCTCTACTCTGATACCAAGCTTTTTCAGTGGTTCTTTACATTTCTTGGTTATAGGGTGGAAAAATCTGCCAGAGTTCTCATTCTTGATTGTATGTCGTGGGTGGTTTGAAGAAGACTCCTTTTAGTGCTAATCAGACAGGCTTCTTAACTATGGTCAAATGATCTCAGATTCTCCAGCATCTGCAGTTCCCATTATCTCTGATACTTGAGGACAACAGGTTTAGCCTGACCCATCAGCAAACTGTTGGCATTAGGTTCAATACTGGCTTTGCATCCAACAAGTGACCTCTATTGAGGTCAAAGGAGGTTAATAATTGTAGATTTCCAAGCCAGTCAGTAATGTTAAAATTACCTGCTCACTGTCTAGAGTGAACTCAATAGGATTGCTGAAAGAATTGTGGGTGCTGGAAATCAGAAACAAAAACGGAGTCAACGTTTCAGATCAAGTGACCCTTCCTCAGAACTCAAAGTAACCCAACACACGTCAGCATCTTCAGAAGACAGTTAGAAGGAACAGAGTTACAAATGCAAAGGAGATTTTTATGTGCATGTGTACCTGTACAGGACCATACACTGATCTCCAGAACTCTGCGTTAAGTAAAATAAAGGTAAAAATCACCATAGTTTTACCAGACGGTAGGGCTATTCTCCCATTAGAGAGACCATTGATGATGGTTTAACCTGAGGGTCATCGCACCTCAGAGAAGGGCTGAGGTTGATAAGGAGAATCATTTATAACCTCAGCCAATGCAGAAATTGAACCCATGCTGTTGGCATCACTTTGCATCACAAAACAGCTGCCCTGCAAATCACTTACAATAAATCTCGCAGACTTTCAGTTTGGGAGAAAAAGCCAGCAATCTTTTCAATCCTGCTGATGGGACAATTCAATGATGCATTTTGATGTAGGGTTGACACTACAAATATGAAGATGATGTCTCAATCAACTTTTCTTCTCATGATGACATTGCTTTAAGATTTAAAAGAAGGTAAATTGTCACTGACAAGCTTTTTGTTTGGGGTTACAGATGTCTGCAGTTGTATTGCACGTTGACCAAAGCTCTCTAGACCTTGCACAGTTGAACTGTTGACAAATGTTTGGTGTCAAAACTAGTGGATGTGTCAAAACATAACTCAGCCATTAATATGGAATCATTCCTATGTAATTGCTCTAATTATTGCTGATGAAGGAGATTCATCACTGTGTGTGAGGAGTGTGACAAGTTCCAATTAAAGTTGTCAGATTTATTTGAATCGCAAGCAGCGATGCATTCATTCTTACTGATCAGTTTCAATGGATTCCAATCTGTCAAATTAGGACATTTAAATCCCTCTCGAATTAAAGCTTCCAAACTAAAATTCTTTAAAAATCCTCATAATAACATTGCATCATGAACACTTTAATGTTTCTTGTTTGTTATGTGGATCAGTTTTATAACTCCATTCAAAAACTGCTAGTCATTTCAATGTGCCCATTCTGCATAGACACAAGTTGTAACTTGGGTGGCAGCTTTAGGAAAAGCACAAAAAGAGAGGACCTGAACAAAACACGCATCAATAAACACATAATCAGGTATGATAATATAACCTTGTTTAAATGGGCTGCATGATAAAATGAAATGCTATAAAGTCAATTAGTCAATTCAATCCAGCATGCTGTAAGTATTAGCCCACAGGATAAAAATGTGTGTCTAATTTAGAAATAATTGAAATTAATGTTCTTAATTTCTTCATTGTTATTTTTAGTGTTCTGAGTAATGGATTAATATGAATTTCTGTCTGCATTATTTTTGCACTGTCATTAATTTGCTTTAATGAACTCATGACCAACTACATTAAAATAGTATAGGAAGAGTGCAATAAATAATAGTGGGCAGGAAAAATTGATCCATGAACTGACAGGCTTACTGGGAGAAAGCCAGGCTTGACCATCGAGGTAAAAGAAAATTGTCTCAGTTGTTGCAGAGATTCAGTAGGGGCTCGCCTCAAGTTGTTGGGACTGAGTAGAGTGAGCTTCACTCACCAGTCTTGCAATGCTACAAATATGGTCAAAGCACTGATTGCCAGTTTTGGTAAGTGCTCTATTGCTGAGCACTGCCATCAGGTCTTCCCTGGACTGACCTATCCCCTCCCTACCTCCCTACCTATACGCTCCTCTCCATCTATCTTCTTTTCTCTCCATCTTCAGTCCACCTCCCCCCTCTCCCTATTTATTCCAGAACCCTCTCCCCATCCCCCTGTCTGATGAAGGGTCTAGGCCCGAAACGTCAGCTTTTGTGCTCCTGAGATGCTGCTTGGCCTGCTGGGTTCATCCAGCTTCACACTTAGTTATTTTGGATTCTCCAGCATCTGCAGTTCCCATTATCACTGCCACCAGGTTGGTTGGCTCAGTTGGTTGGACAGCTGATTTGCAATACAAAAGGATGCCAATGGTGTGGGGGCAATTCCTACACCAGTTAAGAGCTCTCCATCTTAATCATTCCACTTGCCTGAGGGTGTAGTGAACCACAACCAGCCTGACTCTGTCTAATAAGAGAGCAGTCCTATGGTCTGGTAAGACAATGGTGGCTTTACCTTACCTTGCCTCATAATACACTTACACTGAAAAGAAAAGTTATTATAAAGAATGATGGCACTAAAAATAAACTTTGAATTGTTGATGTACGGTCACTGTCAGTTGCTACTTCAGCCAAAGTAGATTCAATAGAAACTTTCAAAAGGGACTTTAATTTAAAGGGGAGTAAATGTAAAGGCTGTGGGAAAAGAACAGGAGAGTGGGACTAATAGGTAGTTCTTTCAGTGGGCTGGTAAAAGAATCATGTGACCACCTTCTGTACTGTATGATTCTGTGGTTTTATAGTGAAGCTGTTAACTCATTCATTTTGAATGGGTTTACACCTCCAGAAGCAGAATATAAAATTTTGGATTAATGTGCAATTTTTCATGTTATGATCCCGTAACCTAATATTAGGGAATCACAGGTCATACATAATTTGTCACGTCTGATGATTAGTTGACAGTTGTGAATATTATGCAGTTTGGCTGCTTAATGTTGCAATTGTACCAGGCTGAGAGTCGAGCCCTGATCTTTCCATTTGAACTCTGTGCCTCCATTTAAATTTTACAGTTCATTACAATCATTTGACTTGCATATGAAGATACACTACTCCGTGATGATGCACAATCAATCTGTTATGTTCATGCATGGATCTCTAATTCGCAAATAACAATTTGCATTAGAACTGTCAGTAATCAAATTAAAATCAGCGTTGAGGGTATGTGAGATTTCAACCTGCTCCCTCCATTTGCATTACAAGGGCTAGAAGTCCAGAATTTGGCAGTAGTGCAGTAATGTAATTAATGTAGTGCCAGGACCTCCAGTGACTTACAATGGCTGGACACATGTTGGCACTGCTTACCACTTTCCTAAGTATTGACCCCAACTGCAACATCTTCAAGCAGTTTATTTTCCTCTTCTCTTCCAGTGTCAATGGGACTTGCTGGAGTGTGGTCCCGTAAGTTGCTAATTGTATACAAATAGGACAGCATGTGGGCACTACTTCTGCATTGCTTCTACAGAAGAACACATAAGTGACACCTTTTTTGAAAATATCTGGCTTAAAATTGGACAGTTGTATGTCAGTGAAACGTCTCCTTTTAATAGAAGTGCAGACAATTGGGGAACACTTGATAATAAGTGACAGGCAGCATAGCTAGTTAGGAACAAAATAAGCAGGGCAAGATGCCCTGGATCTGTCAGTAGGGGCAAATCTCATTTCCTCTACTATTTTACAGGAAGGCAGGTATACGTGCGCCCTTTTATATTAAGGAAAAGCAGCAGGAAATCTGAGGAGCCAGAAAACCTCCAAAAGAAAATTGACCTTAAATGTGATGCCTGGACTCAGCCATCAGCAGCTATGCTAGTAAGTGATATTTGCCATGCTTCACTTTTACAGCATGATTGGCTATTGCTTTGCTCTTGATAGATTATAGCACGTTTTTGGCAGGGACCGATCAGAAAGCTGGAATGAACACGCCAATCATACAGATCCAAAACCTTTGGGAAGCACCAATTGTTGTGGAGATGTCATATTGAAATCTCTTTTGGTGTGTAAAAGATCCTATGTTATTGTTTCACGGAAGAACGTAGGAGCTATCTCTACTCTTCTGGCCAATGTTCATTCCACCATAACTTCACAAAATAGATTACCTGGTCATTACCACATTATTGTTTATGGGGCCTTCCTGTGCACAAAGTGGCTACTAGCCTTCAGTAGTTCATTATCGACTCTAAAAAGCTTTGACATATCCAGTGTCTGAAAAAGCACAAGTATCATTACTGGGACCAATTTTTTAAAACAATTTTAATTTTGGTAACCTCAGGTTTCATAGGTGCCAGTGACAGAGCAATAAGATATGAAACAGAAACAGATAGTGATAACTTTTACAATCTACTGCATCGCAAATGGTGCTTGTAATGCATACCTGCGAAATGCAAAATTATTGGGGTCACAGGGCAAATTGTCAAGAGTCCTTTCACAAAACTGTCAACAGATGGAAGTGGGTCTGGAAGTGAAGATTGCATTTAAATCAGGATCAATACTGGAAGTAAGTATGATGTAGATTTACAACCTGTACAGGTTTCAAAATGTACAAGAGACAGGACTCAGAAGCTATGTCAGCATATCATTTGCTGATTTTTGTTTCATTTTCTGTGTTTCACTTTCTTTCCGACCAACTCAACTTCTGAATGTTTTGGAGTTGCAGCTTTATTGCAGCCTGGAGTGAAATTCATATCCCTATTCCTGAAAAATCATTTCTTTAGAGAAGCCACAAAGAGCACACAAACAGAAAAATAAATACTTTACCTTATAGTTCACATCATGCTGTGTCTGATCTGAATTGGGATAACTCAACAAAAGTACACAAAGATTACAAAGGAGACAATGCTGTTAAACTCACATCTAATGCTACAAAAATCTAAGGTCTCCTTAGTTCAGTATCTGTTTCCAATTTTGTTTTAAAACCCTCCAGAAAGCTTTGAGAGGAACATTAGAGCCAATATTTCCCTCTTTGTGGAAAGAATGCTTCCCAACATCAATCATTAAATTGCATTCTGATTTATCCTCACCACTTATCAAAAAGCAAAACACTATGGGTGCTGGAAACATGAAATAAAAACAGAAGATGTTGGACATGGTCAACATGTGGCGACAGAAACAGAGTTAATATTTTAGGTCTATGACATTTCACGTTCTGAACATTAACTCTGTTTCACTCTCTACAGAAGTTGCCTAACCTATTAAATTATTTTATTTTATTTCTCCTTGTTCCACAGATGTGGATTAACTTGAAATTGTGTCAAGATAAACCTTTTCTGTTCTAATTCACTCCATATACACTTACATAATTTCCCATCGACATTCAACTTATTTCAAAATGTCCTCTGTTCATTACCTGGAAATTACAACATGCGGCTAGGCTGTTTGGCCCACCCAGTCCACGTCAGTATTTGTTCTTCTCACCAGCAGGATTCTGAATACCAATTAACTTTGTTTCTAATTTCCTTTATTGTTATTCCCATTAACCACCTATAAAAGCTTTCAAACCTTTCCCCACAATTTGACCTTTTGGCAGTATGGCCCAACCTCATGACCTTTTTTTATCATACACACTTTCAAGGTTTGGATGGTTTTCTTGTATTTTCAATGCCAAATCAAATTTAGTATTTAAGGTGCAAACCGAGCACTGCTTTGCTACAATCACCCAAGATATATTCTACCGGTTAACCAATATAACTCAAGATTCTGTTTGCTTTGTTGATTGCTTCTCTGCAATGTTTAAATGTGGTCAATATTGAATTTGCTTTCACATCCACACCTCTTTCACCTTTTCCTTAGCTGGTTCAACATTATTGATTAAGTACGTGCCTCATTTTTTCTTCCAGTGTGAAACATTTTGTATTTAATTCACTGAATTTCTTCTCCTTCTGTATTCTTCCAAACTTTGTGCAGTGATTGGAAACGGGGAAAGGGAAATTGGGTTGTTTTGTAGGTACATTGGAAAAACTAAAGCTGAATCTAAGTACAGTACGGGAAGAGTTCCTCTTTTAGGACATTTTTAACTTTTGCTAGAAATGCCAGTGAGAAAATTTTCCCCAAGTACAGACACAAAATCCCCTGGCAGATGTCCAGAATAATATTAACTTTTACTTGTTAAAGGTGAAATTTTCATTCAGGAATATATATTTATGTATTGTAAAGCACAACCATTCAGTCACAACATGATTTTACATTGCAATATATTTTGTTGACTTAGCAAAATGAATAATACCTAATTATCACTGTTAAGGAAATTGAATCATAGAATAATAGAGTCCCTACAGTGTGGAAACAGGTCCTTCGGCCCAACAAGTCCACACCAACGCACAGAGCATCCCACCCGGACCCATCCCCTATAATCCCACCTATTCTACACATCCCTGAACACTATGGGCAATTTAGCATGACCAATTCACTTAGCCTGCACATCTTTGGACTGTGGGAGGAAACCGGAGCACCCAGAGGAAACCCACGCAGACACGGGGAGAATGTGCAAACTCCACACAGACGGTTGCCTGAGGATGGATTCGAACCTGGATCCCTGGTGCTTTGAGGCAGCAGTGAATACGCTGGAGGATTTTCTCTTTGATTGGTAATGACAGCCCATTCTTCAGGTCAGACTAGTTCTGTGCAGAATTAAAGTGGGACCTTCTAACCTACACCTCAATATCATCCCTTATGTGGTGAGATTTTATGTGTCTTCACTGGACATTTTTTTGGCAACGCACTGGTGTAAAATAGGTCAAGTGGTGAGCACGCCACCTTCTTGCAGAAACCTGAGCTGACCACCATAATATGTGTAAGGAGGAGGTGACAGGATTGAGGGGGAGGGGTGAGGTGCGGGGTCACCAAAATTGGCACCCACCCTCTGTAAATAAATAATTAAAATTTGCCTATTGACTTGAATAATACACCCTCAAGACATAACGTGGTTGATTAGCTAGGTGGATATAAATGGGCAAACTGTTCTTTTATGGTTTACTTTGAAATAAACAGTAGGAAAGAAAGGGGTCATCACATTCACTAAAGATGCCAAAGGCCTTTCCATCCTTCCTCCCTACAAAACCTGGGCACTCCACCCCCTGCCTAGTCTCTGAACTCTAAGATCCCTCCCCATCCTAAAACATAGGGCAAACTTTTCTGGGGCAGCTGTAATCCTCTGTGGGCTCCATCTTGCAGATTGGTCCGCAATTTCTGATGGCAGGACTTCTTTTTAGAGAGGGGTGGATATCCCACTGGTTAAAGTTTATCCTGTCCGCCCATGGCATTTGTCAGGGTTCCCCACAGTGAGTCAGATCCTGCCCAACTTTCTTCCCACCGGAACGAGTCCAATAGACACTTAAGCCCTGAAATGTGCATCCCATGTTGTATAAACCCATAAGGTGGAATTGTTACAGTAATTCTTTTAATGACTTTATTCCCACTTGTACTTGCCCCTCTCCCTTCTGTTTGTAACGCTGTACTTGGGTATGGTCTACAATTACCCTTCAGTCTTTTGCTTATGGTCTAAGTTTTCATGTGTAACCTCACAACCTCATGGATAGTCGATGTTTGTAGTCCATTTTAAAGAAAAACCCATGGTACTTTAGCAGAATTAGATAAAAATTGACATCTACATGGAAATATGTCCAGCTAAGATCATTAGAACTGTCAGGAACAGAATGTTCCTCATTCAAGGGACACTGTTGGCAAATATGGTATCACCACTATTACAAAACTGAGATTTTCTTTCCCCAAAAATATGTTTTATTCATAAAATTTGCAAACAAAAGCATTTTGACTTAGGCATTGCATAAAAATTAAGCTTGTAAGATAAAAGCAGTCTTCAGATTCAGCAAAAGCATTCCTTGTCCAATATGCTGCCCAAGGACACGACCTTTCAATTACAAATTGTATAATCCATGTAAAGTTCTCCAGACAATATATTTCCCTCTGCACTGCCTCATTGCATCTTCGATATTCTTGATTTACTACATGCACTCTTTGAGGCACACAGCCAGAAAGGTTTACAGTGGCCAGATCCTCAGTATGCTCTGACTGAAATACCCTAAACAGTGATCCTTCTCCATTGCATCTGTGCAGTTGCTGCCCCAAGGTTTGGTGCATTCCTCAGTACATAATGCTGGGCATTGGGATCTGTCAGTCTGCATCACGTGGTCAAGGACAGCTCCTTGCTTTGGAAGGCCGGCAATTTACAGGCAGGCCAAAGTAAGATTCTTTTTTTTAATCAAGCTCACGGTATTCCAGGCACAATGGGTTGTTATCTCAGTGTGCACTTTGGCAGTCTGCTTAGGCAACCAACCACCAGCCTTTTGCCTCAAGGCCTTGAGGATATTACATGCTGACCACTGCCTGATGGACCAATGGCCAAGGGTGTTTTTCTGTCTAAACCTCTTCACGAGGGACAGTGGCATGGAACCACTCAACTATGTTGGCATGCTGTGGCAATGTGGGCAAAGCTGTCCTTCGTAAAACCAGGGATAGACAACATCGCAGTACTAGTGACACTTGGTGTTTGCAGACTGAGGGTCTACATACAAGTTGATGTAGCTTCAGAGAAAGTGGCCATCAGGATGAGGATGATGTTGGGTACAAACTATCCCCCACCTCAAGGTTTGTACCTCATGTGGCTGTGAACACAGTCCATTGTTAACCTGTGGGTAAAGTGACGGATAGCTTGGGTGCTGGCTAGGGCTGAAGAATGTGGAATGGCTTTGATATGTACCAGGTGCAACAACCCAGAGTGTCTTGTACCTGATGGCCAGGTTTTTACCTGTGCTGGTTAATGACGATTGTTTCCCCGTGCTCAGCCTTTTTTGGACCATGGCTGTTTGTTCCTTCCAGTTCTCAGCACATGCCCTGGCCATAGATATTTGAAGATAATTGGTCAAAGTTCAAGAGAAATAGGAGAATTTTGTTATAAAATGGAATGTTCTTGTAACCTAGAATGCACTACATGGAAGGGCAGTGGAGGCAGCATCAATAAAAGCTTTCAAAAGAAAGTTGGATTTATACCTGGAAAGGAAAAGTTATGGAGAAATAGAAGGGAATCCAATAAATTGCACATCTTGTTTAGAGAGCTGGTCAAGGCACGATGAGCAGAATGGCCTCCTTCTGTGCTGTAACAGCCTGTGATTCAGTGATTGTAACAGTCAGTAATCATCTCTGCTTTGACTGTAAAAAGCTTCTCATCAAATAGAAAATTTTCCAAATTGTTCAGTTATTCATCCCATTGACATACAGAAGCAATTGGTTTAATATAGTGAGTTAATTGGATGAAGGCGATGGTATAAATAGAGCATGGCTTTGTGTTCTTTGTATCTTTCCACTTGTCACACATGGACAGATGGGAAAGAACACAAACTGTGCTGTTGAATGGGCAGCATTATATTCTCAAAGTAATGCATTGCTTTAATTTACACGGCACCACAGTGCAGAGTGTCTCTTGCTGATTTTTCAAATACATTACCTATGTTAGCCCCTCAGGCTAAACTACAGCATAGAGATGCTTGTGAATCAAGCTGTGTTACTGTTGTATCAGATAAACTCAGCTGCTTCCTTAATTTTTTAGCATACCCGGTCCTGAGATCGTCTGCCTGCACTGAGGAAATGGCCAGGGAAGAGCCAGTTAGATCATTGTCCAGATCGCAGCTCCCTGCCAGTTTGCTCCAGGTTTGTCCCATTTCTTTCCAAGCTGGTTCACGGACAAAATGCTGGGAGACATGGACACAATCACTCGCTGTAACCAGAATCCTGATCGGATCATTTCAAAATAGCACAGAGGCTTTGATGCAAGGTGTGATTGTTCTGCTCGACATTTGTAGTTGTAAATCTGCAGGGAGCTAATTTCCTCAATTTTTCTTTTTTTCGATTTGACAGATTGTCAGCTATCATCATTGTGATCAAGGGCTCAGGCTGGTGAGGAGCTGCACGGATGCCACCGACCTGCTGATGCAGTCAGATAGCAAAGATGTGACTTCAATTCTTTAATTTCATTAGCAGGAAAGTCACTTTGAACAAACACGGGAAGATACCTTCTGCAACAGCTTCATTTCTGCACTTCAGTCCTTCAACCAATCAATAGGCAGGCTATATCGTTTTCCTTGAAGTTGTACTACCCCATGCTCTAACCTGGAGTTTGGGAACACACATTAAAACAAGGCTGAGTTTATTGAATGCACCATGAGCCCACATACCAGATACTACACGAGTATGAGTAAAGGAAGGAGGGCCTACCAAGCCTTGAGCAGAGTGCCCCCATTACCCTGGATTGGCACCAGAGCAGTGGTGGTTGGAGAGGGGCTCTTGCCCCTTGGAACCCTTCCCACCACCGTTCATCACATCGCCAACTCCTGCCCTCTCCCTCCTCCCTCCCATTCCTAGCCTCACAGCCTCCTCCGCCAATCTTCACCCCACTCTGCCTGGTCCCTCAACAGCATTCCCTTTGATCTCCTCTCACCTGATTAATCAGAGGCCAATACTGCAACCGACGTGCCCATGCCAATGGCAGCTTGCAGCAGCTGTGCTTTATGGGGACCCAGCTGTCTCTGGTATGCACCAGTCTGACTGTTTAATGAGATAATGGGAACTGCAGATGCTGGAGCATCCAAGATAATAAAGTGTGAAGCTGGATGAACACAGCAGGCCAAGCAGCATCTCAGGAGCACAAAAGCTGACATTTCGGGCCTAGCCCGTTCATCAGAGAGCCTGACAGTTTAATGGACAGGTTGGCAGCTGTCATGGAGACCTAGGCCCAGCACCATTAGTGTCTGCTGATGAGGAAGACACACCTTGCTTGCATTCCATCTGCCGAGGAGATAGAGCATTATCAGGAGGCACACAGACACAAGAGGAACCGCCCTCTGCCCCTTCAGAAGTGTGATGGTTCACTGGCTGGAAATCAAGCCCCATTATTTCCAGAGCCATCACAAAAGTCAAACATGTTTATCAAAACATGTGGAGTCGCTAACTCTGATGAAGGGTCTAGGCCCGAAACGTCAGCTTTTGTGCTCCTGAGATGCTGCTTGGTCTGCTGTGTTCATCCAGCCTCACATTTTATTATCTTGGAATTCTCCAGCATCTGCAGTTCCCATTATCTCTGGAGTCGCTAACTTACCTGCCTGATAGTCTGAAAACAGATGGAGCAACTTTCTGAACTCAATAAGAAATAAATACATTCTAACCACATGTAAACAACCATGAACTGTTGACACATAAAATTAGTAGTTAAAACTCTAACCGTGTTCTGAAGTATCTTTACACGCACTTAAAGCCAGATGAAGGAACTTGGTGTCATGGTGAAGGAAACAAAAAGCTGCAGAACAGTTCAGTGGCACCAATTTTCACGATTCAATTGAAAAGCTCATTTCCCAAGTCTTTAATTCTCCAGGTTTTCCTTCAAGCTTTTTCACATCTTTGCAGGAGGCACAGAGCGACTGATTCACAAAGTATTATGTCTCTGAATTGTAGGTTAAAAGCACCAGCTTAGAGCAACTGGTGTGAGAAAACTACCAGCTTTCTTTAGTTTCAGATGTTTTACTGGAGAGAGAGAAAAAATTCACTTCCACTTCAAAGGGCTGATCATCTCTCCACGAGCTCATTGGCTACCCAAGAACTAATTGGAGAGTTGCTTTTGGGCTGATCACATTTGGTGTCCGCACCGGTCCAAATTTCCCAAACCAATCAGCTGCTTATTGCTAGCCAAATCTTACTTTGTACAAACATACCAGAACCGTGCAGTCTCCTTTTACAAATTCCCCACTGCTTGTAAGCAATAGTGTAAACACAACTTAGAATGAGTTCCAATAACTTGCTTTTTAAAAGTACAGCCGTTCCTTCTTCAGTCCAATATTGTAAAACAGTCCTTTTCCCAAATCAGCCAACAATCAAAATAAAACAAAGTTAAACTACATGATTGTTGCAGTGTCTGTGCCTTGCACAAAGCAGGGGTATATGTGCAACGTTATGTTCTGAAGGACCTCCGATCAATAGGTATTGGAGCCCCTTCCCTTACAGGTTGATGCACTTACCCTTCCCATTCAGGTCTGGTCACAGCCATTCTCTTCCTCATGGTGCATTTTTGCTGGAAGGTAACAAGGCCCGCTGTTTGACCAATTGTTTCCAGCCTCTGCCTGTACATGTCAAAGAGCCATGAGCATCCACATATCCTTCCTAGTAGCCCAACCCATAATATCCTAGCGAGTTTTGAGAAGATTTGTAACTCAGGTCGAGGTTCTGGGTGTGAGTTTGCTCGCTGAGCTGGAAGGTTTGTTTTCAGACGTTTCGTCACCATTCTAGGTAACATCATCAGTGAGCCTCCGACGAAGCGCTTCGTCGGAGGCTCACTGATGATGTTACCGAGAATGGTGACGAAACGTCTGAAAACGAACCTTCCAGCTCAGCGAGCAAACTCACACCCAGAACCATAATATCCTAGTAGCCTATCCCACTGGGATATGAAGAGACTGTGTAAGGTGTGGTCATGCACTGTGCCACCCATTCCCCCTTCCCCCCTTGAGGCCAGGTTGTTCCTGACCCTCGATGAACCTCCCTCCCTGCATTATTCTGAACCCATCCATACTTTATCCTAACACGTTCTTACAAATGCAGTTACCCACCCCCCACTTCACAAGAGTCACCTTCCTTTCCATCCACCTCCACTACCACCGCCAGCCTGCAGCCTCCAATCCCCAAGCCTGTCTCTGCTTACTTCTTCCAGACAGACCCAGCAGACTGACATTGGTCCACCTCCTGGTGAGAAGGGCCCAGGCCCTTGATTGATGGCTATCCATCTCCCCAGTGCCCAGATTGGCTACTAGGGATTCATGTGACTGACCAATGGCTGTTTTCATAGACTGCAGGGGCACAGACTCCCTGTCCAACCATGGCCAATCCCTGGCTATCAGAGACTACCCTTGAGTTACTGTGCAGGGAGTCCCTGACTGATAGGTGTGCCCACGTATGTCAGTAAGGATTGCTCCCCCAAAGATCTGAGACATGGCTTATATAGCACTTTATTGTCCAGGTAGATGAATGTTCCCACTGTGTGAGCACTGCTGAGCAGCAGGTCAGGCTGACTAGATGTGTGACTGTGTTAATAAGCATGGCAAAGCAAGACAGGATTGCTTCAAACATGTAGGTAGGCACTATGTCAGCGAGTGCTAAGGCAACAGGCAAACAAGCCTGTGTGGCAGCCTGGTCCAACCTGTGAACTGGGTGTGTCCCTAAGTGTGAAATGTTCTTACAGCCAGTGTATCCTGCAATGTAGCGCTATCCTTCCTGAGCATCCTGCAAGTGGATTGAAGAAGTGCATTTGTGAGGCGTTGGCAAATGCCAGATGCCAATGTCTTTGGATGTGAGATACCTGCAGGCGGCACCCATGGATCATGCCGTGTGATGCCGTTTGGTGCTGAACAACATGGAAACTGGACGCAGCCAGCGGTGAGCTGAAACCAACAGGTGCCCACTCTGACTTCCATGTCAAGAATTCTCAATGAATCATTAGTTTGGTGCATTTGGTTAAGTTGGAAAGCTGCATATTAATGAGTCATGATGTGCCATTATTAATAACAACAAATAATAATTCCCTTAGTCGGCAACTCACTGCTGGTTTGTCAGAAACTCACCTTGATGCCTGGCAGCTGCATAATAGATGCAATGCATTGCTTCTAAAGTGGAGATAGGCCTCACTGGATTTCTCCCATGATTCTACTGCAAACCTTAATCAAAGATCATGTCATTATGTCCTGGTAAGATTCTGCCCAAAGGGATTTTTGGCAATACAGGATGTTAAATTTAAACAGAAATTACCAGTGGTTTAGTTGGCATTTGGATGACTCTATAACTGGAATTTTGAGTTGAATGTTATCTGATTCAGGATGTTGGGCAGTGTGAATAAATTTCGGAACTGGATCTTTACTCACTATACCACTTTGTAGATGTTCCTCCCTGACAGTTAGCCGGCCTGCCTCTTTTGGAGTGAGATCATGTAAAATGAGATTTCAATGACATTCACCTCATCCCTACTTCAATTGCTCTCAGTCCGAAACACGTACGTTTTGCGTGGATCTATATGGTTGCTAGGCACTGGGTAAAGATTGGTAATCAGTTTAAGGAATGAAACACAGAGATTTGAAATCCGATGATTTTAGCATCTGTTTATTTTTGTTGGATTGGCATTATTCAAACCTGTTCTGATTTATACAGGACAATACAATATTGTGAGTGGTGAGGAGAGAGCAGGTTGATGAGGTTGCTTTGGTGAGAGGTGACATCCACCTATTTATAATCTCATGCCAAAGGATACAGGCATGCATTGGATTGGCAGGGAGCTGGGAATCTGAAGTAAATTCAGAGCAGGAATGTGAAGCAGAAACTTAGCAGGTGACTCTGAAAGATAGAAATTAATAAAATGTATAGTGCGGCAAATTGGCCATATTATAAAGTATATTTAGGAACTCAAGCAGTATGGTGAATTAAGCTGATAAGCTGAGGGCACAGATTGACATGGGGCAGCATGCTATCATTGCTATAATGGAAATCTGGGTTTATGGCGGGCAGGAATGCCAGCTCAGCTCCTCTGGATCTAGTGTTTTCAGGTAGGTTGGAGAAAGAGATCAAAAAGCTGGGGGTGTAACATTATCGGTTAAAAAATAATGAGGAGGGGTGATTGACTAAATAAAGCATCAAATAAAGCTCAGAAATAAAAAAAAGTGGCAGTCACACTGCTAGGTGTGCACTATACACCTCCAAATATTCAGGGAGAGAGTTAGGAGGAACAAATATGTAACAATTTTGTGAATGCAAAAACAATAGAGCAATAATAGTTGGGGAGTTCAACTACCCAAATACTATCTGGGATAGGATCAATGAAAGAAACATGGAGGACACAAAATTGTTGAACAGCATTCAAGTAAACTTTATTAGCCAGTACATAGCAAACCCGATGATGGAGTCATACCAGAATCAAAACATTGACACTGTTTCTTTCTACACAGATGCTGCCAGACCTGCTGAGTTTCTCTAGTAGTTTCTGTATTTGTTTCAGATTTCCTGCATATGCAACGTTTTTTGCCTTTATTCTTCATATGCTTTCCTTCCAGGTTATCTCTAATTTGAAATCACTGATGTTATTCCCTGATGGGGAGGTGGAAATGTAGTGGTAATGTCTTTGAACCAGTAATCCCAATCCCCACAGTAATGTTCTGGAAACACAGTGGTTTGAATCCCACTGTGGCAAACAGTGAAATTTGAATCCATTAAAAATCTGGAGATATCTAGCCTAATGGCAACCATATAACCTTCACCAACTGTCATAAAAACCCATCTGGCTCACTAACATCCTTTAGGGAAGGAGATCTGGCCTACGTGCAATTGCAGACCCATAACTTATGTGGTTACCCTTGACTGCCCTATGAACTAACCTTGCAGACAAGTCACTTCAAAGGCAATAAACCGTTACTTTTTATCAAGATTGAGTCAATGTTCTGCTGACAACTTGGCTTGGGCATCAATAACTTAGACTAAGATTACTAAGAATACTAAGACCATCGGTGGCTCAGTGGTTAGCAATGTTGCCTTACAACATTCAATTCCACCCTTGGACAATTGTCTGTGTGGAGTTTGTACATTCTCCCCTTGTCTGCGTGGGTCTCCTCCAGGTGCTCTGGTCTCCTCCCACAGTCCAAAGATGAGCAGCTTAGGTGGATTGGCCATGATAAATTGCCTGTATTGTCCAGGGGTCTGCAGGCTAGGTGGATTAGCTATGGGAATGCAGGGCTATAAGGGTGGGTCTGGGAGAGATGCTCTTTAGAGGGTTGGTGTGACTTGATGGCCTGAATGGCCTGCTTCCATACTGTAGGGATTCCATGATTCTTCTTCATTGAGGTCTATAAACATACTGTTCTTGATTGTACATTTTATGTATTGATATAAATTATGATCCTGTTTACTGCTTCAGATGTGCCAAAGTATTGTGAATTCAAATACAGTTGATTTGTTGAATTTAATTTCTCTGCACATATATGACCAGTGAAATTCTCAAAATCAGCAAACCTATGAACCAGAAATTCTTGTCATGGCATGAATGGATCCTAAATTCTAAGTAAAAAGGAACAATCTTTTTCCCATAGTTATCAGTACAAGAAAATGTAGTTTTCATAAAGCACAAAAAACATCTTTGCAAATAGTGTAGTAATTAGTCTGGTATCTTTAATGGAAATCAAGAAATAGATCATGTGTGTTTGGATGCCTGAAATCGATCATATACGAAGATTGTTTCTCAGTTAGAATCAATAGATGAGGTGTTGGGAGGTTAGAATTCCCCTTTATCAGAGGTTAATGGTTTTGGGCAATGAGTAATTGTTTCATCTATTACACAAGTGCTTGGGGACACTCTGGACAGAGCTGACAGTTATTGACAAGCTGAATCCACCTACATCAGCCATAAGGTCCAAGTTCACCAGCAACTAGTATGAAAAAGTAAATGGTTGAATATTAGTTCAAGGCAAATACCTTTGAGCTTTGATCCAATTCCCAAATTGGCATTCAATTTTTTTTCCCTCAATATTGCTCCGTTTGCATCTATTGAGCTGTGTTAACACAAGCTTTTCATAATTCTGTCATGAGATGTGGGTATCACTGACCAAGCCAACATTTGTTCCTACCCTAATTGCCCAAATGAAATGAGTAGTTTGCTAGGCCATGATAGTAAAAAATGTTACGATGGATCGGCAGGCAGATGTGGGCCAGACCAGGTAAACATGGCAGATTGTTCCTAAAGGACATAAATGAACTCATAGAATCCCTACAGTATGGAATCAGGCCATTCAGCCCATCCTGACCCTGCAAAGAACACACTGCTAAAACCCATCCCATCCCTGTATCCCTACACTTCCTGTGGCCAATCCACCTCACCTGTAAATCCTTGGATTGTGGGAGGAAACCCACGCAGGCATGGGGAGAATGTGCAACATCTGCGCACAGAGTTGACTGAGGTTGGAATCAAACCCAGGTCCCTGGCACTATGAGGCAGCAGTGTTAACCACTCAGTTACTGTGCCACGCTGTGTTTTTTGCAACGGCAAACGAGAAGGCTCTTTTACATTAACTGATGATAGCAGTTATGGTCATCATTACTTTATATTCCAGATTTATTCATTTAATTTCCACCAGCTGCTATAATGGAATTTGTACCCATGTCCTCAGAGTATTGGTCGGGCCTGTTGTTTACTTGCCCAGTGTTGTTACCATATCTTATTTTGGTTGCTGTGTACCACTCGTTTCAGGTCCATAACTTTGTAGTCATCAACTCGATCAATTAAGTCTGATCCCTTCTCTCTGTTGATACTTTCTGACCTGCTAAGCATTTCCAAAATTTTTAGTTTTTATCCCATCATCATTGTCAACTGCTAAGTGGCCTCTCCACCTGCCCTCATTCCCATGGTAAAGATATCGGGGAAATGATATTACAAGGATTTGTGGTTATCATTGATTTTCATTAATGCTGGATGAGTGTGGTCCCCTCCATTTAGTGCTGGGTAATGAGAGAGAGAATTGTAACAGGTGCTGCTGGTAAATTGTTTACTGTTTGCCATTGAGGAAACCTTGGTTTCTTGTTTAGCTTCTTCCTAAGGTACAACCTTAACACTCTAGCAGTTTGGGAATATTCCACATGCATTATGCATGAAACTTCGTTTAAACTCACATTTTTCTTAACTTTTCAGATAATACACTTTGGATTGCTGCATGACTCTGATTGCAAGCTACAGTGACAACCTTCGGCATATTAGTTGCAACTGTCTTTGGTCATAGAGAGAAAAGTTCGATTGATGCTTAGCTTTGGCAAAATGAGCAAAGCTAAACTTTTTGACACCCTCTACGATTAGAAAGCTCAAATTTTTAATGATTCCATGTGATTTCAACAAGGACTTGCATTTAAATTGCACCTTTTAACTTAAGCTCCTTCAGCCCTTACAAGGGCATTGTCCATGGTTTCTTGGATAAATTTTATCCCTTAGTTAATATCACAAAAGACAAGTTTACTCGCCAGCATCGCATTTGTATCCAGGGGTCTGCTGTGTGAAAATTGGCTGATGCAACTCCTAAATTACAATGATTGTCCTTCATTGGCTGTCTGGCACTTTGAGATGTCCAGTGGTCATGCAAAGTGCTATATCAATGCAAGTCTATATTTTTTCTTCTCATTTTGATTTCCATTGCTGTAGACAGAGAGCTTAGAGCTTAGGATGGACAATGGAGAAATGGGGTCATTTTCAGAAGTCATTGATGACTGCAAACATTTTACTGTTCCATGGCTTTGTGCATTTGAGCCATATGTGCCCCAAAGTCATTCAGTTATTGGCCTATGTCCCTCTTCAAGCAAAAACAATTTAAGGTGACTATCTCAGACACCTCTCTCCCCTTTCTTAACCTCACCATTTCCACATCCGTTGACAGTTTACGGACCGAAATTTACTATAAACCCACAGGCTCCCATAGCTACCTAGACTACACCTCCTTCCACACCATAAACTCCATCCTGTTTTCCCAATTCCTCTGTCTACATCACAGCTGCTCTGACAAGGAGATGTTCCACCCCCAAGCATCACGGATATCCGCCTTTTCCAAACATCGCTCTTTTCCCCCTCCCTCTGTCATCCAGACATCCCTCCACTTGTACCTCTTCCATTCCCCACTCCAAAGCTCCTAACCACCCCCCTCCAAACATAACAAAGACAGGTCCTCTTTGTCCTCACTTTCCACCCACCAGCCTTTGCATCCAATGTATCATCCTCAAGGCCAGCAGAGAAGGCAAGCAGATTCAGAAGAGGAACTGAGTAGTAAATTTTAAATTTAGTAGTTCATTTTCATTGAATGCGAGTTTAGGAGTGTGAGAAGAGATCTTAAATGAAACATAAATGATTCTGTGGGGAATCGATAGGGTAGATGCTGAAAGGATGTTTCCTCTCATGGGGATTCTCGAAATAAGGAGAACAGTTTAGAAATAAGCATTGTCCATTTAAGATAGAGGTGAGGGGGTATTTCTTATCTCAGGGGGTCACTACTCTTGGGAATTCTATTGCACAGACAGCAATGGAACAGGGCCATTGATTATGTACAAGGCTGAATTGGGCAGACATTTGACTGACAAAGGAATTAAGAGTTTTGAGACACTGGCAGAATTTGGAGTTGAGCCATAACCAGATTTAGCAATAATCTCATTTTTTTGGTGGAGCAGGCTTGATGGGCTGAGTGGCCTACTTCTGCTCCTATCTCTCATGAACTTATAATTGTATGATCTGAGAGCAGAACGCTACTAAATTTGGAAAGAATCAGGTAATTTTAAGTAATGTAACACTTGGGATTTTGTTTTAAAGACCCCTCTAGCTCACTAATATCCTTAAAGGATGGAAAATCTGCCATTTTTATTTGGTCTGTCAACTTTTTTCCTTCTTTTCTCAGGATGTCGGAAGTGCTGGCTGAGTATTTATTGTCCATCCCTAAATGCCTTTGAACTGAGTGGCCTACTAGAACATCTCAGAGGACAGTTAGGAGTAAACCACATTGCTGTGGTTCTGGAGGCACATGTCGGCCAGACTGGGTAAGGATGGCAGATTTCCTTCCCTTAAGGAGATTGGAGAACAGTTGGATTATTATAAGAATCGGCAACAGCTTCATGGTCACTATTACTGAAATCTTACCCTTCATTCCCTGAATTATTCATAAATAATTTAAATTCCACTATCTATCAAGACAGGATGTGAATCCACAGAGCCTGGGCATTGGGAATGCTCACCCCAATGATGTTACTACTGTGCCACCATCCATCTGAGATTGTAAGTGTAAGGGAGCCTGAGGATGGGATGGAGCAATATAGATTTGAAGATCTGGGTAATAATACATTTACAGACAGTAGAGGTGATGCTGATGAGGCTCAAATACAGTGTGTGAGATAAGAATTTGTCTGTTCACTATTTCTAGAAAGGAAGAGTGAAAATCAGCCATTTCTCTCAGTTTGAGAGTGTCTTCATGCTGCACTTACTATGTTACAGTAACTTCACTGGAAATTCAGTAGAAATACCACATGCACAGGTAAGTGAAGCCTCTGCTGCTTTTCTGACATGGCCAAGGTGGTGGTGCAGGAGATGCTGTGAGAATATTGATGGTGATAGTATCTTTCACATTTCCACGATGCTGAAAAGTAACTCACAGATGATGGAATTGCTTTGGAGTGCATGCTAATTGTGATAGGATGGTGTGGCTTGCTAATTATTTGCACAGCAAGATCTCACAATGATATCTCTGACCAGATAATCTACTTTATTATAGTGATCACTAGTTGACCAGGGCAATAGGAAAGCCAGCTATCATCCCCCAGCCTGTTACACTACTTCAAAACATGCAATGTGGCATTTTAGAGGGGAAGAGGGCAAGGGTCACGTTAACATCTTGTCCATAATGTGGAAATGCTAATAGGAAGGAGTCTTCAGGCTGCCTCTCCTATTCAGTGCTGAGGGAGTCCCTCACTTTAAGGTCAAAAGTTAAACCAAGGTCCTGGTCTACATCCTCAAGTGAAGGTAAAAATCCCTTGTCACCACATCAAAGAGTAGAGGTGTTATTTGCAGCGGCTGGGCCAAAATTTCTCCTTCAGCCAGCATAAAACAAATAAACAAATTTTCTGAATGTTATCTCGATGCTGTTTGTGTTCACTGTACATAGGCTTGCTGTCATGTTCTCTACATCACAACAATGATTACACTTCAAAAGTGGTTCATTGGCTGTGAAGCACCTTGAGAGGTCTACAGCTTGTGAAAACTGCTATATCAATGCAAGTATTTCTTTTTCATAAATGCAGTTACCCATAGCAACCTGAGAAATCCTTAACTGTGTGCGTCTCCTGGGAAGCATGACAGTATGCCATTTGAAGTTTGAAGTAATATAACTTAAAGGAAAAGCAAATTATTATACAGTGGAACTGACTGTTTATAGTTGGTGACAATGATTATTTTGCTTTTGTTGGGTTGTTATACATCTGCATGAATCATTGGACTTGTTATCTTGTTGCTGCATGTGGAACAAATACTTGATCACACTGTATCTACATTAAAAGCTTGTCTTGACAAAAAAGCATCTAACCTAGTTTTCATGCCCTCCTACTAACAAACAGCCCTATAACCTACTGACCTGCATCTGTACCATTGGGAATGCGTTTATCCTCTCGTCTTGATGGGAAGTAGACTTCAGTGAAAAGATAAGGTTAATGGAAAGCTCTGTCAGCACAGACCTGGTCTGGCATCTTCTGCTGTGCTTATTGTTTTCATTTCAAATCCATGCTGTTGACATCAGGCCCTCTATAAGTATCCGGCCTTTTTGCTATTTATTATTCTTTGCCTCTTTAAAATATTTTCTTTTTAAAGAAGCCCATCCTTAAAAAAAATGGTTAATCAAAGTGTAATGAAGTGTTTTGTCAGTTTTACAGAAATGTATTGACTGAAGAAAGAAATTTATTTTTGTTTTGTAGATAATGTATAGAACAATGTACATGAATATTTTGCCTGTCCCAAGATAACATAGAGAGGTGGGATTTAACAGGGAGAAGGTGATAGCAAACAAAAGGATGCAGGAGTTGCGTTCAGAAAGCAAGGGTGAAAAAGACTTTCAAAGATAGCCCTAACTGAGACAAAGTAATGAAAATATAGAATTATATGAACACTGCACATACACAGCTCAAGGACAAATACCACATATGCTGGCAGTTTAGGATGAATTCAAAGGCATTTGACCTACGTGACAGGTCTAGCTGGAAGGGTTCAGGGGCCATTTCGCAATTCTGTATTTTAAAGGAACTCAATGAATGATTGAAAGCTTGTAACCGAACATAAGGGTTTAGGTGACATCGTAAATAATGCAAACAAAATTTGAGTAGAGTTATACTTGTTATCTGAACCCTAGTATTGGATTAAACCCTGAAATCACATGCTTCAATTCATCATTATATATCACTCTTTTGCCGAGTGCAGTACGTTTTCCCATCTCCATCAGTAGTACTGTGACAAGTTTCTCTGACCTTCACATGACACTGTGAGATAATAAGTACAGACATGCAATGTGTTCATCCAAAATCTCTTCCTGCTTTTTTATTGCGCACATTTACCTGTTTGCGAGCAATAGTGGAGAGAACATTTTCATAACAGCACATTGATTCAACTAATTACTCCATCTATGGCTTAAAGAAATATTGCCAATAATGAGCTGGCAGATAACTTTCTCTCTCTCCCTTACTTTCTCTCTAAGCCAAAAGAAGAAATAGGGAAACAATGCTGAAGTCTTATCCAGTTGCAGACATGGTTTTGTTAGTGTGTGAGCTTCTTTATTAAGTGAAGAGCTAAGAACAGCACAGGTCAGTGACTGACTAGTGTCAAAGATCCAAGAAGGATTTCACTGCATTTCCCAGTCAGTTATTGGAAAAGCTTCAAGAAAATTTCAGGCCTCAGTATTTTATATCCCTTTTATCTGAAGCACTTTGCTTGATTATTGCTTCATACAACGAGTAAATAGGCTCCAGATGACATTACTCAGTGAACTGTACCCTTGAATCACAATAATTGTGTCGCATCTATTTTTATTTTTGGGTTTTTTTTCATGCTTTGAGACATTGGTTACCATAGCAGTGTTGTTTCATTGCCATTAGCATCAGTGCTAATGGATGCCTGGTGAACTCTAGAACTACTCCACTGTATTCTAAATAATCTTTTCAGAATGATAAAGCGAATGAAGTAAAATTGATACTATTTGTTTCAGTGCTGTTACAAAGACATTTCATATTTAATATTGCTTAAGGGGCTTAAATTTTGAATGATTGTGGAAGAAGGAACTTATTTCAGGATTTGTGGGTATACCTGGAATGGTTTCTTACCCGAGGTCACTACCTGTTCCCTGTGGACAATGGAGAATTTTTATGAAAGCTTCCACGAAATGACAAGACTGGTGATAATTGCTTGCTTCTCTCTGCACCCATCTGCAGCCGTCTTTGAATAGTGACTGGCTTCGGGATCGTCTTCCTTCATCTGGTTCTGTTGGAGGAGAAACTGCGAGGAACAACCTAGCTTTGAAGGAAGACTGCTATGAACAAGCTACCCAGGTGCTCCATCTCGTCCTCTCTCTCTCTTTCTCTCTCTCTCCTGAAAAGAAAATCTTCTACATCAGTTCGTGGGAAATCTACTGATTCTTTTGAAAGTCTGAATGATAAAATAAAGCAAGGTTTTCTGAGCTGGCTCCTTCTGCAAGACTCCTGAGACAACCTTGCACGCTTAGCATCCTGATCACATGTGCCAGCACATTAGATCCACAAACTCCAGAATATCCAATGCTTTATCCTTTTGTCTTCAAGAAACTTTTTCATGCAGAGGGTGAAACGTGTGTGGAATGGGCTGCCAGAGGAAGTGCTGGAGGACGGTACAGTTATGACAATTAAAAGACGTCCGGATGGATATATGAATAGGAAGAGTTTCGAGGGATATGAGCCAAATGCTGGCAAATGGGACTACTTTTATTTAGTTTATTAATTTATTAAACTATTAATTTAGCTGGATGGGATGGACAAGTTGGACCGAAGGATCTGTTTCCATGTTGTACATCTCAATGATTCTATGACTCTAATAACATATTGACCAAGGTATTTTGTTTTACACAAAGCCAAACACTGCAGAGAAAATAAAATGTGAGGCTGGATGAACACAGCAGACACCTGCAAGTCGGGGGATATTTATAGGGATAAGCGTTTATACCGCTATATTACTCACTGTGTATGCTAACTAATTACTACATTATACTAAATAACTTCTATTTTGATAATGAACTCATAATTTATTGTTAAGAAACCTGGTTAATAGATTGTTTTATTTAATACAGAGAAGGTCTTCAATTGGTCATCTTGCTAACTAGATGAAATATTTTTATTTTATATTGTGACCTATGAAGTGTGTGTAAAGTGATGGAGCAGTCTCCAGTCTCTGTCAAAGCAGTACTGAGATAATTCGGTACAACGACTTATCACAGAAATTACCAATCTAAAGCTCATGAACTGTATTGTAGCTTTGATGTCCTCGCAAATAATTATGGCCCAATGATAGCAGGATATTTATGGGTTCAACTCCAGCGAAATCTAAATTTACTTTTGGGTGCAGTACTGAGGTAGTGTTACACTGTCAGAGATGTTGTCTTTTAGATGTATTTTTAAACTGAGGCCCTGTCTGCCTTTTCAGATGGCTATAAATTATTTTGCTGAAGAACAGAAGACTTATCCTTGCTCTCATACCCAATAATTAGCCCTCAATCAAAATAATTAAAACCAGATTATGTTTTTATCTCATTGTTGTTTTGTGAGTCCTTGCCGATGATCAAATTTGTGGTCATGTTTCAGTCATTACAAAAATGACCACGCTTTTAAAACAATTCAATAGCTGTAAAGTACTTTGAGATGTTATGAATGATGTTGTATGAATAGAATTCTTTCTTTCTTTAGAATTTGTGCTTCCATGCTGTCTTGTCTATTTGAATATCATATAGAGTTTGCTGTTACAGATGAATAAATCCTAAATTAGAACATTTAAATCTGCCAATAGTCTCAACTTGATTGACGTACAACTTAATGGAACAAATATTTAAATGCTGCACCTGACCCACAAGGTGTCATGGCACATTCTTAATTGATTCATAGAGAACACATAACTTTATTAGGTCTCGACACGCTGGTTAAATAATTGTTTTACATTGCTGTTTTTCAGAAATGATTTGAAATGCCAATATAATCCCTTAGACTATTGGTAAAGTTAGGGATCTGAATGGCAGACTGTTTTCTTCAGGTGTTCAGTTTAAGTAGTGTCATGCAGTAATAATGTTATTTCAACAAATAATGTACGCCTTAACTGTTGATGTAAGTTTTTATTGTTAAAAATAGAACACTTCAGAGTTTACGTTTTGCAATTTTGTTTAAGTTCAACTAAAATGTAGAAGTGAACCACGTGACCAGCTTGATAACACCTTTCTTGGTTGCTATGGGGACAGAGGTCTAGATAGTTTTACTGGGAAGAATGTGCAAGATATTCAATAAAAGACAATGAGAAGAGCATCTGCGATGACTATGAATGGACTTTTAATCACCAAGTCTCATGGGGAAGGGTTAAGAATGTGAGCTTTTACAAATGGCTATGCTGAGCTAGGGTATATAATTCCAACCTGCATTGGAAATTGTTGGTTAATTAGAACTTCTAATGAATACAAGGCCTATGTGATTCACAAAGCCATGGAAATAGATTTAAGGTGATTGAAGTACATAGAAAATCATTGAAGCCAGTTTTCTAAAAAAAAAATTCCCAAATCTCACAGACAGGCAATTGTCTAAGAAACTGAGAGGCCAGAAAGATAGAAGCACTGAGTCTTTATAGTTAACCATGGAGAAGGTGGATAGCAACTTGCACTCAGATTGAAGGTTACTAATGTTGTGAAGTTTGCACAAGGTAGAAGATCCACCTAGATTTGGCAAGAGAGAAGGAACTCCAGGGTAATCATTTCTGTGAAAAGCAGTTCAAGCATTAGAAGTTATTTGGTTGGAAAAGGAAAAAAAAGATGGAAGTCATTAGAAGTTGAGAGTACAAAGTGTGGAGCTGGAGGAACACAACAGGCCAAGCAGCATCTTAGGAGCACAAAAGCTGACGTTTCTGGCTGAGACCCTTCATCAGAGTAGTTTTGAATTAATTTCCATCGAATGAACTGTCCAGTTAAGGAAAAATAAAGGGAATTTACATGACCAGGGATTTTTAGACGTTTCAAAGTTGACTTGGTGTATCTTTCTCAAGTTTAAAATATAAATTATTTACAAAAATAATATTTATTCAATGCTATGTTTAATTTGTTTGTTACAGTAAATGTCTTAAAATGTGAAATCTTGCTTTGTGACTCTTTCAGTTAATCACAAGAAGTTCAAATTTCTTTTTGGACGTTATCAGCATTTACAGGGATCCTAACAATATTCATATATTAAAGAGTTGGAAGGCTCCCACTGGACTGGTAACTAATCAGAGACTGCCAGAGACCTTGCATTTGACAAGAAATCTTTTTTGTGAGGGATTAACCAGCACTGGCCAAGAGATCTAGATCTGCCAGCTCATTCAAGATTTACCTGAAAATATGAAGGGTAACTCTCCAATAATAAGTTGTATTTTATTCCTGTTTTGCATTAGGTATTAAAATGGCACCTGTGAGATGAACATTTTTCTTTATCTGTCTAAGTGGGAGTTCTTGAGCAACCCCCTAAAAAATTCCATACATTACTTGCCACAATGGAATTCAGGTTAGATGAGATTTTGCATATGTGCTACCTTTCTTCTGAACAGCAGTTTAAGTGTGAATTCACTGGGTTGACACTAGTAATTCAAGAAGGCAACTCATCACCATTTATGCAAGGCAAGTTATGGCTAGGTTTGAGGTGGCAGCCTTGCCATCAACACTCACATCATGTGAAAGAATGAAATCAATGAGGTCCCAAATCCTTTGGAACCAAGTTGATCCCAGAGGGAATCAACTGCCTTCTCTAGGAGATCTGATTACTCCACTGGAAGCAGTACATTTAAAGTACTAATGATATTTGATTTACCCTGACCACGTCTCTCCAATTGCTATAGATCAGCATGACAATGGTGTAAAATGCTAACATTTTAAATAAGGATTGGGAGGTATCACAATTAAAGTAGAATTACAACTTTCTAGTTCTAGCTAATGACTCCATTCCAAAAATTGAAAAAGGGTCTCCCCTTGGAACTTGACAGGAAGTGGTCCAGCTTATTGGAATAAAGTCTATTCCTACTTTCCCTGAGAGTGTTAAGAGGCACATGAACTGGAGTTACGTATACAGAGAACATAGAACATAGAAAAGTACAGCACAGTACAGGCCCTTCGGCCCACAATGTTGTGCCGTGGAATAATCCTAATCCAAAAATAAAATACCCTAATCTACATTCCCCTGAATTCACTGCTGTCCATGTGGATGTCCAGCAGTCGCTTAAATGTCACTAATGATTCCGCTTTCACGACTACCACTGATAAACTATTCCATGCGCTCACAACTCTCTGGGTGAAGAACCTCCCTCTGACATCTCCTCTATACCTTCCTCCTAACACCTTGAAACTATGACCCCTCGTGGCAGTCAGTCGTGCCCTGGGGAAAAGTCTCTGGCTATCGACTCTATCCATGCCTCTCATTACCTTGTACACCTCGATCAGGGAAATAGGTATACAGGTATACAGCAAACTGTTTAAAGTAGTTGCTTTCTCTTCCATAAAGGACATCAGTGAGCCAATTGGGTTTTAAGACAATTCAGACACCCAGGCTAATCCTCTAAGGAATGTGTGGCAGATGGCCAAATATCAATTCAATTAATAAATCTGGAATTAAAAGCTAATGTAGTGGCGATTTTTATTTGTTCATTCATAGGATGACGGCATTGTTGGCAAGGCAGCATTTAGTGCCCATTACTAATTGCCCAGAGGGCAGTCACGAGTCAACTACATTGCTGTGGGCCTGAAATCACATGTAGGCCAGACCAGGTAAGGATGGCAGTTTCCTTCCCTGAAAGACATTAATGAATCAGATGGGTATTTCTGACAAGTGACAATGGATTCACAGTTATTATTAGACTTTTAATTCTAGATATTTATTAAATTCAAATTCATCTATTTGTTGTGGTGGGATTTGAACCCAGTTTCCCAGAAAACACTCTGGACTAACAGTCTAGTGATAATTCCACTAGGCCATCACCTCCCATAATTCTTGAAACTGTTGTCTTAAAAACACATCTGGTTCACTAATGTCCTTTAGGGAAGGAAATCTGCCATCAGTATCTGCTCTAGCCTACATGTTACTTCAGACTCACAGCAATGAAACTCTTAAATGCCCCCTGAAATTACCAAGGAAGCTACCTATTTGTGTCTGACAGTTATGAAATCTGATAAAGTAAGTGGAACTAGGCAAACTGCTCAGTGTTGACCTCAGCATGAGAAATAACAAATGGCGCACACAGACTTGTTGACTATACAAAATCCTCCTTACTAAGATCAGGGGCTTTGTGCCAAAATTAAGAGAGAAATCAGTCATAGGGAAAATGTCAGAAGCCATTGTTAAAGACATTATAACAGGGCACTTGGATGAGTTTAAGGTAATAAGGCAGAAACAATATGGTTTTGTCAAAGGGGAATCATGTTTAACTAATTTATTGGAGTTCTTTGAAGAAGTAATTTGTACTGTAGATAAAGTGGGAGTATTGCACTTAGATTTACAGAAGGCATTTCAAAAGATGCCACCACAAACATTGTTGTTGGGCAAAGGTCTAGGAAATTGGAGTATAATGTGGGAAAGTATGAAGTTATCCATTTTGGCAGAAATAACAAAAGAAATATATTATCTAAATGATGAAAGTTTGCAGAGCTCTGAGATGCAGACAGATCTAGGTGTCCTAGTGCATCAATCTCAGCAGGTTAGTATGTATTTCAGCATATAATTAGGAAATGTAATAGAATGTTTCGTTTTATTGAGAGGGGAAATGCATGCAAGTTGCGAAGGATATGCTTCAATTGTACAAGACATTGCTGGAGACCGCATCTGGATTATTATGTCTGGTACTAGTTACTATGCTTACGAAAATATGTTAATACATTGGAAGCAGTTCAGAGAAGGTTTACTAGTCTAATATCTGGAATGAGTGGATTACCTTATGAGGAAAGGCTGGACAGGCTAGGCCTGTTTCCTCTGGAGTTTCGAAGAGACAGAGGTGACTTATTTGAAAAACCTGATGAAGCTACAACAGATGCCTACACTTGGGGAGGCATGGTGGATCAGTGGCTAGCACTGCAGCCTCGCAGTGCCAGGATCCCAGGTTTGATTCCACCCTTGGGTGACGGTGTGGAGTTTGCACATTCTCCCCATGTCTATGTAGTTTTCCTTTGGGTGCTCTGGTTTCCTTCCATAGTCCAAAGATGTGCGTGTTAGGTGAATTGATCATGCTAAATTGCCCAGTGTCTAAGGATTAGCCATGAGAAATGCAGAGTTACAGGGATAGGGTAGCAGGTTTGGTGTTGGTGGGTTGTTCTTTGGAAGGTTGGTGTGGACTTCATGGGCTGAATGGCCTGCATCCATACTGTAGGGATTCTATGATTATTTGCCTGTCAAGCAGTATAAGCAACATGTGATAAACAAGAGTTAAGCAATTCCACAAGCAATGGATCATATTTGTAGTCCTGCCATTTCTTGCTGTGAATGGTGGTGGACAATTCATTAACTCACTTGAGGAGGAGGAGGCTCTGCAACTATTCACAACCTCAATTATGGTAGAGCTGAGCACATCAGTGAAAAATATAAGGCTGAAGCATTTGCAACAATGTTCAGCCTCAGTGCTGGGTAGACAATCTTAATTCAATTCAGTCCATGTGATATCAGGAAATCTCTGAGGACAGTCGATGCTGCAAAGATTGTGGGATCTGACAATCTTCCAGCAGTAATACTGAAGATGTGTTCTCAAGAACTAACAGTTTCTGCAGTTAACAAAGTGTGATGCTGGCTGAACACAGCAGGCCAAGCAGCATCTTAGGAGCACAAAAGCTGAAATTTCAGGCCTAGACCCTTTATCATCTGATGAAGGGTCTAGGCCCGAAACGTCAGCTTTTATGCTCCTAAGATGCTGCTTGGCCTGCTGTGTTCAGCCAGCTTCACGCTTTGTTATCTTGGATTCTCCAGCATCTGCAGTTCCCATTAGCTCAGTTCCAGGATATCTCTGCAGGAGATTTCCTCAGGGTAGCGTTTCAGGCTGAAGCATCTTCAGCTCTTCATCAATAATGGTGAAGAATATTTGCTGCTGATTTAGAAATGTTCAGCAACATTTACAACTGTTCAGATACTAAACCAATCTGTGACCAAATGCAACAAGATCTGGTCAACATTCATATGTAAGATGATAAGTTACAAGTAACATAGTGCCACTCAAGTATTTGACAATGACTATCTTCAACGAGATGGAATGTAGCCTTTGGTCCTTGACATTCAATGACATTATAATTACTGATTATTTTGCCATCAGCAACACGGGGCCACCATTGACCAAAAACTGAACTGGACTAGCTTTATAAATATTGTGGCTACAAGAGTAGGCCACATGATAGGAATCCTGCAGTGAGTACTCATCTCCTGGCTATCCAAGCCTGCCCACTTTCTACAAGGCATTAATAATGAGTTTGATGGCATACTCCCCATTTTTGTGGATGAGCGTAACTCTAACAATAGTCAGGAAGCCTGGCACTGTCTAGGAGAAAGCAGTTACTTTGTTGGCACCACATCCACAAAGATTCACTTGAAAAGATGCACAGTAGCAACAGTTTGTGTTATCTACAAGATGTGCTGCAGAAATTCACCAAGTGTCCTCAGACAGCACCCTCAAAACTCATGACCACTGCCATTTAGAAGGACAAAGGCAGCAGATATATGGGAACACCACCAGCTGAAAGCAGCCTTCAAGCTATTCATCATCCTGTCTTGGAAATATATTGCTGTTCCTTCAGTCTCACTGTGCCAAAGCCCTGGAACTCCCTCCCTAACAGTTTTGTGGTGAATCTAAACTGAATGGATCACAATGGTTCAAAAAGGCAACTCCCCACCATCTCCTCATGAGTAATTAGGGATGGGCAATAAATGCTGACCTGACAAGTGAAGCCAATGTTCCATGAATGAATTAAAAAGAAATTTAATGCATTCCATTCTTCTGAGAATTATTTCTGTTCAGGCATTAGCCTTGTTAAACAGGTTTACTTTGTCTTCACTCATCAATTGCACAGTGTGATTTGCGTCAAGACTCATCAATTTACATTGACAAAAATTATTTTATTGAACCAAACACTGTAATGATGCAGTATTGGGATTTTTAATGGTTCAGCAAATTCAGATAGATTACTTTGGTGTGGTACAAGGCCTAAAAGGTTAATGTACGAGAACCAGAGCCAAAGAAACAGAAAATCAACTTGTAGGGTATAATGGGTCTGAAAGCATCAGACTGGCTTTTTTTTTGATTCATGGGATGTGGGTGTTGCTGATTGGGCCAGCATTTATTGACCAACCCTAATTGCCAGAGAGCAGTTAAGAGCCAACCCTCTAGGGCAGACCAGGTAAGCTATTATTGTACTTGCATAAAAGATCTGATTTACATCCTGATCTTTAGCCATAGCTCTGTGACTTCAGGTTCCTTTGGATGCTCATGCTATATTACATGAAGCTTGATTTAAAAGTCATGAAAATGACCCAAATCTACAGTATTTAGTATTGCATAATGGCTCAGTGGTTACCCAGGTTTGATTCCAGCTTTGGGTGACTGCATGGAGTTTGCACATTCTCCCTGTGTCTGTAAAGGGAACATGAACAGGAGATTTAATAGAATCCCTACAGTGTGGAGACAGGCCCTTTGGCCCAACAAATCCACACCGACCCTCAGAGCATCCAACCAAAAGCCATCCCTCTACACCACTCAGGGCAATTTATCATGGCCAATCCACCCAGCCTGTACATCTTTGGACTATGAGAGGAAACCCACATAGACACGGGGCAATTGTGCAAACTCCACACAGACAGCCATCCAAAGGTGGAATTGACCTCAGGTCCCTGGCATTGTGAGGCAGCAGTGCTAACCACTGAGCTGCCATGCCACCACAGTGTAGGTTTCTTTTGGGTCCTCTGATTTCCTCCCATTGTCCAAAGATACGAAGGCTAGGTGGATTAGCCATGGAAAATATGAGGTTGCTGGGTTAGGGTGGAGGGTCTGAGTCTGGGTAGGATGCTCTTTGAAGGGTCCTTGCAAATTCACCGGGCCAAATGGACTCTTTCCATATTGTATGATTTTTGTATTGGTGACGTCCAGGGAAGAAGGCTGTCCTTTTTTCTTAGCCAAAGTTAAATGAACCATCTGGTTTTGAAAGGACAAAATTCCTCAGGTCATTCAACTTTTACAGTGCTTCACCTTGAGGCAATGTGACTGGTACACTCACTGAATTCTTAAAAGGTTCCTGGAAATGCAGTCCTGCACACAGAAACTGAGCACTCATGCAGAACAGAGGAGTCATTTCTTGAAGGAGAGAAAATTGTTTAACACAGCAGGGCTTCACATTACCACTTCTATACACAATGTTCATATGTTGAATGGCTAAATCTGCTGCTGTAATAAAACTGTGTACCATTCATTGCAATGCAGTAGCCTTGTGATCGCCTGGCTTGCTGAGTCAAAGCACTGAACTTGAAGCATATCAAACGCTGGGAGTCAGTGGCAGTGTAGATGAAACAAGCTTATGTGTACACTAGGTACACACATGCTTTCATTCCAGAAAGTTCTGTTGTAGGAGTTCAGTGGCAAACATTCTTTGAGACCCTGCCTGCACAAGTTAAGTGGAATGACTACGAAGATCCTGTTCCGTTCACATAAGGCTCCTCTATAGTGCGAAGGCTTGTTCTGTGCAAACTTGTTAAGAACTGATTGATTCATCAGCTCTTACAATGCTGCAAGCTCAAGAAAGATCCTTCATCCTTTGGGAGAGGCTGAGGCCTTGAAGTAAACCTTTAATCAAAGACACAAACAATAACTCAATTCATAGATTTAATTATTTCACTGTAATTTTTGTTTGAAAGTGTTGTTTTGGTTTGACATTAATTTGGGGCTCTTGAAGAAACATTTGGGGTGCAGTCTTCTAAGGGCCTGAATACCGTTGGTGAGAAATGTGGCACAATCTTTTGAGAAGTCCAGAGAAGTTTATCTTTATTTTAGGAGTGATTTGCTGCATCGTTTAACTAAGATCCCACGCCCCCACGTCGAAGCAAGAATCTCGCTAAAGCGGTGGCAGGTTGCCTATTAAGGGGGATCATTGCTTATTTGTGACCTTATTAACTGCACATCTGACCTCATTAATACGTGGTTTTCTATCCCATCACCAACTGAGAGAAAACTAGGTGATTATAATTCTCGCCATGGCAACCAACGCAGGTATCTGGTGACTTCAGCTTGCCAAATTACGCCAAAAGACCTCCATGATGGACACCAAAATCTCAGGTCACATTTCATGGGCACCGACCATACACATTCATGTACACAGACATTGGCACTCAATTTGTGCCAGCCTCAAAGACGTCTCATGACACATTTCAGATCCACATACAGGCTGCTTCAGCACTGTACCGATTCACCTTGAGGCAAATGGCCACTATCTTTGTAATACAGCTGCAAGGCCACTTTGAGTTGGGACATGTATGCAGCTCATGGTCTGGATGAGGGTAAATCTCTGCACATTCCCTTCACACCCACTCACCCTGAACCTTTCTGGATGCTCGCAGCATCCTCGGCTTGCCTTATCTTTTTGCATCTTCCCCCTTAGCCAGAAAGTTCACAATACTGCGGTATTGCTGTGCCGTTTAACACAAATGCAAAGTTGTCAGCAGTCCTCAGTCAAGTCAAAGCCTTTAGTCAGGGAATCCCTGCACAATAAGTCTCCAATACCTGTGCAGTGGCTTCATTCCAGTCAGTCAGCCACTAGTGGTGATCAGGACCCTTTCCTCACAAAAGATGAGGAGCTGAATATCAGTCAGTTTTGACTCTTTCTGCCCTCTTGTAGACTGATTTCCTCCTGAAATGGAAGAGAGTCAGGTGCTAAGTAAGATGAAAGTGGGTGGCACAGCTGTAACTGTTGGTGCAGTTCGGGAGGTGTCCAGAGTGAATGAGTAGGCAGCGCAGAGTGCATGCAGGGATAATCATATCGAGGTTTGGGGTGCGTAATTGTGAGGGAGCAAAGATGTTACAGACAACAGTGAGATCTGCAGAGCATGAATCTCAGTTGGAGGCAGGTCCAACAGCTGAGATAGAGCGAGTGTGAAATATCAGAGAGAAGATGATGGCATCTACTCTGGTCGAGTGGAGAAGTTCATTGGCCTTCTTCCTTCACTGCTGGGCATTTCTTCAGACAACAGAGGCTGCACTGAGCTGTGCTGGTTGTTGGAGGAATGGGGAAGAAGAGGGGGTGGAGACAGACTCGGCCCAGATTAACATGAAGTGGTGCCATAATTTCCACTGCTAGTCCTGGGGAAAAGGAAGTCCTGTCTTTGTATCATTCATTCCAGTAGGATCTCCGAGTCCCTGCCCACAAAGCGGGGCACCGATTTTCCCTTCCTTGCCATGTCCAGGCCAAATGTCAGGAACTGTGCAGGGCAGCTCTGTACTGACTGTACTTGTCGGGGTGTGCATCGGCATGAGATGGTATCGGTGCCAATGATGTCAGGATATCTCAGCAGTGGTAAGTTTCTCTGGGTACAGCGAGTGGTGGAATGGGCATTGAAACCGTTGACAGGGCTGCCATAGGACTGGGGTAGGTTGTTAATGTGGTGAGTTTGGTGAGATTTGCTGAGAGAGCTCACAAGGGCTCATAGCAAGAATACTCCATGAAATTAGACAAAACTAAAACTTAACCTAAAATAGAATGAAAGAATAAATCTCGGAAGTACTTGGACTTTGGAGGACTTGGAAAAGAAAGTCGATGAATTGCATCTCAGAATTTCTTTCCAGCAGTATGTGCGCAACAGATAATAGAGTCACCTAGTGGACATAGCCTGTAAATGCACAATGATAGTTGACATATGAAAACTGAATGGGATGCAAAAGTGAGACCGTAAAATGCAATATCTGAAAATAAAGCGTTAAGTGGGGAAATTAACAGAGAAGTTCAAATTTACATGGATAAAGGTAAAAATGCCACCATATGTTTATGTATACATATATATTTATGATTAATATACCTGATTCTGACCATTTTCTAACTTATTTTAATGCCAGGAAGATTCTGCAGATGAAGAAGGTTGTACTATATGCTGCTCATATGCTGTTGGCCAATTGCTCTAACCTGAGGTGACCCATATATTGATTTTTTTTTCATTTGTCAATAAAAATTATTTAGTCTGCAACAAATACTTTTCTTAGATTTGCTGAAGCAAGTTAATAAACAGAAATGACATTCCTTGGATCCATCGTGCCTTGTAATGTTGTCCTTAAGTGAAATGCATGAAAAACCATGTAATAACATTTGAACACTTGAATTAGAAGCAGGAGTAGGCAATGCATGACAATGAAATTATTCCTATACTATTAAAACAACCTATATGTAGTCTGTAAAATACATCTCACTAAATTAGCCCACAAATTGAACAAGTAGATGAAACACACGGTGGTACCTTTTTGAACTGAGTTGTACTGAATCGCTTTTTTTTGTCCAGCAGAATATCTTTGCTCACTTCTTAAATTATTCAAATTTTCATATTATGAAGTGCATATTTCTAATTTTAGCAATTTTAACAATATTCATGAATTATTAACCATTCGGTTTTTCTTAGATCTTCTGCTTATTTCCTGTTCCTTTCATTCTCACACAGCAGACCCACAATATTGGCTCTGTCTCTATTCTCTTGCTTGGAGGGTCTTCTTTGTCACTTTTGAGAGATGGCCAGTTTGCCTTTTTATTAGTTTTATCACTAGGGAAATATGCAATCTCGCAATCATATCCTCAGCAAAATTTTTACACTTGAAATTCAAGGATATCTGCAGTTTGACGCATGATCTGCATTGAGTGAGTTGATCTCAATTGAAACAGGCACTGAACTGCTAGTTTCAGTTCCTCAGGTTAGTGATACCAAGTTTCAAGCTCCTGATAGCACCTCCGAGATATTCTCATAGACATTGGATGAGGAGGAGATTGAAAGTGGAATGCTTACATCTGTGATGAAAGTTCCTCCTATCCAACACCATTCTATACCAATGTATGATCAACCATCACTCTGTTGAATAGAATTTACCTGACCCTGGGTTCTCTATTCAATGAAAAATGTGAGAAGAGAGGAAAAAATTAGAGGACAGTAATGAGATAGTAGGAACTGCCGATGCTGGAGAGAATCTGAGGTAACAAGGTGTACAGCTCTACACCTTGTTATCTTAGGACTGTAATGACTTGTCTTGCTAACTCAAGAAGCTACAAGAATGAGCCTTAGTATCGTACGACTTTTCACATATAGAATTCATATATACCACAAAAGATTATTGATGCACATTCATTTTTTTTATGGTAAAGAAATTGCAATCGCTAATATATGGAGCTGGAGTGCCTCAGTCAGTCGCTTACCTACTTCTGAACAAAATGATCTTGGGTTCAATTCGAGCTTCAGGACTTGATGGCCCCTGAAGGAGCCCTAAGGTACTAACTCTCCAACCTGGATGAATAGGAAGTGTTATTGCTAGGAATGGGTTTATGCTGTTCAACCCCTTGCCCAATCCAAACAAGATAATACCTGATATGGAAGGTGATTAAGCAACTAACCTATATAATGCATACGAAAATAAGATGGCATTGAAATCCTGCCACTATTTTTCAAAATGCGCTGTTGTATGACAGGAGAAACATGTTAGGTGTCAAACTCTTTTAATGAAAGATTAGTTTTGCCAGTTTTTCTCTGCAATCCACGAATAGAATCATAGGAATATGCAGCTTCAAGTTGTGAGAGTTCTGATCATGTAGTTTCATTGTCTCGGAGAGAAACAGGGTTGCAACATGTTTGCAACCAAACACATTGGCTTGGTGAGCGTGTCCACACATCATCTACAATCTGAGCTACAAATCTTCTCGAAAACTTTAAAAGGAAAATTTCTCTGGTGGATTTATGACCTTGCTAGAAGCCTTTGATATCTTGCTCAGTCAAATACTGGCTTGACTTAGAGGAGAAAATCTCTGGCATTTATTCTCTGGCTTTGATCTTGTGCTCACTTTAGGATCAAAACTGCGATGAGATCTAGGTATGAAGGGTTCTCGCGTATCTCAAACAGGACATCTGTAAACTGGTTCTTGAGGATTATAGGTCACATGCTGATTTTGTCAATTAATTTTCACCATTATACAAATGATTAGTTGAAGTAGGATAGGGCACTAAGTGGTTGAGCTAAATTTATCCTGCTTTTTGGAGTTAGACCATAACTGGAGCAATTTACTACATTGTTGGATGAATGCCACTGTTATAGTTGGACTGCAACAGCTTTGACATCAGAGGTTTGGGGGTAGCTTTGATCTACAGGCTGTCATCACCATAGTCAGGTTATGTGAATGGGCTATAATTTTTGCTCACCATGATGGTGATGGGTAGAATTCTTACAACATTCAGAGCAAAAAATACACAATCAAATAAGCCTTTAGAAAATTCAACAATACTGAACCTCATCATTTGCAGAAAACCGGATGACCTGCAAGTGTGTCCCACTTAGATCAGGAAGAGAGGGGGATGAGGGTATTGCTGGGGAGTTCAGTGATTTGTAGAAAGGAGTTTGAGGAGATGCACGCTGCAAGAACCAGGTCAGGATTTCCCAAAGAAGGCTGCTTCAAATCTACTTTCTCTATCGTCCCGCGACCTGGACTATACATCCTCACACCCCACTTCCTGTAAAGACTCCCTCCAATTCTCCCTGTTCCTTCATCTCTTGTCACATATGTTCAGATGAGGCCTACTTCAATGAGGGAGCCTCCAAAATGTTCGCATTCTTCCCCAAATGAATATTCCCCAGCTCCGTTGTCGACAGGCCCTCAACTGGGTCCGACCAATCTCCCGCACTTCTGCCCTCACCCCTTCTCTTCCCTCCCACTGTAGCAATAAGGTTCTCCTTATCCTCAGCTACCATCCCACCAGCATCCACATCCAGAAGATCATCAGATGCCATTTCCACTACCTCCAGCAAGATGCTCCCACCAGACACATATTTCCCTCCCCTCCCTTGTCCGCCTTCCACAGGGACCATTCCCTCCGGGGCACCCTGGCCCATACTTCCTCAACCCCCAACACCTCCCCACATCCAGACGGCACCTTACCCTGTAACCGGCGAAGGTGTAACACCTGCGCATTTACGTCCTCCCTCCCCAGTCTCCAAGGGCCCAAACATACCTTCCAGGTGAAGCAACACTTCACCTGCACTATCCAGAATCTAGTCTACTGCATTCTCTGCTCACACTGTGGTCTCCTCTCTACTGGGGAAATGAAGCATAGACTTGGTGACCGCTTTACAGAAAATCTACATTCTGCTCGCAGAAAAGACCCTAAACTACATGTTGCCTGCCACTTCATGCCACCTTGCTCCCTGGCCAACATCTCTGTCTGCGGCTTGCTATAGTGTTGCAGTGAAGCCCAATGCAAGCTAGAGGAACAACACCTCATTTTCCGCTTGGGGACCCTACAGCCCTCTAGTCTCAATATTGAGTTCAATAACTTTAGGGCCTAAGCCCTCCCATGTCCCTTCCCACCACTCCACACACCAGGTCTTGCTACCACATAGCCTGCCGCTACACACCCCCTGTTGTTAGTCACTAACTGTCCTCATTAACAACTACTCACCCTCCCAGCCTGATCGCTAGCAACTCCTTTGTCTGTCCAACTGCCCTTCTCTCTCTTTGGGCTCTATCCTATCGTTTACTCCCTACCCCATCCACCTCCCTATTTCCTGCACATAAGTTGATGTTTTCCCTGATGCCATCAGTTCTGAGGAAGGGTCACCGGACTCAAAACGCTAACTCTGTTTTCTCCTCCACAGATGCTGCCAGACCTGCTGAGCTTTTCCAGCAACTTTGTTTTTGTTCAGAACAGAGTGATCCTGGATTGCTTAATGTGTGGTGAAAGGGCACTCCAAGAGCAATGCCAAGCCATGCCCATTCAGTTATAAATAAAGGACCAAACAGGATATAAATGTACTATATTGATCTCTGAACTTCATTGCCCAACTTTCTCACTTTCCTTATCTTATCTCTTAATTATTATGTCCACGGTCAAATAGAGCAGCTGGTTTTCAGGCTGGAGTCAGGTGTTCGTGGCATGGGAATGGTGCTAATGATAAAGTTCAATTCTCAATGCCAAGTTGTGACTGACTGATAAGTATCTGCTCAAAGTGAATGAACATTTGGCCCTTGACTTTCTTGGCAGAAAAACAACTTGTCTCTTGTGAGTAAAGCAGCGATTTCTGGAGAAACTCAGCAGGTCTGGCAGCACCTGAAGAGAGAGAAAAACAAGGTTAACTTTACGAATCTGATATGAACTTCTGAAGAAGTTCTGAAAACTTCTGAAGAAGATTCATATTGGACTTCAAACTGTTTCTCTCTCCACAGATGCTGCCAGACCTGCTGAGCTTCTCCAGAATTCATTTTTATTTCAGATTTCTAGGATTTGCAATACTTTACTATATTTGACTGTCTCTTATGATGCAGAGGTAGTGTACCTTCTTCTGGGTTTGGGTTCAAGTCTGCTCCAGACATGAGTCATCAAAAGAGATTGATTGAAAATATCTATAAACAGCCTGTTTGCCTGTATTTTATCCTGTCCTTGTTTATAAGGATTGGGCCATGGTCTTCCAATAGATTGGCCCATACTTATGAGGTAAGTACTACAATGGCTTACCACTGCATTAGGGAACTATCACACTACTGGAAGACGTTATTTGTCAGCTGTTCATCTGTGATATGATGGAACTAACACTCAGCATAAACAGGACTGTCTAAGAATTGAGAGTTGAACTGTTACTGTACATTTGGGAGATAGCTGTCCCTTTAATACCTCTGTCAGGCCTTTCAACAAGTTCATTGTATCAATGTAATCTAATCAGGCACTGAAACAATGCAAGATTTTTGTTCTGTTCCTCTCTAAGTGTTACCATGTACACATCAGTTAGTGGTGTGAGAGGGTAAACTCTGTCAGGCTACATAGAATTCTGTACTCATTCTGAGACAGTGTGCTATTGGGGAATTGGGAAAAAAATGCAAGTAAAATGGACATTGTGATTATCAGTGCAGTGTGAGTTGGAATAAAAATAACCAGATTTTGAGGTAAAGATCACAGAAGGTGGTGGGTTGAGGGTATTGGGGAAATGGTCAGAAGGAGAAGAGGGCAGGAGAGTTTTGGAATCATCATTTTTGGAGATAACGGAGATGTATAGATGAAGGATTCCACAACAGATAAACCAATACAGGACTGGAGATGGGCTATTTTATAGGAGACGAAACATGCCATTTTTATGATAGAAGGAGTATGGAGTCAGAAGCTTATTTCAAGTTCAAATAAGACACTGTGAGTGGTATGGCTTAGCCTGAGGCAGTGGTACAGCAAGATAACAGTATCAGTGGTGAATGAACAGAATTTATGCTGGCAGGCAACACTTTGGTGGATAATGATAAATGCAACATGCTGCTTGTTGTACAGATGAATATTTCTGGCAATTTTTTATTCCCTTTGGCCTACAAAATAATAAACCAGGGTTAGAATGCTATGCCAATGACATCATTTGCGTTGCAGCAATTGTGATTCAAACAGTTCAACTTTACCTGAATGCTTTCTGAAGGACCAGAATGTTTAACACACGTTTCTATGGATAGGATCAGTGCACAGACAGGTTATATGTGATTTGATAACATGTACAAGATTCTTCTTTTATCAAATTACGTATGCTAATAAAGCTTTTGCAAAGATTTGTTTAAGTTTGTTCTTGCTTCTGGGTCTCATTAGACAGAACTGTTCTACTCCAGCTTCCTGGTATTGGGTCCTGGCTGGGCATTATCCAGACTGGGGAAGTGTGACAGACTGCCACTCAAGCCTGCCTACTGGTTCCCTTATGGGCACTGCAATATGACTGGTCCTTGTGCTGGCTACACCTTAATTATGAGGACGAACATCAATTCTCTTATTAAAATATTTAACTTGAGAATGAATTCCAGTTGCAGTTTGCCCATGGCCTGATTTTCACATGTTGATGGTTTTTTTCATATTAGATAACACATTATCAAAAGCAGACGCAATAGGCTGCTGAATAATTCATTGCACTGACAGCTGAACCATAGACTCCAAGCCTTCTTGCCAGATGGGTAAGAATTGACATATGCAAATAAGCATTGTACACAGAACAAAGGCAGCCCAGTGTCTGTAAATCAAGCTCATATCAAACTCTTTATTTAATTTGTTCCATTAAGTTGAGAAATTATAGATGCAATTCAAGGGAGATAGCATCTGGTTAATAATGACTGCAGCAAATCGTCCTCTTATCAGACAAACCCACCTTGAGGAGATGTGACACTATTTGACAGCACTTATCTGTGATAAATGGCTTAAGTTTGTTTGTTCAGTAAGACAATGAATATTTTATCAGGCAGTTTGAATCACAAATACTATATATGTCATTACAAGCATATCTTAATTTTAGAAAGGGCTTCTTCGTGCTACTGACCAAAAGGCTACACATTTTCTATTGTACAGTTTAATATAGAATGACTGCTACAACTAAGGCATTCAATCCACTGTAGCCTATATGACCCCATTCTCAGTCCATTAGATGCAGAATCTAATTGTCTTTGCTTCCATCTATGAAACTAGTAATTTAACCACAGAAACAGGTATCTATAATTTTAAAAATAGATACAAATGAGTGAAAGTCATGGCAGTTTTGCAAATTGCGTTGTCCCAAACATGTCTTAATGTCAGAAGGTGGTGGGTTCAAACTCTCTTGGATTTGCGCAAATACTTCAGATTAACACAGTATTGAACAAATACAACCTTCCTGAAGACACCACCAATTATTTCCATAGCTAATCCCAAAACGTGGACATTCTTCACTGAACTGGGTTGTTTAAAACCAGTTATTGTGATTTGTGGGATGTTGTTGTGTTGCAAAGTAGCTGCTACTTTTTTAACCACATGACTGCACTCAAATTTAATCTGTTGCAAGTACCTTAAGGAATTTGTGAAATATGAAATAAAGCTTCTTTGTTTTTATAAATGCACAACCTGTTTTAAGGTTAAGAAGTTTCCTGATTAAATCCTTGGTCTGTCTGGAGAGAGAAAGCAAGAGAGAGAAAATGAGGCGTATTTATTCACAAAGTCAATCCCCATTAAATAAGGAAAGTCTCTGGTGTGCCTATTTACACTGTTAAACAGTCTGAAGATACTGCAACATCACTGTAAACACTATTCAGCAGGCACAGGGACAGAAACCTGGAACTCTGCAGTTTTGGGCTCCCAACCTTGCCTACTTACCTGAACACAAACTCCTCGCCCCATCCAACCACAACACAGTGGCTCCCACCACCTCATCCAACTTCAGTGCTATGACTCTGCCTCCCAACCACAGCACAGCAGCTCTGGTCCAGATTCAAGTAGTGGCCCCATTTACTTGACTTCAACACAGTAGCCCTGTTCCCACCAGCTGATAACAACAGCCTCATAATCCTGTTCCAATCTCAGTGCTTTGCCCAGAGGCCCTGACGCTGATTACTGATTTACGCTTATCTCCTGGGCCCAGTCAGGTCTCTGCATTGTTTTGGTTTTTCTCCTCATTCAATGATGCTTTACCAGTTTGAGATGGGTGGAGCAATGGGCAGAACCTGCTGGGATTGAAAATCAAGAATGCATACACAAGTGGACTAGAAGGAGAAGTACACATCAAGCCTTCTCTACCATTCAATGAGAGCATGGCTTATCTGCTTGTGTTCCAAATTCCTATCAACTCCCAATAATCTTTGATTTCTCTTCCTAAAACAAATTTGTACACTTCTACCAGTATGGACCAGACCAGATCCCCTAAAATATTTTAAGAAGTTAGCCTAGAGCCCCTTTTGTTATTTTAAAGGTAAATTTTAGGTGCTGTGTTCCAGATGCAATTGAATTGGTCAAACTCAACATTCAGCAAAACACATTGTATTCAAAAACTTAACAGAATAAAAGATACAGTAACTATAATTAATTAACTGCTCCAATATAGCAACATCCCATAAACACTCTTCTTGGCAAAATGGCAAAGTCAGACACAGATTTTCTCACATAAAACCCGGGAGCAGAAAGAGAGAAAAAATATCAAGTGAAATCTCAGAAGCAGTAGCATCCAGGATACATTTACTGCAGCTTCCAACCCTGTTGAGACTCCAATAGCAACTGCTGAATCTAAAAGCTAAAATACAAAATATCAGAATTCCTGCCCTGTGAGAGGGGCTACACCCAGCCAGGCTGCTTCTATTGTTCCAAATTTAAAATAAAACCCAAGGCCTCCCAAGTTGTTTATTTTATCATTGACTACTTGTTAGTTCTTGTTCAATCTCTCCCTTAAAAGAAAGGAGTTAAAAAATAAACTAAATCAGACAGACCAAGGACAGTGGCCTTTAGACCAACTCATCAATGTTGGACAGGTAACCTAAATAAATCTAGCCTCATTTGCATCAATTGGCCCAAATCCCTCTAAACCCTTTCTATTCATTTACCCATCCAGATGTCTTTTAAGTATTGTAATTGCACTGGGGAAACTTTTAGTTTCAGAAAACGTAAAGTTCTCAGGGCAGTTTAGAGGACACCTAACATGGCTTAGAAATAACTATAGTCTTTGTCTCTCTCCAAGAAAGGAGGTTTTTTTCTCAGAGCAATGAAGGATTAAGTTACCTCAGTGGAAATACTTAACTGTGCAACTTCAGACCAGGCCTGTTTAGTTAGATATCTGCAGGCTGTTAGAAGCTGAGGTAGTTTAAGCTCTTGGCTTTATGAGATTTCATGCAAGAAACTTACACACTTCATAGGACAGAATTGGGGGAGAATCAGCCAGGATAATTGGAAAGATATAAAACTATAATTTCTCTGGATTTGAATCATTGTTAAGTAATAGCAATGTAAATGGTTTGAAACTTTGTTTTGGCAGGTGTTTTAAGAGTTTTCTAACCATGTTCTATATCTAGGTAGTTCCTTTTTTTGTTTTGTCTTATGTATGATAAACTTCTGTTTCATTGTTTAAAAACATTCATAGCCTTGTGTGACTTGAATGGCCACAATATGAAGATTATTTTTTTAAGAAGATGATCTATCAGGTCAAATTTTATTGTATGAAGTATGACTTATCCAGTAGAATCATGAGCTGGGATAATGATATCAACTCCAAATTTAGGCACTATGTCTTTGTCGCCATCATCAAAGTCTTTGCTATAAACTTCAAAATATTGATGATCCAGCACAGACTCCTGTAAGATCCCACTCATTATATCTCGCTAATCTGAATGACACATTTCTGCGTACACTCTTATTACTGCCAGTCATCTAATCTTCTACTCATGCCAGTGTGTTACTATCTGTACCATGAGCTCCTACTTTTTGCAATAACCTTTTATTTAGCACTTTGTTTAATGCCTTCTAGAAATCTAAGAATAGTACACTAGTGGATTCTTCTTTATCAATACATTATTCCTTCAAAGAATTTGAATTATTCGTTTACAAATGATTTTTCTTTCACAAAACATTCTTACTCTTCTCAATTACTCTGGGTTTTTACGAATATACAGTTATAACCTCCTGAATGATCAATTCTCACATCTTCTCCATGATAGACATTGATCTCACCCTTGAGAGGACCAACACTCACTTGATTTATTCTTTTCCTTTTTAGAAACCAATGGAAACTTTTGCTTTTTTTAACATTTCCAGGCAGCTTCCTCTCATGCAAATATTTATTTGTTCTAGTTAAGTTTTCAGTTATTCTCTGCTGTTCTTTATCTACTGGCTAATTGTCTGACTTGCTATTCATCGTTGTGTACTTATAAGCTTTATCCACAGGGCTGTTTTTGAGAACACCTCTATCTCTCTACAGCTCAGAATTCTGCTGTGGTTCTCCATTTCAAAGAAAACTTTTTTTTATTCTTCCAAAGTGAACAACTTCAATTTTTTTGTATCATATTCAACCTGCCACATCTTTGGGCACTCACAAAAATAACATATGTAAACAAATCAACGTGATCACAAAACAACTGCCTCAATGGGACCAAATCCTCATTGAAGTCGATACAATAGATTTTACTACAGGACCTGACTGGATTAAAAATGATCATTATGATGAAAGGTCTGTGATTTAATGACATTTTTAAGCATATGGATTTCAAACTAGTGGTATATGAGTGTTGGGCAGTTTTTATGAAAGTGTTTAAAAATTAATTAGATTAGACTTTCTAGAACTATGACATTAAAAGCTATATATACAAAGAGTGGAATTAGCTGCAAGGATCCCGGGAGTGGTAATGGAAGTTGTGGGTACTTATGGCAGGGCAAAGAGTCTAGAATAAACAAGATATTTTAATTTAGTTCAAAATCTTTTAGTTTCAGTTCGAAGGAGATCTAATTGAAGTCATATATGAGTATTGTCTTTTATAGGAATAGTCTTTCACAGGAAATAAGCTTGTTCAGGGCAGTTAAGGAAATAGGTGCTTGGTGAGAAATCTGCATCAGTTATTCAAAGCTGAGAAAGTGTATGATCTCAATATTTGAAAATTCTAGAAAGAAGCTTCACATCTCATAAGCAGGAACTGAGGAGAAACAATTGTCAAACTTAGAGATTACATAGAGAAAGAAACTTCATCTGGATTTTGATTAACTGTGAAGTGATGGTGTTAGAGAATAGATGAATTTGTTTTGATGTGTGTTTTGATAGCTTTCAAAACTGTGTTACGTTTAGAAAGCTTAGTTTGCTTTATTTTATTTTTATCTCTTTCATGTGGTAAACAAGCCTTGTATGATTCAGTGAAAGATTCCATGTGACATTAGAAATGAAAGAAAAAATGATCTATCAAGCTATATTTTATTCTGGGATCTGATTCGTCCAGAAGTAACGTTAGCTGGTATCACAACAATGCATACATAAAAATGCATGAGTTAGATGGATTATTTTTCTAGAAAAATGAATCAAAAATTATGGGCAGTATATGGGAAAGTGGAATTGAGACCAAAATTATATCCTCTTTTTCTGTACTTCTAATTACAATGCTGGATCCTATCTTCTATATATGTTGACCACGACTGAATGACAAAAATGTCGGAAACCAGAGCTGTAGACATAAATAACCAAATAACTTCACAGACATTTAAATTTTTGACCTACTTGACACTCTCATAATTATAGGTGGGTTGGAGGATGGCCAAAAAATTAATATGAGCCTTTTTAAAATGTTTTTAATGTTTTCTTTATCTTGTCTGGTTTAGCCATGAGGGTAGTGGAGTGAAGCCAGCTTTTATTACAAGTTAAGTTCTCTGGTGAAAAACCTTTGGTATTCTTCATTAAGTATGTATGTCTTGTCTTTAGTGATGACTGTTCTTTCTGCCTTGAGTTGCTGTTTTATTTGCAATGTTGAGCGAGTATGCAAATTGTTAACATGGAGAATATGAGTGCTGAAATTCCATGGCTCTGCAATTTGGGCAAGGGGCTTAGGCTAAGAAAGCAGTTGCTGAGGTGAACATTTACAAGGCATCAGCATGATGTAGGGCTGACTCTTCATGAATTCAATCCTTGTCTAATCACCGCAAAATAAAACTACCTCGGCTTTAAGACATTTGATATTTGTCAGGGGACAGATAAGCTGCAGACTGACTGTCCCTTAAAAAAACCAGGTAAAAATGATATGGTGGTGCCAGTGTTGGACTGGGGTGGACAAAGGTCAGGCGTCACACAATACCAGGTTGTAGGCCAAAAGGTTCATGTGAAATCACAAGCTTTTGGAGCACTGCTCTTTCGTTAGGTGAATTGATGAAGGAGCAGTGCTCTGAAAGCTTGTGACATCACATAAACCTGTTGGACTATAACCTACCATCATGTGACTTCTGATCAGATACAAATAGTCACCCTTTTTCCAAAGCATTAATCATCCTACAGCTCGATAACATATACTTGTGAGGCTGAAGGGGGAATAGCTGCCATAATCAATGAAATTTATCAAACTTATATCTTTGCATCACCTTGCAATTTATATTCTGGGTCTGCATGCTTATGTTCCGTTTAAAATGGAGTGTAATAAGATCTGAGTTAACAACAGCTAGAAAATAGAGTAACTTCATAGGTGCTGGTATAAGAGTTAAAGAAATAAATTAGCTCTGTAAAATTGTCTAGTTTGTGAAACTTTCAGACTAGGAGTGTTTGGTAAGAAATCTGCATTGGTTATTCAAAGCTGAGAAAGCTTAAGATCTCAGCTGTGTGAATATTCAAGGATAAAGCTTTCATATCACATACACTTTTGACAATCTGTCTATTCTGTGGATTGTGTCTCTTTTATGATTAGCTCATGGGATGTGGGCATCCTTGGCAAGGCCAGCATGTATTGTCCATTCCTAATTACCCTTGAGAACATTTCAGCAGGGTTTCACTGCTTGGACAACATCATATCAAATTTATCTGATGGGTAGCTGTAGAGACTCTCCAGTATGGGCACTATCCAGTCAAGAAGGAACCCCAGAGAAAGAAGGCACCATCTTGGAGGGACCTAACTGGGCAGAATTGTAGACCTCAATAAAGATGCCTGGACTTTAGTAAAGAGCGCTGCTTCTAGATGCACTAATTTGAAAGGAGTTCAACCAGGAATTTGAAAATCACCACCATCCTGTCTGTGCTGGTGAATATATGTACAGCATTCATTATCTATGTCATTGAAGAGTTTCAGAAGCCCATCAGTAATATATTGTGAACATAAGCTAGCAAGTGTGAACCAATACACCCAATAGGTGACATACAATCCTTGCTTCTCAGGAGAAATCAGGACACAGTTTTCCATATAAGTACCAGGAAGCAGAAGGTATGTGCCCTTGGCTTTGACCTACTCTGGTTTGCTCAGGGTATGATTGACAATCCAATTAGGCATCTAAGTTCCATGCACTATCCCTGTCAGCATCATGCCAAATATGATTGAAACCACACTACTGGCAGATCTAAAAGGAATTAACATAGTTTAATGTGCAATCAAAACACTTATTGCATTGATATTCAAATTGTTATTGGGAATATAATTCTTTCCACTTCAGTGCTTTCAATTCTAATAAGGAGCTTATGTACATGGCTACTGCTTTATCTTTGCAGTTCCGGAGGCAAGAGGATGACAATGTTCGTCACTGCCACAGTGTGTGAATGATCAACACTCTGTTAGAGTGAGGTGGCCATTTATACAATTTCATATGGGACAGTCTAGCTTGCAGTTTGTGCCGTACTGAATGCCATGCAGATTTATTTTGGAACCATTAACAGAGCTCAACGTGTATCACTGTCACATCTGGGACCTAAGGTGACTGCATCTATCTTGAACTCATTTGAAGTTGGACCTCATCTGTTACTGCAGGTGTGTGTGTGTGTGTGTGTGTGTGTGTGTGTGTGTGTGTGTGTGTGTGTGTGTGTGTGTGTGTGTGGGCGCGCGTGCATAGCAGGGAGAGAGACAGAGCAGGAGGTGGGAGAGAGGATGCCCATGTTCTGAGTCTGTGGAAACAGAAGAGACAGAGCCAAAATGTTCAGTCATTTACTGGAAACTGCTCCCTCTTCTTGTCCTTAGAGATACTCTGCCTGCAGTTATAAGCGTCAGTGATAGAGCAGCCATTTTACTCCTCTGTCTTAATTAATTTCTTTCATCAGTTTGTCCAGTGAGGTGCCCAAATGGTCTGCACTGCAGGAGCCTGAGCATTGATGAGGAAAAGCTTAAGATCTCAGCTGCAAGACAAAGTGCATATACTGGGCATGGATCTGCACCCGTTCACATCCAGGTGTTGCTTTGTGCAACAGGATGGTACAAACATAAGATCTGAATTGCTATATGTGTCACCATTTTAAGAAAGCTCCTGGACACATACCAATGGCTAAAACTGCTGATCACAGCCTGAAGGTTTTCTTGTATTGAAAGCAGGGTCATAGAGATCAAAGTCAGAGATATATTTATGTTTCCATACAATGAAAAGCAAATGCTTTAAAAGGCTAAGACAGACCTGCCTGAAGACATTTTATGTTCCCAGATTAATCATTTGTTTGACTTATCTGTATAATCATTCAACCACAAAATAGTGTTATACAAAACTTATTTCCAGTATGATTTAGAATTTAGACAACTAAGCTATTGTCAGAGGAATATTTGCCCTTTGAAGCACTGTACAGAAAGCTGACCACAATAGCGATTTATAGGAACATTGCCATAATAAGAATAACAGATGTAAAATCAGCTGTTGTTGAAGTAAATAGCATGGAACTAGTTTATGATGTTTTCCCACAGGGGGATTCAGTTAAGGGCTTGATCACTTAACAAAGCTGCCATGCTTGAGGGAAAATGGCATAATAAAGGGCTCAGACATTAAAAATTAATGTAGATACATTTCAAAAAGGTACAATGAAACATGTACATTAATGTCGTTAAGCACTTGCTGTCTGTAGAAGTTTGGGGTATAGCCTGTGGGCTGCTTTTGCTTTGAAGTGAACTCCAATTAAAAATGAGACCAAGAATAAACTAACAAATGTCATTTACGTTTAAAGACAGTCAGTTAAATTATTCTTGTAACTAAAAAAGATTTTCAACAGGAAAAAAAACTCAAAGGGGATTTGCATCGACTTAAGTTGCTCAGTGATGCTTGATCCTTGGGTTTGCCAAGGGGTAACCCTGATTGTGAATAAACATTGGGCTCAAAACACAGATGTGCAGTTTGTGGCCTCATTTACGTAATTTTAAATTGATTTAAATTTGTCCCATGCCAAAACTTTACCTGCTCCATTCTAGCACAATCCCCAATGTGCAGCTTGTCTTATTAGATTGATGTAGGATGGTTGGTTGACTTGTCCAACAGAAGTTGCCTGACCATTTTGTGGGCAATGGTTTTTCCATGTAATATTTCATTAGGATTGCACTTTCCTGATTGAATTGGTACTGTGAAGGGCTGTTTTGAATTATGTGACTTTTAGTTTCAAACTATTTTTCTGCAACACACCTGCTGCAGTTGCAATTTAAATTGAGATGAAATAAAATGCCCAAGGTGACAATTTCACCAGGGCTGAAGAGTACATCATGATTTAAGTGAAGATACAAGGGGACAATATCATGTGCTTGGGGCATCATAAATTACTTCAAAACCAATATATTACTATTGCAGTGTAGTCAATATAATGTGGGAGAACACTTTGTAGATGGCAAGATCCCACAAACAACAAATTATCCACTGTACTGCCTTTATGTCAGTTATATTGCCTGAGGGGGTAATATTAGCCAAGACACAGGGAGAACTTACTGTCCATCTATGGAGAGAGATAATGGGAACTGCAGATGCTGGAGATTCCAAGATAATAAAATGTGAGGCTGGATGAACACAGCAGGCCAAGCAGCATCTCAGGAGCACAAAAGCTGACGTTTCGGGCCTAGACCCTTCATCAGATGAAGGGTCTAGGCCCGAAACGTCAGCTTTTGTGCTCCTGAGATGCTGCTTGGCCTGCTGTGTTCATCCAGCCTCACATTTTATTATCTCTGTCCATCTATGGAGTTTTTCACGTGTACCTGAAGAGGCTGATGATATCTGGGGGCAACATTTTCACAATTTTTTCTGTAGAAATGAGGTCTAAGCTGGACAAATCAGTGAACATTTCCCAGATGGCCAGATCTGCAAGACAGCAAAGCATAGCAGATGGCACCTATGTGGGTATGAGTACCCCTCACATGAATGCCTTTTCACACAGCAAGAAAAGGGTTTATGTTCCATTAATGCTCATGGCACTGTAATATCATTATACAAGGCCATTCTCAAAATCTGCAAAACATTAGGGACATACTATGATCTCATTAATGAGTTGAAGAAGCAAAAGTGACGACAGAAAACCCTTATGCAAATCTGGAATGTACTGCCTAACTGTGTGATGGAGGCAGGCTCAATTGAAGCATTCAAAAGGGAACTAGGTGTTTGTTTGAGAAGGAACAATGTATAGGATTGCAGGAAGAAGCTATGAGAATGGAATTAGGTGAGAAGCACATTTAGAGAGCTAGTGTAGACACAAGGAACCGAGTGGAATCCTACTGTGCTGTAACAGTTCCATGATGCTGTAAAGCTTCAAAGGTGAATATGACCAGAACTGTAAACTGCTTTTCAGACTCAGGATTGAATTGGTAAAAGGCAAGTTTGGAATTCATTTCAAGAAGTTCCTCAGATGAAGAATGATTAATCCATGGCAAGTTCTTGGAGACATGATAATTGAGGCAATAAATCTTGGTGGAATTATGCAGTATTCCCCCTCCCACAAGGGGAAACAGCATCTCCATCTCAACCTGCAATTCTTAGGAGATTTGACAGGGTAGATGCAGACAGATTATTCTCCCTGCAGAAGAGTCCAGGACCAAAGGGCATAATCTCAGAGTAATGGATAACCTAGTTAAAACAACGATGAGGATGTTATGTTTTCCTCTCAGAGAGTGGTGAACCAGTGAAATTCTTGACCTCAGAGGGTGATGGAGGCAATGGTTATAACAGATTTTTAAGTTTATAGAGTAAATCCAGGGAAGCAGATTTGAGGATTATCAACTATTGGGAGATCTGCCATCATCCCATTGACTATCAGAGCTGACTTGATAAGCTTGATGGCTCATTTCTGCTTGTACATATTATGGTCTTGTGATAGAGATATGGTAACGTAATAGTAATATTGTTGGTCCTGTATTTTAGAAACTCAGTGTATTTCTGAGCTTTGGGATCAAAGTCCACTTCAGCAGCTTGTGGAATTTAAACTCAATTAATATAACTTGGAATTGAATGAACATCTCAGTAAAGGTGACTGTCAAACTGGTTGTAATTAAACTCCCACCGGTTTGCTAGTGGCCCTTAGGGAAGAAAATCTGGCATCCTTACTGGGTTTGATGTATGACATCAAATCCACAGTACTGTGGTTGTCAAAGGGAAAGGTAAACTTATCATAATCCTACCTGACTACAGAGGTGCTCTCTTATTAGGGAGAGACAACTGGTGGTTGTTTAACCTGAGGCCCACCATAACTCAGGTAAGGGGCAATATTGGGAAGGTCTGATTTTTATGGTAACCTCAGCCATGCTGTTGACATTACTCTGCATAACAAACCAGCCAGCTGAGCCAACTGACCCCTCTCTATTGACTGCTATCTGCCTCCAAAATGTCTGAGCAAACCACTTGGTTGAAGGGCAATTGGGGCTGGGCAACTAGTACTAGCTATTGCCAGTAATGCTCAGTACGTATGGAAGAGGAAAAACAAAAGAGAGAATGGACAATATGATGTAGGCTGAAGGTGAGATCTACCCTTTATATTAATCATGTGATGATCATCTAATGAGATGTTAGCATAAATTGAGAGAAATTCTAATTGCATTGTTAATTTGGTAAAATGTAAACTTCACAGTTATGTCATCAACTATGCGATAATTGGCATGATAACTTTCGGTTGTAAAGTATATAAGCTGCAAACCAGGTAGGTGCTAGGATACAACATAAAAGCAAGATCCCATGGATGCCAAAAATCTGAAAGAAAGCCAGATAATTCTGGAAATACACAGCAGGCCAAGCGGCATCTTTTAGAAAAAAAAGAGTTAAGGTTTCTGGTTGATCACCTTTCACCAAAACTGAAACATGACTTGTCACAGTGATAGAGAATTATTCCATTGCACATGTTCCAGTTGGAGCTGGTTCACTGTTATCCATCTTTTACTGGTCAAGAAGCAGATGTCTCACAAATGTAGATATTAAGTAATTGATTAGTCACCTGCCTAATAATATTGTGGCTTACTTGGTAGTATTGTCACTTTTGTGGATTCAAGTTCCACTCTAGAGACCTGAGCAAGTTCTAAGGTAGTGCTGCTGCTAGTAGAAGCGCTGAGTTTTGAATGAGATATTAATCTGAAGCTTCATGTATCCTCACCAGGGTTATGATAGGTCCCATGGCATTATTTAAATTAGGAGCAGGGGAGTTACCCTGAAGTCCTGACGATACTCATCCCTCATTCAATATCACCAAAACGGTTTATTTGGTGATGATCACAGTTCTAATTGAAAATAAGATGCTGTGTTGTGAATCCACATTGAAATTAATGGCTATAAAGAACGATTATGGCTATAAAGAACCAAGTCTTTCTTTTATTTTGAGTATTCTGAAATTTCTAAGGAAATTGGTTTGAATCACTCAAAATAATACGGTTCTGTTTGTGTTGCTTCCGCATGTCACAACTGTAAATGTTACCATGTCTTTCCCACAATAAGTGTAAAGGTGATGAGTTTGTCCTTTTAAAGCAAACAAATATAATCTGGAACACTCATATTTTCCCCGGCTATTTTCTCAGAATACATGGCATTGCAAACAATAAAGTTGTCCCGATGACCCAATGGTTAACTGCACTATATAGTGTAGTACTAACCCATACATGACAGGAATTATTTAAAATGTATTTGTGGGATGTGAGCATCATGCTGGCCAGCATTGATTACCTGTTCCTAGTTTTCCTTGAGAAGGTGGTGGGGAGCTGCCTTCTTGAACCATTGCAGTCCATGGGCTGTGATTGACCCACAACGCCCTTAGTGTGGAAATTCCAGGAATGTGGCTCAGTGACAGTGAAAGAATGGCAATAAATTTCCAAGTCAGGGTGGTGAGTGGCTTGGAAGGGAACATTAAGGTGGTGGTGTTCTTTTTAACAGTTCCCTTGTCCTTCTAGATGGAAGTGGTCAAAGATTTGGAAGATGCTGTCTGAGGATCTTTGGGGAAGTTTTAATTTCTATTTAATGTTGAGTTAGCTGCTCTCAGCCAAGACAGTAGTTGGAATAGTACAATTCCTCAGTGCTCAAGAGCTTGGACAGAGAAAGAAATCAGTCAGAGTACTAATTAGTATCAACTGATACAACTGATACATCTAGTGCTGTGGACATCAAGTGAGGATAAGATTTAGCTCAGCTGGGATAAACGCTGTATCAAGGAAACATACAAATATTCATGGTCTGAGTTTCTCATGCGCAGGAAGAACTGTCAAGACCTGTAGACAAAACAATCTGGTAAGCAGGAGAGGTCATTGTTATGGGGTGTGGGGGAAAAAGGGGGATGAATTTAAAAAGTAAATCACATTTTCTGCTCATAAATTGGCACATGAAGGGCTCTGTTTTGCACTGAGATCAAAAAGATCCTGCAGTGTTGAGTGGATTTTTATAACCCCCTGCAATGTGATTTAAGACAGCTACGTGACTTAAGGATGTGATCAGAGATAATGGGAACTGCAGATGCTGGAGAATCCAAGATAACAAAGTGTGAGGCTGGATGAACACAGCAGGCCAAGCAGCATCTCAGGAGCACAAAAGCTGACGTTTCAGGCCTAGACCCTTCATCAGAGAGGGGGATGGGGAGAGGGTTCTGGAATAAATAGGGAGAGAGGGGGAGGCGGACCGAAGATGGAGAGAAAAGAAGATAGGTGGAGAGGAGAGTACAGGTGGGGAGGTAGGGAGCGGATAGGTCAGTCCAGGGAGGACGGACAGGTCAAGGAGGCGGGATGAGGTTAGTAGTTCGGAAATGGAGGTGCGACTTGAGGTGGGAGGAGGGGATAGGTGAGAGGAAGAACAGGTTAGGGAGGCAGGGACAAGCGGGGCTGGTTTTGGGATGCAGTGGGGGGAGGGGATGAGCTGGGCTGGTTTTGGGATGCAGTGGGGAAGGGGAGATTTTGAAGCTTGTGAAGTCCACATTGATACCATTGGGCTGCAGGGTTCCCAAATGGAATATGAGTTGCTGTTCCTGCAACCTTTGGGTGGCATCATTGTGGCACTGCAGGAGGCCCATGATGGACATGTCGTCTAAGGAATGGGAGGGGGAGTTAAAATGGTTTGTGACTGGGGGGTGCAGTTGTTTATTGCGAACCGAGCGGAGGTGTTCTGCAAAGCGATTCCCAAGCCTCCGCTTGGTTTCCCCAATGTAGAGGAAGCCACACCGGTTACAGTGGATACAGTATACCACACTGGCAGATGTGCAGGTGAACCTCTGCTTAATATGGAAAGTCATCTTGGGGCCTGGGATGGGGGTGAGGGAGGAGGTGTGGGGGCAAGTGTAGCACTTCCTGCGGTTGCAGGGGAAGGTGCCGTGTGTGGTGGGGTTGGAGGGGAGTGTGGAGCAGACAAGGGAGTCATGGAGGGAGTGGTCTCTCCGGAAGGCAGACTAGGGTGGGGATGGACTTCACAAGCTTCAAAATCTCCCCTTCCCCCACTGAATCCCAAAACCAGCCCCGCTTGTCCCCGCCTCCCTAACCTGTTCTTCCTCTCACCTATCCCCTCCTTCCACCCCAAGCCGCACCTCCATTTCCTACCTACTAACCTCTTCCCGCCTCCTTGACCTGTCCGTCCTCCCTGGACTGACCTATCCACTCCTACCGCCCCACCTATACTCTCCTCTCCACCTATCTTCTTTTCTCTCCATCTTCGGTCCGCCTCCCCCTCTCTCCCTCTTTATTCCAGAACCGTCTCCCCATCCCCCTCTCTGATGAAGGGTCTAGGCCCGAAACATCAGTTTTTGTGCTCCTGAGATGCTGCTTGGCCTGCTGTGTTCACCCAGCTTCACACTTTGTTATCTATGTGACTTAAGGGCATAGTTTAATGGCTCTTAAGTTCCTCAACAGACTTTGAGCAATGATGTTATTTACTTTGGAAAGGCACAACATTCATTTGAGATGTTTTAGTTTGATGGAGGGTTTGAGTTTGTTCAAACAAGTAGGCTATTTGAATTTGATAGGCAGGGCAAGACTTGGGGACGTTAATACAGGTAAGAAAAGCAGTCAGATTAACTGCTACGAAGCAGATATTTTTTGCAGTGCCATTTCCTTCTACAATAGATGGTTGTACATGCAGTGAGTATGGACTCACAACGGGCATTCAAAATAGACCAGGATGAGTTCCAACAAGAGGAAGGTGTCTTGGTTATAGAAGCAGATGGGTTGACATGCACTAGTGAAATTAATCGCGGTGATCGTGTGGAGATCCTGAAGGTGGCAGTGAAATTTGACAACATTTCATCTGCTAAAATAGCATGAGTTATTTTTCCATTTCTTCAAGACGACTGTGTGACTGGTGGGGTGTGGATGGGAAGATGGGGTCATAAATATGGTTTATATCATGTAGAGAAGTGCATTGCTTAATGGGGAAACAGGACTTTTACAATTTTTTTTATTACAGCAGAAGTGTTATTAGTGGTTAAATGTGCAATTTTAACGAATGCTTAATGACTAAAGAATAACCAGTGAAAGCAGGAAGACTTATCATCCTGGACAAAGGTCCCTTCCATAAGATTGTGGGGGAATCATTTGATGGTTCTCTTTCACGACAAGAAAGTTAGCTTTAAACTAAATAGTAAATTTTATATATATTCTACAAGCATTTTCTTTGTCCATTTTACTGTATGTTTCAACATCAAGGAAAATGACAAACATTCATTCCGATGGTTTTAGCAGTTTGCTCTTTCGATTGACAGAAGGAGCTTTAAAAGTTCCGTAGAGTCTGGAAACAGCTTACACAGAAATTGATTCACCTTTTCACTTTTCAGATGCTCCAGCACCATTCTCTATGGCTGGGAAGCAAATCTTTTTGGTCAACTTTGCACTCTTTCGATGCAAGTGTCTAATACAGTGACAGTATAAAAAAGGTCAATGCAAAACCATTGTAAACCAGATCCTATGGTTTCAAATACCCTTAACCGTATTGGGACAACAAGACAACAAAGGCAAGCCATGACATTTTAGTCAGATTAGTGTGGATCAAATAATATCCATTTTGTCTGCACTTACTGTTATAAAAGAAATGCTAGGCTGTTGTTTGTCGGCACAATTTGTGCAGCAGATGGCTCGAACAGAAGGGTTGGGGATTAGTGTGACATTCAATTGCTATACAACAGATATCTACTTCCAATCCTTTCCGAGCATATGCAAGTGACCGAGATCCACTTCATTTCCAATAAGTGAAAGAGACCAGATTGTTTGAGACATAGAAAGGGAATTAGGAGAAACATTGAGAAGCATGGAATTCCTCTGTTCTGTAAACATATTTTAAAATAGACATGGAATGTGGAGAAAACGCTGTTTGTCTGACCGTAGCCCTTCACAACTTCAAGTATCTGGAACAAGAATGCTCAGTAAGAAAGTATCAAATAGGCAGATCTGCAAACCTAGCCGCACTTGGCAGGAGTAAAGATTAAAATTTTGAGTGTGAAGTAGATTGCACCAACTTACAATACTTCCAGGTATTTATTCTGTTCTTGGGATGTGAGTGGCATGAGAAAGGCCAGCAATACCAGTGCTGAACTGCTCTTGAGAAAATGAGTCTTCTTGTGGTGTAGGTACATCCATAATGATTTGCTTCTGTTATGCTGGCTTTAGACAATTCAGTGGTTCACTTCCCGATTCAGAGAGAGGTTAAGAGTAACCAAATTGCTTTGGATTTGGATTAGCCTATCGGCCAGACCAGATATTATATTTAATTTCAAAATTGTTTATTATTTGCATTTCCCTAGCTGCTATGGTGGAATTTGTCCATCTATCTCCCAGAACATGATTCTAGACCTCTGGATTAATAGTCCAGTAGCATTTCCATGAGGCTACCAACCCCACATACTTTAATGAGCGTTGTGCGTTGTTCCAGACAACTGAGACTGCACTAACTGGGTGGTGTTCTCAAATCTGGCTGGCATGGTCTAGTATTGTGACCTCTATTGCTAATCCTGCAGAAAGAGGAAGTGCCAACTCTGCACCACCATGCCTAGCAGCACTTCCAGTTCCCTGCCTGTGAAGCAGGTTTCCAATTACCCCCTGTCTGCCTTGTCAAGGACAAGCATCAAAAACCATACAAGACAATTCACACTGACAGTCATTGTCTGTGTACACACTGGGCTTTTAAAGATGCTACCAGTTTCAATCGGTTCTCGGAGTCTGTTCACTGGAAGTCAAAGGTGGTGGGGTGGCAGGAGGGGGGAGGTGTGCTGCTATATCAGGGATGACTGCTGTGGTGAAAAACTCATTTACTGGTGAATTGACAGATATCTGCTGAGTAGGGAATTGTTTCAAGAAATGTGGGTGGAATGGGATGTGACAAATACCTTGAGGGTGGACAGGCAATGAGACGAGGTTGGGAAAAAGTAGAGAGAAAGTCCATCAGTTGTTGGAGTAGAAATCCCTCGTAAAAAATCCAACTCAACTTGGACTAAGCCAAAAAAAGCTAAGAACAGTCACAGTGTCTGATAATGGACTGCAGCCCATTGGCAATCTGTTTCTCGACGTATATACTAAATGGGGAGTGACCTGAAGAGAACTGAAGAACTGGACCTAATACATTAATGCTGATATTTCTCCACAGATGTTGCCAGATCTGCTGGGATTTTCCAGCAATGCTGCTTGGCCTGCTGTGTTCATCCAGCCTCACATTTTGTTGTCTGGGATTTTCCAGCAATTTCTGTTTTTATTTCAGATTTCCAGCATTCACAGTTCTTATGGTTTTCTTTTTATTTACAGAGTCTGTGCTCTTGTTAATCTGAGTAAAACCCACAAACCTTCATGCTTATTTCTTCCCTGCTCTCCCTGGCAACTTCATGAGGTTTGAGCTTCTAAATATTCCCACACAACTCTTTTATGTAAATCCTCATTTCCCACTTGATCGTCTGATACCCCGGCCTATGCCACTATCATGGTACACTGTCCTGCCAAGGAAACCAGGGTGGTGCCTCACACAATAGCCCATGTTTTCCAATGCACCTCCATATGTCTCCCACTTCTATATGTTGAATTGCCCAATTATTTACAACTATTCACAATTATTCTCACCTCTACATCCCAGCATGTTGTCTCCAACCACACAATTGACTTCATGACTTGCCCACCACAGCTGTCACCTCTGATATAGCAGCACGCCTCCCCCCTCCTGCCACCCCACCACCTTTGACTTCCAGTGAACAGACTCTGAGAACCGAATGCAGCCGAGCCCTGACAAACTTGGAAGGACATGTCTGAATGCTGACTGACCAGACCTGTCACTGATTTCTTTGCAGTTCCCTTACTGACATACTGTTAATGTCCTGACTGTTTCAGCTGAACATGCACTGTGGCCCAATCCCTGGCCAGGAGGAGCAAATGAGAAGCTGATAACTGCTCCAACTTTCATGCTGGGAGTTGTTGCCATTTAGTTTGTCTGTGCCATGTGGGATAATAGCAAATTACACACAAATAAGGACAGAATAGGTAATAATTACATATTAATGCATGCAAGAGGTCCCCCTCTGTGCTCAATAGTGAGGTTCTCATCTTGCTGTTAAAACATTGTGTGGAAAATCAGTGTGGAGCTGGAGGGAAACAACAGGCCAGGCAGCATCAGAGGGTAGGAAATGTCGATGTTCCTACTCCTCTCATGGCTGCTGTGTTCCTCCAGCTCCACACTGTGTTATCTCTGATTCCAGCATCAGCAGTTCTTACTATCTCTGCGTGGAAAATCAGGCTTTATTTTACTAAGATAATAAACTATGAGGCTGGATGAACACAGCAGGCCAAGCAGCGTCTCAGGAGCAAAAAAGCTGACGTTTCGGGCCTAGACCCTTCATCAGAGAGGGGGATGGGGTCAGGGTTCTGGAATAAATAGGGAGAGAGGGGGAGACGGACCGAAGATGGAGAGAAAAGAAGATAGGTGGAGAGGAGAGTATAGGTGGGGAGGTAGGGAGTGGATAGGTCAGTCCAGGGAGGACGGACAGGTCAAGGAGCTGGGATGAGGTTAGTAGGTAGGAAATGGAGGTGAGGCTTGGGGTGGGAGGAAGGGATGGGTGAGAGGAAGAACAGGTTAGGGAGGCAGAGACAGGCTGGACTGGTTTTGGGATGCAGTGGGTGGAGGGGAAGAGCTGGGCTGGTTGTGTGGTGCAGTGGAGGGAGGGGACGAACTGGGCTGGTTTTGGGATGCAGTGGGGAAATGGGAGATTTTGAAGCTGGTGAAGTCCACATTGATACCATTGGGCTGCAGGGTTCCCAAGCGGAATATGAGTTGCTGTTCCTGCAACCTTCGGGTGGCATCATTGTGGCACTGCAGGAGGCCCATGATGGATATGTCATCTAAAGAATGGGAGGAGGAGTTGAAATGGTTTGCGACTGGGAGGTGCAGTTGTTTATTGCGAACCGAGTGGAGGTGTTCTGCAAAGCGGTCCCCAAGCCTCCGCTTGGTTTCCCCAATGTAGAGGAAGCCACACCGGCTACAATGGATACAGTATACCACATTGGCAGATGTGCAGGTGATCCTCTGCTTAATATGGAAAGTTATCTTGGGGCCTGGGATGGGGGTGAGGGAGGAGGTGTGGGGGCAAGTGTAGCACTTCCTGCGGTTGCAGGGGAAGGTGCCAGGTATGGTGGGGTTGGAGGGCAGTGTGGAGCGATCAAGGGAGTCACGGAGAGAGTGGTCTCTCCAGAAAGCAGACAAGGGTGGGGATGGAAAAATGTCTTGAGTGGTGGGGTTGGATTGTAGATGGCGGAAGTGTCGGAGGATGATGCGTTGTATCCCGAGGTTGGTGGAGTGGTGTGTGAGAACGAGGGGCATCCTCTTGGGGTGGTTGTGGCAGGGGCAGGGTGTGAGGGACGTGTTGCAGGAAATGCGGGAGACGGGGTCAAGGGCGTTCTCGACCCTGTGGGGGGAAAGTTGTGGTCCTTGAAGAACTTGGACATCTGGGATGTGCGGGAGTGGAATGCCTCATCGTGGGAGCAAATGTGGCGGAGGCGGAGGAATTGGGAATAGGGGATGGAATTTTTGCAGGAGGGTGGGTGGGAGGAGGTGTATTCTAGGTAGCTGTGGGAGTCGGTGGGCTTGAAATGGACATCAGTTACAAGCTGGTTGCCTGAGATGGAGACTGAGAGTCCAGGAAGGTGAGGGATGTGCTGGAGATGTCCCAGGTGAACTGAAGGTTGGGGTGGAAGGTGTTGGTGAAGTGGATGAACTGTTCGAGCTCCTCTGGGGAGCAAGAGGTGGTGCCTATACAGTCATCAATGTAACGGAGAAAGAGGTGGGGTTTGGGGCCTGTGTAGGTGCGGAAGAGGGACTGTTCCACATAACCTACAACGAGGCAGGCATAGCTGGGGCCCATGCGGGTGCCCATGGCCACCCCCTTTGTCAGTAGGAAGTGGGAGGAATCAAAAGAGAAATTGTTGTTTATTTTATTATTTTTTTAAGTTTATTTTACTAACATTGAGAATCTCAAGTTATGATCCTGTCATATTTTCCCAACTAGCTGGCAATGTCATTCAGAGGCTGTGAAGATTCTGTTCTCTGTTGCCTGTTTGTTAGCCAATCCTCTATCACTACCAGTATGTAGACCCTCTAATACGTCACCCCAACTCCAAAAGGCCTTTGTGTAGTAAAATGCCACATGTCATGTCATGTTATGCAATGTCTTGTTTAAAATCCAAATACACTACATTTACTGAAACACCTGTCTCTATTTGCCTGTTTTTTTTAAAATCAGAGAACTTTAATAAATTTACCAACTATGATTTCCCTTTCACAAAACTATTGTGACTCTGCCTGATTATATTCTGAATTTACTCTTTAGGTCGTGCTGCAGGAACTGCATGGCTTGCTGTCACACTGTTTCAGTGGGTTCAAGAATGGCTGATAAGTCCAATATATGACCTGCCACACAAGGGAAGAATCATAGAATCATAGAATCCCCACAGTGTGGAAGTAGGCCGTTTAGCCTATCAAGTGCACACCCATATTCCAAATGGTGTTTGATGGGTTGGGCGGATGTGGAGATTTGCACACTGACTTCTGGACTTTGTCTCTGCATGCTGCTGACAAAGTGTCTTCATCTATTTGACACCTTCCCATTGGATCAGTTGCAAGCCAGGTCCTCCTATGTGGTGATGTTTGATCGCTGAAATAATATATTGATGTTTGTTAAAATCACAGTAAAAATGGACTGCCAATATTCTATGCCTATCATTTGTTTCCAATAACTGAGAATTTTCCTGTGTTAAAAATAGTTTTAGAAAGGAAAAACATTGACTCCAAATTACTGATGTGATCAATTGACCAAGTTGAATCAAAAGTAGCGTTGTTATAAAAATGTATTGGAATATGATGTTGTGTTTCCTGGTTGAATCATACCTGTCTGGAAGTTGCACACTAATCTGAAAGGTTGTCTGTGAAGAATTCAGCTTCAAAAAATCATGATCAGACCTAGGAATAGTCACCCAGACCTACGTCAACAGTGGCCCACTGGCCAAAGATCACCTTGGAGAACAGGAATATGTTTTTCCCCCCTTTGAGTGGCAACACAGACACAATCTTCACTTTATAGTAAGTTCAAGAGAAGTGCAATGCAATTCCTCCACGCTGTTGTTGGCCATGAAAGCCTGCTACATCCTCCTTAATATGGATTCCAGTTATTTTCCCAATGATAAATGTTAAAATAACCACCTACATTTCCCTTCTTTCTGTCTCCCTCTGTTCTTGAATAGAGGTTTTATATTTGTATTTTTCTAATCAACTTGCATATATCCAGAATTTTGGACGATTGCAATTATGTATCCACTATCTATGCAACCACTCCTATTTGCAAGCCTAGGACACATTCTATTTGGTATAGGACACCCGTCAGCGTATAGTTCCATTAGATTTTTTTAGGATTCCTTTTTTTCTCCAGTGATTATTGTTTTAATTCACCCTCCTTCCTTTTGCCTCTTGATTGTCTTTGGATGTTTATCATGTTGCTGCTTTAAAGACAGGTAAAAAATCTAGCCACTTCGTTGTTTCCCTTTATTAATTCCCCAACCTCATCCCCTAAGCGATCCATGCTCACTGTCTCTATTCACTTGTAGAAGCTTTTACAGTCTATTTTTATATTTCTCATTGCTTAACTTACATCCTACTATTTCTCTATTTTTCTTTTCTTTTGTCCATTTGCTGGCTTCTAAAATCTTCCTATCCTAAGTGACCACTAATTGTGTGCCTTTACTTCCAAGCAGAATTCTGGCCAAGTCTTTATCATGCCCTCTCAAAAGGTGAAAATACTGTTGAGCATGCAAAATTGGAAAATGATTCTAACAATACTAATGTGCGAATTCAGTGTACTGAATGCTTAAACTATACAGTTAGATGTATAACCTACACAGTGCTTTCCAGAAGTATCTTGGAATTGATTAATCAAATAAGGGCCTTCAATTGTACGGAACTCATAATGAATAGTATGTGCCATTAAATTCTGACATCTCCCCAAAAGCAAATTAAAATATGAATCTGACATTTGTCTTGACTGACGACAATGAAGCATCCTATGTTCAGCTTCAGAACTCATAACGGAGGTATAGGTTGTTTTGACATTTAAATGACTTGACAGGTTTGTAAGTTGGTTTCTGCATTATGCACTTAGGGTTTTAGATACAGCTGAGCTCACTTCTTCAATGCAATTTCCATGACAACTAATACATTTGGAAACAACCAAAAGGGCCATTTTTACTTTTGAAACCCATCAAGATGGAATCTGTTTTCATGTTAATTGCTTTTTCCTGTTGTGTTGTTGGAAAAAGCAATCATTTTGAGTTTTATTTTCAATTTTGTTTTAACATGTTGGCAGTGCTACACAGACAAATTGTCATTCTGATTCACCCTCATTATTGTGCATTCTTCATTCACAAAGAATTGCATGAATGGCCACACAGCTGCAACAAAAATAAAACAAAAAATATTTCGATGTAAGTGTGTTTGTGAAAGAGCCATTTCCTTTCCCTTCCCAGCTAAAATAAGAAAACCTTGCATTTATGCAGCATTTTTCACTATCTCAAATTATCCCAAACTGATTTACAATCAACGAAGTACTTTTGAAATGTAATCACTTTTGCAATGCAAGGTGTGGAACTGCCATTTAGGACACAGCAAGTTTCTACAAATAACCCTGAGAACATGACTCAATAATCTGTTTGAATGTGGATGACTGAAGGATAAGTATTGGATAGGACGCTAAGAAGAATTCCCCTACAGAACTTCAAAACAGAGCTATGAAGTCCTTTATGCCCTTGTACAGGGAGCAGACGGGGCTTCAGTTGAAGATCTCAAGGGAAAAACAACACATCAAAATACTGCAGAGCTTCCTCAAGGCTACTGAGTGTCGGCTTCAGTGTCAGTGCTTAAGCCACTGGAGTGGGACTTGAACCAAAAACTCTCTGATACTGAAACAAGAAAGCCACCAGCTGAGGCATGGAATGAAAAAATGCACAGCAACGTTCCAGTGATAAACTAATAAAATAGTCAAGGGTCTATATAACTATGCGTTTTACACCAAAAACTTGGTGATGTTCAACTAAACCTGGGAAGCACAGTTGTATCAGTTGACTGAACTGTGAGCAGCAACAAAAAGCCAATTTGTTCACAAATTTAGCTAAAACTGAATTTACCAAAGTGTGATTTACTTATATGGGTCATTCTGTGGGACCAGGCTGAGGAACAACTAAAGAAGTGAAAGTCAGTGTAAGTTAGGATTTCCCATGTCAAGAAGAAAACACTAATTTTGCAATATGTTGACATGAGTGGACTTTCTTGGAAGTCTGTTCTATCCTTTAGCATTGTACGAATTTGATGAATTTGTTAAAATAAATTGAAAGAATTAAAATGGGCACAGGAACGTCAGAGTGCCTTTGACAACTTGAAAGCTGTGCTTACAACTGCACTAGCTTTATCAGCCTGAAAAAGACGGGCTATTGATGCCAGAGGCACTGGTGGATGTGCCGTTTATGATAAGTAAGTGAAATGGGAATTGAATTACCCATCAGTTACTTTTCAAAGAAATGGAGTATATTCAACAGAAGTATTCATAGGTGAAGAAAGAGACATTAAGTCTTGTATTGGCTGTAAATGAATTTGAAATTTATATCACTAACAATGTAGAAAGAACTGTTATTTATCCTTTTATTCAAGTGAACCACAATCTTTTGGTTTACTTAGAGACAATTTGGGACAAAAACTTATAGTTGTTTTGGTGAAGTTTAATCCCTGGCTGTACAACTAAAATATTATTCATCTGCCTGGAAAAGTAAAAGCTTTGTTTACTTGTGACGAAAATTGAGCACTGAGGTTCAATTCTCATTGTTATGAAATTCATTGTATATATGATGTCAACATTGTCGACGTAACATAAAATAGGTATAAAAAGTCTTTTTCATATGATGATTGGATAGCGATGATGAAATGTTTGTGTGTGTGTGTGTATGTATGTGTGTGTGTATAATATATACAATTTTAAAAACTTGGGCTTCATACTAGTGGCATAAGGGTTTTAGTTACTCTTGTCAGGAGTCTTGAAGAAAACAAGGTCAGAATGTCTTTCAGAATGATGGCCAAATCTAGTACGTGTCAGAAAGCAGTGACTGTAAGCACCCCAGAGTTTTAATGGAAGATTGTTTGCTTACACTGTGGGGTTACAGCTGGGAATAAACATTAAAGGCCATTAACTTGCTTTTGGTTTAGAATAATCATGGATTGATCTTTGTTTAGAAAACAAAACAGAATTGAAAAGTTAATGAGCAGTTTTGGAAGAGATCTGACTGGGGCCATAAGCAAATATAGTTTCACCAGGATGTTACCTGGTATGGAGGGTGCTAGCTATGAAGAGAGGTTGAGTAGATTAGGATTACTTTCATTAGAAAGACGGAGATTGAGGGGGGACCTGATTGAGGTCTACAAAATCATGAGTGGTATAGACAGGGTGGGTAGAAAGAAGCTTTTTCCCAGAGTGGGGGCCTCAATTACTAGGGGCCATGAGTTCAAAGTGAGAGGAGGTAAGTTTAAGAGTGATAGGCGTGGAAAGTTCTTTACGCAGAGGGTGGTGGGTGCTTGGAACGCTTTGCCAGGGGAAGTGTTAGACGCAGACACGTTAGCGTCTTTTAATTTATATCTGGGCAGGTACATGGATGGATGGGGAGCAAATGGACACAGACCGTTAGAAAATAGATGTTAGGTTAGACAGAGGATGTCAATCGGTGCAGGCTTGGAGGGCTGAAGGGCCTGTTCCTGTGCTGTAATTTTCTTTGATAATGGGAACTGCAGATGCTGGAGAATTCCAAGATAATAAAATGTGAGGCTGGATGAACACAGCAGGCCAAGCAGCATCTCAGGAGCACAAAAGCTGACGTTTCGGGCCTAGACCCTTCATCAGAGAGGGGGATGGGGTGAGGGTTCTGGAATAAATAGGGAGAGAGGGGGAGGCGGACCGAAGATGGAGAGAAAAGAAGATAGGTGGAGAGAGTATAGGTGGGGAGGTAGGGAGGGGATAGGTCAGTCCAGGGAAGACGGACAGGTCAAGGAGGTGGGATGAGGTTAGTAGGCAGGAGATGGAGGTGCGGCTTGAGGTGAGAGGAAGGGATGGGTGAGAGGAAGAACCGGTTAGGGAGGCAGAGACAGGTTGGACTGGTTTTGGGATGCAGTGGGTGGGGGGGAAGAGCTGGGCTGGTTGTGTGGTGCAGTGGGGCGACGGGACGAACTGGGCTGGTTTAGGGATGCAGTGGGGGAAGGGGAGATTTTGAAACTGGTGAAAGCACTGGAAACAGCATGGCGTGAAAAAGTGGAAAAATATAAACACCTGAATGCCGAGATCACGGAATTGACAGGAGGCGCGGTGCCCAGCTACTTTGGCTTCGTGATGGGCGCATGAGGCAAGTGGTTGGAAATGAATAACCGCTTCATGACATTCCTCGGCATCGAGAGATATGACACGTTCGCCCAAAAGACCTCGAGACTCACTTTGTCACTGACACTCGAACTCCTGCAACTCTTCAGTGACAAGTGAGCAAAAACCACAAACGGACACACCACCCCACCAACCTCTGGATACAACGCATTATCCTCCGACACTTCCGCCATTTACAATCCGACCCCACCACCCAAGACATTTTTCCATCCCCACCCCTGTCTGCTTTCCGGAGAGACCACTCTCTCCGTGACTCCCTTGTTCGCTCCACACTGCCCTCCAACCCCACCACACCCGGCACCTTCCCCTGCAACCGCAGGAAATGTTACACTTGCCCCCACACCTCCTCCCTCACCCCCATCCCAGGCCCCAAGATGACATTCCACATTAAGCAGAGGTTCACCTGCACATCTGCCAATGTGGTATACTGCATCCAGTGTACCCGGTGTGGCTTCCTCTACACTGGGGAAACCAAGCGGAGGCTTGGAGACCGCTTTGTAGAACACCTCCGCTCAGTTCGCAACAAACAACTGCACCTCCCAGTCGCAAACCATTTCCACTCCCCCTCCCATTCTTTAGATGACATGTCCATCATGGGCCTCCTGCGGTGCCACAATGATGCCACCTGAAGGTTGCAGGAACAGCAACTCATATTCCGTTTGGGAACCCTGCAGCCTAATGGTATCAATGTGGACTTCACCAGTTTCAAAATCTCCCCTTCCCCAACTGCATCCCTAACCCAGCCCAGTTTGTCTCCTCCCCCCACTGCACCACACAACCAGCCCAGCTCTTCCCCCCCACCCACTGCATCCCAAAACCAGTCCAACCTGTCTCTGCCTCCCTAACCTGTTCTTCCTCTCACCCATCCCTTCCTCCCACCCCATGCCGCACCCCCATCTACCTACTAACCTCATCCCACCTCCTTGACCTGTCTGTCTTCCCTGGACTGACCTATCCCCTCCCTACCTCCCCACCTATACTCTCTCCACCTATCTTCTTTTCTCTCCATCTTCGGTCCGCCTCCCCCTCTCTCCCTATTTATTCCAGAACCCTCACCCCATCCCCCTCTCTGATGAAGGGTCTAGGCCTGAAACATCAGCTTTTGTGCTCCTGAGATGCTGCTTGGCCTGCTGTGTTCATCCAGCCTCACATTTTATTATCTTGGATTCTCCAGCATCTGCAGTTCCTATTAGAACATAGAACATAGAACATAGAACAGTACAGCACAGAACAGGCCCTTCAGCCCACAATGTTGTGCCGACCATTGATCCTCATGGATGCACCCTCAAATTTCTGTGACCATATGCATGTCCAGCAGTCTCTTAAATGACCCCAATGACCTTGCTTCCACAACTGCTGCTGGCAACGCATTCCATGCTCTCACAACTCTCTGCGTAAAGAACCTGCCTCTGACATCCCCTCTATACTTTCCACCAACCAGCTTAAAACTATGACCCCTCGTGCTAGCCATTTCTGCCCTGGGAAATAGTCTCTGGCTATCGACTCTATCTATGCCTCTCATTATCTTGTATACCTCAATTAGGTCCCCTCTCCTCCTCCTTTTCTCCAATGAAAAGAGACCGAGCTCAGTCAACCTCTCTTCATAAGATAAGCCCTCCAGTCCAGGCAGCATCCTGGTAAACCTCCTCTGAACCCTCTCCAAAGCATCCACATCTTTCCTATAATAGGGCGCCCAGAACTGGACGCAGTATTCCAAGTGCGGTCTAACCAAAGTTTTATAGAGCTGCAACAAGATCTCACGACTCTTAAACTCAATCCCCCTGTTAATGAAAGCCAAAACACCATATGCTTTCTTAACAACCCTGTCCACTTGGGTGGCCATTTTAAGGGATCTATGTATCTGCACACCAAGATCCCTCTGTTCCTCCACGCTGCCAAGAATCCTATCCTTAATCCTGTACTCAGCTTTCAAATTCGACCTTCCAAAATGCATCACCTCGCATTTATCCAGGTTGAACTCCATCTGCCACCTCTCAGCCCATCTCTGCATCCTGTCAATGTCCCGCTGCAGCCTACAACAGCCCTCTACACTGTCAACGACACCTCCGACCTTTGTGTCGTCTGCAAACTTGCTGACCCATCCTTCAATTCCCTCGTCCAAGTCATTAATAAAAATTACAAACAGTAGAGGCCCAAGGACAGAGCCCTGTGGAACCCCACTCACCACTGACTTCCAGGCAGAATATTTTCCTTCTACTACCACTCGCTGTCTTCTGTTGGCCAGCCAATTCTGTATCCAAGCAGCTAAGTTCCCCTGTATCCCATTCCTCCTGACCTTCTGAATGAGCCTTCCATGGGGAACCTTATCAAATGCCTTACTGAAGTCCATATACACCACATCCACAGCTTGACCCTCATCAACCTTACTAGTCACATCCTCAAAAAACTCGATAAGGTTTGTAAGGCATGACCTACCCCTCACAAAGGGGTCTCTAAGTTGAACCTAAAGACTGGATATAGAATCATGATTCCACATGATTTAGTTCGCTGAAAAGAGAAGGAATTGGGGAAAAGATAAGACTTTAATTGCTGTGCAATTTAAGATCTCTCAAACTGTGTTGTTTATTTAGGTAGCATAGGTGCAAGGAATGCTGGAGTATCGGATATCCATTGGAAGTGAGTTCTTCTGGGAACAGCGTATGGTAAGATGGGGAGGTGATTGGGTGTGAGAGATGCCATAGCAGCAGCATAGGTAATAAGTGAGGTGCCAAAAACAAAGTTGCTGGAAAAGCTTAGCAGGTCTGGCAGCATCTGTGCAGAAAAATACAGAGTTAATGTTTCAGGTCCAGTGACCCTGACAAATTTGACTGCAAAACTACAAAATGTATAAAGATCAATGAAGATAAATGTGAGGTAGTACATTTTGGTTCTGAAGAATAGGAAGGTCACTTATTCAAAGATGCTAGTTGGGGTAGAGGAATAAAGGCATCTCAGAATACAAATATACCAATCATAAAGTTGTGCCATAATTTCACAAGGCAATCGGGAAAGCACCAGGTTTTGTTTCTAAAGGGATAGGATTGGAAAATACGAATTTAATGCCATACCCGGTTCAAATCTTGGTTAGACAACACATTAACTGGACTGTGTGAAGTCCTGTGTGCCACATTATAAAAATGATATAAAGGCAATGGAGAGGTTGCAAGATTTACAAGGATGGTGCCAGAAATGTGTGAGTAAACTTAACAGGAAAGGCTTGATAGGCTGCGCATTATCTTTTCTCTCGATAAAAGAAGTGACCTTGTTAGACATTTTCAAAATTATGAGAGGCTTTGATCAAGTGGATACGGAGAGAATGATTTCCCTTCTGCAGTAATGCATCTAGTCGTGTTACAATTGGAGGATCACGAGGAGAATCTCACAGAATGGGAGAAGAGTTCAACTCGCAGAAGGCCATTATTCCTGCAGAGAATCTGAATCGCATTTTGTCACCTGTTGTGCCAGGGTCACCATAGTGACTCAACAACAGCAACAGAAAAACAGCATATATTTATATAGCACCTGCAACTTAAAGAAACATCCTAAGGGTTTTCACAGGGGCATTATAAGACAAAATATCATTAAAAATGCACTAATTAAGTCAAACAATCAAAGGTCTGTTCAAAAAGATAGTTTTTAAGGAGTGTCTTAAAGGAGGAGAGAGGTAGAGAGGTTTATTGAGGGAATACCAGAGTTTGGGGACTAGGCAATTAGGCAAAGCCATCAATGGGAGACCAATTCATATCTGGATCATTAAAGTGCCAGAATTAGTGGAATGCAGTGGATTGAAGAGAATGTTCTTTAGGGAGATAAACTGCCATCCATATCTGGTCTGGCCTACATATGTCTCTAGATGCACAGCAATATGGGTGACTCTTAACTGCCATCTGGATCAATTAGAGATGGGCAATAAATGGCACCAGTGACACCCACATCCCATGAATGAACGATTAAAAAAAAATCAGGATTGGGAGCACAAGAACACGGAGGAATTTGTAAACAAGGGTGAGGCCATAAACTGAGCCAGAGTACTATGATCATCTTTCAGATGTTCACTTGAATTAGGTATTGTGCTCCTTAAGTATACAAGCACATGTCCTACACAAATTGGAGGGCCTTTTAGTGTGAAATCCAGATTCAATGCGTGAAGCTTGAGATGCAGATGCTCTAATTATCCGTACTTTAGCAGAAAAGAATTTAGAAGATAATGGAATGCTGACTTTCATATCTAGAGGGCTAGAGTATGAGGATGCAAATGTTGTGCTGCATGTATACAAAGCCCTAATTAGACCCCACTTGGAGTACTGAGTGCAAATCTATGCACCACATCTTAGGAAGAATATATTGCCCTTGCAGGGAGAAATAAATGCACTGAGGCTGATATCCCATCACCAGGTCACCCTTTATTTACATGTGTACAGTGCATGGACTCTGATCAACCAGCTCAGAGCCAATCCTCAAAATGAGGACAATCTCTGAATCTCCTGTTATATATCAGTCAGCCAGGACTCCATGATTGGCTCAGATTCACAACTCCAATCAAGGACCTCGAAGTCAATCTACCTGGCCATCCTTCCAATCGCTACAGAGAGGGTACAACGTGGATTTACAAGAATGATACCTGGACTTCAGCTTAAGTTACAATGGCACAGTGGCTCAGTGGTTAGCACTGCTGCCTCACAGTGCCAGGGGCCTGGGGTCAATTTCACCCTTGGATGATTATCTGTGTGGAGTTTGCACATTCCCCCTGTGTCTGTGTGGGTTTCTTCCAAGTGCTCCAATTTCTTCCTACCATCCAAAGATGTGCAGGGTAGGTGGATTGCCCATGCTAAATTGCCTGTAGTGTCCAGGGATGTGTAGGCTAGGCGGGTTAGCCATAGGAAATGCAGGATTACAGGGATAGGGTACGGGGGTGGGTCTGGGTAGGATGCTGTTCAGAGGGTTAAAGTCAGAAGTCACACGACACCGGGTTATAGTTCAATAGGTTTATTTGAACTCACAAACTTTCGGCCCCTTCATCAGGGGAAGTGAGATAGAACCACACAGATCATAGAATTTATTGGCAGACGGATCAAAAGATCATACAAATGGTGTGAGTGGAGTGTCGAATATTAAGTCTCTGTAGCTGATCAAAAGTGTTAAACGGCGTGAATAAAGTGTCAACAGCTGAATAACAAAGGAAGTGATGACCTATAATCTGATTAAATGAGACAAAGAGATAATTACAAAATATTAAAAATAAGGTGGTGCTGGAGACAAACTAAATGACAGGCATAACATGATAGGTATAAGTCACATGCCAAGGGTCTCACCAAAATAATCAGTAATCCAAAACTGTACAAACTAATTAAGGCAGAGAGTTCATAACAATTGATCAAGGTGATGGTGACAAAACCAGACAGTGAAGAAAACTTTACAGACACAGAACAATGTGGTGGGGTCACATGCAGCGTGACATGAATCCAAGATCACGGTTCACAGGCACAGGACTTGGCTATCAGTTTTATAGAATCCCTTCTGTGTGGAAACAGTCCCTTTTGGCCCAACAAGTCCACACTGACCCTTGAAGCATCCCACCAAGACCCATCTCCCTATAACCCACTTGAGCTACACATCCCTGAACGTTATAGGCAATTTAGCATGGCCAATCCAATCTAGCCTGGACTGGGCTGTGGGAGGAAACCAGAGCACCTGGAGGAAACCCACACAGACACAGGGAGGACATGCAAACTCCACACAGATGGTCACCAGAGGGTGGAATTGAAACCAGGTCCCTGATGCTGTGAGGCAGCAGTGCCAACCACTGAGCCACTGTGCCACCCTCCTGCTCAATGATTCTGCGTTATTGTATATCTTGAAGGCCACCTCGGAGAACACTGAACCGAGGATCAGAGGCTGAATGTCCTTGAGCACTGAAACGTTCCCTGACTGGCAGGGAACATCCCTGTCTGGCGATAGTTGCACAGTGTCCATCCATCCGTTCTCACTGTGTCTGCATGGTCTCGCCAATATACCATGTCTTGCCTGCAGCATTTGAGGTAGTCAACATTGGCCGAGTCACATGAGTATCTGCCGTGCACGTGATGATTAGTGCGATGATCTGACACATCTTGCATATGCTACGACAACAAATGAATGGACACTGTGCAACAATCTCCAGAAAGGGATGTTCCTCCCAGTCCGGGAATGCTTCAGTAGTCAAGGACATTCAGCGTCCGATCTTTGGGTAAACACCCTCCAAGGCAGCCTTCAAGATACACAACAATGCAGAATTGCCGAGCAGAAACTGATAGCCAAGCTCTGTAGCCATGAAGACAGCCTCAACTGTGATCTTGGGTTCATGTCGCACTACACGTGACCCCACCACACTGTTCCATATCCATAATATCTTCCTTACTGTCACCATCACCTCGATAAATCATTGTGATCTTCTACCTTAATTAGTTTGCACAGTTTTGGATTAGTTATTACTTTGGTTGGACCCTCAGCATTCGACTCTTATACCTATCATGTTATTCCAGTCAATAAAAACCAAAAGAACGGTGGATGCTGTAAATCAGGAACAAAAACAGAAGTTGCCGGAAAAGCTCAGCAGGTCTGGCAGCATCTGTGAAGAAAAAAATCAGAGTTAACGTTTCGGGTCTGGTGACCCTTCCTCAGAACATTATTCCAACCATTTGGTTTGTGTCCAGCACCATCTTATTTTTAATATTTTGTAATTACCTCTCTGCTTCATTTAATCAGATTTTAGGTCAACTTTTCACAGCTATTCAGCTGTTGACATTTTACCTACACAGTCTAACACTTTTGATCACCTGCAGGGACTTATTATTGACACTCCATTCACACCATCTGTATGATCTTTTAATCTGTCTGCCCATAAATTCTGTATTCTTTTTGCTTCTATCTCACGTCACCTGATGAAAGTCTATGCTCCAAAAGCTGGTGATTTCAAATAAACCTGTTGGACTATAACATGGTGTGTGACTTCTGACTTTGTCCACCTCAGTACAACACCGGCACCTTCACTTCAGAAGGTTGGTATGGACTCAATGGGTTGAATAGCCCGCTTCGACACTGTAGGGAGTCTATGACTGTAAATAGGTCTGTTTTCTGTAGAATTTAGAAGGTTAAGGGGTGATTCTGTTCGAACTATTCAAGATATTAACAAGAAAAGACAGCTTGGACAAAGATAAACTATTTCCACTAGCCGGGGATTCTAAAATGAGGGGGAATATTCTAAGCGTCAGGGGCCAGCCCGTTTTGGAGAGATGTTAGGACTCACTTCTACACAAAGGATTACAAATGGTTTGGAACTCTCTTCCACAAATGGCAGTGGATACTGGACCAGTTGTTAACTTAAAATCTGAGATACAATAACTTTTGCTAAGCAAAGGTTTTAAAGGATAAGGCCAAAAGGAGTTAGGCCATAGAACAACCATGATCAATTTGAATGGGCAGAACAGGCTTGAGGGCTGAATGGCCTACGGATGTTCCTATGTTCCTCCTTGGTGCTTAGAGGCCTAATCAACTGTACCGGAAAAAGGAATTGGAAATTTTCAGATTTTTTAACCTGAATGTGGAAGAAAAGCAGGCGTGCTCCTCCTAAAACTCCATAAGTACTTCCTTTCACCAGCCCAGCCTGTCAATTTGTTGGCCCCTTTGCTAGGTTCACTTCCCTCTCCTCCAGATTCTGTCAGCTGGTTCAGCAAAATAACAGGCCAATTTTTAGCCTGCATGATCGATGAATTGCAGACAGTCCCATTGACACTTAAATAAGGCTGAAAGCTGAAGTTGGCCCAAGCCTCAAGCCTTCAGGCACAGACCAGATGTGGAGTTATTGTTTAGCCAACATTTTGTTTGTTTTGGCCAGAAGTCAAATTTCTCCCCCTGAAACTGTTGGCCTGCTGAAGGTGTGCGAATGATTTGTCCCCAGGCTATGAAGCAGTGACAAATGTGACTATTTGAAAGTCAAACGTGTAATAATGAAATGTTACATTGTTCTGGCTGATTCTGCCGCATGGTCTATTTTTGTGTATTTATGTTTTAAAATGATCATTTACTATAGAAGCTGAAAATCGCAGCTATTGCAGAATAAATCAAACAGAGTATTCTTAAAAGAATTTTATGATCACCAAAGTAAAGGATTTTGATGATGATGAAATCTTTTCATTTTAAATTGTTGCGATCAACATTGAGCACCAACAGATTAAACATCAGTTTGGATTGGAATTGTGAAAATCCACTCTGCTCTGCCCCAGCAAATCAACCAGGCATCTGCCTTGGAAGTGTGTTTGCATCTGCTGTAAGCATTACAGTCGTATTTCCCACAGCAGCTATCATTATGCCCTCAACTTAGTGGCTGTCAGTTTAGTGTGAAATAATATGCAGTTTTATGCTGTGAACTTTCAGCCACCCACTGCTTTCAGATGGCCCAAGCTCATTTGACTTGGGATCCGGCAGTCCACAGGGAAGAGCGAAGACTTTCCGAGCATTAATTTGGTTGGGAAATGAATGTAGGCCCTGAGGTGACAAGACAGTGTTTTAATGGGCTGCATCACACAGTCTCCAGAGAGAGTTTTGTTCTGACTTTCAATCAGTAATGAAGTCATTGCCTGTTGTACAGGAGATCATAAATTGTTCCAACTACAACCAATGGCTCTGTAGTTTCTCCAGTGACTGGTTATACCTTGGAGATGGGAAGATTCTCCAACTGAATCCTCAGGCTGCAGAAAAAAAAACCAGAAATGGTGGATACCCAACAACCAGGTTACCATTTCCTATATATCCCTTCCTCTAAATTGATAAAATGAGAAATGAAGTGCAGCAAACTTTTTATTAACGGGCACCTACGGAACCAGGAGTGTGCCAGTTGATCAAGTATTCTGTTTGACCAAGAGGTACACATAACCACAGGAAACCTTGCTCAAGTGATTCTATGAGACATCAATATCCATCAAAAAAATCTATGTAAAAACATCAATGCACATCCAGCTTGCCGATTTATTAAGAGTGCTGGTCGATAAGGTGCCAGTCAAAACAAAGCTTGCTGTACTTTTAAGTAAGGTTAAAACAATAAAAAAGTAATTTATATATTTATTTGTACCATTGACAGGATAAAACATCTTGAGATCCCCTCTGCTGCAGAGTTTGGAGTTTTGCAAACTGACAACATTGAGGTGGACTTGTTATTGTCAGGTGCTAACAATAAGCAGGATTGGCCTTTCGAATCACTCAAAGGCCAGCTTTACCCCTTAATTTCTATTCTGTCTGTGCTTATGCAAGACATTCATAAGGTCTCAGTGCTATAGGATACAAGCGTTTTTCTGCAGTACCACGGCTGTCGAAGAGTTGTTGCTCATGTTTAAAAGGGAATCTACTTAATTTATTTGCAGGTGCTATTATTCCTCCACATGTTTGTATTTAACTGCAATAAAAAAAAACAGACAACAGCATTCCATCCTTTAATGCTATTCAGAGTTCTTGTGGGAAGGAGCTACTGTAAAGGAAGGAAGTCCTCATTAGAGATGAAGTTCACCCTTCTGCTGTTTCAGAGATCCAAGACGTTTGAATGGAATATTTCTATAGTTTTTACAAGTACATTTCTGGAATGAAGCGGTCAAGGAAATGAGTTCCATTAATAGAAGACTATGTTTGCTGACACCCAGGAGTGTGCATATTAGCAGTAAAGTCTGTGGAATAAATTGGAATAAAGAATGATAAAAGCCTAACAACCTCTTAAAAAAAATAAAAAAGAATAATAACAAAATATACATGAAGCAAAAAATCGATTTAACAAAATACAATTTACTCCTATTTTTAAAAATTGATTTTATATTGTGTCTGCGTATTTTAAAAAAAATTGGAGGTGAGCTTACACAGACAGGACATTATTGAAAAGTTGGTGTCAGAAGACACTCTGATATGTAATAAAAGTTGCCATTGTCTAATCAGACCATAATGCTGTTCTCTTATTGGAACTGGTGGTCACCTCTTCTCAGGCAATGGGAGAGTTTGAGATGGAGAGACCTTCATTGTTACCTCAGCTGGTGCAGGAATCATATCCATGGTGCTGTTATCACTCTATATCACTAACCAGCTGTTCAGTCACCTGAGCTAACCAGCCCACACTCTCACACATATGACATATCTCATCATGTGAGTCTGCCCTTTTTCACATATTTTTCTTTATTTTTTCATGGGATGAGGGCATTGCTGGCAAGACCAGCTCTTGCTTCCATTCCTAACTGCCCTTGAACTGAATGGTTTGCAAGACTATTTCAAAGAGTATTTAGCAACCCAGAAGGAAAAACTAGTGGGGAGAAAAGAACAGCCATACTTATAAATGAGAGCAGTGGTCCTCCAATTTGAAGAAGGTTCAGGCTAGAATGTCAAATTTGCCATTTTGTGTGGGCCTGAAGAGATGAAGATGGCTGACTTCCTTACCTTAAGGACTACAGGGAACCAAATGGCTATCTCTGATAATAAAATGTGAGGCTGGATGAACACAGCAGGCCAAGCAGCATCTCAGGAGCACAAAAGCTGACGTTTCGGGCCTAGACCCTTCATCAGAGAGGGGGATGGGGGGAGGGAACTGGAATAAATAGGGAGAGAGGGGGAGGCGGACCGAAGATGGAGAGTAAAGAAGATAGGTGGAGAGAGTGTAGGTGGGGAGGTAGGGAGGGGATAGGTCAGTCCAGGGAAGACGGACAGGTCAAGGAGGTGGGATGAGGTTAGTAGGTAGCGGGGGGTGCGGCTTGGGGTGGGAGGAAGGGATGGGTGAGAGGAAGAACCGGTTAGGGAGGCAGAGACAGGTTGGACTGGTTTTGGGATGCAGTGGGTGGGAGGGAAGAGCTGGGCTGGTTGTGTGGTGCAGTGGGGGGAGGGGACGAACTGGGCTGATTGAGGGATGCAGTAGGGGAAGGGGAGATTTTGAAACTGGTGAAGTCCAGATTGATACCATATGGCTGCAGGGTTCCCAGGCGGAATATGAGTTGCTGTTCCTGCAACCTTCGGGTGGCATCATTGTGGCACTGCAGGAGGCCCATGATGGACATGTCATCAAGAGAATGGGAGGGGGAGTGGAAATGGTTTGCGACTGGGAGGTGCAGTTGTTTTTTGCGAACTGAGCGGAGGTGTTCTGCAAAGCGGTCCCCAAGCCTCCGCTTGGTTTCCCCAATGTAGAGGAAGCCGCACCGGGTACAGTGGATGCAGTATACCACATTGGCAGATGTGCAGGTGAACCTCTGCTTGATGTGGAATGTCATCTTGGGGCCTGGGATGGGGGTGAGGGAGGAGGTGTGGGGACAAGTGTAGCATTTCCTGCGGTTGCAGGGGAAGGTGCCGGGTGTGGTGGGGTTGGAGGGCAGTGTGGAGCGAACAAGGGAGTCACGGAGAGAGTGGTCTCTCTGGAAAGCAGACAGGGGAGGGGATGGAAAAATGTCTTGGGTGGTGGGGTCGGATTGTAAATGGCGGAAGTGTCGGAGGATAATGCGTTGTATCCGGAGGTTGGTAGGGTGGTGTGTGAGAACGAGGGGGATCCTCTTGGGGCGGTTGTGGCGGGGGCGGGGTGTGAGGGATGTGTCGCGGGAAATGCGGGAGACGCGGTCAAGGGCGTTCTCGATCACCGTGGGGGGAAAGTTGCGGTCCTTAAAGAACTTGGACATCTGGGATGTGCGGGAGTGGAATGTCTTGTCGTGGGAGCAGATGCGGCGGAGGCGGAGGAATTGGGAATAGGGGATGGAATTTTTGCAGGAGGGTGGGTGGGAGGAGGTGTATTCTAGGTAGCTGTGGGAGTCGGTGGGCTTGAAATGGACATCAGTTACAAGCTGGTTGCCTGAGATGGAGACTGAGAGGTCCAGGAAGGTGAGGGATGTGCTGGAGATGGCCCAGGTGAACTGAAGGTTGGGGTGGAAGGTGTTGGTGAAGTGGATGAACTGTTCGAGCTCCTCTGGGGAGCAAGAGGCGGCGCCGATACAGTCATCAATGTACCGGAGGAAGAGGTGGGGTTTGAGGCCTGTGTAGGTGCGGAAGAGGGACTGTTCCTCATCATCCCACCTCCTTGACCTGTCCGTCTTCCCTGGACTGACCTATCCCCTCCCTACCTCCCCACCTACACTCTCTCCACCTATCTTCTTTACTCTCCATCTTCGGTCCGCCTCCCCCTCTCTCCCTATTTATTCCAGTTCCCTCCCCCCATCCCCCTCTCTGATGAAGGGTCTAGGCCCGAAACGTCAGCTTTTGTGCTCCTGAGATGCTGCTTGGCCTGCTGTGTTCATCCAGCCTCACATTTTATTATCTTGGAATCTCCAGCATCTGCAGTTCCCATTATCTCTGGCTATCTCTGATGCTCATTTAATGGTTACCATTACTGAGACTACCTTTCAATTCAGCAACTGAATGTGTGTCCCCCAGAAGACTCATCTAAGTTTCTGGATTGCTAGTCCACTGATATAACAATTATGTCATGATCTTCCTCAAACTTGTGAGTTGTAAGTCACAAGTGCATCATCTCAAACTATCTCTTCAGCAGCTGAATATTTCAATATGTTTTGTGGCTTTTCATGCAAATAATGGGCACATTGCACATGTAGAGTAGCGTTCGGGTTAGGGTTGGGGTTAGGGATTGGCATTCTGATAATCAGCAACAGATCTGTGCCCTCTAAATGTATTACATTTTCTACGTGAAAACAATAGAACTGTTTCTTTGAGCAAGCATGGAATTGCAATCTTGCTTATTTTGCAAACATCCCTTATCATGTAAGTGCAACTGGAATACAAAAGCACAACATGGAAACATAGACTATAGGAGCAGGAGTAGACGCTTCAAGCCTTCTTCATCATTCAATGTGATCGTGGCTCACCATCCTTAGTACCTTAATCCCACTTTTACACAATACACTTTGATCCCTCCTATATAGTTATATATAGTTAGAACTATATCTAACTGCTTTTTGAAAATATTCAAAGTTTTGGCCTCAACTGTTTTCTGAGCAAAGAATTCCAGAGGCTCGCCACTCTCTGGCTGAGGAAATTTCTCCTCATCTCTGTCCTAAATGGCCTACCTCATACCTTTAAATTGTGACTGCTCTAGTTCTGGATTCTCCAGCCATTGGGAACAGTCTTCCTGCATCTACGCTATCTAATACTGATGGAATTGTATATGTTTCTATGACAGCCTATTAGAAGCAGGAGCAGACCATACATGTCCTCAATCTCCCTGACTCTTTATAGGTCCCACCCTGATCTTGCTCGACAACTCAATACAATCATGACTGGTTCAAGTGTTCTTGTGATCTTCACAACAATGGGAAGAGGCATTGCACTATTTGGAATTACCAGTTAATCAGCCTTTCGTAGATGGCATATCTTGATCGCAATTTCTGCACTGAAGTAAAGGTGGTAGAGACAGACCTGATCTCATATACCTAGACAGCAATGGAGTGTAGATCTGAGCACTTGGATAATAATGCAAAGGTATGCACTACCATCGGTGCTGTTGAATAGGACCCATTGAAATTGTCTTATCAAGTTTGGTCGGCACAACATTGTGGGCTGAAGGGCCTGTTCTGTGCTGTACTGTTCTATGTTCTATGTTCTATGTTCTAAGTTCTTGCAGCATAGATGGGAACATGCAAAACAGGTTGCATGCAGCAGTAACTAAGAATCCTTGCAGGAACCTCTTGCCTAGCATGCTGAAAGCTTGAGGGAAAATGAACAACCAAAAGATGTGGGATGTTAAGCACTCACTGTGCTTTGCAGAAGTTTGTAAAATTCAGCATGAGGCCTTATTTTAATTATTGCTACATTTAAATCAGGTTCCCTTGGTCTTCTTTGGCCCTTGAAAATGGCACCTCGCAAAATTCAGCACATTATAAATCACGTGCACAACTGCTGCCATCTGATTTCATGAACTGCGTGGCTCTTCAATGAGGTTCTCTGATGCCAATAAAACCTTGTGAAATCTGGGCTCATGTATAAACAGAACACTCCAGATTTAATCCAACTCTTTATTAACAGCAAGAATAAAAGAAAGAACTCTCCTTTGCAGGGGCTGACTTATCACTCAAGGAGGGAGGCGTTGATTTCACACAAGGCGGCCGACATTGAATTACTTTCTTCAGAATTATGTTCCATCTTTATGTTGGTCCCCAGGTAAATCTAGCCGGGGTCACTTGATGATTCTGAGGGGAAGGGACGTTGAATACACCCACTTTCTTTAAGCTTTTATTTATAAACTATTTGTATTGCTTCTCCGTTGTGAAGTGTGCAGTGAGCCTGAAGAAAAAGGCAGGTCAGCTTGGCACCGTTGCACAATCAAAGGCAGCTCACAACTGGAGGTCCAGGTGTGCATTCGAGATTAGGGATGTGCCTGGGTGCACTTCAACACACACTGCATAATGTAACCCTTGGCAGGTTGTAGGTAAAAGGCGGTGTTAGTCAATGATTGGAACGAGTGGCAGTCAGGTCTAGGACAAACTACAAAGGACAGTGTGAGGAACAGGGATTTCACAGATGGCATACAGGACCTTAGAAGCAGAGAATGGAAGAAAAAACTGGGACAAACAGGAAGGAGTTCAGATTCAAGTACCAGGGCAGTCTGTTTATATTGTAGTAAAATCTGTGATAGGAGCATTATGGCTCAGTTGTAGTATTTGCCTCAGAGGGCTAAGAAAGTTCGGGTTGAATGCACCATTGCACTTCAGCTGGTACTTTATAATAACCTGATCTGCAATTATCCAGTTTCTACAGCTCGTAGTGACCCGTATCGCAGGGCTGCATCACATTGCTTCTTGCATCTGTTTCTGGCTGAGCTCCTGAGACACACTTTGTTTATCAGATACTGGGGTTGATCAAATCCAGAGAACTGCGATGGTAATGGTAGGAAATGTATTGTTTGACACCATCCCTTATTTATATCTATTTTAAATGTTTGGGCAGAAGCATTCGATATTTGCCATCACTTAGAATCATAAAATCCCTATGGTGCAGGTAGAGGCCATTTGGCTCATCGAGTCTGCACTGACTTTCCAAAGAGCATCCCAACCAGACCCATCCTCACCCTCACACCCTAACCCCATAACCCCACATGAGGTTTTTATGCCTTGGCTAACGCACCTAGCCTGCACATCAACAGACACTATAGGACAGGTAGAATGGCCAATCCACCCAACCTGCACATTTTTGGACTTTGGGAGGAAATCAGAGCACCTAAACAAAAACCTTGCAAAATGGGCAGACTGTGCAAACCCCACACAGTCACCCATGGCCAGAATCGAGCCCAAGTCTCTAGTGCTGTAAGGCTGCAGTGCTAGCCACTATACCACTGTGTCGCACTAGTGTCATCAATAAGTCATTGTCTTCCAGCATATTTTGTAGCCCTACCCACACAAGTCAGGCTGCAACCATCTCTTACTGAGATAACGCAACACTGTGAAGTCATCAGCAAGTTGCAACTTTTTAATGGGCGTTAAAAAAAATTTCCATCCCTCAATCTCCATCCAAAGTTTTGAGCACAAAACCCAAACCAACACTATAGTGCAGGAACGAGTCTGCAGTGCACCACCAGAGGTGCCAGCTATACTAGTGAGCTATTAATCTGTCAGCCTGTTTGTCGTTTCTTTGGGGCTATTTTGAAGAGGAGCAGGGGAGAACTTCCTAGTGTTATGACCATTATTTGCCCCTCAAAGATCACTTAAAACAAGCTGTCTGTTTTTTTATTATCACACATAACTGGCTGTGCCTAAATTGGCTAATGTGCTTCCTACATGGTAATTTAGTGCCCGCAAAAAGCTTGCTTCATCTGGAGGTAATAAAAGGTGTTGTATAAATGCAAGCTCTTCTCCTCTCAGTTGAATTGTCTGCTGTTTGCTTGAAGAGAAACAGCTCAGTATGTCCTTTTGTTTTTATCTGTTCATGCATGTGGCTAGACCAGCTTTACTTGCCCCTCTCTCATTGTCTTGGCGAAAGTAACGGTGAGCTACAATCTTTTGACTTCAGTTTAACTATTTATAGTTTTATATTCCTGGGCTAGTTGGTTGCAGTTTTTTTTCATTTATTCATTCATGGAATGAGGGTGTCACTGGCTAAGCAGCATTTATTGCCCATCCCAAATTGCCCAGAGGGCAGTTCAGCATCAACCATATTGCTGTGGGTCTGGAGTCACATGTAGGCCAGACCAGGTAAGGATGGCAATTTCCTTTCCTGTTGGATATTAGTGAACTGGATGGGATTTTCCCTTACAATCAGCAATGGTCATCATTAGATTCTTAATTCTAGGTCTTTTATTGAATTCAAATTTTACCATCTGCCATGGCAGGATTCGAACCTGTATCACCAGAATGTTGTCTGGGTCTCTGGATTAATAGACCAGCAATAAATCCAGTAGACCTTTGCCTCCCCATTCAAGCTCCTTAATCCAGGAGGCAAGTATGCTATTCAAAAGTTAGCACTTATTTGTTACTGTACACTTTACCCGGCTGTTACAAATGTGGAAGGTAATCTAAAAACTCTTTATTAGATGAAAAACTTTTATGGCTTTTCAGGATTGTTTATCCATTATTTTATGAAGAAATCTGGGGTGAAAGGCCACAGAAATCTCAAATTATGAGTATCTCTCTCCAGGTTCTAACTGTGATTCATCAATCTTCCACTGTCAACTCCCATTTGACGCGGGTATTAGCTTTTGGTTTGTTTTGATGAGCATTTTGAAGGCAAAACTTAAATGTTAAAGTGCATCATTTATTTTGGAGATTAGAAAATAAATTTAATACCTCTAAAGGTCTAATAGGTTTATCTGATTAGCTGAGACACCCAGACCTTAAAGGTTCCAGTTTGAATTGCCAGACTCTTGTTCATTTCACTAAGAGTGTTAAAATAACCTTGCCCTGGGTTAGGGAGCACAAAGCTTAGCGATGGCTTCTGCTCCCTGCTGTAAATTGCTGTCCTTTTTGTACAAATATTAGATTAGGACAAACCTGATCTTCACTGTGAAACTTCACACAGTCAAATAATCAGCTACTATTCAGAAAATAAAATTTTGAGGTTTTAGGTGCAAAAATGGTAAAATTCTGGTGCAGGGACTGAAATTTGAAATGTAAATCAGATATTCATTTTGTTCCTGTAACTGGAGGTACATGGCCTCTGAGTCAGCTGAGACCAGATTTATGCCCATTACGTTCTGATGGGATCCTGCTGAAGTCCAGGTGCACCAATCAATGGATAATTGTGCAGGAACTTTTAAGCTTCCAATGGGAAATTCTCCTGCTCATGACAAGCCTTCTCTCCAACCCAGCCCCAAATGTCCTCGACTTGGTTTCTCTGGTGAGGTCCTTGAACTGCTTCCTGCATTTCAATGGTCTACCCTTCAAAGCAGTGCAGTTGCTACCATAGCCACCTTCTTTCATAAAATGAGCTCCACATTCACGGGGGATTTCTAGCTCCTGACCCTGAGCACGCTGAGGAATTGTATTTTCACTGCACTGTTTATTAAATGTACAACTTGTGCTTGTGCATTAATTTATCTTCCCTCTGTATCTCCTGACCCATATTTCCATTAGAGGGACACCAGGGATAGCGTCCTTAGAATCTCAGAATCATTAAAACACAGAAAGACGTCATTTGGCAAGTTATTTCTGAACCATCTCCAAATGAGCAACGTAGCTAAAGCCATTCCCTGACTATCTCATGTAACCCTGAACGTTCTTGCTTTTTAAGATAACAATCCAATTCCCTCCTGAATGCCACGATTGAATATGTCTCCACTATTGTCTCAGGCAACGTTTTCCAGACCTGAACGACTTGTTTCATGCAAAAGTTTCTTTGCTTGCCTCTGTTGCTTTTTTCACCCATTGCCTTAAATCTGCGCCTTCTTGTCTTTGATCCTTCCACCAGTGGGAATAATTTTTCTTGATCTGCACACTTTGGATCTCTCAAGATTTTAACTGCCTTTATCAAATCTCCTCAAGACCTTGAGCTATCCATAGAAAACTTCTCTAACCTGCCTATGGAACGGAAGCTACCTATAGATTGCTCCTCATTTCTTAAGGTTGACTAGCATCCTTGTCATCTATCTTTCTCTAGGGCTGGAGCTGTGTTTATAAAAACAGGTCATGTATTCAGCTAAACTGGATCTCTTCCTTTCATCTGAGTATGAGTCTGCAATGATAGCAATATCCAGCTGACATTGCTTCTCATAAACTAGGACAGGGGATCCTGGTGATTGTGTCAATAATTTCAAGTGGAACCAAGCTTGGAAAAAATTATCAACCATTGAAGTAAGATGACCTCAATTTTTTCCAGCTAGTTAAAATGTCATTACTATTTACTTCACACAGGCACATCAATGGGAGACCTCGACAGACCTGAGCAGACATGAAAGGCGGCTGTGCACTCGAATAAACCTACAGGCAAATACTGTCCTATAAAACATGAGACATACCTTTTATATCCAGGTCATTGAAGTCCAATACCTAAGGCCTGGGAGTTTTTGATAGTAAGCTGAACATTGAGTGGAAACTGAACTTTGGTCTTGTAATATGCAGAATTGCTTTTCACACTTTCACTACACTGTGCGTTAAACATTCTTCATTAATTGTTTTTCCCACTGTGAAACCCATTTTGTATCAAGAACATGCCGAAGTGAAACAAGTACAATAGCATGTCCACAGCTGAATAAAAATTTGTCAAAGTGTGTAACAAGGAGGTCCAAGGGAATTACTTCAAACGTGTAATCTAATTTTGATGATAGCAACTCATTATTGAACTCTTTGATTCGATTTATACAGTATAATCACAGCTAGGTATCTATGCTATTTGTAGAAGCCAGCTGAGCTCCTTGCTTAAACTAATTACTTGGAATTACTTCCAGATATCTATTATTCTCTCTATTAAACTTCATTTTACGCAATCCTGAAACCAAAGTGCTCAGAGGTAGCACTCTAAGTGGTGCTGCAGTGGATTGAGCTTGACACTCAGCAGTACTGAAGAAATGCTGTGCTGTTGAAAGTTGCCATACTTTGGATGCAATATTAAAGCTCTCACATGAGCACAAAAGACTCAATGGCATTATTTTAAGACAGGCATAGAATTTTTAGAGACAATAAAACTGCACATGCTGGAATCCACGGCAGACAAACAAGAGGATGGAAGAACACAGCAGACCAGGCAGCATCTGGAGGAAAGGAACAGTCAACGTTTCTGGTATCACCCTTCTTCAGGACTGGATCCAGCTCATATCACACCTTCAACCAAAATTACTAGGATATATAAATACAGGAACATTTTGAGGCAGTTCAGCTTGTTATTGATCATTCAGTTGATCATGGCTTTCTTGCACTTTAACTCCATTTACTGACCTAAGTGTTATAACTCTTAACATACTGAAGCTCCCCTCCAAGTCATCCAACGTCCGAACTTGGAATTATAGCAGCAAGTCTTCATTGTTGCTGAGTTAAAATCGTGAACTTCCCTTCCTAGCAGCACTGTGGGTGTACCTACAATATAGATTCACAGACTCGTACAGTGCAGTAGAGGGCATTTGGCCCATCATTCTGAAATGAACCAACTACACTAATCCCACTTTCCAACACTTGACCAAGAGCTTTGAGAGTTATGACATTTTAAATGCTCATCCACATATCTTTTAAAGTTGGTGGGGTTTCCTGCCTCTATTACCCTCCCAGACATGGCATCCCAGATTCCCAGCAGCCACTGGTGACCAAGCAGAGGCTTGGGGACCACTTTGCAGAACACCTCCGTTTGGTTCGCAATAAACAATTGCACCTCCCAGTTGTGAACCATTTTAACTCCCCCTCCCATTCCTTAGACGACATGTCCATCATGGGCCTCCTGCAGTGCCACAATGATGCCACCCGAAGGTTGCAGGAACAGCAACTCATATTCCGCTTGCCCAATGGTATCAATGTGGACTTCACCAGCTTCAAAATCTCCCCTTCCCCCACCGCATCCCAAAACCAGCCCAGCTCGTCCCCTCCCCCCACTGCATCACAAAATCAGCCCAGCTTGTCCCCGCCTCCCCAACCTGTTCTTCCTCTCACCTATCCCCTCCTCCCACTTCAACCGCACCTCCATTTCCCACCTACTAACGCCATCCCGCCTCCTTGATCTGTCCGTCCTCCCCGGACTGACCTATCCCTTCCCCACTTCCCCACTTGTACTCTTCTCTCCACCTATCTTCTCCTCTATCCATCTTCGGTCCGCCTCCCCCTATCTCCCTATTTATTTCAGAATCCTCTCCCCATTCCCCTTTTCTGATGAAGGGTCTAGGCCCGAAACGTCAGCTTTTGTGCTCCTGAGATGCTGCTTGGCCTGCTGTGTTCATCCGGCTCCACACTTTGTTATCTTGTATTCTCCAGCATCTGCAGTTCCCATTATCTCTAGCCACTGGTGAAAATGGTTTTCCTTAAATTCCCTCTAAATCTTTTACCTTTCATTTTAAAATTATGCTTCCTCATTATTGACCCTTCAACTAAGGGTAACAGTTATTGTTTATCCACCATTTCTATATCCTTCATAACCTAAAACAGCTCTATCAGGTCCTTCCTTGGCTTTCTCTGCTCTAAAGGAAACAACTCAAGCTCATTCAGCCTCTACTGATAGCTAAAATGCTGTAAAATCGTGGTGAATCTCAGCTGTAACCCCTCCAGTGCAGCCACATCCTTCCTAGAGAGTGGTGATCAGAGCTGCAAAACTTTGACTTTCAGAGGAACAGTTCTGATAATTTAACACTTCAAGCTCCTGTATCATTCTGGTGAATTTCACCTGGACCCGCTCGAATATCACTATATTCTTCCTGAGGGATAAAACACAAGACTGAACGGAGTACTCCAGATGGCAGTGTGCTCAAGGCTCTATATAACACCAATACATCTCCTCACTTCTGTAATTGAGACCCCTTGAGATAAAGGCCAACATTCCATTAGTATTTGTGATTGCTTTCTGAACCTGTCTACCAGCTGTAAAATGATTTGCAGACTTGGATTCCCAAAGCTCCTCCAGGGTTCCTTTTGTCTTATCATTTCAAAAATATTCCAGTTTATTTTTCCAAGCTTCTAAAGCAGAAAATCTCACACCTACTTACGTGAAATCTCATTTGCCATAATTTTGCACCGAGCTCTTCAAAGCTGTTGAATTAATTTGCCATTTTTCTTATGGTACAGTTGCTATATCTGAGTGGTGCTTCAATAACTGGGGGAGCTGTGGACCCAACTAAAGTTTTGTGCAGCTTCAACTTATCCTCACTGCTCTTATAATCTATCCATGACTGATAAAGGCAGGTGTCCATATGCCCTTTAATCTGTCCTGTCACCTTCAGGGATCTATTGACAAGCATCCCAAGATTACTGCATTGCTCTCAGTTTCCTAGTATCCTGTGTAATGGACCAGGCCAGACCCCCTCAAGATATTTTAAGAAGTAGCCTAGACCCTAACTTTTCCTTACTTTAAAGGTAGATGTGAAGTGGGTGCTCCAGGTGTCATGCAACTGGTCAAATCACTTGGCTTTAAGCAAAACATTTTTTTAAAATACTACAGTTGAAACACAAACAAAAATAAGTGGAACTTAGAAGACGTATTGGTAAACCTAACTGACCCGATATAGCAACTTCACTAATTAACTGTTCCAACATTGTATCATCCCATAAACTCACCCCTTATCAAAAAGGTAAATTCAAACACAGATTCTTACAGGCAGGGTGGAACAACAACCAGAGAGAGATTTCAGAGAAAGCCAGAGGAATCCTTTATTGAAGCTTGCAACACTTCTGGTACTCAAAACATCTTGTGACTGTTACTGCTAAAATAACTAGAAAAAACGTGACCTTGGAGAACTGGCCACTTAACTTCCATCGTTAAACTGTTACTCCCTAGACTCTACTGTACATCTGCCTTTATAATCTCTCTTCAAAAAAACTAAGAATGAAATAACCTTTTTAAAGGGACAGCATTATCACACCTGTCATTCATTGAGTACTTCCTTATCTTGTTACTTCTTCCAAAATGTATCACCTCACACTTTTCAGGGTTAAGTTCCATCTGATACTGATATTCATCTATATCTTCCTCTGATCAAGACCTTCTTCATCATTGTTAACCAAGTGGCCAATCTTCTTGTCAGCCACAAACTCACTTATCACCCACCCCCATATTCTCATTGATTTTGTTTATCAATGGGCTACAGCAGTTGTGAAGTGTCTCACAAGGTCAGTTAGGCATGGGCAACAAATAATGGTCTTGCCAGAGATTCTTTCCGCTCGTTAATGTGTGAAAAGCATGCAACAAAAATCAATCGATAGATTTCTTGTAACTTCCATGTGACTCAATCCTTGCAGTGTTTGGCAGGTGGGGGAAATGTTACAGATTCATTTTCTACTTGTGTGAAAAATGTTATAGAGTCCTAGAGATGTACAGCATGGAAACAGGCCCTTTGGTCCAAATGGTCCATGCTGACCAGATATCCTAAACTGATCTAGTCCCATTCGCTAAGATTTGGTCCACATTGCCTCCAAACATTTCTTAATCATATATCCATCCACATGCCTTTTAAATGTTATTGCTGTACCAGTCTCCACCACCTCGTCTGGAAACTCATTCCATACACACACCACTCTCTGCATGAAAAAGTTACCCCTTAGGTCCCTTTTAAATCTTTCTCCTCTCACCTTAAACCTCTATTTTTGGACAGCACTTCCTGGGGAAAAGATATTGTCTATTCAAGCTATCCGTGTCCCTCATGATTTTATAACCTTCTATAAGATCCCCCCTCATCCTCTGATGCTCCAGGAAAAATAGCCCCAGCCTACTCAACCTCTTGCTATAGCTCAAACCGTCCAACCCTGGCAACATCCCTGTAAATCGTTCTTGCGCCCTTTCAAATTTCATAACACCTTTCCGATAGCAGGGAGACCAGAATTGAATGCAGTATTTCAAAAGTGGCCTAACCACTGTCCAGTACAGCTGCAACATGATCCCTCAACTCCTAAACCCAATGCACTGACCAATAAAGGCAAGTGTACCAAACACTTTCTTCACTACCCTATTTACCTACAGCTCCACTTTCAAGGGACTATGAACCCGCAACCCAAGGTCTCTTTGTTTGGCAATACACCCCAGGACCTTACCATTGACTGCTTAAGTCCTGCCCTAATTTGCCTTTCCAAAATGCAGTACCTCACATTTATCTAGATTAAACTCCATTTGCCAATCCTGAGCCCGTTGGCCCATCTGACCATGCTCCCGTTGTACTCTCAGGTAACTTTTATCGCTGTATCTGACACCATCAATTTTGGCGCCATCTGCAAACGTATTAACCATACATCCTATATCCACATCATGTTGTCTGAGTTCCAATCTTAAATAGCTGAGCTCCAGCGTTTAGTTGATAAACCAGTCAGATGAATTGGTTTCTCAATATCTACACAATTAAATTGTTTCAACATTTTAAACATGTCAGTCAAATCATCCTTCAACTTCTACTTTCAGAGGAATAGTTCTGATAATTTAACACTTTAAGCTCCTATATTATTCTGGTGAATTTCACCTGGACCCACTCAAACATCACTATATTCTTCCTGAGGGATAAGACCCAAGACTGAACAGAATACTCCAGATGGCAATGTACTCAAAGCTCTATATAGCACCAATACACCTCCTCACTTCTGTAATCGAGACCCCTTGAGATAAAGGCCAACACTCCATTGGTCTTTGTGATTGCTTTTTGAACCTGTCTACCAGCTGTAAAATGATTTGCAGACTAAGATTCCCAAAGCTCCTCCAGGGTTCCCTTTGTCTTATCATTTCAAAAAATTCCAGTTTATTTTTCTAAACTTCTAAAGCTGAAAACCTCACAGCTACTTATATGAAATCTCATTTGCCAAAATTTTGCACTGAGCTCTCCAAAGCTGTTGAATTAATTTGCCATTTTTCTTATGGTGCAATTGCTACAAGTGACCAGTGCTTTAATAACTGTGGGAGATGGTGTTTTCGTAGTAATGCCGCTGAACTAGTAACTCAGAGACTAAAACTAACACTCTGGGATATAGAGATAACAAGGTGTAGAGCTAGATGAACACAGCAGGCCAAGCAGCATCAGAGAGCAGGAAAGCTGACATTTCAGGCTTAGACCCTTCTTCAGAAAGGGTCTTTTCTGAAAGGGTCTTTTCTGAAGAAGGTTCTAGGCCTGAAACGTCAGCCTTCCCGCTCCTCTTATGCTGCTTGGCCTGCTGTGTTCATCCAGCTCTACACCTTGTTATCTCAGATTCTCTAGCAACTGCAGTTCCTACTAACTCTGGAATATAGCTTCAAATCCCACCAAGGTGGCTGGTGTAATTTGAATTAAATTAATAAATCAGACAATGAAAGCTTATATCAGTAATGAGCTTGGATCAGCAATTGTAGCCATGATATCTGCAATTGTTTGTTAAAAAAACCTATCTTGTTCACTCATGTCCTTTAGAGAAAGAAATCATCCTAGTTTATGGCTCCACTGTTCCAGCTTTGAGGTTGACTCTTAACTGTCCTCTAAATTGGCCGAGCAAGGCACTCAGTTTGAGGGCACTATGAAAAGATGACAAATTCTGGCCTAGTCAGTGATGCCTACATCCCATGAAAATAATTACACAGTGATTGCGAAAACAAACATGAAAGGCTTTTAATTTTCTGCTGGGCTGCTGTCTTTGCGTTGGGCTTTCATTCAATTTAAGTCCATGAATATCTTTAGCTTGAAACAAGCAGTTCTGCAAAGGAAATATTGAAGGGTAACAGCAGTGTAGAGGTTTGACAATTTCTATAGTTCTGACGTCCACCATTCTTGTTCCACAACTCACTGAGCATAGAATGTACCAAATGTTGAACATTGTGGTTCTAACCACTAGTGGCTTGTGGCTGAAATAATTCTCTGCCACAAATCCTTCTTTCTAGAGATTCTTATTTATCATGTTCAGAGGCGTTTTTACTCACCTCTGGAGCTGCTGGGACTTGATCCCAGGCCTCCTGGCTCAGCGGTAGTGACACTATCACTGTGCTATAAAAGTCCTCCCATCTTCCTTTCTATACAGTGTAAGGGCCCATTTAATTAGCCATGGTAGAAGATTAACCACTATTGTGCCTTCATGAGAAGAGACACTTGTTTTAAAAATAAGGTTTAGTCTGTAAATGATAACAATAAGTAAAAGTGTCACAACGTAATGAAGATCAATTTAAAAAACTATCAGGCACCAGAAATGGCATGTCCGTCACCATCAAGGCATCATGCTAAACTCTCTGGTTCTCTTCCCATGACTGTGATATGAGCAGATTGGTGGGGCTTAATAGTAGTGACATTTTTGGAACCATTATCTACACAACTCTAAACATTGGGAATACTATAAATATGTTAAGATAAGCTCAGTTTCATTATCAAGTGAAGCCCTTAATATGGTCACAAATGTCTGTAGTCCGATTGAGAAATGGTCCAGAAGATACAATAGTCATATTGTGTGTCTGGACAGAGGGGACATAATTATTTTGGATTAATGTCTCTGAGGAATACACAAACCTTTTGAGCCTAATTCTCTCTGTCTTTTAAAAGACTCATATTCTTACAGTCACTGATACATAACAGTTATTAATATTAAAAAATAATAATTCAGCATTGAGACAGTTAATATTTGTCCATGAATTTTAACATCATCAGACAGAAATTAAGAACAAAAGCTGTTATTTGGGATCAGCTTTGACAAAGCCCCAAAACAAATTAGAGAGCTGGATAATCCTCTATAATGGTGGTTTGAAGGAGCATTTAAAAAATAAACAAAATCTGCATTAAGCAGTAACCTTTCAATGCATTAATCATCTGTCATGTAATCCTTACGTGAAAGAAGTTTTAATTAATTTGCTTTTGGAAAAGTAACCGAGAAATTGTTTAAAGTCACAGTCATTGCTGGTGAAAGATTTCAAATTCCTTTGCAGATTTATGGATGGATTCAAGTAAATTTTAGAAATTTTAATCTGAATAACATAAATGTTAACAACAACAAAAACAGAAGTTGCTGGAAAAGCTTAGCAGGTCTGGAAGTATCTGTGAAGAAAAAAATCAGAGTTACCGTTTTGGGTCCAGTGACCCTTCCTCAGAACAATGGAAGGGCACCAGTCCCAAAATGTTACTTTTGATTTTTTTTCTTCACAGATGCTGCCAGACCAGCTGCACTTTTCCAGAAACTTCTGCTTTTGTTTCTGATTTACAACGTCTGCATTTCTGTCAGATTTTAACATAAATGTTATCCTGGTGAATTTTGCTCGGGTTATAGAGGGATGCCAAATTTGTGCAAAAGTATTTTACAACCTTTGTTTGTGGAGGATGAAAGCTAAAAACTAAACTGTATGAATAATGTGCTTTGACGTCAGTGCATGATGAAAAGAAAAAGGGTTATATACTTTTGTTGTGAAGGTAATGCTGCTTCAAATGTAATTCAGCCGAAGAAGTGTGTGTCAACACTGCAGAAATATGTCATCATAAATGACAAACTGATGAATTTTGTTGCAATGTTGAATTTTGCTGATTGTTGAGACATTTCTTTTTTAAACATAAGCAATAGAGGCTCAAACCGACTGTAAAATCAATAGTGCTGTCATCATTTTTCATCAAGTGCAGCACTTTAGTGACTGTGCTCGTGATATCTTTACTGATGCCAGAACTTTTTCAGTTGATGTTACCCCATTCCCACATCCCCCTCCATCACAATTATCTCTTTGTTTTCGGTTTGGTCAGCCAAATGTGTGCAAATCATCATACTTATGAGTTCATTTCAAGATGCTGAACCATCCAGGTAGTAGGATTATATTTTTCTGATGTACACATTTCTTCCTTGCTGCAATACAATTACATAAAGCTGGAGACTGTCAATACAGATGAGACCAATGTTTGAGGTAAGCTGGTTAAAGCTTAGCAAAGAATGTGAGTGAGACCCACTCATATCCCCAGGAAGGCATTGATGTGTGAGGTTTTGCATTTGCTGGCAGTTTGGAGCATATCATGGACCTCAAGGCCCCACCTAAGTTTAGACTGAAACCCCCTATTAATGTGCATATCCTTCAAGTTGCAAGCACTAACAGGCAACATTTTGCAGATGGTATTTCTCCACCACTGAGGTATCAAAGCTTTCCAACTTCCCAGGCTACAAGAAGGGTAAAAATGTGAGAAAGAAACAGCACAAATAAGAATATACTGCTTAGGCTGCATTGATCAGAAAGCCACGTAAGGGCTTACAGGCTGCAGTTGGAAACTCCTGTGGACTAGGATGTTGAATTCCAAGGTTAACTGGATGTGAGCGAGAGAAATCTCATCTCATTATGACTGAATGACAGCTCTACTTGGCTGGCTTTTTGATGACCAGCAGTGCTCATGTAGGATTGAGTTATTTTTCAATAATTTTAACCACTTAACAAGTGAAAAGTTAAATTATATTCTGTTTAATTTGGTTGATTACAACACACTTTCTCTGAGGAAGAATAGCTATGGGGACCAGCTAAAAAAGAATATCATGTGTTTGTGGCTTTCTGACTGTTTTCATGGCTCATGTTAATGTAAAACTAAGCTAACAATGTACAAATGATTGTGGTGAAAGGCTTTTACTCAAAGACACAGCTATGTATTAAACTGGTGTTGGTTATTTGAGTTTAATCCATTTCAGACATCGACAGTTATTTTGGAGTCACCTATGGTTCTTGCAGTTGAAGGGCATTAAAGGCTTTGGAATTTTCCAGAATACTTAGATGTTATTGGTTGGACATTTGGCATGGTAGCTGAATCACTGGAGTTTGATACTACATGTTCTCAATCAGATGCACAGATTGCACATGTGTTGTCTGGTCTCAATAAAGATCTATGTCCGATTTTTTTCCAATTTTTCCAATCAACCTGCTCAGAGATGTTATTACACATCTCTGGAGCAGGTGTGACATGAACCCAGGCCTCCAAGTCCAGGTGTAGGGACACTGCCACTGAATCACAAGAGGACCCCAATAAAGATCAATAAAATAGGAAAGCTAAGAGGAATATGCAGTCCTAAAAGGGATGTGGGTGACATTTGAAGAAGTACATCAGCAGATAGTAGGGAATGATATCTGTATGTCCATGACTAATTAGAAACTAATTAAGAGTTGGGTGTACACTGTTTAGTTCATCAGAGACTGACCCTGTGCTGCTCATGTATTAGCAACTGGTTAATGTCCAGGCTACGTCTGATCATGCTCAGCAGAAACGGCCAGCAGAAGAGAACAAGAGACATATGCCTACTCAGCAGGGAACTGCAAGCTGGTGTCCCAAAGTGGACTGACTGAAAAGCCGATGCATTTATCATTTATAATTTCTTTTGAGCTTGTTTTGATATGATTGATCCATTCTGTGAAACTTGTGAAAACATGCTTCTATCTGGAATGGAGCTTGTAACTAATCAGTGATAATGGGAACTGCAGATGCTGGAGAATCCAAGATACTACATTGGGGAAACCAAGCGGAGGCTTGGGGACCGCTTTGCAGAACACCTCCGCTCGGTTCGCAATAAACAACTGCACCTCCCAGTTGCGAACCATTTCCACTCCCCCTCCCATTCTTTAGATGACATGTCCATCATGGGCCTCCTGCAGTGCCACAATGATGCCACCCGAAGGTTGCAGGAACAGCAACTCATATTCCGCTTAGGAACCCTGCAGCCCAATGGTATCAATGTGGACTTCACCAGCTTCAAAATCTCCCCTTCCCCCACCGCAAGCCAAAACCAGCCCAGTTCGTCCCCGCCCCCCCACTGCACCACACAACCAGCCCAGCTCTTCCCCTCCACCCACTGCATCCCAAAACCAGTCCAGCCTGTCTCTGCCTCCCTAACCTGTTCTTCCTCTCCCCCATCCCTTCCTCCCACCCTAAGCCGCGCCTCCATCTCCTACCTACTAACCTCATCCCAGCTCCTTGACCTGTCCATCTTCCCTGGACTGACCTATCCCCTCCCTACCTCCCCACCTATACTCTCCTCTCCACCTATCTTCTTTTCTCTCCATCTTCGGTCCGCCTCCCCCTCTCTCCCTATTTATTCCAGAACCCTCACCCCATCCCCCTCTCTGATGCAGGGTCTAGGCCTGATACGTCAGCTTTTGTGCTCCTGAGATGCTGCTTGGCCTGCTGTGTTCATCCAGCCTCACATTTTATTATCTTGTAACTATTCAGTATGAGTTAAGCTTCTGGAACTTTCTCTCTGAACTCAGTCAGTAACCATATTTGACTTCACTCTCACAACTAATGTTCAAGTGAACTGCAAAATCTTACGCCTGGACTATGAGACCCGCCCAGCTCAGGATTACTTGAATAGATACTGAGTCAATTTTCCAGCTTGAAAAAGGGGCAAAAAACAAATCTGCAAATTCATTTTAAAATTCATTTTATTGTGGATGTCACTTGCTCAACCAGCATTTGTTACCTATCCATTATTACTCAGAAGGCAGTTAAGAGTCAATCACACTCCTGTGGATCTGGAGTCATATGTAGATAATCAGGTAAAGATGGCAGATTTCCTTCCCTAGTGGAAATTAGAAAACCAGATTGAGAATGTGACAACTGAATATACTTAGATAACCTAATCGCCTTTAGGCTAGTTTCCAATTCCAGATTTTTATTGAACTTAAATCTCACTGTCTCACCATTTATTCTTTCTTCATTTTGGGCATTCCATCTGCTTAATAATTGTATTTCATTGTATTTTAGATACTGTGAGATAATCTGTTATGTCTGGCTTTAACCTAATGTGAAATACTCAGACTGATTTTGAGGCTAAAAATACAATGAGTGTGAAGAAAGCACATTGTTGCAAATTGGAAATGGATAATTGGCTAATAAGTGGATATTGGCAATATTAGCTACATTGCAACTAACATTTCTGTATGTGAAACACTAAGGCATTTCTATAGAAGGCAGATGTTCCTCTGTAGTTCTGCCTGGCATCAAACTGTATTGTGACAGAACCAGCAGTTTTTTAAATCACTCGTGTGGTGTGGGCATCACTGGCTGGACCAGCACTTATTGCTCATCCTTAGTGGCCCTTGAGTAAGTGATGATGAGCTGCCGTTTTGAACTGCTGTAGTCCCTGTCCTGTAGGTAGACCCACAATGCTTTAAGGGAGGGAAATCCAGGATTTCGTCCCAACAACACTGAAGGGATGGCGATAAATTTTCAAGTCAGGATGGTGATTGGCTTGGCGGAAAACTTGCAGGAGACGGTGTGGCAGGTATCTGCTGCTTTTGTCTTTCTTGATGGAAGTGGTCATAGGTTTGGGAGGTACTTTCTGAGGATCTTTGGTGAATTTCTGCAGTGCATCTTGTAGATAGTACATACTGCTGCTACAGAGCAATGGTGGTGTTGGGAGTGGATGTGGTGCGTATCAAGCGGGCTGCTTTGTCCTGGATAGTATCAAGCTCCTTGTTGGAGCTGCACCCATCCAGGAATGTGGGGAGTATTCCATCACACTTGTGACTTGTCCCTTTAAGAAGGCGGACAAGCTTTAGGGAGTCAGGAGTGAGTTACTCTCTGCAGGATTCTGAGCTTCTGAACCATTGTTTTAGCTACTGTTTAGTTGCTGGTCAATGATAATGTCCAGAATGTTGATAGGGGAGGGGAGGGTGTGATGGTTCAGTGATGCTAACACCATTGAATGTTACAGGATGGTGGTCAGACTGTCTCTTATGGAGATGATGAGTGCCTGCTATTTATGTGGCATGACTGTTACTTACCACGTTCACCTCAAGCCTGGATATTGTCCAGGGCTTGCAGCATTTCGCCCATGGACTCTGTCAGTCTAAACTGGGATTCCTGTTGGGAGTCCACAACTATACCAGTGTGCTGGGGGCATAACACAAACCAAGTGGAATATTCTTCTTTAATAACAAAGTGTGAAGCTGGATGAACACAGCAGGCCAAGCAGCATCTCAGGAGCACAAAAGCTGACGTTTCGTGCCTAGACCCTTCATCATCCTCTCTGATGAAGGGTCTAGGTCTGAAATGTCAGCTTTTGCGCTCCTGAGATGATGCTTGGCCTGCTGTGTTCATCCAGCTTCACACTTTGTTATCTTGGATTCTCCAGCATCTGCAGTTCCCGTTATCTCTGGAATATTCTTCTTTTTTGTGTTCCTTCTGGTTCTTAGGTCAGTGTGGGCAATGTGAAGATTGACCTCAGAAAGTAATAATAACTACACTATGATACCCCCACAGAAAGGCCTGTCCCTGTAATCATTCCTGTTCTGTTCCACTGCATGATTTTTCTGTTGAACTGATTCCAACAGATTCAAGAACAGCTTATTCCCCACTGTTAGCTGACTTATGAATGACTTGTCATACATTAGAGTTGATCTTTCTCTGCATGTCCTCTGTGGCTGTAACACTATATTCTGCATTCTGTTCTATTACCCTGATGTACTTACGTAGGCTATGATTTGACTGGTTAGCATGCAAAACAGTACTTTTCACTATTTCTTGGTACATGTGACAATAACAAATGACATCAAATAAAATGAAAGCAGTAGTATCTGATGACAACTTTCGGGATTCTTGGTTTTCATCTCTGGAGGGATCAAAGGGACACATTAAAACTGCTTTGCAGGACAATGGCCATCCTGATCAGATCACTACTTGACCTGTATCATACAAACTATCAAAGTAGCTACAGGCAATCACTTTCAGACCTGACAAGAGCCAGTCTACCTCAGGTTATCTGGGAAAGCAAAGTATCTAAAACAAATTAAACGTGAGGTTAAACAAGTAAATTTACGCTGCTGCTGCATAGTGTCTATGTGAGTGGTGTTTTCCACTAACATGATGATGCCATCAATCCAAAAAGATGATCTGCATCCCACACAATTTGGTACCATCATGTGTGTCAATTAGTGCTGGTATAAAACCAGGTGCCGAGGTCATATGCTCCAGTGAACGGCTGACTGAATCAAACAGCATGTTTCTTTGATTGTTTCTAATAGACTGAGTACAGACTTTTCACATCCAGTTCAGTCTTGCAGTTTCCAAAACAAAACGTCTATTGTTGTATGTAATTTCACTTTTGGAATACTGTGTGCAGTTCTGGTCTCCCTGCTATAGGAAGGATTTTGTGAAACTTGAAAGGGTTCAGAAAAGATTTACGAGGATATTGCTGGCATTGCAGAGTTTGAGCTGTAAGGAGAGGCTGAATAGACTGGGCTATTGTCACTGGAGCATCGGAGGCTGAGGAGTGAACTTATAGAGATTTATAAAATCATGAGGGGCATGGGTAGGATGAACAGATGTGACGAGTCCAACACTAGAAGGCATAGGTTTAAAATGAGAGAGGAAAGATTTAAGAAGGACCTAAGGGGTAACATTTTCACGCAGAGGAATGAGCTGCCAGAAGAAGTGGTGCAGGTTGGTACAATTACAATATTTAAAAGGCATCTGGGTGGGTATACAAATAGGAAGGGTGTACAGGGATATGGACCAAATGCTAGCAGTTAGGACTAGGCTAATTTAGGATATCTGTTCGGCATGGATGAGTTCGACTGAGGGGTCCATGCTGTATAGCTCTCTGACACTAACTGGGAACCACTTGCTGAACATTCCTGAATGTACTAATAGCCAGGCCAGCAACCAATTTAAACTAATCAGTTGAGCTCGAAAGATGGTTCATTTACACTTGCTAGTGATATCGTGTAACATATACTTTTATGCAGGGACCTGTTCAAGCTTTGCACCTCTTTGAATTACCCAGAGCCTTGGGAAGGTTATAGTTCCTCATTTCCTTCTTCCAAGGCAATATATCAAACAATCATAGTCAATTTGCCAATCTTCCTCCCCTTAATATATTGTTGTGACCATCTGAAATTTGGAGTCTTTGCATTTGCTCTGATGAGTGCAAAACAGAAAATTTTTGCGATGTCTTTTTTTCAGCATTATGTGCCATCGGTGGACACAGTAAGTTTATTTTGAACATGTTCAGCAATATATTCTTCATAGAAAGACTTTTACAAACCTTTCAGAATGCTTGGTAACCCTATCCCATTCTGTTGACTTTGCAAATTTGTTATTTTTTTCAAACTGATCAAGGACACATTTATAAGTTTCCATCAGGACAAACAGCTTTTTCTGTGCTAATAATTCAGAGGCAATTATCTCTTGCATGTCAACAGTTCACTGTATGTTCACTGATAGCCTCTTACTAGTTTCATCCAGAATTTTTGATTCCAACTGTTTACTTCAATGTTATATCTAAACACAAAACATAGCTCACCAGTTAAGATAGGACCAGTGATTATTATTACCAAGTGGCCACCGCAGAGACTGAACTTCAGCATACCAGCAAGGCAGGCAGAAAACCATTAGCAAGCGTAGGGAGATGGTTCCCATCAGGCCCACCTTTTCCAGGTATGTATCTATGAATGACGAACTCACCCAGGATCCCCATAAACAATCCCACACTGGTTTGATTGAAATGCTACCCGCAGGATTAGCCTTTTGCCTGCTGCTGGGTTAACACCAGCAGCACTGAGCCACATGACCTAAATTGGTAGCGGAGTTGGGATCAGAGAGGGAAACCATTTGCAACGTCATGATGGTAAGTTGGTGATGGGTATTGGTCATCCTGGGGAGAACACAAGATTCCACTCCTAATCTATGCCAACATTCTAATTTTGGGAAATGTTTCACTGTTGGAAGTGTCATTTTTTTCAGGTGCAAAGTCCTGTCTCCTCCCAAGTTGATCTACAAAATCCTCTAATGCTATTTGAAATAGAGATTCTGCTCTGATCTTGGCCAATATGTATTCCTCTACTTGATTACATGATCATTTATGTCAATGCTGTTCCTTTCTGCATTTGGCTACTGTGTTTCCTGCATTACAACTACGTCAAAGGTATCTGATTAACTCTATAACATTTTAGGACACCTTTTAATTGTGAAAGGCGTGATATAAAAATGCAAGTCTTCCTTCTAACTACTAATGTATTTGCAAGGAATTTCATTTGAGTGGCGTCCTGTGCAATATGGCTAAGCATCAATATGAATGGCTGTAAACAGTATGTCAAAATGGCAAGAGGCACTGGAGCACAATTGCACAAAGAAACACTACTTCATAGCCAGGGCTCTTATGTATTACGAAACATTATGCAATTAAAAACAGCATATACACAGAGAAGAAGAAAGAAAGCTCTTAATGTATTCATGTAAACAGTGGTAGTCTGTGGCCACTTTATAGGAAGAACCATAACAATCGCCATGATGGTGGAAGTTACAAGTTATCACACTGATGGGCTAGTGCAATAAATAAAGTTAACACCTCAAAAGATTTCACTTGCACTATTGCTATTGATAAAAGCTGATAAATGAGGATAGATGAATTAACAGCTGGGATGTGACTAGCTACATTAAAAGGCATTAAATAGCACTTGAATCTGCATTAACATTTTCGTGCTTTGCATTTTTTACGTCAGCATTTCTTGCTTTCTACAAGAGCTCCAAACCTTGAGGCAAAGAAATGGGAATTTGACTGAATGATTGAATTAGCATGCTTTTCATGAAAATTTAAGCAATCCCTGACTCTGGAAATATACACGTCAAGCTTTACAATGACAGCCTAACCTCTCAAATTTGAAATTCAAGGAAGAGATCATTAGAGGGATGAGAGAAATTTGAGGACTAGACAAACAAGTTAATGATCCAGTTTTTCATTCATGAACATGAGGAGAGGACAGTCTCAGGATCATTAAAACAAATGAATGGAGGCGAATCACTTGAAAACAAATATGCCTTTATAGGGCAAGCTTAGTGATGCTATCTGGCATATTAATTCAAGAGCTTCTCAAGAAGAACAATGGCCTTGGCTTCACCTGCCATAGCCCCAGATAGATAAAATTAAATATGTTGACATAATTGAATAATTGACTGCACATTACTATGGCACCTGGAGTTATAGTTGTGTTATTTATGTTGGGGCATTTTGAATAATGAAAGGATTGAACATGCCTCCCATCAAGATGTCACTAATTAACATTATATTAAACACAATTTTGTGAACTTTTAATCTTTAGTTTCTCAGTGTATGAAACAAAAGAGTTTGAACATAAGACTTTGGCCCTAAATTGTGCTATTATGTGTATTTTACATAGGTCAACACTGCAATAAAAGACTGAGGGGTGAAATTTCAGACTAACATACCAAGCACTTACCTTACTCGCTGCATAATTTCTGGATCCATCAGGTAGGAAACTATGGAGAAAATTTGTTTTGTATGCTACGTATAAACACAATCATCAACAGATTTATAATTCTCATATCTCCCACAGAGGAACATTTTGCCCCCTTTCAAAATACTGGATGGTTTACATTAGAAATTTCCATAAGACCCACTTTGACTTTGAACTTGTTATGATCCATGGTGGTAGCATGCTGTAAATTGTGCCCTGCTATTACCAGAGTTGTACCAAAAATATTCAAGTTTTTTTCAGCGGTACCCACAATCCAATTTGCTTGACTTTTGGACCAAGGTTGATAGAAAGAATGGGCTAGGTTTGTATGCTAAGTAAAAATTAGTATGTATTATAAGTGTGTAGGCTATAGTTGCAGATAAACAGAAATAAACCATTGGCATATAACCACCACAAACTATAACTTTAAGCCTCTCATAGAATTTCCCTTATATACTCTGACATAAACAAGTAGGAAAAATATAAATCTGGATATAAAAAGAAACTGGAAAGTTGATTCAGTACCCTTTCCTTCCTGATTTTGATGTTGAAGTGATCCTTCTTTTGCTAGGAAGGCACTTGGTGTACTGTTGTCTTTGGAAGTTTCCGCTGGTTGTTAGATGTATAGAACAACAGATTCACTTGGAAGATATCTCTGATTTATCAACTCAAAAGTCACAGATCACAGCTTCTACAGGAAAGATAACATTTTCACATTGAAAAAATAAGGTTTTTTTTACTGCAGAGAACAGGCAGCTTCTGCTGGGGAGAACCACAGCGCATACTGGATTCACATGCATCTGTAAAGGCAAGGACTGATTACAGATGGTCAACATGGCTTTTTGCATTGGAAATCGTGTCTCATCAACTTGATTCAGATTTTGGAAGAGGTGACAAAGAAGATTGATGAAGGCAGAGTGGTGGACATTGTCTATATGGACTTCAGCAAGGTGTTTGACAAGTTTCCGCATGGTAAACTGGTTAGTAAGGGTAGATCATATGGAGTACAGGGAGACACAGATAATTGTATGCAGAATTGGCTTGAAGGTATAAAAGAGGTGGTGATAGAGGGTTATTTCTTGGAATGGAGGCCTGTGACGTAAGGTGTCACAAGGATCGGTGCTGGGTCCATTGCTTTTAGTCATTTATATAAATGATTTGGATGTGAACATAAGAAGCGTGGTTGTTAAGTTTTCAGATGGCTTTTGTAGTGGACAGTGAAGAAGGTTACCTCAGAGTGCAATGAGACCTTGATTAGATGGGCCAATGGGCGAGGAGTGGCAGATGGAGTTTAATTCAGATAAATGTGAGGTGTTGTGTTTTAGTAAGGAAAACCAAGGCTGGATCTATACACCGAATGGTAGGACCCTGAGGAGTGTTGCTGAACAAATAAACCTAGGAGTACAGGTGCATAGCTCCTTGAAAGTGGAGTCGCAGGTAGACTGGATGGTGAAAAAGGTGTTTGGTACACTCGTCTTCATTGGTCAGAACACAGAGTAAAGGAGTTGGGAAGTTATGTTGCAGCTGTCCAGGACATTGGTGAGGCTACTTTTAGAACACTGAGCTCAATTCTGTTATTCCTGCTATAGGAAAGATGTTGTTAAATTTGAATGGGTTCAGAAAAAAATTTACAAGGATTTTGCCACGATTGGAGAGTTTGAGCTATAGGGAGAGGCTGAATAGGATAGGGCTTTTCTTCCAAAGGATTGGAGGCTGAGGTATGACCTCACTCAGGTTTATTAAATCATGAAGGGCATGGATGGGGTGAATAGACAAGGTCTTTTTCCCAGGGCAAGGGAGTCCAAAACTGGAGAGCATAAGTTTGAGGTGAGAGGAAAAAGATTCAAAAGAGGCCTGAGGGGCAATGTTTTCATGCAGAGGCTGGTGCATGTATGGAACAAGCTGTCAGAGGAAGTGGTGAAGGCTGGTACAGTTACAACATTTAAAAGGCATCTGGTTGGGTACATGAATAGGAAGGGTTTAGAAGGATATGGGCCAAATGCTGGCAAATGGGACTAGATCAGTTTAGAAAATCTGGTTGGTGCAGATGAGTTGGACCGAAGTGTCTGTTTCTGTGCTGTCTAACTCTTTCAAAAAGTTCTTCCTCCTTGAAGCCTGTAGTTTTTAAAGACACAAAAATAAAAAGACACGGTTCTTACAAACTATATCACTATTTCTTCTCTGTCACTAGGTCAAAACCCAGGCATCCACTCACTTACAGTGCTGTGAGCATTCTAACACCATCTGGAGTGCGATGGCTCAAGAAGGCAGGTCACCTACACCTACTCAAAGGTAATTTGGGTTGGCAGTATATACTAGTATGGGGACAACAACCTTCCAAAACTAATTTTCGAAGATAGTCAAAATACTTGGGCACTGAGGGCTGAATTATCTTACAGAGATTTAGAGTTATTCAGAGCACAGAAATCACCCATCAGCCCTTTGAGTTCATGCTACCTCCTCGCACGCAGAACAATTAGGTCAGTTCTACTATCTATCTCTCTCCATGTAGCTTTGCAGTATATTTTGTTATTGGGTTATATTCATTACCAGTTATTAAAAGGAGGACAGTTTAGGAGAATTTTCTTATCAAATATTTCCTTCCCTTACACTATCCTTGGGAATGAATTAGGTGGTGTCAAATGCCTCCTGAGATAGTTGAAGTTACAACATACTTTTCACCCCATTTGACACCTTATCAGGTTCAGAGTGCCAAACCAATACATCTTAATTGGAAAGTGAAATACTCGGTCAATCACACCGTTGCTCTGTTGGTATATCCGTTGATTGATGATTTTTTTTCACTCATTAGAAAACTGTGAAGACACTTTATGTGCATAAAAATTTACAGCCATATGTCGAAATAAGGATACAATTTGACTTGTGTTCTGAGATACCATTTTTTGCATAAATTGAACCCTGTAAGTCATTAACACCTCCGCTTGCCCATATTTTAGCTGCGATCTAGCCCACTGTGTTTACTTTCTATTGATTAATTAACTGATTTCAGCTCATTTACACAGAGATTACATTAAGAAATGATTGTAAAGTGAAAAGAAGCAGTAGGAATTTGATATTAAATATTCAGGGGAAGATACTTAGCAAAACTGATCCCAAACAAAACCACCATTAAATTGTTACCTGTTCGGAAACTGGAGAGGAAAAAATCCAAGGTTTAGAAAGCAGGAGGACAACAGAAAAGTTAAAAAGAGTTGGGGGATTGACAATACAAAAAAAGTATTGGTCAATATGTCATACCAAACATGGGTATTCAAAGTTCAAATCAATAAAGGTATGGAATAGTCAAAGACTTTAAGGAGAATCTCAGTTTTGTGATCCTGGAAAAGAATAAGCAAGACTAAGAGACTTCACCAGTTTCAAAATCTCCCCTTCCCCTACTGCATCCCTAAACCAGCCCAGTTCGTCCCCTCCCCCCACTGCACCATACAACCAGCCCAGCTCTTCCCCCCCGCCCACTGCATCCCAAAACCAGTCCAACCTGTCTCTGCCTCCCTAACCGGTTCTTCCTCTCACCCATCCCTTCCTCCCACCCCAAGCCGCACCCCCATCTACCTACTAACCTCATCCCACCTCCTTGACCTGTCCGTCTTCCCTGGACTGACCTATCCCCTCCCTACCTCCCCACCTATACTGTCTCCACCTATCTTCTTTACTCTCCATCTTCGGTCCGCCTCCCCCTGTCTCCCTATTTATTCCAGTTCCCTCCCCCCATCCCCCTCTCTGATGAAGGGTCTAGGCCCGAAACGTCAGCTTTTGTGTTCCTGAGATGCTGCTTGGCCTGCTGTGTTCATCCAGCCTCACATTTTATTATCTTGGAATTCTCCAGCATCTGCAGTTCCCATTATCTCTGATACTATTTTAACCTCACTGCGAAGCCTCTTCCAGGGATGCCTAACCTGAAGAAGTTACCCTCCTCCCTCTGGACCAACCTCAGGGAATCTCTCTCCCATTGCAACTCTCTTGTAATCTCTTCGGCCTTGAAACTGCTCGACCATGTCCTGAAGCAAACCAGGTACCACAGCCACATCACCTTCCTCAGCACCTGCCTACGGAGCCAGATCATCCCCAAGGGACTACAGTCCACATTTCAGCCTTCCCAATTTGGCTCCAACCGTGATCACCTCTACACCCAGAATATTCAGACCCTTCAGAAGCGTTTCTCCCTGCGAGTCCTGAAACAGACACTCGCAGCCATGCGCCGGCACCTCCAGGCACTGCAATCCAGCCTGCCCCAGCTCAGAGCCTCCCTCTCCCAGACCTGCAAAGGACCCCTGCTGTTTTTTATCCTCCGCAGGATCTACAGACTGAATACCCAGTTTCACTCAGCTTTACTGGACACCAAAAATCGTAAGTACAACCAACTCACTGGCCCCTGCCACCCACAAGAGGATTCCTGCGCCTCCCAAATCCCGACTCTGTCCCTGCCCCTCCCCCACCATGCACCCGCCGCCATTGACCATGAGGAAACGGCCGGAGACCCCACCGATGACGTCACATCCGCCTCCGCCGGCCACAGAACTTCCGGAACCGCTGCTGCAGTCACCACCTCCACTTCCAGGTACTACAGCCCACACACCACCCTCACCGCAGCTGCTGCCGCCCACCCCGATACTCCAACCGCCGACGGAACCCCGCCCACGGCCGACGCCGACGGAACCGTGCCCACGGCCGGCGGAACCCCACCCATGGCCGACGCCGACGGAACCCCGCCCACGGCTGACGGAACCCCGCCCACGGCCAACGATCTCATCGCTCCGCCCACAACCTCCACAGCCAGCAACCCCAGAGAAGAGAGCCACACAGAGCCCTGCCGCATCTTCACCATCCCCCCAGACCTCCCACTGACTGAGGACGAACGGTCAGTCCTTAGTAAGGGGCTCACCTTTGTCCCCCTACAACCACACATCAACGAATACCAGTCACGGTTGGACATAGAGCAGCTTTTCCGCCGTCTTCGCCTCCATGCCCACTTCTTCAACCGGAAACCTAACCCTCCTTCCACTGACCCCTTCACCCGCTTCCAACACAAGTCATCCTCCTGGACATCACACCCAGGCCTCCTACCCTCCCTCGACCTCTTTATCTCCAACTGCCGTTGAGACATTAACCGCCTCAACCTCTCCACCCCTCTCACCCACTCCAACCTCTCCCCCGCAGAATGGGCAGCCCTCCGCTCCAACACCAACCTCACCATCAAACCCGCAGACAAGGGTGGCGCAGTGGTAGTATGGCGCACTGACATCTACATCACCGAGGCCAGACGCCAACTCTCCGACACCACCTCCTACCGCCCCCTCGATCATAACCCCACACCCGAGCACCAAACCATCATCTCCAACACCATTCACGACCTCATCACCTCAGGGGACCTCCCACCCACTGCCTCCAACCTCATTGTTCCTCAACCCCGCACGGCCCGTTTCTATCTCCTTCCCAAAATCCACAAACCTGCCTGCCCTGGGCGACCCATCGTCTCAGCCTGCTCCTGCCCCACCGAACTCATCTCCACCTGTCTGGACTCCATTTTCTCCCCTTTGGTCCAGGAACTCCCCACCTACGTCCGTGACACCACCCACGCCCTCCACCTCCTCCAGGACTTCCAATTCCCTGGCCCCCAACACCTCATATTCACCATGGACGTCCAGTCCATATACACCTGCATTCCGCATGCAGATAGCCTCAAGGCCCTCCGCTTCTTCCTATCCCGCAGGCCCGACCAGTCCCCCTCCACCGACACTCTCATCCGCCTCGCTGAACTCGTCCTCACCCTCAACAACTTCTCTTTTGACTCCTCCCACTTCCTACAGACTAAGGGGGTGGCCATGGGCACCCGCATGGGCCCCAACTATGCCTGCCTCTTTGTAGGTTACGTGGAACAGTCCCTCTTCCGCACCTACACAGGCCCCAAACCCCACCTCTTCCTTCGGTACATTGATGACTGTATCGGCGCCGCCTCTTGCTCCCCAGAGGAGCTCGAACAGTTCATCCACTTCACCAACACCTTCCACCCCAACCTTCAGTTCACCTGGGCCATCTCCAGCACATCCCTCACCTTCCTGGGCCTCTCAGTCTCCATCTCAGGCAACCAGCTTGTAACTGATGTCCATTTCAAGCCCACTGACTCACACAGCTACCTAGAATACACCTCCTCCCACCCACCCTCCTGCAAAAATTCCATCCCCTATTCCCAATTCCTCTGCCTCCGCCGCATCTGCTCCCACGATAAGACATTCCACTCCCGCACATCCCAGATGTCCAAGTTCTTTAAGGACCGCAACTTTCCCCCCACAGTGATCGAGAATGCCCTTGACCGCGTCTCCCGTATTTCCCGCATCACATCCATCACACCCCGCCCCCGCCACAACCGCCCTAAGAGGATCCCCCTCGTTCTCACACACCACCCTACCATCCTCCGGATACAACGCATCATCCTCCGACACTTTCGCCACTTACAATCCGACCCCACCACCCAAGACATTTTTCCATCCCCACCCCTGTCTGCTTTCCGGAGAGACCACTCTCTCCGTGACTCCCTTGTTCGCTCCACACTGCCCTCCAACCCCACCACACCCGGCACCTTCCCCTGCAACCGCAGGAAATGCTACACTTGCCCCCACACCTCCTCCCTCACCCTATCCCAGGCCCCAAGATGACATTCCACATTAAGCAGAGGTTCACCTGCACATCTGCCAATGTGGTATACTGCATCCGTTGTACCTGGTGCGGCTTCCTCTACATTGGGGAAACCAAGCGGAGGCTTGGAGACCGCTTTGCAGAACACCTCCGCTCAGCTCGCAACAAACAACTGCACCTCCCAGTCGCAAACCATTTCCACTCCCCCTCCCATTCTTTAGATGACATGTCCATCATGGGCCTCCTGCACTGCCACAATGATGCCACCCGAAGGTTGCAGGAACAGCAACTCATATTCCGCCTGGGAACCCTGCAGCCTAATGGTATCAATGTGGACTTCACCAGTTTCAAAATCTCCCCTTCCCCTACTGCATCCCTAAACCAGCCCAGTTCGTCCCCTCCCCCCACTGCATCACACAACCAGCCCAGCTCTTCCCTCCCACCCACTGCATCCCAAAACCAGTCCAACCTGTCTCTGCCTCCCTAACCGGTTCTTCCTCTCACCCATCCCTTCCTCCCACCCCAAGCCGCACCCCCATCTACCTACTAACCTCATCCCACCTCCTTGACCTGTCCGTCTTCCCTGGACTGACCTATCCCCTCCCTACCTATACTCTCTCCACCTATCTTCTTTACTCTCCATCTTCGGTCCGCCTCCCCCTCTCTCCCTATTTATTCCAGTTCCCTCTCCCCATCCCCCTCTCTGATGAAGGGTCTAGGCCTGAAACGTCAGCTTTTGTGCTCCTGAGGTGCTGCTTGGCCTGCTGTGTTCATCCAGCCTCACATTTTACTATCTTGGAATTCTCCAGCATCTGCAGTTCCCATTATCTCTAAGACTAAGAGACGAACTTATTTCTTGATTTGAACACTGTGAAAGAGAGAGAATATATGAAAGAGAGAAAGTATAACTCTGCCATATAATATTCCAGTGAACTCAAAGTTTATTTCCATATGGACAACTTTAATCATGAAGGATATATAATCTTACATTTTAACACAGCACCTGAGATGTAATATTTTACCATACAGGGAGAGACTAACATAGATAAAGAAAATATTTATGCTGTATTTATTTTACTTTTTAAAAAAATTAACTTTTGCTGAAAGGCTCATTGTCAGTTGTTTTATGATTTATATACCTGTACCATTAACCTTACTGTTCCTTGCATGGCCCTTTCTGCCACTGAGGCACATACTAAGGCTGAAATAAAGGGCAGAGGTCAGTGACACAAGTCCATAAAGCATCCATTACTACTATTGATGCCTATTCCTAAAAACTTAATTAAGAAATAATGTAGCTTTTTTGTTGCATGTTATATCCTAACTCTGATATTTGGGCAGATGCAGTTGGGCTACAATTCCTTTAACAGGGTCTATTTAAATCATACATGACACAATATTATGCATTAACACTCATTGTGAAAGCAAGGCCAACTGCTGTGAAAAGGCCTAATCGAAGATGGAAAATTGGAGCTATTCATCAATAAAATTATGAGTATATGTTGTTTGAAACCATTTTTCTTCAAAAACTAAGTATTCCCAGATGGAGTGACACTAATTTTTCCAGTCTGTTTCAGTTCTAGAGACACGTCTCCCACATACAATATCTCAGCAGCTGGGACCTTTTCCCAAGGCAAGTTTAAATGGTCTGACAGCTGATAGGACCTCATTAATCAACAGGGGACACACACAGGGTCATTTCTCTAAAGCAAAAATTATTATAGTAAATTGTTGCTATTTATCATCCACACTGACATGCTCAGTGGCTTATGAGAGTAACGTACCATTCTCCCAACATACTGACGCTAAGTACTACACACGCAAATTCATTTGTTAAACACACATCAGTAAACATGACAGCTAGATGCAGATTTGATTGGCTGTGTCACCTTTGAATCAGTGTTATATTCTGTTTTGTGATAATTATTGAGTTTAATAAACTGTTCGATTTCTACGGTAAGGTTTAAGTGTTCTGGCTGAAAGTCTCTGACAGGATGCTGTCACCCGAAGTAGAATTACCTTACGTGACAAGATATACTTTTGTCTTATTATTGCTAGCGAGTAAGGCGTAGAGTATATCTGATATTATATATAACCCATTGAAACAATATTTAAATACAACAAGGACCTGCAAATGCTGGAGATCTGGAACAAAAACAGGAAGGTTGGAGAAATTCAACATGTCAGGCAGCATCTGTGAAGAGAAAAACGTGTACATGTTTTGAGTCTGCTGTCCTAGACTAAGGGTTTTCTGATGAAGGGTCACTGGACTCAATTTTAACTCTTTTTATTTCGTTTCTCCAGCATTTTTTTTAATACAATAGTTATCTCTGTTTCCTTATGACTTTGGTTGAATAGAATATTGTTGAATTAATGAGCATTAAAACTAGTGTCTTTTGTCCCCTGCTTTTCTGGCGAAAGTGCTCCCTCTTTGAATACATGCCTCAGCTATTACATTAGCAGAGGGGCCATACTTAATTATGCCTCTCTCTATACCTTTAAAAAGATTAATCGTTTCTCCCAAGCTTGCAATTACTTCCCCAAATTCCCTCACCAGGATTTCTTTCTGCTCCTCTATCTTGACATCAAAGGCTGAATCGTATGTTTAATGCTCAAGTGTGAGTTGCATCAAATTTTTTGGGAAGTTTTTCACCATGATGCCAAGGGGAATGGCTTGCCTTACGTTACCAACCTCACCTCATTAACACCCTGCATTCCTCCAATTGAGTCCCTAACATTCAAACATAGTTCTATCTTATCATGAAAAGACTACAAAAAGACTGTAACTGGCAATTTTTGGAGGTTGGTCAAACCCTGTCTTCCCAACATGCTACAAAATATTAGAAATCTGACATCAATATAATGAATGACCTTTTCAATATACTAGTCAAGAGGTAGCTAACAAATTAACCTGCACAATAGGCATGCATCATCTAGGTAAGTGGTTTGTCTGGACTATTGAATTACTGTGACCAAACTATAGGTTCATGGACCCACTGCATCTGAATGTGTCCCTGAGTTCCTTGGAAATGCTGATCCCAGAGAACCTTTTGATTACAGTGAAACCTACCTTATACAATTGAAATCACCTTCATATTATCACTGACAGATCATGTGTTTGCTTATTGTCCATGATCAAACTTTTGCCCCATAGGCCTTAGCACTGTATCTCATATAACCTTGTCATACACACAGAGATTGAATACAGATAAAAAAATACGAGTTGTGAATATTGAATCTCTTTTGTGGCAGGCATGTAGTTTCTTAGCTGAATTGAGACTTTAACTAGAGCGAAGGTCTGGTGAAATAAGAGGATTCCCAGTGAGGTTTTATGCAGTCAGATTACCAGGAGAATATCTCTCAAATGAACATGTAGTTATAATTTGTCAAGGCAGAATCCTGCTGACACTTTCAAGGCATTGATGGTTCACCTTGGCTGCATCGTTGACTCACCATGGATCAATGACTTTTCAGATAACGTTTCAGCTGGAATCTCTTGTGATGTTTCTTTGAGATGAACAGCTTAAAGTAGGCACAAGCACGTCTGCCTTAGTCATCTGATCTATTATGAGTCCCATATCCCTTTCCAAATAAAATGGTATGTTAGACCAGTGTGTACATTCAGCATGGTGGCTTTCATACATTGAGTGTTTGAGAGAGTCTTTTGCTCGAGAGGAGGAGCCATCACAATACAATGAAAGTTCAATGAACTCATTTGCCTGATACCAATCAAGCTTCAACATTTTGCTTGTCTATGATGAGGTAGGAGCTGATTTGGCTGGCATTTCATACTCCTGTTTAATTATAGAGAGTAGTAAGGGAATGGAACACTTTGCCTGCAACGGTAGTAGATTCGCCAATTTTAAGTACATTTAAGTCGTCACTGGATAAGCATATGGACGTACATGGAATAGTGTAGATTAGATGGGCTTCAGATTGGTATGACAGGTCAGTACAACGTCGAGGGCTGAAGGGCCTGTACTGTGCTGTAATGTTCTATATACAGTCATTCTTAACGCAAGGATTTAGGTGTTTCACAATTGGCTAGGATTGTCCTTATTTTCTTTAGGGATCTTATTGAGTTTCAGGTCTGTTTGGAGGTGGTGTTATTGAAAGTCACCTGATATAAGATCAGCCATCTTAAAAGATGCTGTGGCTGATTTGAAAAAAATAATTGCAGCTTTACTGTACCATTTTCACATTTACATATGGAATGATAAGATGTTGGTGGACTCTTCATGAATCAAGATAGGAGATCTTTATAAAATTAAAGAAACTACTGCAATCATTGTCACAGGTGCATGTCACTTTGGAAACTTTGAGGAACATACTTTCAGCAGCAAGAGTAATGACACAGTTGCAATGTCGTGAAACCAGCAACTCCAGGGGTAAATTCTGAAGAAGTATCACTGAACCAGAAACGTTAGCTCTGCTTTCTCTCTACAGATACTGCTAGACTTGCTGAGATTCTCTAGCAATTTTTGTTTCAACAAAGGATCCAAGTTTGTGCCAAATTTTAGACCTTGCCATAATTTGAGCTGTGGGCAGTTCATGCTAAGCCCCTTGAAAAGGTCCACTGTTGCTTGTAGCTTGGGAATAGACCACCACACAAGCAGGGAAGTGGATAACTAGACAGGAAACTTTAATGTAGCATCTAGCCAACTTGTCTTGACAAGTTCTTTTAAGAGCAAACTCAGCAGGTCTGGCAGCATCTGTGGAGAGAAAAAACAGGCTGTTTTTACTTTACTCAATCAAAGTTGACATACAGCACATGTTACATATGTCTGGATATTTAGACAACTCCAGGTTTTGGATAGTTGGATTTGAGATACCGTACGTGTAGGAGCATAAAACAGAAACAGTACAATCAGACAACCATACAAGCCGCAGCAGCCAGGAGTTGCAACACAGCACAGTATAGAGTTTCTCAGAAAATAAGATTAGTAAGGAATTTGATAAATTAAAATGGGAAAACTCAGTCAAGAGAGCAGAAGGAACCAAAGCAGCCACTCTTCAGAAGCAGCAATCTAAGGATTCACAGCATGAATGCAGCTTGGAAATTATGGAGCAATGTTGTACATGTGACTCAACTTTGAAAAGGAGCAGGGTACTGACAATTGTGTAGTTCTTGATTCTACAATAAACTATGAAAAGGAAATGTCATGAGCATTGACGATTTTCTCTGTCCACATGAGTTAAAGGCGAACTTTAGGGTTTGAAGAATAAGAGGGCAGATGGGGCTTGCATTGGGGTGCAAAGATGCCAGTGTTCTGAGAGTGTTGAGCAGGAATGTCTGAACTGCTTCTATGTACAGGTTCACAAATTCCCACAAGGACAAACCAACTAAGCACCCTTAAACAAAAACTTCAGGCTGCAGATATAATGCTGGCAGTGCAAACTCAAAACTGCAGGAAGGGAAGCAATAAATCTTATTGCTCTCAGATCGTTACATGATCCCAGCGGTATTGTTTCAGACCGATTGTATTCAATTCTCACCAGTTTGGAAGCATTACACACATTCTCTTATTGTTTGCAAGTTCAAATTCTCCTTAAACATGTGTGACTTTTGCATATGTCAGGAGGGACCATAATTTCTAATTGGTGTTGTGTTGCCCAGAATTTTGAAAGAAAGTCATAAGCACAATGTGCAATGATAAAGTTCTCAGCTCAATTTATATTTATGTAGTACCCTTAATCAGAAAACATTCCCAAGGTGCTTCACAGGAGGTGCAAAAAATGATATCCAGACATAGAAGGAGAATAAAGGTAGATGACCAAATGATTAGGCAATGATATAAGTTTTAAGGAGCAATTTTGACAAGAAATGAGTGGTTGTGAGGTGAAGAGGTACAGCGAGGGAAAGATTTTAAAAAGTTCCAGAAGTAAATATAGTAATTTGGGAGGCTTGTGAGGTTGCAGGAGATTACAAAGGTTTAGTTGGGTGGGTGGGGGTGGGGGCTGGGGGATTTGTATGGAGAAGATCATAGTAAGAAACAAGGATGAGAATTTTAAACTCAAAACATTGTTTGACCAGAAACCAACGTGAATGCAGGGGTGAATCTATGTTTGCCTTTTCACATTTTGTTTGGTTCTCCATTTGCACTCATTTTCCTTTAAGTGAAAAGTGTGCTGAAACAAATGACTGTTATAGGATTTAACAATTAATGCACCATATGGACAGGCAAAACTAGCTGATGTTTTGTCTCTGTTAATTATCTGTGTAATACTTGCATGTGTTTTCATTATCTTTGCTTTGCGCTTGCCATCAGTAACGTGGGCCCAGACAAGGCTGTCAGATACAGATGCAGCCCCATCACCAGCCAAATGTCCTTTGCCTCCCCCACTCTCTCAGTCTCTCTTCTCAATAGGACAGATGTACAGTCTAAAGGTCACAGGCCCAGCTGCCTCAACCTGTGCCTGTAAATAGCATTTTGGCCTCAGACAGATCGGTACCAAATTGAATGAATGAGTCACTACCAATAAATTATTTAATGAGCTGGGCAACCCACTGACCTAATCCGTTAATGTGTGCCATGTTCACAGAGGAAAGAAAGATTTAAAAATGATCTGGTTCATGTAATGATGCCATCAAAAAAACAACCATAATATTTTCAAATCCTCTCCATTGAGTTAGATATTGATTAACAATGAATTCTGTACAATGTGGGAATTTTAATTTTGTGAATCTCTGCTGATGGAGCTGGCTACAAGATTGGATAATGAGAGAGATATAGGTGTCATATATCTATGGGCTAATCTGAATGAACAAGAGACTGTGGTAAATTAGTTCCTTCAGAACACAGAGGGATAGTAGATTGACAATCCCTAAGGAGAAATGAACTGTAGAGATAAAGTAAACGGCACATTTCCGAAGTTGGGCAAAACATCTGGACGTGGAGAGACCTGAGCACATGCTGACATACTAGTGGAGGACTGAGGGATTTTGCATCTGACTGTTGCCAATGTATATGCATAGTCAGCATCATCACAATGAGGGACAGCTATCCTTTTCTTCATTCATTGTGGGATGTGAGCGTCGCTGGCTGGCCAGCATTTCTTACCCGTCCCTAGTTGCTCTTGAGAAGGTGGTATTGTGTTGCTTTCTTGAGCCGCAGCAGTCCACCAGCTGTATGTTGACCCACAATGCCATTAGGGAGGGAATTCCAGGATTTTGACCCAGCGGCAGTGAAGGAACAGCGATAATTTTCCAAGTCAGGATGGTGAGTAGCTTGGAGGGGAACTTGGAGGTGGTGGTGTTCCAGTATGCCTACTGCCCTTGTCCTTCTGGATGGAAGTAGTTGTATGTTTGGAAGGTGCTGTCCGAGGATCTTTGGTGAATTTCTGCAGTGCATCTTGTAGATAGTACACATTGCTGCTACTGAGCTTCGGTGGTGGAGGTAGTCGATGTTTGTGGAAGTGGTGCTAAGCAAGCAGGCTGCTTTGTCCTGGATGGGTGTCAAGCTTCTTGAGTGTTGTTGGGGCTCCTCCCATCCAGGCAAGTGGGGAGCATTCCATCACGCTCCTGACTTGTGCCCTGTAGATGGCTGACAGGCTTTGGGGAATCAGGACGTGAGTTCTCACCACAGTTTTCTGACCTGCTCTTATGGCCACTGTGTTTGTATGGTGAATCCAGTTGAATGATAGCCGCCGTGATGTTGATAGTGGGGGATTCGGTGATGGTAACACTGTAGAAATCCAAAGGATGGTGGTTAGATTGTCTCTTATTTGTGATAGTCTTGGCCTGGCATATGTGTGGTGTGAATGTCACTTGCCACTTGTCTGCCCAAGCCCAGATATTATCCAGATCTTGTTGCATTTGAACACGGACTGCTTCAGTGTCTGAGGAATCACAGATGGTGCTGACCATTGTGCAAATGGCAATAAACATCCCCATTTATGACCTTATGATGGAGGGAAGGTCATTGATGAAGCAGCTAAAGATGGTTGGGCCTAGGTCACTACCCCTAAGGAACTCCTGCAGAGATATCTTGGAGCTGAGATGATTGACTTCCAACAGCCATGATCATCTTTCTATGTGGCAGGTATGACTCCAACCACTGGAGAGTTTTCCCCCTGAAACTCATTGATTCCAGTTTTTGCTAGGGGTCCTTGATGCTACACTTGGTCTAATGCAGCCCTGATGTAAAGGTCTGTCATTTTCACCTCACCTCTGGTATTTAGCTCTTTTGTCCAGGTTTGAACCAAGGCTGTAATGTGATCAGAAGTTGAGTGGCCCTGGCAAACCCAAACTGGGCATCACTGAGCAGGTTATGGCTGAGCACGTGCTGCTTGATATCACTGTTGATGACACCTTCCATCACTTTACTGATGATTGAGAGTAGACTGATGGGGAAATCACTGGCTGGGTTGGATTTGTCCTGCTTTCTATATACAGGGCCTACTTGGGGAATTTTCCACGTTGCTGTGTAGATACCAGTGTTGTAACTGTACTGGAACAACTTGGCTAGTGGAGTGGCAAGTTCTGGAGCACAAGTCTTCAGTGCTGTTGTCGGAATGTTGTCAGGGCCCATAGTCTTTGCAGTATCCAGTATCTCCAACCATTTCTTGATATCACGTGCAGTGAATCAAAGTGGCTAAAGAGTGGTATCTGTAATTCTGTGGACCACTGGAGGAGGCCGAGATGGATCATCCACTGGCACTTCTGGCTGAAGATTGCTGCAAATGCTTCATCCATGTTCACTAATACTTTCAGGAGGCTTCCTTCCTTACAGAGGATCAGGTAAAGTGAAGATCCTGTGACAGCCAATCAGCAGACAATAGTGGGCAAGCTGCTTTTAAATGCCGAGATGAACACAAGCAGGAAGGAAAGGCTTATGAAAGGGAAATCATATATGACAGGCTTGCCAGAGTTTCTTGAGATTTTAGATGAGTGGGATTTTGTGGATTTGGGCTTTCAGAAAGCTTTTGATAAAGCCCCATATAAGATATTAAGTGTGCAAAATCAAAGCAGGTGACATTTGTGGCTATGTGCTAGCATAGACTGAGAATTGATTTGCTGTCAGGAAATAGAGAATAGTTTTTGTTTCAGATCTCCAGCATCCGCAGTTTTGTTTTGTTGTATAAAAGAAGGAAAGTTTTGCAAAGTCTATACAAGGCACTAATCAGTCCATAGCTGGAATACTGTGAACAATTTTGGACCTCTTGTCAATGGAAACATATATTAACATTGGAGGTGGTCCAGAGAAGACTCACTAGGATGATCCCAGGTATGGAGGGATTGTCTCATGAGGAGAGGTCCAGTTGATTAGATTGATACTTGCTTAAACTTAGAAGAATAAGAGATAACCTTACTGAAACATTAAAGATTCTTAGGGGCCTTGACAAGAAAGAAGGGGACGTTGTTTCTCCTAGTGGGAGAGTCTGAGACCAGATGGCATAATCTCAGAGTAGGAGCTCGCACATTTAAGGTAGATGTGAGGAAACAGACTTTCTGACCATTGTGGATTTGTGGAATTATTTACTGTAAAGGGCTGTTGAAATGGAATCATTGAATATTTTCAACCTATTTCCCTAATCAACCTGTTCAGAGATGTTACTACACACCTCTGGAGGACATCAGACTTGAATCCAAGTTTCTCTGCTCAGGAGTAGGGACACTACCTCTGCACTACAGGAGGGCCCATTAGGTATTTTTAAGGCTAAGGTAGGCAGGTTTCTAACTGTTAAGGAAATAAAGGGTTATAAAGAGAGGGCAGGAAAATAGAGTTGCGAATGATCAAATTAGCCACGATCTAAATGAATAATAAAGTGGCCTTCTTCTGTTTCTGCATCTTTATGATCATAACTCCTCTCAAACGCATAATACTTCCTCACTATAGTACAGCACTTAACCCCGTTCATGTATACAACTGTAATTGAACTCACTCTCCTAAAAGGCTATTACAACATCAGTCAAACCTGTGTAATATCTGACCTCACCTGCTCTCTAGCATAGCCTTGATTAACCTGACCCTCAGTTTCGAAGAGACTTTAAATGTAAAACTGCTATTTTATATAAAATGCAAAATTGCAGGCAAGCTGTCCTCGATTTTGTTCAAGATTAACCCTTAAGATTTAAAAGTCTCACCTCTCTTCTCACCAATTCTCAGTCTTTACCCTCTGCACCAAATCACCAAGGACAGTTCACTTAACCTCTCTTGTTTGTACCACTGGGATTTTGGTCAGTCTTCTAACAGGCAATTAGAAAAATAGAAGCCAGCCAAACATAGAACATAGAACAGTTCAGCACAGTACAGGTCCTTCGACCCACAATGTTGTGCTGAATTTTTACCCTAATCCTAAGGTCTATCTAACCTCCACCCCTACCTTATACTATAATACATAAGCCCATCTAATAGCTGCTTAAATGCCCCTAAAGAGACCGACTCCACTACCCTCTCTGGCAATGCATTCCATGCCCCAACTACTCTCTAAAGACCCTACCTATGATGTCTCCCCAATATCTACCGCCACTCACTTTAAAACTATGCCCTCTTGTAATTGCTACCTCCACCCTAGGAAAATGTCTCTGGCTGTCTACTTTATCTATACCTCTGATCATTTTGTACACCTCTATCAAGTCACCTCTCATCCTTCGTTGTTCTAAAGAATAAAGCCCTGGCTCTCTCAACGTTTCCTTGTAAGACCTTCCCTCTATCCAGGCAACATCCTGGTAAATCTCCTCTGCACCTTTTCCAACGCTTCTACATCTTTCCTGTGATGAGATGACCAGAACTGGACTCAATACTCTAGATGTGGCCGAACCAGGCTTTTGTACAGCTGGAGCATAACTTCATGGCTCTTGACCTCAATCCCTCTATTAATGAAAGCTAACACACCCCAGGCCTTCTTAACAACTCTATCCACCTGGGTGGCAGCTTTCAGGGAACTGTAAACATGAACCCCAAGATGCTTCTGCTCCTGTACACAGCCAAGAATCTTTTCGTAAATCCTGTATTCTGCTTTCAAGTTTTTCCTTTCAAAATGAGTCACCTCACACTTTTCAGGGTGAAGCACCATCTGCCACTTCTCAGCCCAGGTCTGCATCCTATCAATGTACTTTTGTAACCTTGAACAGTCCTCCGCACTATCTGCAATGTGACCCACCTTCAGATCGTCCGTGAAATTACTAATCCACTCCTTCAGCCAAATTATTTACAAAAGTCACAAATAGAAGAGGAAATAGAACAGATCCTTGTGGTACACCACTCGTGACTGAGCATCATGTTGAATATTTTCCATCCACTAGCACTCTTTGTCTTCTAAGGGTCAACCAATTCTGAGTCCAATCTGCCACATTTCCCCCTATCCCATGCCACCTGACTTTCTGCATGAGCCTACCATGGGGAACCTTATCAAATGTCTTACTCAAATCCACATTGTATACCACATCCACTGCTCTACCTTCATCCGCGTGTTTGGTTACATCTTCAAAGAATTCAGTAAGGTTTTTGAGGCATGATCTACCCCTCACAAATCCATGCTGACTATCACAAATCAAACTGTGCCTTTCCAAGTGATCATAAATGCTACCTCTTAGAGCCCATTCCAATAATTTGCCCACCAATGATGTAAGACTAGCTGGCCTGTAATTTCCAGGGTTAACCTTATTCCCTTTTATGAACAACGGAATGACGTTTGCCTCTTTCCAATCTTCCAGCATTATACCCATGGACAGTGAGGATGAAAAGATCATCGCCAAAGACCCTGTGATCTCTTCCCTCACTTCCCATAGAATCCTTGGATAAATCCCATCAGGCCCAGGGGGCTTATCTATCTTCAACTTCCTCAAAATTCCTAGCACATGTTCCTTACTAATAGCGACCTCCTCTAGCCTTCCAGCCTGTTTCACACTGTCAACCAGACAGAGTAACCATAGAAACAGAAGACAGGAGCAGGAGAAGGCCATTCAGCCCTTCGAGCCTGCTCCTCCAATCTTCATGATCATGGCTGATTGTCCAACTCAATAGTCTAATCCTGCTTTCTCCCCATAACCTTTGTTTACATTTACCCCAAGTGCTATATCTAACCACCTCTTGAATATATTCAATGTTTTGGCATCAACTGGTCACCAGTCCTGGGGTGAAGAAATGTCGACTCATCTCTGACCTAAATGGTCTACCCCAAATTCTCATACTGTGCCCCCTGGTTCTGGACACCAGAAACATCCACCCTGCATTACCCTGTCCAATCCTGTTAGAATTTTATAAGCCTCTATGAGATTCCCTCCTCATTTGTCTGAACTCCATGAAAACAATCCCAACCTAGTCAATCTCTCCTCATACATCAGTCCCGCTATCCCAGGAGTCAGCCTGGTAAACCTTTGCTGTATTCCCTCCAGAGCAGGAATATCTTCCCTCAGAAAAGGAGATCAAAACTGCACATAATATTCCAGGATAACCAAGTGTGAAGCTGGATGAACACAGCAGGCCAAGCAGCATCTCAGGAGCACAAAAGCTGACGTTTCGGGCCTAGACCCTTCATCAGACAGACTAGGCCTGAAACGTCAGCTTTTGTGCTCGTGAGATGCTGCTTGGCCTACTGTGTTCATCCAGCTTCACACTTGGTTATCTTGGATTCTCCAGCATTTGCAGTTCCCATTATCTCTGAACATAATATTCCAGGTATGGTCTCATCAAGGCCCTGTACAACTGCAACAACACTGCCCTGGTCCTGTACTTGAAACCTCGCGCAATGAAGGCCAACATACCATTTGCCTTTTTTAACACCTGCATGCTTACGTTCAGCAACTGGTGCACAAGGACACCCAGGCCCAGCTGCATACTCCCCTCTCCCAATTTACAGCCATTCAGGTAGTCATCTGCCTTCTCGTTTTTGCTTCCATAGTGAACAACCTCGCATTTATCCAAATTATACTGCATCTACCATTAATTTACTCACTCACCCAACCTGTCCAGATCATGCTGAAAGATCTCCGCATCCTTGTCACAGTTCACTCTCCCACCCAACTTGGTATCATTTGCAAACTTCGAGATGTTACATTTTGTTCTCTCATCCAAATCATTGTAGCTGTGGCTCCAGCACCAATCCTTGTGGTACCCCACTTATTACTGCCTGCCAGTTTGAAAAGGACCAATTAATTCCTACTCTTTCTTTCCTCTCTGCCAACCAGTTTTCCACCCATCTCAATACACTTTCCCAATCCCATGTGCTTTAATCTTGCACAGTAATGTCTTATGTGGGTATGCAAGCAGCTATTGTCACTGCAGTCCTGTACTGTAGGGACACCCAAACTATACATCAGTGACATATGAGAACGTTAGAGAAATTCTACTTGCAATGCCTTCGCTGCATTCTGCAGGTTCAATGACAGAAATACTCTCCTCCTTCTTACATCCACTGCCACAAGCATTCAGGCAAAACTCCTGCAAAATCACTGTGTCTGGCTGACTAAAAGATGCTGCCTTACTAACTTCTGCTTTCTCAACTCAAATGGCCAGTGTTCCAGAGCAGAAAACACCACCGAGACATTCTGAAATGCATTGGAATTGACAGAAAGGAGGGCATTCAAAACATAGATAACTTGTCCAATGAGTTGCATCACACTTTAACAAGGAGGTACAACAGTGGCAAGAGAAAGAAAGAAAAGGAAGCAAGCGCTGCACCCTAGTTCCCAGTTCATTGTGCAACTTCCTGCATCATACTTTTGAAGCCTGAGAGCTGAGAATCAAGCTGTTCATTCACATGAAGGCAGAAACTCATGGTTCCATGTTGACATCTTCCTCAAATTGAGGGACAGCTGACAATTAATTGCACTGTATCTATTGTTTTGTGTGTACATGTAATAATACTTTTTGATTAACTACCAAAATTCAGTTGCCACATTTTTTTGTATGCTCCAATGCATTTGTGTGCAACATCATGGAAAATCTGCCAGTATTTTTAAACAATGCCACTGAACCAACCTAACAATGTCTAGGGCTCAGCTGTTCTCTTTGGCTGGAGATTGGGTAGTGGGTGATAACCAGCTGAGCTTCTCAGCTTTGCATTGGTTTAACTCAAAACCTCTTCAGCATCCAAGCAGCATCAACCACAGGCTGTTTGAGTATTAATGTGATTACGTTGGATGTGACTGTAAAATGTCTATCTCTACTTTCCAACTGAATTTTACTCCTCCTCATTATGTGCAGCCCTAGATGCTATTTTATATTTCAGTTCTCAGATTGATAAAGAGTCTCTGCCTAAGCTTTAACTTGGCTTTTCCACTTAACGACTGAAAAGTGCCAACACTTTTAATTCTGACCTAAGATTTCCAACCCTCAAATTTTTGGTCAGGTTGTTGAAAGAATACATTCATAGACATCTTCAAATAGTCTTTGTGTTGTTCTGTTGATAAAAGCTTTTCCTCTCAGATCACTTCAATCTACAAAGTTCTCCCCCCAAGTACATTTGGAATTTTTGACTATTATTCCTTCCAGAACTTCCAAACTAAATCCTAAATCCTTCAGAGAAAGGTTTCGACTTTTTTTCAGCTATGTGAATCTGTGAATGGTTTATCCATTGAACTCATGGAAGAATCAGTTGGAAGTGATACCTTATGCTTCAAGACTTCAGGACTGGTTGTATGAAGGAGGGTAATCAAGAGCAAGAGGGCCTATTTAATGTGATGTAATGGGAAAACAACCCCCAATGGATTTGTCAAGGTGGACATTAAGAAAATGGTTTGGAGAGAGTCCCAAACGAGGAGCCTTTTATATTAACCAGTCACTAATAATTGCAACAGGGAATCCAGAAAGAATTTGTTTACCGAGAATGTTTGGAATTGGGCTCTCGCTATCACAAACAGCAGTTGAGGTGGATAGCAAAGATACACTTTAGGCGAAGTGAAAAGGTGCTCGAGGAAAGAAAAAGCAAAGATTACGTTCATAAGGCAAGATGTGGAGGGCGGAGAAGAAGCTTGTCTGGAGTAAGGACACTATCACAGGTCATTTGGGCCATAAGTATGTTTCTGAGCTGTAAATGCTATTGGCAGAAAATTGAGTCAGATTCATGAGTGCTGCAATCTGAGCATGAGTGCAAAACTGATGTGTGGCATTGACTCTGCTCTTGATCTTGAGAGCCTGTGGGTTTGTCGTTTAGTTTCTTTACAATTTTTGAGAATATATTTGAACGCTGTTAATAGTTAATCTGAAATTTAGACAGCACTGAAAATGCTGAGAAAACCCGAATCTGCTGGAAATCTGTGTCAGAATATGTAATTATCCTGACAGAAGATTCTCCAGCTGTAATTTGATACAGCCCAGAGGGAAAAGCTGGATGCACTGGACCAGAACATAACCCAAGTACTCAGTATTTGGAACTGATCCCAAGATCTCTGGTCATCGCACCGGAGATACTGACCCTAGCACCAGGTGCGCTGGTTATGGTGCAGTTACAGTTCATGGAAATAAGGAAAACAAGTTTGTCATGTATTTGTGAATAAATAACATCATCTTCCATGCAACAAAATAATAAATTTGAAACAATCTGAGAAAGGTACACTGCCACTGAAAAGAAAAACTTGTATTTATATTGCACTTTACTAGGACGCTATATATCTCAAAACCCTTCAATGAAATAGAGATAGTAGGAACTGCCGAAGCTGGAAAATCTGAGCTAACATGGTGTGAAGCTGGATCAACACAGCAGGCCAAACTGCACATTAGGAGCAGGAAAGTTTGATGTTTTGGGTTGAGACCCTTCATTTTCATGCCCCTCATGATTTTATAAACCTCTATCAGATCCACCTCAGTCTCCAACACTCCAAGTCTCTCCCTATAGCTTAAACCCTTCAACCCTGGCAACAACCTTGTAGATCTTTTCTGAACTCTTCCAAGTTTTACACATTATCCCTGTAGCAGGGTGACCAGAACTGATTGCAGCCTAACCAGTATCCTGTACTGCCGCAGCATGACCTCCCAACTCCTATACTCAAAGCACTGACCAATAAAAGCAAGCATACCAAATGCTTTCTTCACTATCCTGTCTACCTTGCATTGCATTTCAAGGAACTGTGAACCTGCACTCCAAGGTCTATTTGTCCTGCAACACTCCCTATGACCCTACAATTAACTGTATAAAACCTGCCCTGATTTGCCTTTCCAAAATGCAGCGTCTCACATCTATCTAAATTAAACTCCATTTGACACTCCCTGGCCCATTGGCCCATCTGATCAAGGTCCCATTGTAATCTGTGGTAACTTTATTCACTGTCCACTACACTTCCAAATTTGGTGTCATCGCAAACTTACTAACCATACCTCCTATGTTACATCCAAATCATGTATATAAATGATGAAAATCAGTGATCCTTGTGGCACACCGCTGATCACAGGCCTCCAGTCTGAAAAGCAACCCTCCACCATTATCCTCTGTCTTCTAGCTTCAAGCCAGGTCTGTGTACTAACAGCAGCCAAAATGTGTCTGAAGAAGCAGCTGTTGACTTTGGTTACACATTTCATCCAAAAGATAATACCCCTGACAATGTAGCATTCCTCAGTACAACAGTGGAATGCCAGCCTTGATTTCTTTTGTACACAAATGGTGGATTGGGGCTCGACCTGGAACTTTGTGATTCACAGTAGGAGTGCTGTCCATTTGCTTGCCGATTATTATTGTTTAAAGTGCCAATGAACTTGCACATCAATCATGCTGAAGAAGTTGTATTTGACTTGAAGTATCACATACTTCACACTCCAAAGATGCATTTTGAGAGGACTAACAAGGCAAGGAAGTACACATGGAAAGTCAGGTGTGAGGAAATACAGAGGATCAGAGGGACCTTGGTTTGCATGTCAAAAGATCCTTCAAAGCAACAGGACATGTGGATCGGGCAGTTAAGAAATAAATTGAATAATTGGAATATTTAGTTAAATACAGTTGAGGACAGTTTTGATGAAGCTTTAAAAGACATTATTTAGGCCACAGTGGAGTACTGCATGGAGTTATGCTTTTTACACAATAGGAAGGATATGACTGTGGTACAAGGGATGCAAAGGAATTCATCAAGATGTTCCTGGGCTGAAGTGTTTCATCTTTGAAGAGAGACTAGGTATGCTGGGGTTAGTTTCCTCAGAGCAGTGTCGGCTGCAGGAGCACCTGACTGAGGTGTACAAAATATAGATAGGGTCATAGATAGGGTAGATAGACAGAAACTTTTTCCCTCAGTAGAAAGATCAATAACTGGGAGCATAGATTTAAGATAATAGGGCAGGATGTTTAAAGGAGGTTTAAGGAAGAATTTTTTTCATCCAGCAAGGGTGTACTTCTGGAGGATATCTGGAATTCACTACCTGAAAGAATGGTAGATGTGGAAAACATCACAATATTTAAGACGTATTTGGATACTCACTGAAGTGCCATATCGTACTGGGCAATGGGCCAAGTGCTAGAAAAGGGGACTAGAATAGATTAGGTGCGTGATTACCAGCATAGTCATGATGGACTGAATGGCCTCTTTTCGGTATTGTAAAACTCTCACTCTATGCTCCCAGACGTGCTGAATGTTTCTAACCTTTTAAAACATTTTATTTCAGATTCTCAATAATTTTGAAGAAGTTGTATTTGAATTGAAGCAACAGATATTAGTCTCACTCAAAAGACACATTTTAAGAGGACTAACAGGGCAAAGGATTACACGATCAATGCACCTTTTTTTTTGCATTGCATTTCAACAGGTCCCGACTTCTCTGTTTCAGATTTCTCTGCATTTGTGGTTTCGCACTGGCTGTCACGCTTTGGAAGCCCGGTTTGCAGGAACTTCACTGTTGTTCGGTTCCTAAACTGCCGAACTTGGTCTACGGACTTGTCTCAGGTTCTGGTCCAGAGCGGCCCCTGGTGGTCGGGTGGCGGACGTTCGCGCAGGGTTGTCTTCGTAAATTGTCGAGGAAGGTTCGGCGAGACGCGCTGACATCGACAATGGGGTGGGCTGTGTCAAAGGTCAAGTGGCGTGCGTGAAGATGGCGCCGATAGTGATGGTGTTGTAGTGGTTGTTTTGACAAGGGTTTCCTGAGAGTGTTGTGAGGGTCTTCTGATCATAACGATACCCGGGATGGCGGAGGTGGCGTTAGACGAGCTCAGTAAGCTCGAGTATCTATCCCTGGTGTCCAAGGTTTGTACTGAGCTGGACAACCATCTGGGCATCAACGACAAGGATCTAGGTAAGAAATCGGGCAGGCCAGGTCACTGCTTCTACTTCCTCAACGTTGTTTATTTCTAACCCAGTCAGTCGAAGAATAAAATAAACATCTATGTCCATGCCTTAAAGATCGCAACTGACTCCTTCACCCCAACCCTAAACACAATAGGTTCCGAGTGCACCAGGACCATAACCCCCTCGCCCCATTGTAACCACCGCCTAGAAGGACAAGGACAGCAGATCCATGCAAACATCGCCGCCTGCAAGTTCCCCTCCAATCTGTACACCATCGTGTCTGGGAACAGTGTCGATGAGTCATTATGGTGGAACTTCCTCCCTGATAGCACTGTGGGTGTTCTTCTCCCTTCTTTCAACTTTTCCCTACTCCCAATGGATTTCGGTGGTTGGAAATAGTGACTGTCCACCATGACCTTTTTGGTGTAGTTATGAAGAGGCAAAAGCAGTTGGCTTTGCCAGTGGTACTTGTCTACTTACAGACGAATACCTTAGGTGGTTGTTCTTTTGACAGAACAGTTTGTTACCTCTTGTTCTGTCCTGATCAAAAAGCTTGTACCTCTCCCTTTGCAGTTTTAGTTATGTAATTGGTACTTCTGTTCAGAGAAAAGCAGGAAAGAATGCAAATAACTCAACTGATTCCTGAATAGCTTCTGAGGATAAAGACATTTTAGAAGTGTCAAATGGAAAAGACTCTTGAAGATTTTCTGTTCCAACTTTGTGTTGATGGTGCTAGAGAGAAATGTAGTAAAAGCAATGACTTAGCATAGAAAAGAAACAGTTACTACCTGTGTTGTTGTTGTGAGCAGTGAATACTGAATGGTAAAGTGAAAGAACTAAAAGTAGATTGCTGTTTTGCCTGGAAAGTGTGTTTTAGGTCCCTGGTTGATGGAAATGGTGGGGGTAGGGATTGGTGGGGTGGAGGGATGAGAGAGTAAGTGTGAACATTTAATACCTAGTTCAGTCATTATTTATACATGTGTTGGATAGCTTCATTATTTGAATTATTTGTATTGACTTTTATAATTTGCCATAAATGACAAATAGTGAGAGTTCTGGAAATTTAGAAATTGCAATCAATCTTTAAACTAGTTAGGTAGCATGAAGGCTATAGGGAGTGCACCTATTTTGTAGAATATCGTTTAACTTCATAACAATTGAGCTCTATCAATTTTTGTTTGGAACTTTCCTTCAGGCTAGCATGACAGTGCTTGATGAATTAGTGCTATGCACAAATTTGATCCACAGATTTGAATATCAATAAGCTTCATTTCTTAAACAGCTCTTTGTGGAAGTATACTAGCCTTTGCGCCAAAACATTGTGGTTCAAGTTCCATCAACAGACTAAAGCATACAATTTTGACTGGCATTTCAATGTAGCACCAAGCAAGTGCTCCACTGTCATTTTTTGGGTGAGACATCAAATGAAAGACGTGTCTGTCTTCTCAGATGGATGTAAAAGAGCCTATTAAGCTGTTTTGAAGAGCAAGGTATGTCCTTGCCGACGCTTATTACTCTGATGGCATTGCTTAAAACAGATTAACCGGACATCATCTCATTTCTGGTTGTTGGACTTCATGTTAATTATTTGTGTCACATTTCCTACGTTACAGTAGTGACTACTCTTAAAGAAAGGGGCTTAATTGAATGCAGTGTGCTTTGGCGCATCAGAAAGCCCTGAAATTTGCTCACGAAATGTATATTTTCTTTTTCATTCTGGATGTCCTTTGATTGCATCATTACAAAACAAATATAAATGATTTTCAATTAATTTAGTTAGCGCTTTCTGACAAAATAATGTTTTTGATATTTTGCACTGAGCGATGTACAGAATTAAAATGCTGCCTTCCTTCCACCCGATGATGTACCACTGTTTTTCAATTTACAGCTGAATTTATCATTGATCTGGCTGAAAAGAATATTACTTTTGAGACTTTCAAAGGAGCATTGGTGAAAAATGGAGCTGAGTTTACGGTAAGGTCCCATAGAGGGACATTCCAAATCATCCAATAACAGAGTACTCAGTAAGTATTCGGATCGAGCAGCATCCATAGCGAGAAAAACAACATCCGTGTCTCGGGTTTGTATTCTTCCATCAGAATTATGCACTGTTTTTCACCAAAGTGATCAGAGGTATTGCTTAAAATTACCCTGAATAATTTTCCATTTGAAGAATTTGCTGGTTGTCCTGTAACAACATTATCCTTCCCTAATTAAACTGCTGAACATAAAAGCAGTATCGAAACAGAACACTTTTATAGAGTTGAATGGAAGATGTCTTTCTGAAATGGTTTCACTTTAGTCTTTATACGCTATTTTATCAAGTGCCATTTCTATTATTAAATGTCTTCACTGCTGTAGACGTTTTGATCCAAGTTGTTCTTTGTTCATGTGTGTAATTTCTGCTCTACCTTTCCAGGTGCTGGTTATCATGACTAGAAAGTGGACTGCTTGAGTATTTCACTACTTTGCTCAGATTATCACCTTCTAATATGCATTACAGGATAGATTTACAACATAGTACTGCTTTGCAGAGTTATGTGCAATGGAGGTAGATGCTTGGGGTGGAGAGCAGATTACAAGATTTGCAATGCTTGCCATTTTCCATTGGTGCTTGGCAAATCAGGGAAGTTTGAACTCTTGTCCAAATACCTGATGCACATTCTCATTGCACAAGGTTCTGCAGCAAGACTGCTGAAAGGTCATAGGCCTAGATGCTTGGCTGTGCAGCATCTTTTTTGGGCACTAAGTGATTTCCTAAACCTCTAATCTGATGGGCAGGCAGTGCATGCCAATTGTTCAGAAAATTGGTATACAGATCTTATGCCTGAAATGGGTGTTAATTTTTTTACATAGGCAAATCAATGGCTTACTGTCTACTTGAGCCCTTCCGTGTGAGAATTTGCAGTGTTTGCACATACCACTTGTCAATGTTTTTGTTAAAAAAAGTTGGTATTCAAATCAGAGTCATTTAATTCAATTTATTGAATTAATCACTTCCTGCTTTGAAAACAAATTCCATGTGATCAGAAGTGGACCATAACACACTTTTTCCCCATCTCCACAGCTTCACATACGCTTATAACATTGTTATGCACATTACAGGAGTAAATGTTGTAGATTTGTTGCCATGAATGATTCCTTTGAGTACTTTATTTTGTTCTCTACACTGTTTGCCCTGCTTTAAAATGTGTTTATCCACTTGTAGGATTCGCTCATCAGCAATTTGTTACGTCTTATACAGACTATGCGACCTCCAGCCAAGCCATCGTCTTCCAGCAAAGGTGAGAAATACAACTTTTTCTATTCACGGAAGTGATTGCAGTTTTATTGCATCGTAGAATTTCGGAGCATGTTAAGTGATCCAGTCCATCCAAGCTGCACCACCATTTTTACTAAAGCCTCACTGTTAAGAAAAACACCTTTCCAAAATTCAGCGCATTTGATAAAAACCAGGCAGTGGGCAGTCAGTTTCTCCATCTGGTTGCTGGTGGCCCCTCTCAGTGTTGAGCGTTTTAAGTTTTTAGAGGAATTGTACTGGTCTACAATAAAATGCCCATAGCAGTTACACCAATATGTGTTAAAAATGTCTCCAGCATAACCCAGTTAGTACTTTTGGAAGACAGAGTTGTATTAACAGTTTTAAAGATTCATTAATCAGTGAGGGACCTGTACCTCATTGTACAGTTTTATGCAGCTTAAAATGCTTTGTACAGTAACAGTTGACGTTTGGAAAGATGAAATCTGTAGCTGGGGTTAGGTATTGTTGCAGCTCATGTGGCTTTAGATGTTCAATGTTTGTTTACTGTTAAGTGAATGAGGTTTCTGAAAGAACTTCATGATATTGGTTCCATCTTCTTCTTATTTATGGACTGATATGAATTGTCATTGCTTTCTCTAAATATTTTTGTTCAGCTGAAACGGTCAAACCAAAATCAGAAAAGGAGAAAATGAAGGAGCTGTTCCCTGCTCTCTGCCTGCCTGATAACCTGCCTACAAAAGTATGTTCTGCATTTACTTCACTTTCAGTTTATTTAATACGAAATATGATTGTTCTTGTAGCTAACCTTTCCAGTTCTGTCGTTCTGTCATTTGACTCTCAGTTGAGGATAACTTTGCTCGCTTTCATTCTTACATTGATGGTAGAACAAAAAAATGGATGTAGACAAATCATAATCTGAAAGCAAAATGAACTTTTCAGGTGGGCCTTTTATTGGACCCCAAGTTAGATTTGGGGTATTCAGTATTCTTGCCTCTCCCCCTTTCATGGTCCTGATACCACCTTGCAGTAACCACTCAATGTGGATGCCTCTGTATCTTGTAGTTCATGTGTTGTAGGTGCCACTGTCTGGCACTGTACTTCTTGCCCATCCTAGTTGCCCTTGAGAAGGTGGTATTGAGCTGCACCTTGAACTGTTGCTGTCCATTTACTGTTGGTAAACCTATTAGGAGGGGGTTCCATGATTTTGACCCAGCAGTGCTGAAAGAACAGAAGTATATTTCAATGTCAGGATGGTGAGCAACTTGGAAAGAAACCTGCAGGTGATGGTGTTTCCATGTATCTGCTGCACTGGTCTTTCTCGATGGCAGTGGTCATGTTGTTTGGAAGGTGCTGTCTAAGGAGTCTCGCTGAGTTTCTGCAGTGCATTTTGTAGGCGCTACTGAGTGTCAGTGGTAGAGGGAGTGAGTGTTTTTAAATCTGGTGCCAACCCAGTAGTGTGCTTTGTCCTGGATGGTATCAAGCTTTTTGGGTACTGCTGGAGCTGCACTCAACTGGGGAAGTGAGGAGCATTATATCACACTTGATGGTGGACAGACTTTGAGGAGACAGGAGGCAAATTACTGACTGACGGATTCTGAGTCTTTGGCCTTTTCTTGTTGTCGCAATACTTTTATGGCTAGTCCAGTTGAGTTTCCAGTCAATTGTAATCTCCTGGACATTGAATATTAAGGGGTGATGATTAGATTTTCTCCTGGAAATAATCATTGTCTGGTACTTATATGGCATGAACGTTGCTTACCATTTGTTTGTCTAAACTCCAATATTGTCTAGATGTTGCTGCTTTTGGACATAGACTGGTTAAGTATCTGAGGAGTCGCAAATAGCAGTGAAATTTGTGCAATAATCAGCAAATATCCTTGCTTCTGGACTTTAAGGTGGAAGGAAGTCATTGCTGAAGTTGACTAGACTAATGACATTACCCTGAGAAACTCTTGCAGTGTTTTCTTGGTACTAACGCCCCTGAATGCCCTCTACAAATATCTCCAAAATATTTGTTACTTCTCCCTGTTTTTATTTTCAAACAAAATAAGTTTTCATTATCTTAAGCTAGACTCATTCAGTTTTTCTGGAGAGACAGTGGAACTGTCTTACTGGATGCATGAAGCTTTTGAGTACCATATGTCGCCTTTATGATAATCAGAGTTATCTATTATTTAACCTGTGACAGTGCACTAATAACATAGGGGCAGCAAACCATTCTGTCATCAATTTGAACAGACTTGATTCCATGTTGAAATCTATCATTTTGCATGAAATCATTTGAGTTATCTTGTGAATGCACTCTCATAGTGCCTGTTACTACTACTAGTAGTTTTTATTCTGTTGTTCTGATTGTCCCAACCTGCTGAATACTTTGCAGAATCTTTTGGATGAAGATGATATGAAAGTAGCTGCAGATGCATTGAAGGAGCTTGAAGCCTTGATGCCTTCAAAGGCGGATCACAAAAAGAGCAGCAAACGCAGGTATTCAATTGGCAGTTTTCTTTCTAGAATGTGTTAGTATCTCTCCTTTAGTACCTGAGTGGGAAAAATCCACCACCTGACTTGGTTATGAACTAAATCGTATGTGCTGTCTCACTATCTATAATCAATATGTGTTGTGTTGAAAGAGCTGGGACATTTTGTCTTCTGTAGTGTGTATTCACATTAAATAATGCAGCAAATTTTCATGTTAAAGTCATATCAGGTTAGTTCTTTAAGAGGAAGTTATTTATTCTTGCAAGCTTACCCTGAACTCAGTCATGTATGCACACATATACAAAGATAAGACGCAGTTAAAAATGTTACAGATTATGGTTAATTCAGTCTTTGATTTACAATTTGTATTTCCATGTGGCAGGCCTGTGGATTCTGGAATGGATTTGATGTTTGAAAGTTTGAGCGAGGGTCTTGTAAACAGAATGGGTGGCTACAGATATTGTTGTAGTCAAACATCAGGAGATTGGTGAACTTTAAAACTGGACCGGTTTCAATATTTTGGCCTCTTGATGACTTACAGCTATGGTGACTGATGGATTTTCTGGGTTCTGGGATAATCACGTGGCCACTGGGTTATCACTTCTGAGACCAAGTCAGTCCGCTTTGAATGGGGTTATCATCGGGAAGTTGACAATGGCATTTGAGTTTAAATCTTCCCGTCAGATGAAACATGTAGACAGGCCACCCAGAAACTACATAGCCTTTAATTGTTGGCCCATCTTGAAACAGTGAATTGTGACTTTCACAGATGGCTGTGAATTATTCTCACCTAGTTCATATTCTGTTAAATTGACTAATTGGGGAGGTAGAGGCTTTGAAGTACTGTCACTGGGCTAGTAATCCACAAGTCCAGGCTAATGTTCTGAGGATGGTTTAAAATTCAACCTAGACAAATGATTGAATTTAACTTCAGTGAATAAATCTGGAATATAAACTAGTTTCATTAATTATGACCATGGCAACCATGTTGTAAAAACTCACCTACTTCACTAAACACACTTCAGGTAAGGCATTCAGCCATCCTTGCCATGTCAGGCGTACAGGACTCCAGAGCAATGTGGTTGAGCCTTCTGCCCTTTGCAATGGCCTAGCACGCCACTTAGTTTAAGGACAATGGCGGATGAGCAACAAATGTTAGTATGGCCAGTGATGGGCACATCTCATGAAAGAATAGAGAAGGCATTTGCCAGAGGTGTGACATGCAATCTAACTGTCAAATATTGCATGATTGGTAGCCAATTTTTAGAAGTATTAACTGAAAATTCATAATGTGACATGCATCGTACATATACAGACCACAAAGTCCTAGGTTTGTTTCCTAGTGAGATGCCTGCTCTCACCTGGGCAGCATTATAACATTGATCTTTGAATCACCCAGGATTCCCACTTTCGATTCCTGTCAGTGACTACAACTGAAAAGTGTTCCTTAAGTGAAAGACAGACTGGTCCTTAATGTTAGAATAACAACAGAGCTACACCTCAATCAAGTCAACTGCATAATATCTATAAAGCTGAATGTCATCCAGTGAGAACAATGTAAGCGTAGGTTTAATTTGTGACTGGGAGTTATAATTGTATTGAATTTTATATTTTTATTTCAGCCGTAAGGTTGGAATTCAGATCTCAGGCAGCTTTTGATCCCCAGTAAGGTCAGGGAAAGCTGACTGGAAAGGATCCTGTTATCCAAGTGGGTCTCTTCTGCCAGTAAATGCTGTTTTTTTTCTGGCAATTCAGGAACTGCATCTTTAAAAAATCCTCTGACCCTTTCTTGTCTTCATCTTCCCAACAAGATTTATCTCTTTATTAACACAGTATTTTGTTGAGGGAGTTCTGAAATCTAAATACGAGAATAGCTTAAAAGATGTCACAAAATCTGGAACCCCGGTCTAAGCCAGTGAATATTTGCTATGTAAATGACGCAGGATAGAATTGGAGAGTTAAAAACGAACTTGCTGGAAAAGCTCAGTAGGACTGGCCGCATCTGTGAAGGAAAAAAAGAGTTAACATTTTGGGTCAGGTGACCCTTCCTCAGAACTTCCTCCGTTCTGAGAAGGGTCACCATACCTGAAATGCTAACTCCATTTTTATTTCTTCATAGATGCTGAGCTTTTCCAGCAACTTTGTTTTTGTTCCTGATTTACAGTATCCGCAGTTCTCTTGATTTTTATTTAGAATTGGAGCATATTCTTTGCAAGTAATATCTCAATCTCAACTTCAAACATGCTGTCTTAATGCAGCATAGTTTTATTTTAAATTTCAAACATTTGTTTAATATCTTGTAGAATTGGAAAATATCAGGCTTTTTTCAGAGTTGCTATTATAGTGGGATGATAACCTTTTATAAACTGTTACTAAATTGTGCAGTTAGAGTCATAATTTCACAAAGGATAACTGACTCAATTATTTGCAAAAGCTGCATAAACTCACAACTTAAATTATTCTTGTAGTTAGTTTGAAAACAAAAACTACCATGTAATGTTTTTGATATAATGTAAAAAATGGTGTCGTTAAAGGTTCTGGCTTTGAATAGAATTGGACTGTATCAGGTTTCTAACCATACTCGTTAATGGACAAAGTCTTGTATTGAACTGATTAACATTATACATTTTAAAGGAGGACTTTCTTTTGAATAAGTTTTTTTTATCTGCTGTTTTGAGGGGAGAGATTTTATAAGAGAAAAATGTTCTGCGAAGTTGTCGTGCCATGCTGTCATCCTCAAATGACCAGAAGAGGGCATATTTAAGAGATTGTTTTCATTTTCTTCTTCAAAAGCTTATGACAGATTCTGTATCTTTGAATTGATAATATGTGAGCCTGAATTATGTACCCACCTTTATCACAAGTTGTTGAAAATTCAGTAGTTCAAAAGGATTGTATCAGAAAGATTCCTGTGGTTTTGTCTTTTTACCAAATTTGTGAATGTATATCAAAGAACTCAATTGCCATCTTGATAAATGTTTTCTCGTGTGGGAACTGAAGCCAACTCTCAATTGGAGTAGGAGCATCATACAGGGAGTAACAGATTTAATGCTGATGTTACTTCACAACTAATAGTGTTTCATGAAAAATAGGTAAAGTTGGATGACTTTTTAATCTGATAGCAATTTCAGTGTTAACTGAAACTTATACTGTGTACTGTTATAGAGCCATAGAATAATACAGCATGGAAACAGACCCTTCAGTCCAACCAGTCTATGCCGGACATAATTCCAATTTAAACTAATCCCACCTGCCTGCTCCCTGTCCATTTCCCTCTAAATCTTTCCTATTCATGTACTTCTCCAAATGTCTTTTAAATGTTGTACTTGTACCTGTATCCACCACTTCCTCAGGAAGTTCATTCTACACATAAACCACCCTCTGTGTAAAAAAAATTTGCCTCATGTCTTTTTTCTAAATCTCCCTCCTCTCACTTTAAAAATATGCCCTTCATTGTTAGTGTTTTGATTACTGTCTTTCTCCTTTCTGCCCTTTGGAAGTAATAAGACCTTGCATATTAATGCAAATATTACCCTGCCTGGACTCTTTATGGTATAGAGAATATTGTATTAAAGGAAGAATTATGTTTATACAATGCAAACCAAGCCTCAAATAATCATTGCAAAGTGATATACATACAATTAATTACTTTGAATGTAGTCACTGTTTTTAGGTGAACCCAGGAACCATTCCTTACTTAATAACATCTTACTGAATTGGTTGTGCCTCATGAATGCCAAATTAAAATAAACCATCTGATCTTGTCAAAAAATATTCTTAATTAGACCCTGTGCCCTTAGTATTTGTCGAGATGAAAGCCCGTGTCTTGAATCTTTGTTTCCACTTTCCTGAAATTGAAATTGATACCTGAGTTATATTTGTTTAAATTATAAATAAATTGTTGCTTGTTTCCCACAAATGTCATTCTTCTGACCATACACTCTGGTCATACAACTTTAATGCAAGTAAAGCATTTTCGCCGGAAGGAGATTGGCTTGTGTCACCTTTTCTTTTCAAACATTCCATCAATTTCTTTGCTATTATCTGGAATTCCATATCTCTATACCTTTCCTAACAGAAGTTCATGAAAAGCTGCCTCTGGTCAGTCTCTTGCTTTAAAAAAGACTGGCATCTAAATTCGCTGCTTTATTTGGGCGTCTTCAACTTTAGCTGAGTCTTTGAATCTTGTGCTTGACAGGAAAATTATGTTGGATTGAAATTCTTGATATTGTGAAAATCTTACAGACTTATCAATTTCTCTCGTTTCCCTTCTGCATTCTTCCAAAGAGTAAACTTGTGAGTTAAACAGCCTAGTGTCATAACTCAGCTGTCAAAATTCAGAAGTTACTATTAATATCATATTCTTAACTCCATGGTTCTGGACTATGCCTTGCCTGTAATCTGAACACATCTTGATCAACTGAAGCAAAAGCGAATTTTCACATACTCAACACTTGGGGAGAGAAACCAAATTAATGTTTCAGGTTAATGATCTTTCACCAGTATTCTCCAAGTTATCTCACCAGGGTCAGATACCATTTTGATATTATTTTCTTCTACTTGTGCTTCATCTTTAGCTCTTTGGCCTCGTATTATTATTAATCGCCTGTGAATAAACCCAGGTCTCTTTGCTTTTCTGTTGGTCTCGAACCTGCTGTTATTTTAATCAGTTGTGCCTTTTGAAAGTCCATGTATGCCTTATCAATGCTCTGCTACATCATAAAAATCCTGCTGCAGATTAGTAATACTTGATTTACCCTTAACTGTTCCATGCTGGTTTTCTTAAATAACTCACGTTTTTCAAATTGTCAATTAATTTTGTCCTGCATTATCATTTTCAAAAGCTTTTATATCACAGAGATTAAGCTGACTGGTCTGAAGTTGCTGATAGTGGACACAAATAAGCTGCAATCTTTTAGGATGCTGGGAGAGTGTTCTTTATTTTTGAGATGTGTCATCTGTATCTCTTGTGACATTGTGCCATGTCAACATTATGATGTTTTATTTGTTCCATGGCATTTATAAGAGCAATTTTTTTTTTTGTAAAGCTCTAACGAAAAGGGGAAGAGAAAGAGAAGGAGTCGTAGTCGCAGCAGAGACGGAGACCGGAAACGGCATCGCAGGTCAAGGTCCAGATCACGCTCCAGAGATCGATACAAAAGTAAATCCAACAGGCGATCCAGAAGCAGGAGTCTGAGCCCCAGCAAGGACCATAAGGATCGAGGCAGAGCAAATGAGAAGAATTGTGAGAAGAGAAAAGATAGACACATAGACAGGCCCCCACCAGAAGAACCATCTGTGGGCGAGATCTACAACGGCAAGGTCACCAGCATCATGCAGTTTGGATGCTTTGTACAGCTGGAAGGTTTGAGGTACGTATAGTACAGCACAAAAGAAAAACTACACAATATAGGAAATGATGGGGGCACTATGAATAAATCCAACAGGTTGAGAAATATATTAACAAATAAACTCCCAAAAATAGCATTGTGTTACTAAATCAGTTCTCAGATGTGCTTTTTTTTTCATTGATTGCCTGCATTTGAGCAAAGTTTCCAAATCTTAAGTGCTTTTAGTCCTGATTTTTGTCTAAATAATTTGTACCAGTCACTTAGTATCTGATGGTGTGTTTTCCCTACCTTATGTAGTGTACAATCGATACATTCAAATATTCTGCTGAAGGTTTGGCGATATTGGATGTGCTGAAAACAAAAAGCTTAACCGGTTCAAAATTAAGGTGCCTTTAGCTGAAAATCCACTTGGGTTGTAAAGAATTTTTTAAAACCAGTGCAAAAACAGTTCAGATTAAATGGATGAATGTAAAATGCTAGGAATGATGCAGGTCTGAAACAACAATAAGCTGAAGAAACTCAGCAGGTCGGGAAGCACCTGTGAGGCGAGAAACAATATTAGTGTGTGAGTCCAATATGATTTCTTCTAAAGAGGTGTAAGAGAAACATTGGACTTGAAACCTAAACTCTGTTTCTCTCTCCACAGTTGGGTTTTGCAAACACTTCCAGTTCAGATTACATCGATATGATATAAAATGAATAAGACTATAGAAATTATCTCTGTAAAGCTAACTTTATTTCAAAAGTGTCTGATCACTTGAATTCTAAATCAACAGTTTTAGAATTGATGTCATTAGCTTGTGACTGGGCAGTTTTTTCAGATGTTTGAGTGATGATGATACTTTAGTGTTGGGATGAAATGGTCTGTAGCAGATGTTTGGCACAGGAAACCAGAAGTACAGCCCAGATTTGTGAAAATGCTATGCATCTTCCTTGTCTTTTTTTAAAATAGAGCTTGTAATCATTCCCTGGGAACAGTGCCCATGATTCTGACATGTTTTGAAGCTAGATTTTAGAATTTTACAGAACCTTTCAATAGAGCCAACTTAATATTTTGTCTTAAATATGAGTTATGTCTTATAAAAATATGTAACTGCAAAGCAAAAACCTATTTATTGATTTTTTTTATCTCTGTTGTGTTTTTCTTGGATGTTTCAGATATCAACCATTTCCCAGGTGTGTTTCCGAAAGCGTTTAAAAGTAACTGACTTAAAAAAGATTTAACATAGATTTTCCATTTCTATTTAAAAATGCTTCATTCGCTGTATAAATGGAATTGTATGTTTTCACTGTCCATTTGCCAATGCTTTTTCTTTTCATGCGTCTTTTTTTAGAAAACGATGGGAGGGCTTGGTACACATCTCTGAGCTCAGGCGAGAGGGACGTGTAGCCAATGTTGCTGATGTTGTTAGCAAAGGTCAAAGAGTTAAAATCAAGGTGTTGTCATTTACTGGATCCAAAACAAGCTTGAGTATGAAGGTAATTATACATTCTGTAAATTTGTATTAAATTTTGAATTACAATTGATACTAGAATGAGCACGTTTTCTTACGATTTGTTTTGGTTTATTACTGTTACGTATTGAGATACAGTGAAAAGTATTGTTTTGCGTGCTAATCAGATGAATCATACCTTAAATAAGTACGTAAGGGTAATAGGACAGAATGTAGAATATAGTGTGACAGAGAAGGCGCAGGGAAAGATCAACTCTAATATATGAGAGGTCTGTTCCAAAACCAGATAACTGGGAAGACGCTGTTCTTAAATCTGCTGGTACTTCTTTCAAACTTTTTTATCTGCTGCCTGGTGGAAGAGGTTGGAAGACAGTATAACCGGGTGGGAGAGGACTTTATGTTGGCTGCTTTCCTGAGACATTGGGAAATGTAGACAGTGTCAGTGGAAGGAGGGGTGGTTTTCTCGGAGGTCTGGGCTGCATTGACAGCTCTTTGTAATTTCATGTCTTGGACAGAGCAGTTGTCATGCCAAGCTATAATGCATCTGGATAGGATGCTTTCTATGGTGCATCTGTAGAAATTGGTAAGAGTCATTGTCGATATGCTGAATTTCCAGTTGCAGAAGGGGAAGCAGAGTCCTGGGTCTTGGAGTTTGGAGATGAGTTTGATTAGAATTATGGAGTTGAAGGTGGGACTGAAGTCAATAAATAGCACTGTAACATAGGTGTCCATGTTATTCACATGTTTCAGGGATGAGGGCAGGGCCAGGGAGTTGGTGTCTGCCGTGGAAGTATTGTGACAGTAAGTGAATTGTAGTGGACCAAGGCAATCTGGGAGGCTGGAGTTGATGCATCGCCATTACTAACCTCTCAAAGTACATAATGATGGATGCTAACACCAGCAGGCAGTAGTCATTAAGGTACGTTGCCTGATTTTAATTTGTCTCTGGGATGATAATGGTCATCTTGAAGCATGTGGGAACCTCACATGAAGTTAGGTTGGACAGCCTTGGCTTGATTCCACTGGAACTTAGTGTGAGGAGTGACTCGATGAAAGTGTGAAAGATCTTGAATGGTCTTGACAAGATGGGTGTAGAAACGATGTTTATTCTTCAGGGTAAGTCCAGAACTTGAGGGCAATGATTTTAAAATAGGGACTGCCCTTTCAGGACCAAGTTTGTTTTCTCTAACGGCTTTGAGACTTTGGAACTCTGTTCCTCAGAACATGGTGGAGGTAGTGTCATTTTTCAAGGTAACGTGAGTAGATTCTTGTTAGAGAAGGGATCAGAAGTTATGGGGTGAATAGGAATGTGGCTCAAGATACTGATTGGACTACTTCTGCTCCTAGTTTGTATCTTCCTACACAGTTGTTGAATGTGAAATTTAAACCTCATGACCTGAACTGGTAAAGACTTGGTCAAGGTCTCAGAGTAGGTAAAGGTCTCAGATTGAAAGAAATAGTATGGCCTTGTGTTTTAAGCTTGGAGTCAGTTTGATTAGTTTCCATGTGGTAAGGCCTGAGTTAAAACGGTTCCTCCTCTGATTCTTTCTCATTAGGACGTAGATCAAGACACTGGAGAGGATCTAAACCCAAACCGACGCCGCAATGTTGGTGGAGAAACTAATGAGGAAACTACCATGAGGAATCCTGACAGACCTAGTAATCTCTCATTGGTGAACACCCCTGAGGTTGAAGATGATGTGCTAGAACGCAAACGTCTTACAAAAATCTCCGATCCTGAGAAGTGGGAAATCAAGCAGGTGGGGGGGGTGCAGTTAATACAGACTAACCTACCAAAGTAAAAACTGAAAATGCTGAACAACACAAAATGCATCAGTTGCCGTCTGAGAAGAGACAGGTTGATGTTCCATATTGACCTGTTTCAGAAGCGCGGATCGCCTGTTATTACTGAGTTGCTAACTGGTCTGTGCATTAAAGATAACAAGGTGTAGAGCTGGATGAACCCAGCGGGCCAAGGAGCAGGAAGGCAGACGTTTCGGGCCTAGACCCTTCAGAAAAGAAGGTCCAGAAGGTCTTAACTCTTTTCGGTCTCGGCCCGAAACATCAGCCTCCCTGCTCCTCTGATGCTGCTTGGCCTGCTGTGTTTATCCAGCTCTACACCTTGTTATCTCAGATTCTCCAGCATCTGCAGTTCCCACTATCTTTGCTTTGTGCATTGTTTTGTATGCCTCCCTGATCTCCATAGTTCTCTATTCTGCCTCTCAGCTGCCAATGTTAAGCATGATATGAGCTAAAGATTCATTAATATAATTTTCCAAAACTTGTACTTGAGTGTTATTTCAAAGATTGTGTTACAGTAACAAAGAAGTGGTGAAATTCCTGTAGTAGTGATTTATTTATGCCACTTGGTGGCACTGATTCACCGCATGCATTAGAATCAGAGTTGGTTATGCTTTTGAGAACATTTGGAAAGTAAATACAGTTACCTCTCTATGTATGTATGATTAAAATTTCAGATGATTGCAGCTAATGTTATTTCAAAAGAAGAGTATCCTGACTTTGATGAAGAAACGGGCATCCTTCCTAAAGTTGATGATGAAGAAGGTATGGCTCATCTCTTGCATGTTGTGTTTCTACTGACTCCTTGCACAAAAACATTACGCTGACGTCTAAACCATGTTTGCTTGCTTCATGCTGAGGTTTACGGCGTTTCTGCACTGGCAGCTGTACATAGGGCTGCCAGCCTGTGTGCTCTGGAATTCCTGCTCTGATCCTTTCTGTTTCTTTATCTCTCTTCTATAAGATGTTTCAAATAAACCAAATCCTGTAGTCAACCTGTCTTGATGATTCCAGATGATCCATGTCAGATTTTGTTTGGTAACGTTTCTGTGAATGGTCTTGGGATGTTTCATTATGTTCTGGGTACTATATAAGTTCATGTTGATTATGTTAATAATTTTTCATTTGTATGAAAACTGCCAGTAATATTTGTGCTTTCCCTTAAGTTCTTGGAGAGAAAAAATCGTTTTTAAATCGTTCAATGCCATTGAACATTTCAATATACATAAAGCTGTCCATGTTGTATTACAATAAGCCTAAATAGATCCATTTGACTCTTATAAAATGGTTTATTGCATCTTCCCACATCTCAAATAACCTATGTGAAAGTGGATAATGAAACAAGTGAAGGGAGAAAGCAAATCACATGTTTGATTCCAATGGCAGTAAGATGCTGTATTGCCTTAGGAAAAAGGCTGTGATTTTTACTACACGTTCATGTACAGGTGCTTCTTATTGTAGGAGCAATTCAGTTAGCCCCTTGCTCCTGTGTTTACTCCATAGCTTACTTTTTTTTCCTCTTCAGACAATTACTAGTTCCTGTTTGGAAGCCACAATTGAACCATCCTGTCTGTCTGTGCAATTCAGAATCTAGGCATTTGCTGAATTACCGAAAAAATCTTTTTGCATTCTTGTGTATTTTTCTATATTGCACTATTGTGGATTGTTTCAGGATAGACAATTTATAAAGTTTAGCAGTAAAAAGTCAAATATGGAAAATTCAGTGATATTTTGCATAGATTTATAAGAGTTGATTGATTTGTCAACTATCCCACAGATGAGGACCTTGAGATAGAGCTAGTGGAAGAAGAGCCTCCGTTCCTCAGGGGACATACAAAGCAGAGCATGGACATGAGTCCTGTTAAAATAGTAAAGGTATGAGAATCAGTTAATGAATTTAGATGGCTTGCTGCTTTGGCATCTTTCTATGCTGAATTGGTGAGTTATACTTTATATTTGCATTCTATGTGGTGTGTTTGCTACTTGTTTTTAATAGGAATGTTAATTTACAAAATTAAAAATTAATCCTTAGTTTAACTTTGATATACATTACTCATTCTGACTATTTGCTAGGGGCAGTATCTTGTTTGCTTGTTGTGGAATGTGTAATGGAACCTGAAACTTTGAGCTGCTTTGAATTTTGAAGACGTGCATTACATCAAAATCTTGTGTATTGCTGACAGAAGGCATCTTGTTGAAACTTTTCATCTTGCACTTATCAGGACAGTTGCCATAATACCAGTTCAAAGAAAAAAGCCAACATTTTTACTGCATGAAAGGAGAGTGCTGATTGGTTGGGAAGTGGAATGTGATTTGTAGAGGTGTTGTTATGTAGATTGTACCCATTAATACTGGTTGACTGTTAACGGTCAGGCTTTATATAAATTTTAAACCAGGCAGATGGACTTTGTTTCGCCGACCAAATAACTATTTATCTCAAAATTTAGTGAGACAGTTAGAGAGTGAGACCATTCCTGCTTTCTGAGACTTACGTGCTGGATTAGTTGTTGTTCTAAATGAAGATCTTAAAAAGTCACAATATCTAGTTATTTGATGCTGTGCTTTCAAAAGGTTCTCTCAGACTTTTAATATATTGGTTTATGCTTAATTTTAGAACCCTGATGGCTCACTATCCCAGGCTGCCATGATGCAAAGCGCTTTGGCTAAAGAAAGGCGGGAGATGAAGCAAGCACAGCGAGAGGCAGAAATGGACTCAATCCCAATGGGACTCAATAAACACTGGGTTGATCCACTACCTGATGGTACGTTAATGGCATAAAGTATTTTCTTTGTGCTGAGGATGGAAAAGGAAAGGTATTGATTATAAATAGTTTGTTTCTGCTGATTGTGTTTTTCAGCAACTGGTAATGTAATATTTTAAAGCTTTTCTGATTTAAAGTTGGTAATGACCTGAATTGTTTAAAGTATTGTCTTCTTGTTTTCACTTTTTTTCTGTGAACTCGTTGCTTTTCAGTGTTATTGGCAAAGGATTACATGCTTTTTCTATTTTGGCATCCAGTCAACCCTAAGCATTCTAATCTGATATAACAGTGATAGACACACAGTAAAGCTCTAATGCTTGATCCTAATAATGTGCTTAAGGTCTGAACACTCCTTGCCATTACTTAAATGCCATGCTTTTCACACTTGCCACCAATTTCCAAACAAGGTGATCAGTTTTCTCAAAATAATGGCAGTTTTGTGCAGTGGCCCAAATAAAACTAGCTGAACTTTTTTCATATTACACCACCACAGCCTTCAAACTGAGACGAGTTCCAGCACATTAGCGTGGCTGGATCTAAATTCTGATCTTTAATGTGGAAGGAAGGGTTACAATCACCGTACCTTTTAGTTCACCCCTCCTAACCTAAAGTCAGGTATTACTGAGAGTAATGCATTTTCATATTTATTGCACCAATTGCAGAAAGCACCGAAAAGATGCAGTCCAAAACCCATGTGGCTTTCTTTTCTAGTTGACGGCCGACAGATTGCAGCAAACATGAGGGGCATAGGAATGATGCCCCAAGACATACCTGAGTGGAAGAAGCATGCTTTTGGTGGAAACAAGGCATCTTATGGCCGTAAAACCCAAATGTCTATTCTTGAGCAGAGAGAGAGCCTACCCATCTACCGACTTAAGGAGCAGCTGGTACAGGTATGAGAAACTGTATTAAATTAATACAACAGTGTGCTAACCTCTAAGGTTTTGGAGTAGATTTGTAGCTCAGGTTGTGGGTATTGAGGTTGTTGAGGTTAGTTGGCTCGCCGAGCTGGTTTCTTGTTTCGCAGACGTTTCATTACCATGCTGGGTAACATCCTCAGGCAGCCTCTGATGGCATCAGTGTGTTTTCCCAACTGTTTTTTAAATTGGGATCCATTGAGATGGATTGTCTCACTTCCGGTTTTCCTTCGTCGTGAAATGTATATGGGGTCGAGTTCAATGTGTTTGTTAATAGCATGCTTCGTGGAGTGCCATGCTTTTAGGAATTCTCATGCCTGTCTCGGCCTAGCCTGTCCCAGGATCTTGATGTTGTCCCAGTCAAAGTGGTGGTTCTCCTTGGTCATATGGATTGAGATGAGTGAGTATTAGTTGTGACCTTTTGTAGCCAGTTGGTGCTCATTATTCTTGTTGCTAATTTCCTTCCTGTTTGTCCGATGTAGTGTTTCTTGCAGTCTCTGCAGGGGACCTTGTAGATGACACTGGTCCTGTCCATGGCGGGGAGTGGGTCTGTCACAGCTGCTCACCCGAACTAAAGACCCATTCCCCGCCATGGACAGAACCAGTGTCATCTACAAGGTCCCCTGCAGAGACTGCAAGAAACACTACATCGGACAGACAGGAAGGAAACTAACAACAAGAATAATGAGCACCAACTGGCTACAAAAGGTCACAACTAATACTCACTCATCTCAATCCATATGGCCAAGGAGACCCGCCACTTTGACTGGGACAACACCAAGATCCTGGGACAGGGTAGGCCGAGACAGGCATGAGAATTCCTAAAAGCATGGCACTCCACGAAGCATGCTATTAATAAACACATTGAACTCAACCCTATATACATTCCACGAAGAAGGAAAACCGCAAGTGAGGCAATCCATCTCAATGGACCCCAATTTAAAAACCAGTTGGGAGAACACACTGATGCCATCAGAGTCTGCACTGAGAATGTTACCCAGTATGGTAATGAAACGTCTTCGAAACAAGAAACCAGCTCGGCGAGCTCAACAGCTTCAAATGTGCTAATCTTTTTGACCATATTCTGAAGATTTGTTTTTGCACAAGTTTCTCCTTCATTATATTTTCTAACATTTATAGTTGACCTCGGGGATTACCAAGGAAATTCTGCATGTGAGCCATTCCACAGTTGCCGTTATTACAGGCTATGATCATTATGTAATGGTATATCTCCTCTCTACCCTGTACTATGTAAAGCTTTGAGATGCAGTGAGCACCACTGTCTTAAATCCATTAAAATACGTATCATGTATTTTTTAAATCCTTAACCCATTTAAAGTATGACAGTTAGTGGACCATACTGTCAATATCTGAAAGAAGGTCGGAAATGTCAGTGCATCTGAGCTAGATCACTTTAATTTTGCCAATTCAATGTATTTTAACAATTGGTCTCTCTGTGTTTCTTTTTTATCTATCTCACTTCTTATTTTTGAAGTATTTAAATACGGTCTAGATACAATTGCTTGGCTGAGAAGACAGGAGACATTCTGTTGCTACTCAGCTACTTACTCTGCTGCTTGGCGCAACTGTGAGTGTAACTATCCTCTCCTGATGCTAGGGAGTGCCATGTGAATTATCCTGGTTGTGAACTTGTAATTGGTGTTCTCTTGCTGCACTGTCTTAATTATAGAATCATGCAGTATAGGTGTGGTCCTTCAGCCCACCGAGTCTGCACTGACAAAAAGTTATTTTAAATTATAGCAGTACGTTGTAGGGCCTGGCAGCCAAGAACATTTTATTCGCTATTTTGTGGCATATTGAGATCTGATCAATTATATCATTGATAACCTGTTATGCACAGATGAATATTAAGAAGTAGAAGAGCCTTAGTACATGATGAGGGCCAAGCAGCTCTGATACACAGTATATGCAGGCATCTACAGTCTGCAATAAACAAAAGTGCTATCTCTATGTGTGTGTAACAGTTATAGGCTTAAAGCACAAGATAAAGCAGCTTTAGTCTCTCAGTGCTTTTTGACTTGAGCAATAATAGATAGTGTTGCTATTGATAATGGCTTTTGACATACTTAGTACTTGATATTGATAATAAGTTGCAAATGTGCAGTTTGAGCACTAGTTAATGTTCCTTTGTTCAAATATGGTTCAGAATTTTGTGGATTTCATCAGAAATTTTTGAGTACAGCGATCAAATTTATTGTGGAACCTGACATTTGCATTCAGTAACACCTGCAAAAGTTCTCTTCTGAAAATGTTTCACTTGTGAAGTCGAACTCCTGAACTATTCAAGTTCTTGGTGCTTTATAAACTTGATACCTTGGAAACTAAGTTTAAAATTCTGTTGCCAACAATTGAAATCCAGGGAAACTTGATTGAAATATTTCAAAGAAATGTTTATCATTTAGACTATGTAATCAGTTTTGTTCTTCAGCTGTTGTAAGAATATGTCCGCATGAAGATGTATCAATCAGTTATATATTTAGTCTGACTTGGAGATAGAGGTGGCCCTGATCATACTAGTTCCTGATATGATTTTAAAACTATTGCATTTAATTCTTATGATAAAAACAGAAAACACTGAAAATGCCTAACAGTCCAGGCAGAAATCAACATAATCAGCATTTCAAGCCAATGACCTTTCATTGGAACTGGTTAAATCCTTGCAGGAGAAATACCACAGAATATTAGTGTTGTTGATTGTAATTTTCTCTTAGCAGTCAATATACTAGTTTTAAGTGGACACTGTCTATTTCAGACTTACATAGTAATTAGCAGGGATCCTATATCAAACGAATTCCCTACGGGTATATTATGCAACACGGTTTCTGGTAATGTTCCACATGTTTTTCTTAAATAGATTTATTTGTTTTGATTCTAGTGTACATTTTACAAAAGTGAAATTAAGTTACTAGAAATTGAACAAAACCTGAGTGTTCCTTCCATTTTGTAAGTTATTTTTCAGTAATGAAATGATTTCCTTTCTTTAGGCTGTTCATGACAACCAAGTCCTGATTGTCATCGGGGAAACTGGTTCTGGTAAAACTACGCAAATCACCCAGTACTTGGCAGAGGCAGGGTACACAACCCGGGGAAAAATTGGGTGCACACAACCAAGACGTGTAGCTGCAATGTCAGTTGCTAAGAGAGTGTCAGAAGAGTATGGATGCTGTTTAGGTCAAGAGGTAAGCTGAAATAGCTGCCTGCTTTGTACTGAATTTCCACTGTATATGTTTTTTGACAATTGACTCGTGAGGCTGGTTCAACAGTGAGTCGCTGAAATTGAATGATCATACTTCAGATTAAATAGTGGAGTAGTATTCGTGCACATTCTTTTGTTCATGGTAATGCTAGCGACACGTTTAAGAACCATTTTTAAAGTTTTCATATGGTTCTGTTCATGTTGACAGCTTTGTTTTGTGAGGTTAAGTAACAGCATATCATAATAAATTATTTTTAAGATCTAGTTTGATCTTTGAAGGGTCCTGACCAGAAACATTGACTCTCCTGCTCCACTGATGCTGCCTGACCTGCTGTGTTCCTCCACCTTCACCCTGTATTGACTCTGAAGTCTGAGGATCTGGCTCAAATGCAAGTGCCTCACTGACTGAGCCATAAGACCTTCTCTTACCCCTGAAGACCATGTATTGTCTATCTAGTCATGGACTTTATGGCTATCATTTTTTTTCTTGATATAAAATTCAAACTCACGTTTGAAATCCTTTCTCAATAATAGGATTGTGCTGTGGAAAACCCAGCCCACGATACCCAAATGAATCTTTTTGTTTCCCTTTATAGCTAGCCTCTCCAGGTTTGAACTTGGGTGGCCTGGAAATTAGGGATGACCCATTTCATTAGCATTGTTAGATGATTGGATGATGCATTGTAAATCTGACTGTTTTAGAATCTACAGCTTAAGATTCGTATAAATCTATGGGAAAGTATTAGATACACTAGCCCCTGCTGGCCAATGATGTGCACAGCTCACGAAGACTAAACCGTTCAAAAGCTTTCCGATGATAACGTCACAGAGTAATTATGTCCGTTACCATTTATCTACAATACATTGTAAAGTTATAGCAGAATAGGGAGGTTCAGTTGACAATAAAGTACCACTTACCAGTCATGTGTTTCCCCAAATGGTTGGCCAACTACCCAACACAATGCATTGTGACATTTTTGAGTTTATGAACAGTGTGCTGCATTAATGGTATAGATCAGATTGCTAAGAGACTTCTCCTTGCAATCGTTTTCAACCCAACATTTTTCTGTTTTGTTCTTCAGTTTATATGTGTTTGACTGTGGTGTGTTTTGTAACTTTATATATGACTTTAAACTCAGTGAAAGGACTAATTGGTGATAGCAGGTTTGAAACTAGAATTGTGCGAGAGTCATCTTTTTCACTTTTTTATTGCATAATGTAGGTTGGTTACACCATTCGATTTGAGGATTGCACAAGTCCAGAGACTGTGATAAAGTATATGACTGATGGTATGTTGCTGAGAGAGTGCCTCATAGATCCTGACCTGTCTCCGTATGCAATCATCATGTTGGATGAGGCCCATGAGAGGACCATTCACACTGATGTTCTGTTTGGACTTCTGAAAAAGGTAAGCTGTCTTTTGAGTATTTTCTCGGTTGCAATGACACTAAAATGTTGAGCATGGCATATTAAAAATCTCAGTTTGAACTGACCGCGTGTTGAATCAATTTACTAGCTTATGGTATTTTATTCTGAATACGGGACACGAAGGACGATATTTAGAATGTGACTTGTAGAACAATAACAAGCAGAAGTGACTTACTTGACTAATCTGATCAAGAGATTCAGGTGACATTATAAATTCTGAGAATGAAGTTTGATTTTATGATCCTCCTCTCAGCCTTGGTTAGATTACAATCTTGAATTCAGTCAGTTGTCAATTTCTAATGTAGAGGGATTTAATAGTTCAGCATTTTCTCAATTCAACTATGCATTACTAAAAAAATGCATTGGATCAGTATTACTTGTACTGTAAAAAGAAACATTTTAATGTTTTACCCAGTAGAAGCACTGCTTTTTATTGTTAGCAGAGTTGGCCCCTGTCTCTGCTATCTGTTAAATGTATTTACTTAGAGCAGTGCAGTGGAGAAAGACTTTCACCATGTTAACTCATTTGTTTACTTTTTTCTGCATAGACTGTTAAAAAACGTCCTGATATGAAATTGATTGTAACATCAGCCACACTGGATGCAGTTAAATTCTCTCAGTATTTCTATGAGGCACCTATCTTCACCATTCCTGGCCGAACATACCCTGTGGAAGTGCTTTATACCAAAGAACCTGAGACTGATTATCTGGATGCTAGTTTGATTACAGTGATGCAGATTCATTTAACAGAACCACCAGGTATTTCTCATTGAAGTACTCCAAAGACTATCATGCTTTAGACTTATCATTCTCATAAGAGAATTTTATTTTTTATACAGAAACAGTGTTTTTGATCTGTATTGTCATTAACCTTCCAGTAGTTTGAGTAAAGGTGTTGTGTTACAAATATCCTGATTAAATTTACTTATTTATAATCACAAGACAAAACTACTTGATACTTGTTCGCGTTTAATGGCAAAAATTAACAGTGATGGTTTTAGGCACTCAGTTTTTATATAGAGCAAATTAGACAGCAACTTACAGCAACATCTGTAATAAAGCAGTGAAGTCAGGAGTTTGCTACAGAAATGTTGTTACACCAGTATCTCACTGGGAGATGTGCCATTCAGAAACATGGAAGGGTGTGATGTTGGTTTATTTGACAGATAGATATCTATGAAACACACCAGGTAAACATAGGGCTTATTTTCAAGCGTGAGAAAATTATTAACAGTGAGTTGTCTGAATTATTTCCAAACAATATGCCCAACACCACAAGTAACTTTTACATGGGTAAAATTTTCATTCCTCACTTTTAAAATCTCATTTCTTCATTTATTTAATATTGAAGCTTTATACTTAATTCATTTATCCTGTGGTTTGTAAACATTTTTTTTCCTCCAAGACTTAGACTTGCTATGCCTATGAAAATTTCAATGTAGTTTTAAAACTTAAAATTATTTTCAATTTAGGTGACATCCTGGTTTTCCTAACTGGTCAGGAAGAAATTGACACTGCATGCGAGATTCTGTATGAACGAATGAAATCCATGGGACCAGATGTACCAGAATTGATTATTCTGCCTGTGTATTCTGCTTTGCCAAGTGAGATGCAAACCAGAATTTTTGATCCAGCCCCTCCTGGTAGCAGAAAGGTAAAACGACATGCTCACTACTGTTAGGCAGGAAATTTTGTTTCATTTAATGTCTTCTGGTAGCATTATGAATATATTTTAAACTATAACTAAAGCAAAGTGATCTGAATTTGGGTGGTCAATTCCTTCAGTAAAATGTGAGCTAAATCATTGGCCACTGTCTTGTCTTTGACACTTTTACATGTTCTCTAGTCAAAAAATTCAGTGTATGTGGAACTTCAGTTGATTTCTTGCTGCATGATATAAAGCTGTCATCACTCTTTCAAATAAAAATCCTTTCCTAACTTAACTCTATTGATAGCGAAATTTAAACATACTACTGAATATTTTTAATAATACACAAGGATCATGCAACTATATGCTAATCAGTGTTGCCTTTAACATTCATTAACATATTTAGGATTGAATATATAGTAAGCGTTTAACTTGTATAGCCTAATGCATTTTCGACTGTTTGTTTCATTTAACTTGAAGCTATTTGGGTGGGTTTAAGAATATATTTATACTAGAACTAAAAACAAAGTCTGAATCATTGTCTTTGTTGTTGTTTAGGGTGGGGGTGCAAGGGTTACAATTTCACAGGTATTAATTGCCCTTCGTTATTTTGTTCAAGTGGCTGTTTGTTATGTGACCTGAGACTGGGAGGGCATGGTGAGCTGTGGATTGGATGGGGTTTGAAATTCCCCTGCACTTTGAGATCGTGTTATGGGATCTTGTACACTCACGGAATAGCCAAATGGAACTTTGGTTTACCATTTCATTTGTGAAATAATATGCCCAGTGCAAACTTATTTAAATTGCCTCAGGGTTCTAGTCAGAGCTTATCTCTGAAGCAGCATAACATAAACAGAATATTTGATTTTTCACTACCTTGCTGGGCTTAAATTGACTGCTGCAATTGCTTATGCTACAACAGTGACATTAAGCATTTTGTACTACTAAGGATAGCAAGAGAAATACAAATGCATGTTTTTCTAAATAATTTCCTTCTTTACTGATTTACCAATGAATGTTCCAGTATTGGTAAACAAGTACAGTATTAATCACAACTTGTTACTGCATAAGTTACAAAATAACTGAAACCAATGCATCATAGAATTAAAACGTGTTTGTGGGAAGGTTATCTAGAACTATCCTTGCATGGGAGACAAGTAATGGCCAAGAAATATCTCCATGTTCTGGGATTTGCAGAATAGGAAGTAGTGTAAATCAGAGTTCCTGATCATTAACCAGTAACTTTAGCGAGTAACTTCAGCATGTTGGAATTTTTGGACATACAGGGTCAGGTGCCGGAGAGTTGAATTGTCAGCTATGATAAGAGTTGAAGTCTTGGATGTGGTGCAGGGATCCACAGCTTTCTGAGACAAGCATGCTGCCACTGTACTGGGGTTGTTTTCTATATCATTATCCTCTCTTCCCTCACTCCCACCAGCCAATTAAGTTTCCTCTAATTATTAATGTATTTATTTGTTAATTTTGCATTAGCAGAAGCAAGCAAATACATTTTCATTATGTCTATTGTTTGAATGAGTCTAAACAGTGAGCACTGACAGACTAGATCATTATAGCCAGATCCTTCCATCTCTTCAAATTTGCAATCGTCAGGCTTTCCAGTAGTGGGTGAATCGTAATCAGGATTACAAATCTAGCAATTTCTATTTTTTTCATGTCCAATCCATGTATTCCTTCGACCATCATTTTACAGAAGTAAAGCTAACTTTGCATAGGTGCAATGGGTTCTCCTCGTCTGCATTATTCAATAGTGCAATTACTCACAGAGGGAATATTTACTCTGTTAGCTATTGAGCAAAATTACTAGAACATCGGCCTATTTCTTCACCTCAAGACTTTGTCTCTGTCATGCAGTGCTTGCTTAGCATCTTTTTACCTGTTTCCTTTTACTTCGACATGTGTGCCTGATTCGATGTACAACTGCTACTCCCTTGACTCCCCCCTCCTCACCATTTCCCTTTCTGTTTTCACAGTTTTTCTTAAAAGCTTCTTGTCAATAATGCCATCAACAGTGACCGCCCCAACTCCCTTTCTATTGCTAATTCCACTCTGCTGCCCATTCAGTATCTGCGCTGTTTATCTTTTCAATGTAAAGTGCTTTGAGATGCTTTCTTGCCCTTTAGGAGCCCCTTATTACACGTGCATGGAGCAGGTTGAACTTGAACCTAGTCCTCTCAGTCTATTAACACTACCATTGAACCATTAGGACCATTTATTCAATGTGTTCGATTAAACTTTTTTCACCTACATTTTGTTTTAAATGTGTAGGTTGTAATTGCTACCAATATTGCTGAAACATCACTGACTATTGATGGCATCTACTATGTTGTGGATCCTGGGTTTGTTAAGCAGAAGGTCTATAACTCAAAGACTGGCATTGACCAACTAGTGGTGACTCCAATTTCACAGGTAATTTTTTTTATTGTTATGTTTTAAGAGTACAGGTAGAGTACTTCAAATCTGGCTGTTCAAAATCTGGATGCTTTTTGGTTCAGAGTTGAGTACAAGTTTAAGGGTACAATTCGTCCGAATAATTTGGCTTCTTGGGGTGGCTGCAGACTAGTTACTAGCCTTTCGTCCTTTGGACAACACTCTATCCTGCATGCCAGGTGCTTTTGTACCAAAAGACCCAGAAATGTTCAGAATCTGATATGGCATCCATTCCAAGTGTGCTGGATATGTGGTAGTGTATTTTCAATTTATTGTTAGTTGTTTTCATTCATTGCATGTTATAAATAAAGCCAACGTCATGCATATGCTTAACAGATATAGGCTGGATGTCATTTAGCCCTCTCCATGGACTGTGCTATCCATCTACTGTAGCCCAGATTTAAAAAGCCAACTTTTATTCCACCAGTACTATAGTTTTCTTACGTTTCTCCCTGGTCTGTTTCTCTTTTGTTCACTCCTGTTAGTGATGCTTTGCTGTGATGTATTCTTATGTCAGCCACTGTTTGGAACAAATCCCAAATAGTAATTATTCTGTGTCAGCCTTGAAAGAAGCTGTTTGATTACAGGGGTATTTTAATTGAACTCCATTCTATCCTTGCTACACTTCATCTGGTATGACCATGGCATTAATGGCATTCAAAATCCCATTTGGATGCTATCTTATAAAATTCCAGAGCGATGAACTTTTGGCTGAATAAATTTTTCTTTTCATCAAATGTTCTTTTACTTTTTGCCATCTTATTCATATTCAGTCAACAGAGAAAGTCGGAAACATAGAATCATAGCCTCCATCTGCACTGTAGGGATTCTATCAAGTCTGCACTGACCCTCTGTAGAGAATGCCACGCAGATTCCCCATAACTCTCATTTTCTATAAGTAACCCAACTAGCCTGCCCATCCCTGGATACTACAGGGCAATTTAGCGTGGCCAATTCACCTAAACTGCACATCTCCTCTGAACCGTGGAAGAAAACTGGAGCACCCGACAGAAGCCCATGCAAACATGGAGAGAATGTGCAAACTCCCCACACAGTCACCCAAGGCTGGAATCTAACTTGAGTCCCTGGTGCTGTGAGGCAGCAGCACATGCTGCTGTGCCACCGTGCTGTCCTAACAATTTTGATTTTAATAATTATTGTTCAAAACTGATAATTTTTCATGACATGGGAAGAGTAACAGGGAAAAGGAGGAAAAATATCTTAAATTGTAATGCTCTCACCTAGTGCTAAGTACTGTTTGCAATTTTAACATTTAATTTTAAATACTCCCTCTTCTAAGGTTTCAATTCTGTCTGTTGCCCACAGGCTCAAGCTAAGCAGCGTGCTGGTCGCGCAGGAAGGACGGGACCTGGGAAATGTTATCGACTCTACACTGAACGTGCCTATAGGGATGAAATGTTGACCACAAATGTTCCTGAAATTCAGAGAACTAATCTTGCTAGTACAGTACTGTCACTCAAGGTAAATTGAAAATATCGATTGCAGTTACATCTTCCCCTGTTGTTAAATACTGTGGATGTAATGAGGTTCAAGTGTGAGGAGACAATACAAAGCTGAAGTCCCAGCTCCCTTAAAATAATGATTCCTGAGCTTTGCGGCTTAAAACCATAGAAGTGTTTATCACAGCATTAGCCCTCCTTGCCTGCGCTGGCTTTCTACTGCAATAATCTCAATAACGGGGCCCAAATCTGACAGTCTTTTTCTTTGTTAGGAATATTTTCCCACTTGAAGTCATGGCCTCTGCTCCAACTACTGCATCTGTAACTTTTCTTATCTCAGTTTCATAGCTCTTTGCTTAAAATTTTGTTAACATTGCTCACTTACAACATTAAATTTTTGACCCATTATTGCTGAGCCTTCACTGTTATTCCCAAAGCATTTTATAATTTTGAAAACCTCTAAAAAATGTCTTCATTACATTTACTGGAGGAAGTAAAGCTATCTCAGTGTCCCATATCTCTTATCTAGAGTTTCCCATCCTTGATATTGTCCAAATACCTCTACACGTTCAGTATCTTTCAAGTCTTTTTGGTAATGATATTCTGAAAATTGCACACTGTTGTATCATTAGCATAACAATGCCCTTACATAAACTTATTACCTCCATACTGTTACTTTATGCTCCTAATTCTAAAATCCAAAATGCTGTTGGTATCTTTGTTGTATTGGGCAGTTGTGTGTTTAATATAAAAACTGAAAGAATTGCGGATGCTGTAAATCAGGAGCAAAAACAAAGTTGCTGGAAAAGCCCAGCAGGTCTGGCAGTATCTGTAAAGGCAAAAACAGAGTTAAAGTTTTGGGTCCAATAACCCTTCCTCAGAACTTCTAAAGTTCTGAGGAACGGTCACCGGGCCTGAAACGTTAACTCTGTTTGCTCCTTCGCGTGTGTGTGTTTAATATATTTGTAATCTAATAACTGATATACCCAGGACAGTGACAATGACCAAATAATTAATTTAGTTTCAGGTATATTTGAATTTAAAAAGGATGATAAAACATCATCTCTGAGTAGACGCTGCCACAAAAGTTATTGAATGCACCAGATCAGACCAGATGCACCTCCAAGACCAGTACATGTGCTACTTTTGTATGTGACACCACAGAGTTGCTCATTTTATGCCCTTTGAAATTAATGATGTTGCTTAGCTGAAATTGAAGTGGGATTTTAGAGTCTTAGGTCATTTTAGCATTTCCTATCCAGCCAATGGTTTCCCTAAATTTGAAACATCACTTCTGTAAAACCTTGTCTGGAAAAACTGTCACAATTAATCTCTCTTTTGGCTCAATATTGTCTTCCCGAATTGCCAAAATGCAGGTGCTTCTAATTTTTTTCTGTTTAAAGTTGTGAAATTGCTAAATGAATGAAATCCATTTGGCATTTAATCCTTGCTGTCTAAATGGTTAATTGCTGAGTTCCAAGTTACCATTGACCTGCTGTTTGCTTTTGCATTCTTGTCTTTTTGTAGCCATTTTAACAATTTAGCCACCTCTTCTAAATTAAACCCAAAAACTTGGCTTCTGTTTCTTTATTTGTTTCTTCTTTCCTGTAAAGTGCTTTTGGGTACTTCCTACATTAAAGGTGTTATCTGATTGTTGCTGTTGTTAGATAACTGCTATTTGTGCTTGGTTTAGTTACAGCAAGCTACAGAGTGCTGGAGCGTTTATCATTCCAAGGTTTTTGTGGAGGATAAAGTTTCCCACATAAATTCTGTGATGTCAAATGCATATGTGACAGATTTTACAAATCCCTATTTCAGATGTGGGGTTATAACTCACTCAGAGACAGCAGGAACTGCCAATGCTGGAGTCTGAGATAACAAGGTGTGAAGCTGGAGGAACACAGCAGACCAGGCAGCATCAGCCGAGCAGGAAAGCTGATGTTTCGGGTCTGGAGCCTTCTTCAGAAATGGGGGAGGGGAAGGGATCTCTGAAATAAATGGATAGGAGGGGGTGGTGATAGAAGGTGCATAGTGGAGCAGATAGGTGGGAGAGAAGACGGAGAGGTCAAAGAAGTGGGGATGAAGTTAGTAAAGGTGGTGTGTAGGTAGGAAGTTGAGATGGGCGTTGGTCAGTGATAAGGGAGGGTGGATAGGTGGGAGGGAAGACAGACAGGTCAAGGAGGCGGGGGTGAAGCTAGTAAAGGTGAGTGTAGGTAAGAAGTGGGAAGGGCGTTTGGTTAGTGAGGTGGGAGAGAAGATGGACAGGTCAAGGAGGCAGGGATGAGAGGGGGTCCTGGTCTTGAGATAAGGTCAGGGGTGGGGACATTTTGAAGTTAGTAAAATCCACGTTGAGACCATTAGGTTGTAGGCTTCCAAGGTGGAATATGAGGTGCCGTTCTTCCAGTTTTCAGGTGGCATCATTGTGACACTGGAGAAGGCTCAGGATGGATGTGTCCAGGGAGTTGGGGGTGGGGGTGGGGGGGGGGGGGGGATGCTGGTGTGGGGGGAGCGGTGTTGAAGTGATTCGCAACTGGGTGGTGTTGTCATTTGTCATGAACTGAGTGTGGGCGCTCCACAAAGTGGATGCCATACCTCCACTTGGTCTCCCCAATGTAGAGGAGGCCACATTGGGAACAGTGGATGTGGAGCTTTGTATGCTGGGGCACAATTTAGGAATTTAGATGCAAGGATCTGCTTACCCTGCAGGATAGTCTATTCTGCTTAGTGAATTGACCTTTGTACCCAAATATTGATTTTGCAGTATCCACAGCTGTAGGCCTGGAGTTTTCTTCCTGTGTTCTTGGGTCCTCCGAATTGTTTGCCAAATTATGACTTAAGTGCCATGCTTTTTTTTTTGTTATTATTGTGGATAGGGTGTAGATATAATCCCAAGTCTACCTCGGCCAGAACCGAGATTGACCCCTGAGCCATTATTAATCTGATTTTTGTACAAGCCATGCCACCAACTGATCTAACTGGCCTCCACACCGCGATTCTGTGTCTTAAAAATCTATCATGTGGTTAATTTTCATTTGTGGAATTGGAAGTGTGTCACTTTGTACAGTAAATATCAGAAATTTACTGTGGTACTATAATATTGCGTGTGATGGCATTCATATTACTTTTTATAGTTCAGAAGCAAAGTCTGAAGGGCCTGTGCAATCAAGGTATGACTTGAATAAAAGCAGGCATCATATTTTGGGTTATTTGTTTTAATATCTGTAGACTGGCTTTCAAAATGCATGTACTTTTACAGTGAAACCTTTCTTTGTCTTAGGCTATGGGGATCAATGACCTACTTTCATTTGATTTCATGGACGCTCCTCCTATGGAGACCCTTATCACAGCCATGGAACAATTATACACACTGGGAGCACTAGATGATGAAGGTTTGCTGACGAGACTTGGACGCAGGGTAAGACGAACCTCACAGATGTTTGGTTTGCCAAATGCTAAAACATTTCTTCACTTGCAAACTTGACAGTGTGATTGCTCATTTATAGTTACTGATGTGTTAAATAAGTTGGGGATCAGGCAAGATTGTTATATATCATTGTATAGACTGGCTACTTTGTAATAGAAAATTTGCTAACTTATTGGGTTAAGTGAATATTAATTGCTGAAGTTTGTTCATTTCAAAATCAGTACTCTTAAGTACTAAGCAGGAAATGAGCCTCTTCACTTCTCATTTAGGTCCATTTATTACTGTATGCATAGGTCAGTCTTACAGCTATTATCCTTGCTGTGTTTGCTGATGTCGTTGTGATCATAAAACTGTCTTCCATAGAACAGGATGAGATGTGTCTGCATTATTTTGCAATGGCCAAATTGGCTGGCTGGACAAGGTGATTAGGCTTATTAAATTTTCCGTTGATTTAAGTTTCTCTATTGATTTTATTTTGATTGATTGACAGAGCTGAGCTCTGAGCTCATCCTGATCGGATACTTAAGTCTTTCAGAAAAAGGATCTATAACCCACTGTATTTTGTCTATAACTCACTTTGTCACATGGAGTCTGAAACCTGGTTTTGGTCCAATGGACATGTACTACATCAGTCATTGCTGAGCTTGAACCAGTCTACTCCTAATTCAGAGTTGCTCGATTTGAATTGTATGTTAAGTTAATTAAATTGATACTATGTAAAGAATGATAATTCAGAGTGCTTTTTTAAGCAAAATAAGTGTCAGGAGACTACTGTATCCTGCCTGCCTTTTCATGTTAACAAATGATGCTGAAATTTGAATTCTGATTCCCTTTGGTATTAAAGTGTTATATTTTTACACATCTTTCTTAGATGGCAGAGTTTCCTCTGGAGCCCATGCTATGTAAAATGCTGATCATGTCTGTACATCTTGGATGCAGTGAAGAGATGTTAACAATTGTGTCCATGCTATCAGTCCAAAATGTCTTTTACCGACCAAAGGTGAGCACACTTATCTGGATTAATGATGGAAAGTGCTGGATTTTTGACCTCCTGTGAATGACTAATGAGTCAATATTGTAAAATACTCCGTGTAAATCCAGAACATATTCATGGATTTAGATTGTGAACCTATTTCTACCAGTAACTTTTCTTTAAACACTGACTTTCCAGCGAAATACGTTTTAGAAGTAAGGGACTTTATTGTAAGATACCTGGGTTTCTACAATGTACTTGAGAAACCAAACAATCTTTTTTTTTTCAAAAAGCAGAAGCCTTAAATGGAAGACTCTGTTGTTGATCCACCAAAGCATAGACCCAAAGATTGAAAATGTTAGTTAAAATCAAAAATATAAGTTGGCGATACATAAAACTTCTGTCAGCTTAGGACAGCCTAACCACAGCCTAACCATTGTAGGAACCACACTAGAACAGTTCTAATTAAAGACCAAAATTGTTAATTTATCTTTCCTTTTACAGATTTAACTGACATTGCATTTCAGTATTCTCAATATTTATGCCAGACTTCCAATATTTTTATCTTTCTGTTTAAAGGCACAGTTAGCTATTCAGTCTGCTTTCACTCATCAACTGTTCATATGTGCTATTAAATCAAAACTAGGATAAGCAAGCTCTTGCAGATCAGAAGAAAGCAAAGTTCCACCAAGCAGAAGGGGATCATCTCACCTTGCTTGCTGTCTACAATTCGTGGAAAAACAATAAATTTTCCAACCCTTGGTGCTATGAAAACTTCATCCAAGCGCGTTCCCTTCGGAGAGCACAGGATATCCGTAAACAGATGCTGGGTATCATGGACAGGTAGAGGGAATGCCTTGTCACTCTCGGGAGAACAATTCTAAGTGAATGAAGTTAAACGAAATACATAATTTTGAATCTATCAATTATCGGTCTTAACAAACAAAACCTGTAATGAGTGCACTTGTATATATAATGACGTATTCTCACTACATGGGCAGATTAAATAGTACATAGTTTTAATTGATAGCGTCACCAGATATTTTTCACTTGTTTCTCTCTCTATAGCCTCTATAAGATGTGCAGATTTCCCAACTAGGAGGATGAATGGAAAAATAATACCCCAGACTTAGGTGTCCGGCTGTGTGGTGGTGTTATCAGCTGCTGGAAAATGCACAAAAGCAATCTGAGACTCATCTGTTTCAGTGCAGTGCTTACTTTGAATGGGTGGAATTGAGTGGCCTCAATACCTTTCAGGACTTGACTATTCATTAATGCTAAGGCATTCTGTGGAACAGTGTTCCCACCATTCCCTGCTAAGTATGCAGTGTGGGCATAATATAAATGGAGTTAGTAGTGTTTCAGCAGAAAAACAAGACCAACCTGTTGATGAGGGAAGCAAGAGAAAATAGTAAATACACAAACAAAAATCTGCCCATTTCTTTATTCAGTGCACCAATGATTAGGTTTCTTGGCATTCATTCTGTGTACACCTCTTTCCTAAGGTTTTTTACAAAGTATATTTGTAACCCTGCCAGAAATTGTCATGCTATTGAAGTTACTCTGTGCCATATTTAAAATAATAAACACATTTGATTATAACCTTGTACTGGTTATACTGTGAATATGATACAGTAAATTCCAAATAAATTCATGTCCATATTTACAGCAATTGCTTCTTATGAATGTCCTAGCACACATCATTAGTTTTAATAAGGTATAAGCTTGAGCAAAATTTGATATTGCAGTAAAAATAGCATTAAAAACATTTCAATTTTCATAGAATCCTACAAATCCATTGCTTCAGTCTTCTTTGCATCTCCTCTATAATCTTTATTCCCAAATGATTATGTTTTTTTAAACTTGGTCAAATGCTGGAGGGTAATGTTTTGAATATAAATTGATGTGATAGGCATGCCTGAAAAATACCTTGTGGATAATGATGTCAATACAGGTTCTTAGATTATGATCTTGTGGTGCAATGTTTTATATATGTGTCGCTTTTAGTTTGGAAAACTGAAATGGACACCTTGTTAAAGTACTGGTACACTATTTAGTTGCAGTTGTGCCATTTTTGACCTACTCAATGTGGACATGCATTTCTTTATGCATTATATTTAAACTCTTGTTGAGTACATCGGCAGCTTAGATGATTTGGCCATTCCATCACTGTCATTGATGGGGAAGCACCTTGTCAGGAGAGTTGAACAGGATTCCATGTCCTGATATGTTGTTCTGCTCCGAACCCAAAAAGAAAGAACTTTATACTGCAGTGCTTTTCACAACCTCTGGCCTCTCCCGCCTTATCTTGTTCAAGTACATGACGATACTGTATATTCAGGCCCTATCTGCAAGGTAAATTCCTGCAGGAGATGAGATCTGTTTACATAAGTGTTAGAGATCTGCAGATGTTTTTTGGACCCAGCTTTGATCTAACACAAGTAAAGAAATTACATTGGATGTTATATTTCCATTATTGCTTCTCTTGTTCACATGTCCACTTGTTAATGAGCAGGCATATGCTGTCTACCACCTGCTCAGATAAATTATGCTGATATGTTAGCCATGGCTAGATCTGTAGTTCGCTTGCCTGAGTCACAGGGTTCTCGGCCCAAAGTTTGAGGACAAAAATCACACAAAGGCAAATGTTTCAATGCAGTATTAAGGGAGTACTATACTGTTGAGTTCTGCCATCTTGGTGAGATGTTAAGCTGTATGTTTCCTTGCCTAGCTGTATATAAAAGGCCATGTGACTGCATTTTGAAGAAGAGCAGAAAGATATTTCCTAGTCTCTGGGCCCAGATTTATCCTCCAGTCGTCATCTCAGAAAGGAGCAGATTATCTGGTTATTATTAATTGCTGTTGATGGGAGTTTACCAAGTACAGATTAGATCCTTTGTTTCCAATATGATAACAGTGACAGCACTTCAGATATATTTCAATGATGGTCAAGTGTTTTGGGATGGTGGTATTTGTGAAAGGTGCTTACATAAATGCAGATCTTTTTAAAAATGGCAGGTAGATTTTTAAAAAAAAGTCTGGGCTGGATGTTTTTAGGTAAATACGTGCCTTTAAATCAATGTTTTCTCATAATTTTTACTATTTCCTTACAGACACAAGCTGGATGTTGTTTCGTGTGGAAAAGCCACAGTGCGAGTTCAGAAAGCAATCTGCAGTGGTTTCTTCCGCAATGCAGCTAAGAAGGACCCTCAGGAGGGATACCGTACACTGATTGACCAGCAGGTGGTGTACATTCACCCCTCCAGCGCTCTCTTCAACAGACAGCCTGAATGGTATGTAATTTTAATGAAGTAATCACTGTGCCAAAACTAACCATCGTGCGCAATGTTTCTGCAGATTGGTAGGTCTGGCTCACTTAGTATTGCTGAGATCTGTTTACCTGCAAACAATGACAAAATACTGCTGATTAAATTTCTGATAAACATTAAGTTCTTCAAATTACAAACAAAGCCTAACTTGTCTGACTCTCGAAACTTGTTCTGCTTGAAGGAAGAGCAGCCGTACAAGATTTGGGCATGTTTCTGACTGCCCACATGTTCTAGTAGATCTACATGCTAGTCTTTTAACCAACGTATGACTCTATCTGTTTTAAATGATGCCATATTCTCTTTCTCAATAGCTACTCATTTTAGACTCCTATTTTGTTTTGGAAGCGAATTCTTCTATTTTGCACCTTTTTTCCTTTGCCTTGAGCTAATATCTATCGTATCTACCTTGCTGACAATTTCAAAATATCTCAAAGTACTGTTAATGCTGTCAGTCCATAATTTCAGGATTCTACGGTCTCTCTAAAGTTCTCAAAGTTCTCATTTCAGAGTTGTTCATTCATTTGTGGTTTTTGTGGTTCTGTTGCATCTTTATTGATCTCCTTTGATAAGTGTTGTCCTTCCAATAATGCATTACCCAAACTATGCTCTGGTTATTTTGTACTTGGAGTACAATGTCATTTACAAATTCGAAACTGGTTGCATATTTTTATTTACTAATATCCCAAATAACACTACTTAATGTTTTTCTTCATCCGTCACATCATCCCACTCCATTCAACTTTTTGTTCTATCCACAAACTTTGATATCTTTTCGCTTTGTGTTTGTCTGAATCATGCACTTTATTAGATTAATTTTGCCTGTTTACTGCTGAAACAAGATATTTAAATGTTACTGCCATTCCTTCATTCTCTCTTATAAGATAGTTTCTCTGTCTCCACATGCTCCCACTCCAACCTTGACTATTTTTTTGTTCCTTAGATATCTGTAGAATCTTTTAGCTTTTACCCCCTTGTGCTTATCTGAAATTCACTTTTATCTGCCTAGATTGCTGTTTTCTTTCCGGCCATTTTTATTTCTTAATATTATTTTCAGCTGTTTTTACAACTTGAATCTTAAATATTATTTGCCACAATTTCTCTTCACTCGTGAATCCCTTTCTTTCACACAGAGTAGAAAAGTATTTCATTACTTATCTCTGGTTAAATATTTCCCACTGTATGATCTGCCATATTTTTAAAACAAACAATTAATTCATGGCTAGGTCTTTCGCAAATCATACACTTATCCTTCATGTTGAATGACAAGCTGAACCTTGCTATTTATTTAATGGCACCAGTGAGATGCCATTATCTGTTATCATGTTATTGCTGAAATATTCTGCAAATATTCCAGAAAGTTACATTTCCCAAGTGGGACATTGAGGTAATTTCTCTTACAGAATGTCCTTTTTCACAGCTTAAATTCTGATGTTTTTTCTCTGCCATGATATTTTCCAAAGTGAGTGTGACAGTAAAATTTTACTACGGTGTCTGTAGTACACGTAAACAGTTTACATGATGCGTATTTGTGGTATTTCTAAGGATGACCGCGTTCCCTTGATGGCTTACTGAATGAAAGCATTGTGTATGATGCTGTACCATACAGACCAGTAAGATCTTGGAGTTCAGCAGTAGCTGGTTATGTTAGATGGGGCACAATTGGGTTCCATATGTGATGGCTTCAAGAGGAAAGACTGCTCACCATTGACCCACCATGTACTCCCCCAGAATAAAAGCTTGATATTCAATGCCAATAAATAAATCTGGTTTGGCTGTTCAACGTATAGTTTAAATAATTTGCTAACATTCACTGCAGCTCACTCATGAAAAGCCTAAGGCAAGACATTAAGATGTTTTATTTAAAACGGCACTGTACTTCAGTTTGTATTTGCATCTTTTGTAGAAGATACAACATTTGGAGTCGCAAGGGAAGGCAGTAGAACTACGAATATGTTGTTGATGTTAGTGGATAGTGAGATGAACGAATTAATGCCTCCGTTAATATAGTTGTGCTGAGAATTGTATGCACATATGACCAGGAATTTATAACCTTGGTTCTTTTAATAGTTGATAATGAGAGGCACATCCAGGATATAAAAAGCAATTATCTGCTCAATTCTGAGTTTTGCACCTTTAACCAGAGCTTTCTTGGTAAATTAGCATGAGACTGACTCATCTGTACTTTGCTAAACTACAGAAGCTGTCAACTTATTAGCCAGGATTAATTTTAAAACTCGATGCCAAATGTGAAAGGTCATGCTTTAATCTTTGTTTTAATTGAAGAAATAACTATATTTCTTCTTGTGCTATCCTATGTTTAATCCTATGTTTGTACCCATTTTGTTTTTAAAATGAATATTTACATTTCATAGATCTGAGATAGGGTCAGCACTGAGACAGTTTGAGTGTAAATGCCTGTTATTATGAATCAAGCACATGTTTTGACTCTTACGAGCTGGAAAGCTGATGTTTCGGGCCTAGACCTTACATCAGATGAAGGGTCTAGGCCCGAAACGTCAGCTTTCCTGCTCCTAACATGCTGCTTGGCCTGCTGTGTTCATCCAGCTCTACACTTTGTTATCTCAGATTCTGCAACATCTGTAGCTCTTATTATCTCTGATACATGTTTTGACTCTGATGTGATTCTCCTTCAGAGGACAATTCTTCAGTTCTGAAGAAGTCATACTGCACTCAAAATTTTAATTGTTTCTCTCCCAAAGATACTGCCAGACTTACTGAGCTTCTTCAGTATTCCCTGTGTTTATTTCCGATTTCTAGCATCCAAAGTATTATACTTTTATTATAAGGAGTTATTGAATGTTTCCGCAGGCGTCAGTGGAACACTGTCGATGAAGTTGATGAAGAGAGTAAATCATAATTTTTTTTTTAAAACAATGGTAAAGAGTAGCTTTAAGTTTTAGGATTGGCCTTTTGTGAGATTGGAAAACGAATAAAGTGCTTAAAACTGTCTCACAGGACTCCCCCTGTTTCTGTGGATGAAAGTGATAGAAACTCCATGATGGATTACTTCAGTATAGGAATTGTCTTCTGATTGGCCTGTGAATACTGTCAGCCCATATTACACAGTGAATTGTGGTATGGTAAGCCCTTTGGGCTAAGTGAGTCACTTCCCCGTTTATTTAATTGATTTTCTACATTTGGCAGCCTGAATTGACATTCTGTCTGCGTAGCATGAATAGCCTTTTGCAGATGTCAGTTTGCACGTCTTTGTTTTAATTGAAGAAATAACTATATTTCTTCTTGTGCTATAAATCCGTTTATTTCTTATTTTTGCCTCTGTTCTGTGTGTGTGATGTTTATGTATAAAGTCTAATTTAGTTGCTCATTTACTAATAGTGTTTTTGCTCCCTCTTCTCATGTTTTAATTGAGCATCACAAAGCTTCTTTGGGAACTGCATATATTTTTCATCTTGTCCTTCGGGTTTAACCTTGCTAATTCCAAGCTTTGTGTCAAGTGAGCGGCTCTACGCTTTACACTAGTTAGTTCTTGTTAAGGCCTCTGCCACTGGGCTTATTCTGCCTGGAGTGGAGTTGGGAAATGAGACAGATCATCTCATCTGTTGAGATGGAGTTTTTTTTTTCCTGATGTTTTCTTCTGCAGAGCTGCATTGAAGCCAATATAACACTCTGCTTACAGTTTTCTCTTAAACTTTTTTGACCAAATCTTCAAATCACATTTCTGGCAGCTTTTTTTTTAAAAAGCGTGTGATAAATGAAATAGTATTGTTGTCAGCTTGTAACTCCCCTTTCAATTCTTGAAAGATGTCTTCAAAAATTGGGGGTGACATATATGATGAGTATATTTGTGAACCACCATTGAGATATTGGTTGTTGCCACCTTTGTTGCATGGGCCTGTCTTGAGTCTCTAGTGCATGGCCACAACATGGCCCAAAATGCCTGCTTGAACCCCATGCAGCCTAAATGCTGCTTAATAAGGAATCTGTTTGTGGGATGAAAGATTTTTACCTCATACTATTGACATCAAGGCTGCGCACTCAGTCAAATGCAGTCAAGGAGTCCAACCAAATCTAGGGTCAATAGGAATGGGGGTGGGGGAGGGGTAGGACTCTTGGTTGATTTCAGAGCTCATGGAAAGGAGGATGATTGTGGTTGTTAGCGGTCATTCATCTCAGTTGCAGGACATTTCTGCAAGATTTCCTTTGGGGAGGGTCTTAGACCCCACCGTTTTCAGATGCTTCATCAATGACCTTCCATCCATCGTGAAGTCAGAAGTTCAATGATGATGGTACAAATTTCTGGCTCCATTTGGGACTCCTCAATTATTGAATCAATCTACATCTGTACACAGCAAAATTCAGGTTCTGGCTGATGGGTGGCAAATGGTATTGCCTGGCACTTCTGCTACGCCAGTGACCAACTGCAAAAAGAGAGAATTTATTCATCTCCCATTTACACTCAAGGGCATTGTCATTGCTGAACCCCTTGCTGTCAATACCCTAAGTGTTGCAAGCTCTGCAGACTGAACTAAACCAGTGGTAAATTCAGTGGTAACAAGACGATGTCAAAAGCTGAGAATTTTGCAGTGAGTAACTGACTTCTGAAAGCATGTCCACCAACTACAAGGTATAAGTCAGGAATATGATGGAATACTGTCTGCTAGTCTGCTCATAAGCCATTCATATCAAAGCAACCCACTTAGCACCCTGTCTATCTTCAATATTCATTCCCTTCACAGTTTGTGCTGAGTTAAGTCCCATCTTTTGCTCAGTTGATGCCACTCATGTCTCGGAGTTAGAAAGTTGAGGATTCAAGCCCCATGCCAAAAAGTACCAGTTTATGGATAAGCTGTTTATTGGAAGCCCTGCCTACTTTCTTAGTTGGTGTACCTCAAGGGAGAGCCCAGGCTTATATTTATTCCTCAATAACACTAGAAAACAAAAACAGATCTAGTCATTACTGTTTGTTGGACCTTGCTACGTGCAAATTAGTTACTCTGTGTTCTACATTTAAACAATGACTACAATTCAAAAGGAATCTGTTGTTGGTAAAGTATTCGAGGTATCCAGTGGCCATGAAAAGCTCGATATAAATGTAGACCTTTTGAATTTTATTAAGGTTTTGTCAGACTATAGATGATTTGCAGCCAACAAAGAAGAAACTTTCAGCTCATTGATATGTATTGATTCAAACTAAGGTTCTGAAGAAGTTTCACAGTTCTTTCCATATTTTTTTTCCGTCCCCTGAATGCATTGTTGCATCCATTGTTAATAACTAGCCAGAAGATTTTCTTTTAAAATCAGCTTGTTTTAATGGAGGTTGTGTATGCGGCTGTATTTATGTTTGTTATTTTGAACCACGTGTGATAAAGCTCAAGCTGTTTCCCAAATATGAGAAGCTACAATTCACAGCTCTGAACAAGTCATACCAGATTTGACCATATACTGTTTCTGTCTACATGAATGCTGCCAGACCTTTTGAGTTTCTTTAGCACTTTGTGTCGGTTTCAGATTTCCAGCATCTGCAGTCTTTTGCTTTTAATTATAATTCACAAAACAAAACTTGCTTGACAAGTATATATAATATGTATATTTTTCTTTCAGGGTTGTATATCATGAACTTGTCTTGACTACAAAGGAATACATGCGAGAAGTGACTACCATTGACCCACGCTGGCTAGTAGAGTTTGCACCGGCCTTCTTCAAAGTGTCTGACCCTACTAAACTCAGTAAGCAAAAGAAACAACAGAGGCTGGAGCCCCTGTACAACCGCTACGAAGAGCCCAATGCCTGGAGAATCTCGCGTGCATTCAGACGACGTTAAATTGCTGGTTGTCAAAATTGTTTGGTGAAGGAAGTGGTACTGGAAGCAAGACAGAATGCTAAAGGGATTAAGACTGAAAAGTAGAGCTGTATGTTGGAAGCACCTCCTGTATTTAAGATGACTTATTTTTATGTGTTGCTCTGTACGATGTATTTTTAGCATTTAAAAGTTTCCCGTGTAGGGAAACACTTTGTGTCCTAATTTATTCTTGAATTACACCATTGTGCAAATCAGCTGTATACATACCTGGTTAGGAGCTGCAGTTTTATCCGTCTGTGCAGAATTTACTAATGTACAATTACAATTGAACCCAAAAAAAACTTTTCTATTGCATCAAAAAGAATGTGGCAGAAATTCCTTACTTTAAAAAGGCTGCATCCCTTTTTCAATTTTCATTTTGAACCACAGCTATTGTTTTGAAATAGGCACAAAGTGAAATCGAGAATGTGTTCGAATATTATGAAATATTACGCATTTGAAACCTCTGGAGTCAAGAAATGCACAACTGCAACATAAATGTGGAAGTCTGCATTTCAGTATGACAAACCAGATTCATTTTATATTTGGATTTTTTTTCCATCCCTTGACATGCTGAACAATCTGTTCTGAATAATCGTCTTCAGTCCCTTCTGGATACACTTTACGCAGAACATTCGAGTAACTTCCTAATATGTCAGTTTTTTTATGACTGTCGAGAGGTGTAATTGTTGTTGGAAAATGGATTAAACATTGTAGTGTAAAACATGCCTTTTGGCCATTGCCACCTTCAAGACTTTAAAAATTCTTTCAGTGCATTATAAGGTATAAACAGTTAATGCAGATTTTTTTCAGAGAGTCACGCTTAATTTCAAAGGAATTGGCAGATACCATTCTTTCAAAAAAACTATCAATTTTTGATGTACAGTTTCATTTCTAACTGGTGGTTTTACAGGCAGGTGTTGCAGCAGCTGACAATGAGCAATCAAGGGAATTTTTTCTTTTGGAAGACTTGAGTCAGTTTCATTTGTGATTGAAATATATTTATATTAGGATTTAATGTACATACTGTAAAAACATTCTTTAAATATGTAGCCGCTCAAGGATCTAAATAAATCTGGGCTGTATATTTTATATGTAATGTGCACCTATGGTTTTTATTCCTCTCCTTTAGCACCAACCCAGCAATTCCTTTCACGAACAATTTACGATGTAATAATTTCCTCCGTGGGTTCACATGTTGCCAGGAACCACACAACTAGTTTGTTATTGGTGTGTGTGCCAATATATGATTACTGCCAGGAAATGCTCCTACGCATCAACACTTTAAGAAAGGCAGTCAATGAAAAGGGTCACAGAAATAAATAATGTTTTAATTTTGTTTTACTCTGACTTTACCCAATTCCCTGATTCCAAAATGTATGACCCCAAGTGATGCAGATCATCCCAGCTATGAATTGAGTGTGGAACGTGTGACCTTTTCCATATCCTTTACTGGCTATTCCGAGAGCTAAACTGTTCTCTTAACCAATGACAACTTGACCGTTCTCATCTAGGATTCTTGGGACCTTTTACGTAGATTCAACTTCAGATGATTGCACTTTGTTGTCCTCAAATTATGAGGTGATCTTGCTATAATGCTGTTTTTGTTCATAGTTTGCAGTCTGTCTTTCAATGATGGCATAGGTCCTGATCCATGACACAAAACAGCCACCAGGGGAGGAATATCTTGAATGGCAATCAGTTCTGGAATATCATCTCTTTCTACAGTTGCTGGGCACTTTGTTACGACATGGAGACAGTCAACCTTCCTACCTCTATTTACAACACAGTAAAATTAAAACCTTCAAAGACCCTCAAAATTGACTCCAATGATTCCTAACCAGACTGCTGAAAAACCGATGTTAGACTCTGCAATAATCAATTCCAGACACTTGTTTGTATCTTAAACAAAAGATCTAGCTGCTTATTAACTTCAGTAGTCAAAAATTAAACAACCAAGTAATCTAACTGTTGTATGCTTTAAACCTCACAGACTTTGTTTTCAGCCCAATTCATACAAAAGACACAGAAGTACACTGTTTAATGGATGAATAAAATGACAAAACTAGCTAGATTACTTAAGTAGTTTTCACAATGCGTTGTTCCACAGGCATAGCTGGTGGTTTCTTGGTTCATTTTCTGAAGATGTTGATCAGGATCACGTTTAGAGTTCACTCAGATAAAGGAAATAATACTTACAACTTTGTTTTCTATTCTCTAAGCTTCCAAGAGCTGCTCTTGAGAGGTTAGGCAGGAAGCGTTCAAATCTCAATGATGTAGCATCAACAGCCAGATTATTTTTCCCGAGAAAACACAGTCCAAAACCCATTTAAACTTTGACCACTCCTGGACAGAATGTCTCTTCCTTGTTTAGAATTCAACATTTGCCATTTGCTTAAGCATAAGGTCTTGTCCACAATTGCTGGAGCTGATTCCCACATACTGACCTCATTAAAGCCAACTTCTGCTGTCTGTTCAAACATAATGCTCTTCCCCAGTAATGAAGCATCTGCAGAGCATTTTGATCAAGAACCAACTTGCAATTAACTTCCAATCCTGGCCTCACAAATAAACACAAAAGCTTGTTTGATCTGTTTCCCTTTAACAATAAGCTCTTATCCACAGTCCAAAAGTCACAATTCCCAATTCACAGCTTCAAATCAAAATTGATTAAAGAATAAAATAAACATAATGGAAAATCAGCGAGTGTTTTAACAACATGTAGTCACTAATCAGAATACAAGACATAAAGTCATGAACAGGAAATACGCATGTGGCTCTTCAAATTCATTCCATTAAGAGCTTCTGGAACACCAATTTGTGCATTGGGAATTAGGTGGCGGAACAGAAGTCTTATCACAAGTGGGAGAGTGGGATTTAAGAAAACTCTTAACAAATGGATCAGAGAAGGATTTTGGGGAGGAAATTTTAGGGGACGGTGCTTAGGTGGCAGAAGTTGCTAGCTGCAATGAAGCAGCAGAGTAATGGAGAAGTACTGAAATGAGCTTCGGCAGGAGATCCATTAGGCTTGGTGAATTTTGCAGTGGTATGGTTGAGACCCTGAAAGGAATTAAATGGATGAGAATTTTAAATTGAGAGACTTCCAAGAATAGGGAGCTAGATCAGCAATTCAGGCCACTACCTTTCTATCTTCAGTTATTAGAAGTAGAATAATTAAGACACTGTCACAAAGCATTTTCAGCACAAAAGCAGACCATTCAGCCTAATAGATTAATGGTAGTCCTCCACCCACCCTCCCTCCCTCTTTTAAGCCCATCAAAGTATCTTTACATTTCTTTCTCCCTTGTGTTTTTCTAGCTAGATAGCAGTAGGTCGTTTAGCCCATTAACCCAATGGTACCGTTCATCGAGATTGTGACTGATTTGCAATCCAAACTCCAGATATTTGCTTTGTCCCATATTATGTGCAATTTTAAAAAAAATCAGTTTTAAATTTTAAAATTAACAATTGATCTGACATTAATTGTCATTTGTGGAAGAGAGTTCCAAATTTCTCGCACCCATTGTGCGCAAAAGATTTTCCTGATTTGATGCTTGGAAGGTCTAACTCTGACATTTAGGCCTTGCCTCCTCATCCTAGACTCCTTAAGCTTCCCCTGCCTGTATCAATGCTAGTTTCATTAACAGTTTCATGTTTTAACCAGTCTCTGAATAAAGACATGTCTCCTCAATACCTTATTGGGTTAATGAGTGACAATCTGATATTTATGACCCCTTGTTCTGGTGAAACCAGAAGTGGAAATAACTTCTCTTTAATCTTACCAAGTGTTTTTATAAATTACAACCTCAATTATATGTCTGCCAACATGTACTCAGTCAGTAGCACACTTGCCTCTGAGTCTGAAGACTCTGGGTTCAGGTTCCACTCTGAAACATGAACACAAAATTGAGGTGACATCGTAATGTAAAATAGAGGGGATGCAGCACTGTCAGCAGTGACAATCTTTGAATAAAATGTTAAATTGAGGCCACTTCTAGCATTGGTTGGAAGTAAAGGATCACATCTCACAAATTTGAAGACAAGGGACTAATTTTCTGATCATTGTCATGTTGCTTCTTGAGGAAGTTTGATGTTCACAAATGGGCTGCCATATTTCTACATTGCAACATCGACTATATGTGATTGTCTATTTCTTCGGTCTTAATGTGCTTTGCGCTGAAGTCTTGAAAGGCACCACGCAAATGCAAGTCTATTTTTCTCATAGACCATTTGCATTTTTCTTCCCACCACACCTGCACCTATTATCGTGCAAAAGTAATTTTTAAATATCACCGGAGGCTGGAATGTAATTTGAAATGTAATGATTGGTCCTGGTGAATATTTTAAAATAAGAAAAAGGCACAAGTCCAAACTTGATTACTGAAAACATAAGAGCACTCTCTCTTAACTCCATCAACATCTTGTTGTCCTGTAATGATGAAGTAATTTGGCTTAGATCCATCGCCATCAAATGAATATTATAAACTGCAATAGTAAGCTTTTACTTCAGGATATGAAGTAATGGTTTAAAGAACGCCTGGGTTCTTTGATACTGATTGGTTCATCTGCATCACACCATATATTTATTTGAGAAATTATGAAGTTTATGAGCTAAAATTTTTCATAAGGTCCAAAACCTGTGACTGTACTTGGATTGTCAAAGGATGTAGAATAGAAATGTGGAATTCCTCACATAAAGGCCCATTATCGTTGCATTAAAAGTCTTCAAAACAGCCAATTTCATGTACCTTGTAAAAATAATTTCTCCTTCAATGTCAGGTGGAGGTCCCTGGGTGCCACCATTTAATTGGGTTTTCTTGTCTTAACGTGTTACGAGTAGCAGAAAAAGTTGAGAGTCTGTGTGATTTTGCTGTGCTAGGCAGAAAAACTTCAAGCTCACTTCCTTATAATAACAGCTATGTTATGACCAAAACAAATGGAGCACCTTGTGACCCACTCCTGAGGTTAAAAGAAAACATTTTCTGCAGGTAAATATTTAATGAAAGGCACCAAAGCTATAAATATGTAGGAAAGTGCTTGATTTTCTACATTTCCCTATTCCTGTTAGGGCTAATTGTTTGAATATGTACCACTTTTATTGGCAAAGTCACTTCAGTCAAGCGCAGTTTATTTATTATTAATCAAATCTATAAAATTAATTGAATAAGCTGGTTTTCTATCCATGTTTCTTTACACGATTTTCTGAAATCATAATATTTGGCAGATCATGTGCTTGTGGGTGGCTAGCTTTTGGCTATTGTTGCTGTTTACCCAATGTGTACACACTTTTGGTTGCTAAATATAGGATTTCCTCTATTTAGCCTTGTTTTGGACACTCCACCCAAATTAATTTGGTTACTACAAAATATCTTTAACTCTTTACTGCTGGAGTTGGAGAGCTTTCCCATTTCTAAAGTTTCAGTTTCAAATTCAGCTATTTGAAATTTTGGCCAAAAACAAATCTTGGTGTTTATTACAATTATTTAGAAATCTAAGCTTGGTTTGAAATAAACAGAATTTTGTCAAGTACAAAGAGGTCCAGACATGAATAATATAAATGTGGCAAATGATTTCTAAATCCAGCGTTTCATTTTGCCTTCTGACATATAAGCTTTGTTTTGAACTCAGTATAACTCGAACTGTGTATGCATGTTTATCGCAATTTACTGGTAACCTAGAATCTCGTAGAGTTCAGGTAAAATCATAAAATGAATGCATAATTTTTTAATCACATGATTTATGTGGTGTCATAGAACTGTGCAAAATTTGTTACGTTGGACGATTTCTGCAGTTGAATTAAATATCCTTGAGGAGCTGATTTTTCTCCAATCTGATTTTAAAGCTTAATGGATCACTGAAAATATGCAATTCACAGTATTGCTGCCATGCAGCAGGAAGCCAATTGGCTCATTTGTCTGCACCAGTGCTCCAGTTTATAGCTATTTGAATGCTACCACTGAATTCCTCCATCACTCTCTATCAATGCATTCCAGGCCCCAAAGACTCATGAAGATGTTTTCCTTGTAACATTTTTACTTATTTTACCAATTACTTTAAATCTCTCCCCTGTCATCCTTGAGTCTTTCACAGTTGTGAACATTTTCTCTCACTCTGTCCAGATTGTTCAAGATTTTGAACACTTCGATCAGATCCCTTCTCAGCTTTCTCTTCTCCAAGGAAAAACAGTCTCCAATTTATCTCCACAGCTGATGTTCCTTAGCCTTGGAGTATTGATAGACCTCTTCTGCACTCTCTCCAATGTCTTCTTAAACTGGGGGTCCAGAACTGGATGCAATACACTAGCTGATGCCAAATGAGTGTCTGTTATAGCGAGGTATTAAAAAATTATTTGTGGCACTGTTAATGCCAAATTATTCAAAGCAAACTCAATATTTATTTTAAGACCTCAAGCTTTCCTGCTCCTCTGATGCTGCTTGGCCTGCTATGTTCATCCAGCTTCACACCGTGTTATCTCAGATTCTCCAGCATCGGTAGTTCCTACGATCTCATTATTTATTTTTATTTTTCAAACTTCTCCATGTGTCATTGATGATGTGGTTACACAGCACAAGCACCTTTCAGCTTGATGAATAAATGGCTTTTGTAGCCAATGTGTGATGGCAGCTTGTTTGATTTTTGTGAAATCACTGATGAGCTCACATTTGTTTATAAGTACATTTTTCCTGAAGGAATTATGGATATCGAAGCACAAACACTTTCTCTCTATCATTGGCCACAGCTGAAGAGATTGTTTGTAGAGCCCAACTTGCCGGTTCACATGGAGATTAACTAATTTAGCAAAAACTTCTGATTTTGTGTGTCTTAATGGCCTGCTGTTATCTGACATTGTCTTTCCTCAGTAAGACATTGAGCTTTTTGGGGACCCTACAGTCCTCTGGACTCAATATTGAGTTCAATAATTTTAGGGCCTAAACTCTTTCATGTCCCAGACCAAACCCCACACAACAGGCCCTGTTACCCCATCTGCCGCTACACACCCCCTGTTGTTAGTCACTAACAGTCCCCATTAACAACTACTCACCCTCCCAGCCTGATCGTTAGCAACTCCTTCGTCTGTCCAACTGTCTTTCTGTCTCTTTGGGCTCTATCTTATCGTTTACTGCCCACCCCATCCACCTTCCCATTTTCAGCATATAAACTGACGTTTTCCCAGCCGCCATCAGTTCTGAGGAACAGTCACCGGACCCGAATTGTTAACTCTGTTTTCTCCTTCACAGATGCTGCCAGACCCGCTGAGCTTTTCCAGCAACTTTGTTTTTGTTCCTGATTGCTCAGAGAATATTGTTTAGATAATTCAGAGAACTTCTGAGGAAGGGTCCTGACCCAAAATATCAGCTTTCCTGCTCCTCTGATGCTGCCTGACCTGCTGTGTTCCTACAGCTCCACACTGTGTTATTTCTTGATCAGAGAATAGTAATTTTAAAAAAAATATATCCAGGGTCTGCCCTGATGCTCCTAGATCATGACTTCCACTACTTCCAGGTCCTGGAAACTCTTTTTGAAATATTGGTTGACCTAGAGATCCCATTGCCAGTGTTGCCACATTAATGTATCACATCAAATGCTGACAGAAGCATGTCTGTGTGCCGTAGTGCTACTTGAGACAACATTTTTATTCCTCTAAAAGCATACACTTACATCGATCAATTTATTTGGAGTTCTTCTTTGGAGATGCCCTCTTCAAATGATTTGGTTGGGGTTAGTTCTGTCGACCTGAGGTAATGAAGGAGTTAATTGTTTTACACAGACAAGCTACAGCAAGGCTCAAAAACAGAAATGCTGATATCAAGCCTAGGGCAAAAGATTCTAACAATATATCCCACTGACTTTATTGAGACGGTGAATGGACCCCTGTAAAACTATAACTTCAGAGAGAGAGGGCTCACATAAACTGAAAAAAATCACATCAAAATTAAATGTTATGTTAGTAATTGGCGTTGTGCTTTAGGTTTAAGTGCATAAATTTGAACCCAGTGTAGCTGTAACAATCAAAATCATCCTGTTCCTCTGCTCTGAATAGTATCTCTCAGCAAGAAAGGCATGATATTTACGGACTATTATTCCATCCCTCCAGCATCCTCATGTAAAGATTTAGATGAGTTTATTGAAAGGAACAGAAGATAACAGGCAACTTTGATTAAAATATGTCTCATGTTGCAGACTACAATGAGATGCAATGAGGCTGCTTTCCTCAAAATGCACAAATAGTTAAGCACCCCTGGAGATAGCAATTTTCAACAGAACATTACCGAGATTCCTACAAAAAGTCATTTTGCTGGCTTACCTGATGATTTATTACTAAGTTGTGATTCCCATTGCCATTTTTCTTGCTGCTTCAGGTCAGGGGCATGCATGGTTCAGATGTAACTTTATGCCTTTTTTGCATATGTTATTTTAGTTAGGGTATGGAGATTTCCCTCTTATACTCTTTAACCCCTCCTCCTCAAACTATGTCAACTTCAATAAGAAATTCAGGAGAAATCTCTTTATCCAGAGAGTTGGTAAAATGCAGACCTTTCTATCTTATGTGGAAGTCTTGAGGCAAATATTAGTGACGGATTCAAGTGGGAAAAATAATAGCTTCTGGTGACCAACCACTGGTGTTTTAGGGTTGTGATAGTTCAATGCTGCCAATCTCATTTCCACAATGAGTCTAAAGGCCTATGTAATATTCCATGGTAGAAGATAAACCATGGAGGAGGCTCAGCAAGAAAAAGCACCTGTCTCAGATAACAAGGTGTGGCAATTGATACAATTAGCTTTACATAGTTAGACATTATTCCATCAGTTAATAGTCAAATACATTATATCCATCCCCATCATGACCTTGTGCAAAACCAACTAGTTCTCTGCTCAAACACAGTATGAATCATAAGGTCGGGTCGAGCAGATACTAAGATTATATTAACTCTTTCAGAAACATTACTTTATACAACATAAGCTAAATATGTACATGTTGGAGAAGGGGTTAGAAGATTTGCCATTAGAGTAAGATAAAATAGGTTGGAAAGAAGCTTGAGTGTATTACAAATGCGGATTATTATTACTGTATATAGGACCAGTTACTGTTTTGGTGGTTGATTCTGGATGATGTTCATGGGGTTTTACTCTGAGATGAAAATATATAGCTAAACTCTTGAAACTTTATTAAAAAACATAAATTTATTTACACTAAACTAATTTTGTACTCGGTCTGAGCCAGATTCTTCTCATCAGCATGTCTATCATCATGCAGACATGACATTATCAATGGCATAGATTCCTATATTTGTTCAGGAGTTAACCCTTTACTCTATACAGTTAGGTCAGGTTATCTCCTTCTGTGGTCTTTGAATAATTATCTTATAACATACAAGTTAACAGTGGGTCAGGTAATGTTCTGTTAATTGTAATAATCCTTTTAAAAATCTATTAATCTCCCAAATACAGATGGTGTGGACATAATTTTATAACATATCACAATAAAAAAATGGTCTTTCATGGGACATATGTGCTGCAATAACTAAATCTAAATAATGAATTGTTTTACCCGGATAAATATTTAACCACATAGCCTGTCACTTCAGAGATGTAAGATCTCCGATAATACAAGGCCTGCAATAACTACAATAATAGGAATAAATGCCAATACAGAGGTAAAACTTTATTGTCCAGAGAAAAGGCTGGGGACAAGGATGTGTGTTATGGACTAATGCAGCAAAGCTTTATTTTTACAGAACTGTAGCTGATGTGTTGCTTCAAGTGCTCGTCAGTACAGTGTCTGTTAATATATTTTTCCTGTGCTGTTAATAAACAATGGCAGCTTTGTCCATCTGTTTGGGGTCAGAGGTTGTCTCCTAGAGGACAGAGTTTAACAATGATTTACTGTGGCCAGCACATATGGTCACAAAACATTACAGCATTTGGTAAACGTTGGGTTGGTGGACAGTTCTAAGCTCTGCTGGAGTAAAATTGCTTATATCCTGGCCTAAATACACATCTTGATTAGGAATGTAGTACACTTAGGTATATGTACTCACACTTTAAATCAATGTAGCATTTGATTCTCACCAATGGAAGCCATGTGTGACCCAAATATATAAAGCCACCTCAAATTGCCAAAAGTAACGCAATCTTTGGAATTTACCACTCTTCCTACATCTTGCATCAACAGTCTTTTTTTACAATGCTCATCTTTAAGAGCTGTAAATGCATAAATCTTTGGATATGTTTGGGCAATTACACATTTTCTTTTCTCTTCTCTCTTTTCTTTCATCCTTTGAAGGGATTGACAAATAGGCCCATTTTGCATCTTCTTCTGTTTGGAAATTAGCCCCAGCCATTGCGATTTTGTAGCGTTTCCTTGGGAAGAATTCACTCTGGGTGTGCCCAAAGCCATTTTCCTCTGGTCCTCTGATAATTCAATGGGTGAACATACCACATGGCCTAATGTGAAGAGGAAGGCGCCTGTTTGGATCTTTAGTCTATGGCATGTTATTTGATCTTCAGCCAAAGTGGACACATGGTACCACTATAATAAGCTAACAATCCTCCTTCTGATCACCAGCCAACAAGAGTTTTTGGAAGAGGAGTGTGAAAATTGCAGAAGTAAAATACTATAATCAACTTGAGTAACACTGCTTTTAGAAGTGTCATGATATCTGGGGCAACATTTGTGCATAATCTGCAGCATGGAAACAGTTTATTTGAACCAACACCTATCCCAAAGAAACCCACTGTCAACATACCGCCAATGTTCCTCTATTCCATTCTCGCTCACATTGACATCAAGACTTGCATTATTGCTCAAAGTCAATACTTTTGTGCCAGCAAACATATATAACGTTATGTAAAGAAATTCCTAAATTCTTTGCATGAATTGTTGGTGGCTAACTTGTATTTGATTTTTCTCCTTGTTCTGAGCTCACCTTCAAGTGGAAACATATTCCTCACATCAGCCTTTTGAACTTCTTCATAACTTTAAGGCATCTATCACATCTCGCCTTAGGCTTTGCTGTTATAAAATACAAGACATATAACAATTTTCTGATCATTATTAATCAAAACAAAAGATATGCATTTCTTTATCCTTATTTTGTTTATTCAGATTTAGACTTAAACCAAAATGGAAAAGATACCCAGCTCCCGCATCTCTCTGAGCTCCAAGCTTAGCAAACAAAACAAACAATGGTGACAAAGGGTAATGTTATGAGAGCACATTCTTCCATAACCGTGCAACAGTCCAGATGTGAGATGTTTATACATACAATTTGAATCTGTTTACTGGGACATAGTGATGGCATATTGGCCATTTGCATGAATGACAGCAGTTCCAACAATATGCAAGGAGCTCACCAAATCAAAGCAGCCTGCTTGGTTTGCACCCCATCCACTGCCTTAAACATTCACTTCTTCCACCGCACAAGCACAGTGGCAGCAGAGTGTACCATTACAAGATGTACTGTAGCAACTCTTGAGGCTTCTTCCACAGTCTACCTCCAAACTCCAACCCTCGAAGAACCATGATAGCAGCCACCTGGGAACACTACCATTGGAAGTCTCTCTCGAAGGCACATACTACCGTACCTTGGAGATATATTACTGTGCCTAAACATGACTGGGTTAAAATCATGGAACTCTCTACTTAACTATATAGATGGAACACCTTGACCATACAATCATTACTATGGCTCACGACAACTTTCTTCAGGGAAACTAGGGGTTAGCAATAACTGGCCTTACTCTTATTGCCGACCCAGTGAAGTAATACATTAAAATAAAACCTCATAGAAGAAGAGGTGGGGGAAACAGCAAAAGAAACCTAACACACCAGCACTTTTTTTTATTGAGATGTCAGATACAAATGGTGTCATGGCCTTGTTAAGACATGATGTACTCTAACATGTACTGCTTCATTGAATTGAAAGAACATCTTAACCATTCGATTTGAGCTCTGTAATCGGTGTGGACTGATGCTCTGAAATAGGTAGTGCATAAGTAACTGTTTTGAAACTATGTCACCGTGGTAAAATATAGATCATTGATTTTCAAATTCCATTGTCTGATTTTAATAGTGGGGATCTTCAAGGACTTACAGGGTTTTTAAAACTGAAAAAAAAAACACTAACTCAAAATGCCCGTAGTAATCAGCTGATGACACAGATTAGCCATCTTCGTGAAACCACTGAGGAAGAATCTAACTGCTCTGAGCGTGGTAATTGCATTCTTATCAAAAGATGCTGAATCAAGTCAAGCCAGGTGTGAGGAAACCTTCAAATCTTATTTTGATATGCATCTGCGTGATAAGTTTCGCACACTGGAGATGAAAGACATCACTTACAATTATCCAGTTTGAAAAAAAGGAATTCAAGCATTGGAATGCACAGACAAACTTGTATTTCAGGGACCTGCTTTTGGCTGGGCAGACGGTATGAATTGTGACTGGAACCAACTGGAAAAAGTTCTGTTTCTCTCAGTCGTTCACTAAGGGAAAGAGCCCAGCAACACAGCTGATTAAAAGAAACACCAGACCATCAATAACTCAAAGGACAACTGAGATATTTGCTCCTGTTGAAGATGCAAAATATTATTTCAACAAGCTAAGAAACTTTATGCTTCATGTACACTCTAAGGACTTTAAACTGTACATTCCTGTCGTTCTCCTTTTGAACTGGACACTATCCTCTTTCAGCATTGTAGCTGCATGCGTGTCTGTTTGACACAAATTTTTGTTATTTTTCTCAGGGTTAGCAGATTGAAACAAACAATATCCTTAGGGGACTTGACAGGGAAGGTGGGGATTAGTAATTTCCTCATCAGGGAGAGTCTAAGACCAGAGGGTATAAACTCAGGGTAAGAAGTCAAGAATTAAGACAGAGATGAGGAGGTATTTCTTCGCTCAGAGGGAAGTGAGTCTGTGGAATTATTTACAAGAGTGGGCAGTTGAGGTGGGTCGTTAAAGGCTGAGATGGACATTTTTAATCAGTAAGTGATTCTAGAGTTGTATGGGAAAGGCATGGAGATGGAGCTGAGAATTAGCAGATCAGCAAAAATTGCTTTGAAAGACAGAACAAACTCAATGGGCTGAATGGCCTTCTTCTTTTCCTCCATCATATGGTCTAATAACAAAACAAAACCTTGCAATGGCTCTGTATTGCTTCTGGTGAACTATATAATGGCATTTTACATGGTCAGGGGTATAGCCTTGTGCTAAAAAGGCAATAATCCTTGTTACCTCCAGTTAGGGACGTTGAGGAGTAGGAGGCTTATTCGCCCCTCCACACCCAGGCGCAACAAATATGATTAGGTATTACAGACATACTACTTCACTTTAACAGAAATATGAAACAACCAATAATTACCAAAATGCTTTCCCCCTGCCTACGTCCAATTTCTCCTGGCTCGATTTAGTTGATGACACTCTCCTGCCTCTGAGTCAGAAGATTTGATCTTCCTGCATGAGCTTGTGTTCATAAACTATGCTGTTTAGTGCTGGAGTAGTGAGGCATTAAACAGAGGCTTCAGCTTTGTGTTCCATTGCTTCAGATGATGTTAACAATCCCTTGGCATCCATGAATAAGAGATGAGGAACCTCCCGGTGAACTGTGTAACACTCTTTCTTCAAACAATACCTTTGAATTAACTTGGCTTTTTTGATTTGTGGGCCTTTGGTATGCATGAAATGCTGCTACATTTGTTACACAACAAAAGTCACTGCATCTCAAATTGACTGTACATGTTCTTAAGACATTGCTGGTGTGTGACAACAAATCCAAGTCTTGCTTTCTTCAGTGGATCCTTACCTGTCTGTCACATATTACCTATTAGATTTTACAATTAGCCTCGTTCCATGACAAAAGAACAAAACTGTTGGCATTGACGCCCATGTTACTGCTGTGATCTGCAAAATCCAGTAGTGTACCAGGGGAATGTACTTTGCTTCCCTGGCGACAACTTGGCATTGATCGAAAGCTTGAAAAATCACAGTCAAAAAACGATAGTAGTCTTCATGAAAGTGGATTCCAGAAAGCTGCGAGTTTGATCCAGTTAGTGTATTTACAAGATACTTATGTTAAATGATTGACTATTCCTTCAATTCATAGTTCCCAACATGAACAAAAAGACAATCAAGATTTACAATAGTTTGACCTGCTACGTAACCTGCCCAAATTTGCAAAAACCTGGCTTCCTTCTGGATAGCAACACCATGTTTTGTATTAGTGAATATAATCCTCCACATCCAGAATTACGACAAAAATAATTGTTCCTTTGAGCTGGTCAAATTTAAAGTGAGTGTAGATTCTCAAAAGCAAATTATTGCAGTGCTGTAATACTGAAATAAAAACATAAAGTACCGGTAAAATTTGGGAGATCTGGCTGCAGCTATGGAGAGAAAAACAGAGTTAATATTTTGAATCTGATGCAACTCTTTTTTGAAACTGGCCTTATCAAACACAAGAAGGGAAATAAAAAACAATGCAAGTGAATAAGCCAAAAGATTAAAACAGAAATGCTTTTAGATAGAGGAGCAAACCTTCTTCAAAGTGGGCATTCCTGGAAAAGAAGTGGCAGTGAATTAAACACACAAATAGAAGCAATATATTGTGAATGCTGCAGATCTGAAGTAAAAACAAAAAGTGCTGGAGGAATTTGGCAGGTCAAGCAGGATCTGTGGAGAGGGAAACATAGTTAACATTTTGAGCCTGAGATGGCATTTCTTTGCAATCTCTTGGCAATGCCAAAGAGGATTTCCAGCAAGAGGAAGGCGACAGCAAATGATTTTCTGGTTGTGGTTTCCAAAATCCTCTCCCTGTTGGTGAGACTTTGAACAGCTAAACCCTCTTCCTGAAAGCCTAGACTTCACAGGACCCCAGATCTTGGCTGAACCTGTCTATATGTGCCTGCAGCTGCCCATCTTGCCCCCATCCAGCTCCTGGCATAGGAAGAAACTATTCATTAAGGTCGCCTCCTTGATGGAAGGGCGCCCCTGACCATAGATAAAACCTTTCATTCATTACCCCATTCCCAACCATGATTCACTGTATCCCCCCCACCCCATTATGAATACAGTTGTCCGCTTTAACAATTTATCCCCCATTTCCCCTAGCTGGTAGTTCTCAATTCCCACAAATAGTTTTTCCATGGTAACTGCCTCTACCGCACTCCTTGCACCCTTGCCCATTTTCCCTTTAGCTTCTCTGGGTAGACCTGATGAACTGACCATGGCCCAGTCACTTGAGTGACCTGATTGGACGATCAAGAAGTGTCCAGTCCCCCGACTAATTCCCAGTCCCCTCATTGATTCCCAGTCCTCTGACTAATTCCCAGTCCCCTCATTGATTCCCAGTCCTCTGACTAATTTCCAGTCCCCTGACTGATGCCTGTATATGTGCTTGACTGCGTTATCCTTGTTGTGTTTGCAATGTACGCTGCTGGCACACGGTGGAGGTGTGAGATTGATGTTACACATTGCCGTACAACAGGATAGATGCCCCTTTGACTGAGGACTACTGAGCAGCAAGACAAACTGCCTGGCTGTTTGGCTGCACCAATAGGGAGGGCAAGGAAAGTCATGGATGCTTTTACTATGTAGGTAGCTGCTAGGTGAGTGAGAGAGCAGCCCCAAGATGCCAGTCTGGCCCAACCTGTGAGCTGGATGCCTGTTCATGTCACAAAGTGCCTGTGCAGCAGCCTTTCAATGCTAGTAGCTAGTGTGCCCTGAAATGCAGATCTCGGCTTCCCGAGTGTCCTGTAAGTGAATCGGGGACGTGCCAGGATTTCAAGGGACTGACTAATTTCAGATACCAATATCTATAGGTGAGGGGTGCATGTGGCTAATGCCCATGGATTAGGCCCAAGATGCCATCTCCTTCGAGTTCCTTTTGAGCCAATGGTGAGCTGAAGTCCCTATGTACCCGCTCTGACTTCCAAGTTGAGAATTAGCTTTAAACTATCAAGGCAAAATGTACAGCTCATAAGGTTGTTAACAAGTACTAATCTCCCTTAATAGACAACTCACCACTACCTAGTGAGAATCTTTCCTCATTGCCTCATACAACGTTAAAAGATGCAATGAGTTTCTTCCAACATTGAGAAGGTTTTGCCACACTTATTGAGCGATTTTGCCATATTTCTTGCCCTAGCCCATGTCATTCAGGCTCCTATAAGGTTTTGTTCAAGGTATTGAATGTAACTTTGTTGTTTCAAGTGGCAATTCCTGAAAATTAATGACATGATTTTGTAGGTTTGTCTGATTTTTTTCTCAATGAAGGACACTGGCCTGCATTGTGCTCAGAACATGCAGACCTCTCCCAGAGCCTTGAGCTGGTGGCCTGGAGCTGACCTTGATGTGGCTTTTGTAAATTGTACTTTTCAGAATTTAGGCTTGTACTCCAAAAAGTCAAACGTCAATGGGTTACATTTCAGGTCTTTGTTTTATTTTTGATAGACTTGTTATTAATTTGAAGGGCAATGCATCTTTAAATTGTAGCATATACTTTGCTTGGAAAGCTGAATAGAGGAAATGCCATTTGCCAAGAGAATAATGAACTGATGACAGACAGCTTATTTATTCAGTGAGTCCCTTCAGACAAAGACCTGTGCTTTGCTTGAAATTATCCAAACTGATTTATGGGGAAATGTCTGACCACAGCAGCTAGCACACCATAAGTCTGCCATATGTATGATTTACATCTGGCAGACACTTCCGGTCGCCCTTTCATTTCTGAATGCTGCTGGCTGGTGTAAATGGATTCCCGCAGGTTATGATAATGATATTATAGCAAAGAATTAATTATGATGAAGTAAATTGTTGAGTTTAATCATTTTAGCACCCGAAGCAAAGGCCAAACTATCTGGTACTGCAGTGCTAGATCTACATGCTTTTAAATATGTATACATATGGTTTTTGTCAGAGCGTGTATACAAGCAGACAGTAATGCTTACAACAATTGAAGGCATTTACAGATTGATCTCATTAACACAGAATATCTGACTTGAAACTGCCATTGTTTTCTGTAAAAAAGAGAGACTGTAATCTGAGCAATTGGAAACCAGAAGAAGAGTTTACCAATGTGGAACAGCAAGGAATTTCTCCCGAACTGTCCTGATTAATTGGCGGATGCTTCTTGGAATTATTATTCCTCTAGGACAGGACTGAACTCCTGATTTTATTTCATGCATTATTGGGAAATACATATAGCAATAAGTCACGCCACAGCTAGTTCTCATTGTGAGATTTATTTTGAGAATGAAGAGTTAAAAATATGTCTCATTGGCACTTTGCACATTGTTTTTTAGAAGAAGACAATCCCAATTAGAGAAAATTGTTTCATTTTCAACTCAATTTCTCCACCTCCTTATTCAGGACATTCTGATCAGTGTGTAAGCTATAAGCAGACAGCAAACTTCAGCCAAGAACTCTTCCTTTCATTTTCATCTCTCCTGTCTCTACTTACAGAGTTCAGCTGATCAACTCAGGGTAATGGTAGATAGCAGGCACTTTGCATCATTGCTCATTCGACGAGAACTTTGATTTTGTTTGATTAACATCGTGTGATATTCTTTATACAAACATTAAACTTGTTGATGCTTTTCATATCCAAGTGAAAGGCCCGTCACAAAAATAAGCTGTTTCCATTTAACCCCCTGGACATTTAATAGCCAGTTTCTGGTATTGTTACTTGATTAGTTTTTCACTAATAACTAGCATGATATTATCAGAAGCAAACTACTGCTGACTCAGTTCCGTGAAGCTTCAAGAAGTTTTGATGTTTTAAAATCCAATGGTGTATGTTGCCCAAACATGACTGAATAATTTTGAAAATGTTAAATTCTCCAACATTTTCTTGCCTCATGAAATGCAAAAGGTACAAATCTCCACTTCCAACATTGGAAATAAAATTATCTTGCTTAGAAATTATTTCTCGACTAAGTCTCATGCTCTCTGCCATCTCATACTCATGCAGAGAAATCGAAATCCCAGTTAATGCAAAGGATTACAGTCATTTGTTTCTAAATCAGAAATAAAAATACTTTGTCAAAGCAAAACTCTGACAAAAACCATTGAGGAGCTTTGGGTGAGAAATATAAGACCTCTGGCCTGGTGGTGTCAATGGATCTTTTGGAAGCTGGAGGAGTAATATGCATGAAAGAAAAACAACATAAAGAGCTTGGATCTGTCATTTTTTTCAAAGTGACACTCCACTCAGAATTTGAATTTTTTGAACTCTAAATATTTCCAAATATGCAGATTTGGAGTCGGGCCAAACAACAAATGGAAACCGGGAGGATTAAACAGTATTGCTTAAAATATGCTGGATGGTTTTCTAAAACTCTAGCAATGTTTTTTCACCACTGATTACATGAGGTTTAATATCCTTTAATTTTGGTTGTTGTCTTTAGATATTTGCACTTAGGTAACCCGTCCATATAATTTTTTTTTGAAGGCTACAAATGTTGTTGCTCCTTAAATTTGAGAGTCAAACCAGACACAGAACTGCTCTCTTTTTTCTCAGCTGTTTTCTTTTCTGGTATTTATTTAATTTATAACTTGCTGTTCACTGTTATCTCTGTTCGATCACTTTCTGCCCTGACTTTCTTATCTCTTTCGCTGGATTCGTTCATTCTTGGTCCCTATGTGTAATATTATGTTCCCGTTGTTCCCACAGTTGCTGCTAATCTTTAATATCCTTTTTCTTTTACGCTCTAAACAAAGGGCCAGGGGATGGAGACCTGGGAACAGTAAGGACCTGGAATAAAATTAGGAGCTAGTGCAACCTAGTTTTGGGAAGATAAGGAACTCATACAGGCAGTGATTTTAGAAGTCAATTTTGGAATTAGTGCTTCATTTTTGTACCTGTAATAGGCTGGCTGTACAAATCAACTTGACGAAGCTATCATAGTGGCTGTAACTCAGCATATTTTCCTTAATCATGCAAACTACTGAAATGGAAAGGAAGGCCCTACAGTAGTTGTAGTGATGTGGGTTTCCAAAAGACATTTGCTAAAGTTCACACAAAACGTGCATAAAATTTTGACTTATTTAGTTGGACATAGTATATTCTTCCACTGAGAGAACAGAGAGTTGGGATAAACTGGGCCTTTTCAAGTTGGTGCTGTAACTAATGGACAACCACCTGGGTCAGCATTAGGCCCTCAGCTACTTACAATTTATCTTAACTGTTCAGATGAAGAGACTGAGAGTGATGTATTTAAATTTTTTTATCAACACAGAACTAGTTGAGAATGTAGATTATGAGGAGGATATAAAGAGGCTACACGTAATAGACATACCAAGTGAAGTACAGTCTGAGAGGTGTGAGATTATTCAGTTCCGTGATCAGAATAGAAAAGTGGAATATTTTTTAAAAGGCAGGAAATTTTTAAATGTTATTGTCCACAGAGATTAAGCAGCATTCACACAAGGAACATAGCACCAGGTATAGTAACCGGTTGAGATGTCAGCCTTAATTTAAAGGGGCTGAAGTACAAGAATAGAAAAATCTCAACAAAATTCATGAAAGGCAAGTGTCAACCAGAGTGGATAGAGGGGAGCTCTTAGTAGGTCCGTTGTATTTGGACTTTCAGAAGGTGTTCAACAAGGTACCTCACAAAAGATTAAGTCATAAGATAAGAGCCTATGATGATTGAGGTAGTATATTGGCATGGATAGAGAATTTGCTAAAGGGGAGGTAACAGCAAATGGGGATAAAGGTTTCTTTAACAGCTTGGCGACCTGTGACCAGTAGGCTTCCACAGGGATTGGTTCTGGGACCACAACTGTTTACAACATATATTAATGACTTGGAGGAAGGAAGTGAATATACTATACACAAATTTGCAGATGACTTAATAAAAGGTGGAAAGTCAGGTTGTGAGAGAGATACAAACCATTTATGAAGAGATATTGATAAATTAAGTAAATAGGCAAAAAGTTGACAAGTGAAGTAAATGTGGGAAAATGTGAAATTGTTCATTTTGGAAAGGAGAACACAGAACTTAATATTATTAAAATGGAGAAAAACTGCAGAAATGGAATTTGGGCCCTTTATTCAAGGTGGTTAGTATATAAGAGTAGGGAAATCTTACTGCAATAGTACAAGGTGATGTTGAGACCACGTCTGGAGTACTGTGACCAGTTTTGGCCCCCTTATTTAAGGAAAAATATAATTTCATTGAAGGTTCACTAGGATGAACCCCCGGTGTGAAGGATTGCCTTATGGGCAAATGCTAAACAGGTTGGGATTCTACTCACTGGAACTTAGAAAAATGAGAAGTGATCTCATTGAAATAACTGGATTCTTAAGGGACTTGGCAGTGTAAATACTGAGAGGATGTTGCCCCTCATGGGGCCATCTAGGATCAGAGGACATGGTCTCAGAATTAAGGGGTGTCAATTTAAAACTGAGATGAAGAGAAATTTCTTCTCTCAGAGGGTGGGAGTCTTTGGAACTTCTTTCCACAGAGGTCTGTGGGGCTAGAGTCCTTGAGATTATTTAAGGCTGAGATAGAGAGATTCTTATCAGTCAGAGAATTAAGGGCTATGGGGAAATGGCAAGAAAGTGGAAGTGAGGAGTGTCAGATCAACCAGGATCCTATTGAATGGCAGAGCAGGCTCAAGAGGCCAAATAGCCTACTCCTGTTCCTATTTCTTATGGTCTTATGGTCTTCATTGTAAAGGGCTTTGATAACACCACGCCTGGAGTATTATGATTCAGTAAAAATGAAGGAACCGATAGGTATTCTAGTCAGGATCTGGTGTGGCTTGGAGGTATTGATGTCCCCCTATTATTCTTCTTGCAGAGGCTGTGGAATAGTCAATTTCTTTCAAAGTAAGTAGTGTGTTACCCAGTATATCAGCAACCTGTTTCGAATACAGTATAAATTGTTGCTCCCTTTGAAATTTGATATTCTTGTAGCTGTACTAATGGTGAGTGCAAGACAAAAATTGTTTGACAGTTCCCAACAGGGTCCCAACCTGAAATGTCAGCTTTCCTGCTCCTCTGATGCTGCCTGGCCTGCTGTGTTCCTCCAGCTCCACACCTTGTAATCTTATTTTTGACAGCATGTTTCTTTTTTCAGCAAGGCTCAAATCGTGAAGTGGAAAGAAGTGTATCAAATCTGAGTTTTAGTTTTCTTCCCAATATGCCTGATAGCCTCTCTGTGGCGTAGAAAAGCAATCATATTGTAATACTAACATTCAGCCCAGCAGATTGGTAGATGCTGGGTCATGGTCCTCGTTTGATACTGAATTAGCGGATCTCAGCAGAAGCAACTGTTGGAAGTGACACAAATAGCCTCAGTAATGACAGGCTAAGGAAGGGATAAAATTGTCAGGACTTGGAGTACCTCTTTGTAATCCAATGACTGATGCAGGAGAGTGTACATGTGAGCACACAGGGTTACTTGGGCTGATCTGAAGGTGACTCTTGTACAAGAAAACTATTATGGGCATCACTAGAAGAGGACAGCAGCAAAAAGCTGCAAACTTGGGAGAAAATTGGAAAAGCAAACTCTGAAGTATTATTTAAAAAGATGTGTGCACTAGAGCAGATTGTTGATATAATTAGGGCAATAGAACAAGACGATGAGGTGGTGAAGAAAGCACATGGGATATTTGCCTTTATTGAATATAAGGGCAGGGAGGTAACAGTGGATTTGTGTAAGATGTTAGTTAGGTGACAGCTGGACTACTGTGTGCAGTTCTGTTAGTATGCTATAAGAAGAATGTGCTTACTCTAGCAACAGTGTGGAGGAGATTCACAATGTCTTTTAAATGTTATAATTGTACCAGCACTACCACTCATCTTGGCAATATGATCAAAAGTGTTCCAAAATATAGACTTTTTAAAATCTGTAAATATATTTTATTTCTATCTTGACCCAATCAGAGTAATTTATTATACTTCAAGAAAATTTAGATAAGTACCTGAATAGGAAAGGTTTAGAGGGATATGGGTACAACACAGGCAAATGGAAGTAGTTTAGTTTGGGAAACTTGGTTGGCATGGACAAACGGACTGAAGAGTCTGTTTTCATGCTAAATAACTCTATGATTATGACTATGACCAGGATGTTTCAGTGATGAAGGAAGACTAGAGAGCCTGTTTTCCTTGATGCAGAGGTAGCTGAGGTGCAAATTGATTGAGGTATACATGATTCTTAAGATAAGGTAAACAGGAAGAAGTTTTCCCCATAGTTAAAGGATCAAGAAGCTGGGAGGCAGAGATGAGGAAGCATTTTTTCTCTCAGACGTTTGTGAGATTTTGGAATTCCCTGCCTCAAAAAGCAGTGGATGCAGAACCTTTAACTATTTTTAAGGTAGAAGGAGCTAAGATTCTTTGTTTCCGAGGATTTGGAGGATCTGGAAGAATGCAATGGTGAGGCTAAAATCAGATCAGACATTTTCTAATGGAATGGCGGAGCAGGCTGGAAATTCCAAGTGTCTACAATTGTTCCTTGTTTGTACGTTTGCATGATCTTATGTTTGTTTGTATTCGAATTAAAGGGCAAGATATTTATAGGGATTTAAGGAAGACATTTTTCACTCAGAGGATGGTGGATATTTGGAGCTCACTGCCTGGAAGTGTGGTAGAGGCATAGAACCCTTACAACACTGAAGGAGCATTAAGATGAACACTTGAAAAGCCATAGCATACAAGGTTATGGGTCAAGAACTGGGAAATGGGACAAGAACAGATAACAGATAATGGGAACTGCAGATGCTGGAGAATCTGAGATAACAAAGTGTGGAGCTGGATGAACACAGCTGCCCATCAGCATTTTCAGAGCACAAAAGCTTCTGAGATAACAAAGTGTGGAGCTGGATGAATACAGCAGGCCAAGCAGCATCTTAGGAGCACAAAAGCTTTTGCGGTCCTGAGATGCTGCTTGGCCTGCTGCATTCATCCAGCTCCACACTTTGTTAACAAGAATAGACTGGCACAGACGCAATGGGCTGAAGGACCGCTTTCTGTGCTGTATGATGACTTGTAGCTGTGGGTGGAATGCAAGAAATAATCTTGAGCAGAAATATAGCAAAATCATGTATCTGGGGCTCAAGTAATTGTCATCCTGCGGACCAACACTGGAAAAGAAATGTCCTGGTAATCATTGCTCCTGTGACCAATTGGTTAAGCATGCTATTATTGTGAAAATTATATTATAGGTCTGGTAGAACAAATGATTAAGCTGCTTGACACTCATTATCGTGACACTCATATTACTGAGATTCATTAACTTTTGGTGGGATATTTATTGATACTGCAAGTGAGACAAACTTCTTAAATGTTTGGTAGATGTTGTCATTTCAGTCCCATGAATAACTCAGTGGTGCATTGGGAGAGGGATGACTGCGCTGGCGTGGCATACGAAAGTAAGTAAGTGCAATATTTCTTTGGGAGGCACTTTAAAGCAGCTCCCCAGAGGATTGTTTCTCATTGAGGTTTGCTGTTGACCATGATGAGGACTCACAAGATCCCAACTCAGCTTTGGTATTTAAAGATCAACCTAAAGATCAAGACATTTGGAGTTGGAATCAACAGAAGCCAAAATATGAGAGTGGATTCAGAGGCTCCAAGACTGCACCTGGTTTAGTTATGGATTCACTGATATACTGTTGGCATAGGGACGCTGTGGTGTAGTAGTGGTGTCCCTATCTCTGGTCTAGGAGGCCTGGGTTAAAACCACACCTGTACTAGAGGTGAGTAATTTCGTTGATCTGGAAATATGTGTAACATTGGGATCACGGTTTCAACCACGATTCCATTGATGTACCGTTGTGATCAGGGAGAAACCAGAGCATGACACTTTACATCCATGGGAAGTCAGACGCAAAACACAACCCCGAGCCCCTGCTCATTTGGATTGCTTCCATCGCAGACAAAGTTTGTATCCTTGCTTTTCCTGGTGAGCCACTCATTGCCTCCCCAAATATTTGTGGTTTCTTGACTGGGAAATCCTGGCTATGTCTCCAGCAAAGCCCTGCTAGAATCAACAAATAAACCTGTTGAATTTAACATGTAACCACCAGGTCCAGCAGATCACAAGTTTTCTTCTCGGTTCCTTTCAACACCTGAAGTGATAAACCGAACCTTCTGAAACACTACTGTTCAGACTTGACAACGAAACATCTCTTCTAAATATTCTGCTCCTTACCTTAAATCTATGCATCTCTCCAAAAAGGGGAAAAAGTCTCTTCCTGTCTACCCTATCTAACAATATTTTAATAATTCATAACTAGCTTGTGGAAATTATAATTTTCAAAAATTTTGAAATCCAGGACCTAAGTGACACTACTGTGACAACCTATGTCAAGCAAAATGGGCAAACCATTTTCCACAGTTAGATTTGATAAAATCAGAACTCTGGAAGTGTTTTTAGCATGCTGTTAAAAATTGTGTTTACTCCAAACACAGTGTCAAGGAGTAAGATTGAGGTGGGATGCTTATATTTTGTGTACAGCAACAAATGGGAACAAATTCACCCATAATATGGCTTCTGCTTACTGTGTAAACAGGAGAAAAATACTGAATCTTTGATGGAATCCTAATGTTGTAAGCCATTGCTAACTTTGCTTTCCCACCAGGCCATTGGAAATAACTGAGGCAAGTGCTGTATGTGAAGTTCAAGCAGCTACAATATGACAGCCCAGCACAGAATGGTGGCTTACTCCTGCTTTTCTTGCTGTCATGATGCACTGGGGAGAAAGTCTGATCAATACGTCTCCATACACAACCTTTGGCTTGGTTCTAATTGATTCCCCCAAACTATTGTGACTTCTCTGAACTTAGTTTCCAATGTTCTGTGACCTATAGCTGATGGTGCTGTTTTATTTAGTTTGGCCAATTTTCTGTCAGGCCCAATTTCTCCAGTTGTGAATCAATTTAGAATGTCCAATTTTGGGCCCGTTGTTACATGACCGCACTGCCTTACCTACAATGGATGTCATACTGGGACTGGTCTTTGGCGGATAACTCAGGAAGAAGTCTACTTGAAGCTAATGTGTCGGCTTCCAATATGGTAGCCCCAACATCCTTTCTATGATCACAACGACAATTGTACTGACCCAGGATCTTTAGCGGCTAGACACATCACATGGCCATAATAAAGAAAAATGTGACAGTAAGCCAAAGGAGGAAATACTTGAGCAAATGACAAAGTGTTTGCACAAAGAGTTGAGTGGCTTGTTAAGGGAGGAAAGTGAAGTAGAGAGGCAGTGGGGGATCAGGGAGATAATTCCAGGTTTAGGGCCCAGGCACAGTCATCAACTGTGGAATGATTCAAACTAGGAATGCTCAGAAATCAGAATTATAGGAACACAAATATCTTGGATGTTGTGTGGCTGAAGGAAGTTACGGATAAAAGGTGTAGAGGAATTCAAAAATGAGGATGGAAAATTTTAAAAGTGAAGAATCGCTTAGTTGGCAGCCAATGTAAGTCGGGAGGCAGAGAGGCAATTCATGAAAGGGATTTGTTGTATGTTGAGGTTCAGGAGCCAGAGTTTCGAATGCCTCACATTGACAGAAGGCAGACATGGGAGACCAGCCAGGATATATCACGAGAGTCTAGAGGTAATTGGGCCAGATGGCTGTTCCATAATTTTTGTAAGTAAATATAATTCACATTCAAAATCCCAAAATCAACTCCAAAAACTGTGCTTAATGAGCCTTGCTGGATGCTGTAGCTGGGGTGTTACGGCCATTCAGTTTCTGGGGCTTGGGAAAGGGACATATCTGCTAGATTCAATTTTGACTAATTTTTTTCAGTGGTACATCAGAGAGTCACAGAGCCGTTGGCAGCACAGGATGCACCCACTTAGTTCCCGTAAACCTCTGCTAGCTCTCTGTAGACTAATCCAGTCAGACTGTTCTCTGTATCATCCATGTAGCTGAGTTTCCATCTAATTTCCTTTTGAAATGATTGATCATTCACTATGGCAGTGAATTTCAGCACATTACCACTCGCTGTGTAAAAACAATTCCCATGCCACTGCTCCATCTCTTGTCCAAAACTTTACATTGATGTTCCCTTAACCTCGTGCCACTTTTTTGCATGAAGAGTTGTATTTAGTCCATCCATCATTGTCTTGTGCATCCCTCTCAAATCTTCCTTTAATCTTTTTTACTCCAAGCATTTGGCAATCCACTTGGCTTTATTCATGAAGAAAAAGCAATTATGTTGAGGTACTAAAAGACAATGGAAGCTTTGTGTGATTCAGATCTTTCTCACAGGAAGAGGGATATAATCAAAGTTGTATACTCTAAAACGTCAAAAATCAAATAACAGCAGGCAACACGTGGGTGTGTAAAAAATGGCCTTGGTGAATTTTCTGGCCTGGTTGATGATATTTCCCAAGACAGTAATCTAAATGAATGTTACATAGTCATGAAACTAAATTATTGAATTTCTACCTGCAGCTTAAAAAAAGCCCTTCTCAAAGTTTAAAAGGTGCAACTATGAAGATTGGAGGGGAGAGACTCCGTTTAATGCTGGCTGCCAAGCAAAAATATCTGAGCTTCTTCCAGTCTACAAAGAGAAATCAATTTACTTCAGTTTATCCTGAAAACCAGCCATGTGGATTGCACTGAAACTCATTTGATTTGGTCCATATAAAAAATGTGCAGGCCAATTTAGACACGTCAAGCACCACAGATGTGAACACTAGCCCTTTAAAATTGGAATTTGAACTCTTTCCAACTCACACTAGACAGTAATATAATCTGCAACAAATTACTGAAAATTGACTGAAAAACTATTATCATGTGGATAAGGATTCAGGCAGTTATTCTTTTTTCCACAGAAACCAGTGAAGGTTGGCTCATGATCTATTCAAGGTTGATTTTTAGACAAATTTTTAATCTCTAACTGAGTCAGGAATTGGGGTGGTCATGGCAAGAAGGTGTGGCAGAGGAGGTTGTGGGCAGGCAAGTAGCATTCAGGGCACAATCAGATCATTCATGATCTTATTGAATGGGACCATTTTTGATGGGTTGAATGGCTTATCCTTCTCCTTTTCGAAATGATCCTATCATTTCTATAGAGAGAAAGAGAGCAGTGAGTGTATATTACCATAATGTCACAATGTGGGATGTTAACTGTACCCGCATATCTTATAAATTAAATTGACAATTGTTCTTTGGGAAAATGAAGATTTTTTTTCCCTTCAGTGTCAGTTTTTTATTAATGTAGTAAGTTAACTGTTTCTTTACTTAGACATGCTTAGTTTTCCTCTGATAATTTGGTAATTTACTTGGCTTTATTCATGAAGAAAAAGCAATTATGTTGAGGCACCAAAAGACAATGTTAACAAGACTGATTTAATTTTGACTATCTTAATCTTACACTGATCTCTCTGATAATGGGAACTGCAGATGCTGGAGAATCCAAGATAACAAAGTGTGGAGCTGGATGAACACAGCAGGCCAAGCAGCATCTCAGCAGCACAAAAGCTGATGTTTCGGGCCTAGACCCTTATCACTGATACAATTTTAACTCCACTGCAAAGCCTCTTCCAGGGATGCCTAACCTGAAGAAGTTACCCTCCTCCATCTGGACCAACCTCAGGGAATCTCTCTCCCACTGCAACTCTCTTGTCCATCTTTGATCTGCCTCCCCCTCTCTCCCTATTTATTCCAGTTCCCTCTCCCCATCCCCCTCTCTGATGAAGGGTCTAGGCCCGAAACGTCAGCTTTTGTGCTCCCGAGATGCTGCTTGGCCTGCTGTGTTCATCCAGCTCCACAATTTGTTATCCTGATCTCTCTGATGTGGTCCTACTGCATTGAAGATCTTCATTAGCTCAAAGAACAGGTCTTCATCTTTCAATGGAGCACTTATGTCCGGGGTAAGGAGTTCAACAATTTTAAATCATGACCTCAACTCCACTTTATCATTTTTCTTTGTTTCATTATTTTGATACTCATCCAGGATTGTTGATCAAATAGGAAGACTGATTACTACCTGAATGGCAATAGATTGGTAAAGGAGAAAGGTACATCGAGACCTGGGCTTCCGTGAACACCAGTCCCTGAAGTTAAGCATGCAGGTGAAGCCGGTGGTAATGTAGGCAAATGGAGGGAGCAGGGATGTCATTCTGCAGCTATACAGGGCCTTGGTGAGACCACACCTGAAGTATTGTGTGCATCTTTGGTATCTTTATCTGAGGAAGGATCTTCTGGCTGTGAAGGGTGTGTAACAAGGATTTACCAGACTGATTCCTGGGATAGAAAGACTGGTGTCAGGGTGGCATGGCGGCTCAGTGGTTTGCACTGCTGCCTCACGCCAGCCAGGGTCATGGTTTCATTCCAGCCTTGAGCACCTGCCTATAAGAAGAAGCATCCTCTCCACATCTATAATGTCAAGATCCCTCAGAATCTTATATGTTTCTAAGAAATCACTTCCTATTCATGTAAAATTAAGCAGATACAAGTGGAGCCTGTTCAATCTTTCCTCATTAGACGACCTGCCTCCTCCAGGGACATTGGGAACTGCAGACGCTGGAGAATCCGAGATAACAAGGTGTAGAGCTGGATGAACCCAGCAGGCCAGGCAGCATCAGAAATTTCTGAAGAAGGGTCCAGACCTGAAATGTCAGTTTTCCTGCTCCACTGATGCTGCTTGGCCTGCTGTGTTCATCCAGCTCTACACCTTGTTATCTCTGTCTCCTCCAGGTACTGGTTAGGTAAATTTTCTCCAAACGTCTGCAGATATAACCTTCCTTAAACAAGATGACCTGTACCATGCACAGTACTTCAGATGTGGTCTCATCTGTGTCCTGTAAAACTGAAGCATACCCTTTCTACTTTTGCTTCCAATTTCCCTTCTAATAAATGATACCATTTGGTCAGCTTTCCTGATTACTTGCTCTACCTGCAATACAATGTTTTCTGATTCTTTCATTAGAACACCCAAATCTCTCCATCTCAGAGCTCTGCAATCTCACCCTTTAGATAAAACACTTCTAAAATTTTGCCAAATTGAACAATTTCACATTTTTCACATCATATTCCATTTGCCAGAACTTTCCCATGCATATAACATATCAATATCTTTTTATAGATTTCTTATGTCTTTTTAGCTACTTACTTTCCTATCAATTATTGTGTCATCGAGAAATTTGGCATCCAAATCTTTTGTCACTTCATCAGTCATTTATTGAAATTTCAAACAGTTGAAGTTCTAGCGTTAAATATTCCTGCTCTCTGCTTCCTATTAGAAAGCCAATTTTCTATCTAGGTGTTACTCTCTGCCACATGGGCTTTTATTTTATGCAATAACCCATGATGTAGCATTTTACCAAATGCTTTCTGGAAATAATGAGGATCTACAGCAGGCTAGAATTAGAAGAGACCAGAAAGCTATCTGTGTAGGCCTGAAAGAGATTCACAGATAGAGATGGGGATGATATGTCAGGGCTTCGGGTCTCTAGAACAAGCTTGTGATGATATCTCAAAACAGCAAATCCTCACATAACATTGCGCAGTATGAGTGGTGTTAGAACCTTTGAGGATAAGAATGTATTAAGAATATATGATCAAAGAAGATAGTTACATCAGTTAAAGACAAAGCTACAAGTCAGAACCTGGTTTATCTATAATTACAACAAATGGCAGTATTTAGTATTTAGTTAATAATTGTGTCTTTTTTAAGTCTAAGCCTGAAAGCAGTTCTTTGCTTTGACTTCCCTTCATCCTGTTTGTCTTGAACTCAAACTCATAATGTGGCATCAAACCATATCATAAGGAGAGGTGAGGCCACAAAGGCAGTGGAATTGAGGTGTTAAAAATGAGGTGTTGCCAGAGCAGTAGGTAATGTAAATCAGTGAGCACTGAGGCGACAAGTAAACAGGATTTGGTACACATTAGGATATGAACAACAGAGTTTTGAATAAGTTCAAGTTTCTCAAAGGTGAGAGATTGGAAACTTTCCAGGACAGCGTTGGAATGGTCAACTAAGGTGTGCTTCATATCAGATAGCTTGCTAATACTTACTGTGTAAGTTGAGTGTGAACGATGATTGTATAACACAGCTGGCATATGTAAACTGGCTTGAGTCAACAGATAAAACATGGAAGGCATCAGGAGATGGGAAGGGGAAGAGAACAGCAGCAAAGCACAACTTGAGAAACTTGTGAAGGATATAGAATAAGATTGAAGGGAAGTGATAAATGGAAAAAAAACTAACAAAAAAAGAACTTACCAGATGAAAAATGCCTACTTTGAGAAAAATTGCCAATATTAAACTCGAGGATACAGTGGCAGAGCAGATGTTCCTGGAGCAGTAATTAAGAGGCCTGGACAAATGATCCAGAGATATGTGTTTGCCAAATCTGGCCAAAACAGTGGGATGAGATAAATTTAGTGAAATAAATAACTCTGGGATCAAAATCTCCTTTCAGTAATAGCAACTGTGAAATAATTGGAAAATTGGTAAAACCTACTGAGCTCACAAATGTACTTCAGGGATGAAATCTGCCATTCTTACTGAGCTGAGAGGACTCCAGACCCACAGCAACCTGGTTGGCTCTTGGCTGATCTCTTGAGTGGTTTTTCTAGCAAACCAGTCAGTCCAATAGGAAGTCAATGAACACTGGTATAACCAGTGATGCCCCATATCCTGGGAATGAATATATGTAACACATACAAAATTGACATTTTTGTCTATAATTCAGTTATACCCATAAATATCGGAGGATATTTAGAGGTTCTTGATTGCAGAGGGAATGCCTTTCTGACTATTCCAATGATGATTCAAATTAGTTGTCATTATTTGAGCAGTTGGATATGCTCCCCCATATTATGGGGATTATTTTCTTCAAAGTAAGTTGTATTTTGCTTAGCTGTCTGTTTTGGAAGACCTTAATTACATGATGAAATGCTACGCATTTTAAATGAAGTTATTATCTCTGAATTGCTGTGAAATATTTGACACTTAATGAATATTAATCCCAAACTATCTGACTGCTAAACCAGAAATTGGATGCTTGAACAATGCCTTTAAAAAAGGCTAGTTAAACTGGTGATGATAGAGTGTATAATGGTTTCAATTTATTGATTAATGTTCATTTACAACTGAATTGCAACTACGACATTCGTAGCTAATTCAATATTCAACTATTTTATGCAAAAATCCTTGAAAAACAGATTACATTATTTACAAATGCATGATCACTTTATTTTGTCAAGCTACTCAATAAAAGAAATAACAATGGTACAGTGAATCTTAGGCTCATCCTATCATTAAATTACATCAATTGAAAGTTGATGTAAACAGACCTTGTAGATTAGTTGAGTCTGGATGGGGATAACAGCACTGGAGTACAGCCACTTTCCTGCCTGAACTTAAATGGCAGTTAAAAGCACTCTAGATGAAGGTACTACACAGAGAGATGTGGTTCCAAGCTCCTACTAGTTTCAACCTCGGAATGGTAACTCTCACTGCACTTCACTATATTAATTGTGCCCACTTCGGATAACATAATAGTTCCTGTGTGTAAAATTGCTAACTTGTGAGCTCTGCTGATTGACAGAAAAATTGAAGCTCATTTTGTACACAAGTGAACAGAGAGGCTTTGAGCCTATCCTGGAACGCACTTGGATCCTGGGTGCAAGTAAAAGTAGGGCTTAGATGTCAGAAACCAAAAGATAGCTCTCAGCCCCAGCACCAATCATTCTCTTGAAAAGTCATTTTTTATAGAAAAAAAAGCCTCACTTCCCATAACAAATGTACAAGCAGTGACAATTGAGATCAACATCTGCAATATGCACAGTGCTACATAATCACTGATTGCTGTGATAATTGAAGCCATTTTCCTTAAGTAGTGCCAGAAAATGATTCTTGCTCAACATAAACTAATGTTATTTTGCTGACCAAATTCTTCATCTCTTTTCCTGAAGGTATATTGATTTATTGCTGAGGCACTGTTCCACAGGTCCTTATTTGTGTGTGTGAGCTTTGACCAAGAGTCGCTGTAGATGGGAGACTTACATCCAATACTTGCACAGGCATAACCAGCAAGAGCCACTGGATAACAAGCAGAGGGAGAAAACTCTCTTCCCTTCACTCTCCCTGCTTCTTAATTCTATGAAGAAGAAGTTTGTGTACTTTGCTACACATGTTCTGGATGAGATTAGCTAATCCAACATAATTCAGGGGTTAAAAACCCAATGCAAGTGGCTCAGCTACTTGATCATGGACCCACTGAGCCATTGTGGGCATTTTCTGAAAAATGCATCAGCAATAAACGCAGCGAGGGTGGTATTGGAAAAGGGTGGGATTGGAGTAAAAGAAATTCATAGCTATTTATGGACTTCTCAGTTGTATGTGGCCGACTGTTCAGCTGCTTGTGAGTTTTACAATTGACAACTGTGTTCCCTGGACAAAATTTGATCCAAGCAGTGAGTTGAGTGTTCAGCCGCCAGATCCGGTAACTTTGGTTTTATATCGGAGTGCTGCCCACTTACTCCTCTCAAGTCCCTGTTGGATCTACTGTCAAATTCTATATAAAACATTCACTACATGTTGGATAAAGATGCTTTGAACAGTTAGTTATTGAAGAAGAAACCACATCATTCAGTGCATCTGCACACTCACTGTGGGTGCTACAGTTGGAGGTTACTGGTGGTTTGTTTTTCATTAATACTCTGTACCGTCATTTATCTGGCTGTCCAGAAAGCAGGAGATAGCTTTCCCAATGCTAGAGTTGGCAAAAACAGAACATAACTGAGCCGTGGCAACACAAGATGCTAGAAACTTTGAATTTCAGTTTGTAGAGTGTTTGCATTTTGGTCTCCCTGCCTAAGAAAGGATACACTTGCCTTAGGAGGAGTGGAGTGGAGTTTACTAGGCTGATACCAGGGATAGCAGGTTGTCCCATTAGGAATCAGAGATAATGGAAACTGCAGATGAACACAGCAGGCCAAGCAGCATCTCAGGAGCACAAAAGCTGACGTTTCGGGCCTAGACCCTTCATCAGAGAGGTGCTCCTGAGATGCTGCTTGGACTGCTGTGTTCATCCAGCCTCACATTTTATTATCTTGGCATTGTCCTATTAGGAATGATTGGTTCTACCAGGCCTGTGCTCACATGCATTTAGAAATATGAGGGAGCACCTGCCTGAAACACATAAAATTCCAACAGGGCTGGAGAGGCTAGATGTGGGGAGAATGTTTTCCTGGTTGACGAGTCTTGAACCAGTGGTCACAGCGTTAGGTAGACCATTTAGGACTGAGGTTGGGAAACATTTCTTCACTTAAAGGGTAGCTAACATGTAGAATTCTCTGCCACAGAATGTTGTGGAGGCCAAGCCACTAATATTCAAGAAAGATACAGATTCCTTTTTGATTTTATCAGAAGCAAAGGGTATGGGGAGAAATTGGGAATAAGGCATTGAGTTAGAGGATCAACTAAGATCACATTGAACAGTAGAGCATGCTGTATGGGCTGAATAGCCTACGCTGGTTCTATTTTCTACATTTACAACAGTATCCTCGAGTAGTAACCCAAACCAGCAGGGAGCTGTATATGGACATGGCTATTCTGGACAGTAAGGCACCCTCAATATCAATTGAACTGCCCACACTCAGTGCCTAAATATATACATGAAGATATGCCAATCTGGGTCTAGTATCATTGAACTGTACCCAGGCAATCGATGCTTTCAGTGGGAGAGCAAAATCAAGGCTGGAAACCTGTGTGTTTTAAACTTGATCCTCGTTTTCCTGTTTTGTTCAAGAATTTCGTGATATACATCCACTCTTTGCTATCAACCTTCAGCCAGAACATCCAGGATAAACTACGAGAGAGCATCATCTAACAGACACATCTGTCAGTGAAACAGTAACTTATAAAAGCTTCAAGTAAAATAAAACACCCATTGCACAGAATACAATGATATTACATTTGTAATGGCAATGTGCAACCTACTTGCTGATCTTGCTGTTTACAGGATGACAGCAAAATAAATGATCACAATCTGGACCTCAAAGCAAATGAAAATTGGTTCAAACACTAATTTTATAAATGCATTTTTAAAGGAAATTTTGAAATTATTGGTTGTCCCAAATTTGCATATTTCAGGTGCAACATGCTTAGAACTTGCCCAAAATGGCAACTTCTGTTGGATAATATGATTCTTTTAACCATGCAATATAAATACCATGCTTCCTTGCAAAGTTCTTATTCCTACAAATATCAGCAGATATGGCTCATGACTACCCTTAAAAGCGTTTGACCACAGTAGATCATTTTTCCTTCAGACTAGCTGAGCGTCTTAAGAAAACAGGGCAAAAGCAACAATTAACCAGCTTAGTTTCAACTAATGTGGTCATTGTGGGACAGGCCAAAAGTGATTAGTACATTTCCACGCATTAAGTAGTGAACCTAAAATACATCATATTTTACCTATCGGTATAGAAATTGGTCAATATGAGAGGTAGCTTTAACTGTTCCTCTGCCACAGAGGCACCTAGTACTCCACATGCAATTTAATCATCACTTCACTGAGATCATGCCACCTCCGTATTAACATGACGAGACTTAAATACCTGTGAGTAAATAAAAGACTTAAACAAGTCCTACTACAGACTCTAAACTGGCTGGCAAGGCATTTATTCCTTATTTTCACTTAATAATACATGGCTGGTGGAGTTTTATTCCTCATAATTTTGTTCCTTACACTAATATCAACTAATTGCATCAGGGGTGCTGTAAATGATCCATTTGTACTCCTCAATTTCATGTTTAGTTTACGTCTACCATGGGGCACATGCTGGAAATACAAGGCTATGACACAGGGAGTGTGATATAAATAATCTGTGAGTAACTCTTCAATGAGTAATATCTCCCAAAACCTGCAGGCACAGGCAGGTGGACAAACTGATTTGGGTTTAAGCCAAAAAAATGCACAACCTGAGCTGGCATGATAGTAATTATCATATCCAAAAATGAATTGGATTGAATGCTGATCAAGGTAAAAGCGTTTAAGAGGAATGAAACATTGTCTGTTCCAACACCCGAGGCAGAATTTTTCCATCTACAGACAAAGCTCAAAAGTGGACAATTTTCCTGGAGAGAAGTCCATGGCAGATCTTGGATAGAATACATGCTTGATTGGGAAACTCATTGATAATCATTGAATTACAAACCCACAGCGAGAGATCTCGGCCCACCAGGCAGACAGGCAACTGCAGGATTACCACTCAAATTTAGGGGCTGCTTGAGAGAGCCTCCTGGAGGTCAAAATCCTACCCTAGGTCTTGCACAAATTAGCACAAACCATCCCCTCCCAAACAAACTGACAGACAGGGATTTACCTTTCTGATAGGCTGACACCTTCACATTCCAAATGCAGCTATGTAATGGCAGCCTATGCCAGATGAGACCCTCGAGTGTTTATTGATTAATTGCCTAAGTGCATGAAGGTTGATCAAAATGTAATTTCTCTGGTAGGAGGAAAGGGACAGGCATCTCTTCGATGCCGCTCAATTATCTGTTTCTCCCACCAGTTCCCTTGCATTCATTGGGAGGGGTATATTCCATACCCACTGCTGGGTCATTGCATGCTTGAGAAAAATTACCTTCAACAATCATTGGGTGCTAATTCTAATTACAGAGAAATGTCATTGTTGTCATTTCTAATCCAGTCAGCTCTCAGAGATTGTTCCCTGGTACAAAATTTTGTGTTGCGAGCATGTGCTCACTGGGAACTAGATATAGAATGCACATATTTCAGAAATGGTTCAGTCAGAATACAGATAGCAAAGTTTAGGTTTTTGTCTAGATTCCACTAATTCCTGGAATGAGAATTTATTTCCCCAACCGATTAATCTGAAGTGTAATTTTCAGTAAATTGACACTTGGATCATTTATTTCCATATCCCAACCTCATGCTTGAGTAATAATAAAATGTCTAAATGTACAGCTATGTGATAATCTCTAATAGAAGTGATAAAGTTACAATCCATGCCCTCTCCACAGATTTGATGTGGATTGTACACTGCTATTACAATTGCCTGATAGTTATACTGCACGCTGCTGGATTCTGAAGCAGGACTATCCCATTTCAAACAGAACTCTTCTCCCCCACTTTAAAAAGGTGTTTTCACGACAAAGATTCGATTCACCTTTTCTGTTTGCAGTGAAGCAAACTAACCACTAGTCAGCTGATTAGTCACAGCATGGACTCGATTCAAGATTAGGTTTGAATATGGAATTGTATCTGAAAGCAAGTGATTTAATGCATTTTATGTTTAGTGTGTTGTGGAACAAAATATTATGCTTGTTTTACAAGTAAATATTGGGTTTTGCAATTCCACTGCCATTTTTTCTGAACTTCTTTGCTACTACTCCTCTATTCAATTTTGCTTAATTCAGATTATTTAACTTTCATTTTACTCATGTGGTGATTTTCTAATTCACATCCAAATTACAACTTTTACCATTTTTTTGTTTACCGCAATAACTATCTTACTGTTATGAGGATCTTCAAAGCAGATCTTCCTTCCCCTTTGAACAATTCGAGAATAAAAATATTCCTCTTTAAAATCTAACTGTTCTAGTGTGAGTCCAAAATCTTAGATTTTTGGGGAACTGTGGTATCTGTTTCCAAGCGAAATCTCTGCTAAACAGAAACACAGTCTACAGTAGGAGACTCCAAATGGCGTTAACCAATGATGATTAAGCACAAAACTTAGAAGTTAAAGAGGCAAGAAAGCAAAGATGTCCCGACTGCAGAGGGAGTGAGAAACAGACTATTGTCAGAAAACAAGGAATATCTATTCATTTAGCAGACATGAGCCTTTGAATGTTGGGTATATTTCTGAAAATGTTCTGGCAGATTTTACAAGAAACTCTTGTAATGAAACTCAATTATAAAAGCACAAAATAGCAGTTTTCAAAAAAAAATTGAGAACAAATAAAATATATGTTTGGGCTTGATCAATTTGATACTTATTGGGGAATAATGAGATTTTTTTGTTTTATAAAGCCCTGCCTCAAACTACAAAAGAGCCTTGTACAATGTGTATATGTATTGGGTGAGACAAATGCAAGAAAAGAAATAGACAAACCAATCCTCTAAAAATCATATACACAATGACTTTATATCCCCAGTTATTTGATATACGTACGTTTAAAGCAACAGATTCTAACTTATAATTTCTACCAGTTTCTAATAGTTGTTGCAGTGCAATTAAGAGAGATTAAAAACCCAACATTCGCCTTGTTGTTGATCAATACATGTATCCTTTGTTATAGTGCTGTGAATTGATGCAGCCCGCATCTGGCATGTAGGCAGTGTTCTCGTCCAGGTGAGACAGGGGAACAGTGTCTTCTTCATTCACGTGCCGATCGAATTCAGACTTCAGCAGTGGCCGCTGATTGTCAGGGAATGCCAAAGAGAAGAGCGCTTCAGGTTCGCAGACAAACTTATACACGTATCGCTCGCCAGCCACCTGCAAACAGCAACAGTCATTGGAGTACACCAGAGGGCACCCAGCTGCTCTATATGCAGAGGATAACAATGGTTCACTTCAGAGCTTGCGTCAGACTTCTTTTCAAGTTCATTCCTCTCCTCCCTTGACAGTTCATGAAGAAATTGACTTTCCATGATTGCCAGAAAATTTTTTTTTCTCATATACAAGCTTTGACATGAATCTTGGCAGGCCATTTGACTATGGAGGGCATCACAGAAAACCCTCTCCTGTCTTCAGCCGACTCCCGCACATCCATGCACTTGCCGAGCATATCAGTGCTCTGTGAACAGAAGTGCAAGTCCGGCTAATTACTTTTCTCTAGCACAGAGAAGTAAAGGCCAATTACTGTGACTCAAATGGGATTAGAAAACCGCACAGAGCAAGGACCTAATGTAGCTCAATGCCACACCAGATTGCCTACTGGAAGGCAAGACTTCAAGCAAGCCTAAAAGTGCCAAGGTACCTTCGCAATAGATTGCAATTTTTTGGCACCTGATCAGTTCCTGGGCCAGAAAACTGTATGGAAAACATGTGGCCATGTTCTCTCCCCATCAAAAGAAATATTAAGGTAAGAAGTAGTTTCAGTCCAGTAGAATAGACTGCATAGTAAACAGAAAATAAAGACTTTCCAACATACTACCAATTTCCCACACTTTCTTCACCACTATTATTTCACCTACTGCTGCCACTTGCTTTTCTGCTCATCATTTTGTAAACTGTTTGGCAAAGAATTCCTAAATGATCAGAAATAAAACTGCAAGGGAGTCTACAGTTTAACCTTATATAGGTTGCGTATCATTCTGGCTCCATAATACAAAGATATCTTAACTCTGGACTTTAATGGGAATGGGGAGGAGACAGAAAGGGAGTGGAAACATATTTGCTCCTTTAAGGATTACGACTAAAGTTGTGGGTTATTTATGGAAAGGTTGATCAGGTCGGATTTATACTCATTGGAGTTTAGAAATTTGAAAGGCAATTTTATTGAAACACAAGATTTAAGAATAGGGTGATATAGTTTGGCAGTCTCCCACTTAAGACTCAGGAGCTATTTCCTCACTCTTCCAAGGGGCAGTTAGTCATCGAATTTCCTTCTTCAGAGAGCAGTGAAAGCTTAGTCATTAAATAATTTTAAGGTTGAGTTAGATAAGATTTTTGAACAATAGGTGACTTAAGGGTTGTGGGAGGCAATGAAGCACAGTTGAAGCCATCATCAAATCAGCCATGATGTTACTACACTATGGAGCAGGCTTGTGGGGCAGAATGGTCTATGCTTGCTCCTGAGTCTTGCATTCTCTCTCCTGGAGGAATTTAGTCTGACTGCTCCCTTGTCTGTTTTGCTCTCTCCCATCACATCCAATCTTGCCAAAGTGGATCAATTGGCAATACTACCCCTATCACAATCTCAGATGACCCATACTGAATTTTACTTCATATGATTTAGGGAGTTGGTTTCAGGCAGCACAGTGGCTCAGTGATTAGCACTGCTACCTCACCGTGCCAGGCACCAGGTTTCAATTCTAGCCTTGGGTGATTGTTTTCCATGGAGTTTGCGTGTTCTACCAGCATCTACATGCAATTTCACCGCGTGCTCTTGTTTCGTCTCACTGTCCAATGATGTGCAGACTAACTGAACTGGGCATGCTAAATTGCCCAGTAGTGTCCAGGATGTGTAGGTTATATGGTTTCGTCATGGGAAACGTAGGGTTACAGAGACAGGGTAGGGAGTTAGTGTAGGAATGGGATGCTCTTCAGAGGGTCAGTGTAGACTCAATGGGCCAAATGGCCTCTTTCCACACTGCAGGGATTCTGAGAGGTTCAACTGTAGAACTGAAACTGAAACTCATGACCCAATCCTCTCTGGATTGGATTGTATCTGTGACATGTCTTTTGGAAGTTGCAGTCTTATCCAATGATGTGCAAAAGGAAGTGTGTTAAAGTCGTAAATGAGGATTGACATCAGGAGATGGCAAAGGTAGAGGGATGGCTGACTGGCAGGGAGCAGAGAAGCTAGTCATGCAATTTATAGAAGGGTTTTGTGGATGGGGCAATTGTGGGGCTAAGTTTTAACCTATGCAATTGTCTGATTTGATGCAGGTGCTAACTACAAAATGCTCACTTTAATAATTACATTGAGCTTACCTTTTGCATGATCCCCTTCTCATAATAGTAGCGAAGTGAACGGCTAAGTTTATCATAGTTCATGGCTGGTCGGTTCTTTTGCATTCCCCACAGTCTTGCCACCTACAGAAGGAAAATCATTTGTTCAACATGTGCACAAAAATAAATGAATGATTCTGGTCTTTTCCATCTTCCAGGGAAGGATATCACCAGTTTTAACCAGTCTGGTCTACAGGTTCTGAGTCCACAGTAATGTTCTCTGAAATGATATAGGAATGTCAATTAACCTGCTATTAGAAAAATGTGCTGTAGTCATATCAACACTTCAGGGATTGCACCATCTCAAGAAGGTGGGTTGTAATTAGGGCCCAGATAGGGGTATATCAGGGCCCAATAACAGAACCACAGGGCCAGAACACCACAGATATCTGCGTTTTCTGTCCTCACTCACAGCTACCTTCTTGAGGGATCTTCGTAATGGGCAATTATCACAGTCTGTGTCAGCAATATTCACATCCCAAAAACAATTTAAAAAAATAAATTATGAACAGTAGCAGAGTTTTCCTAATGTGATGCAGAAAATGATTTAATATTTCATAATAGTCCCCTCATGGTACAACTTTGTGAGTTCAGAGGTCTACATGGATTTACTCAGCAACATTAAAGTGTTACATTAAAGACAATACAGCAGATCATCTGGGGCCCAGAAACAAGTCATCAGAATAAAAGTCTCAGAGTGCGCTCATTTGGTAAGTTAATAGTTCGGATGAATACCTTTTTGTATTTGTTCTGAGTACAAATTAAAATGTAAGTTTTTCTTACAGATGTTGACAAAGCTTCTGTGCTTTTCCAGTACTTCTTAATTCCTTTCAGGTTTCCCATATTTAAATTATTCTTAAAAGATTCACTTGATACTATTGACTTTTGTTTCTCTTTTGCTAAGATTGTAGCCCTCATTTTCACAATGTAAGCACAGTAATACACAGCTGTTACTTCGAAGATGTACTTGCTTGGTGTGTAGCTGATTTAACCTTTCCACATGGCCATAGGCTCATTTACTTTTGGAACATTTTCAACATGGCAGAGATGAATATTCTTGATGTAACATGCAAATGCAAGAATTAGAAGGAGCAGTAGATCATTTTGCCCCCGAACTTGCTCGGTCATTCAATAAGATCATAGCTCATTTAATTTTTTTTATTCATTTACAGGATATAGGCACTGGCCAGGCCAACATTTATTGTCCATTCTTAATTGCTCAGAGGACAGTTAAGAGTCATGATATTATTGTGGGTCTGGAATCACAAGTAGGTCATATGAGGCAGGTGGGGGGGAAGTTTCTTCCATGAAGGACATTGGTGAGCACGGATGGATCTTTCTGACAATTGACAATGGTTTTGTGGTCATTGTTAGATCCTAATGATGGGGCGTACAGGCCTTTAACATCTCATGTCAAGATGGCACCAACAGGCAGCACTCCTATCAGTGCCCAGAAGGTACCAACTGGAATGGGTCTGTGGATTCAGCTGAGTACGAAGTCTCACCAATGGAAGAAAGAGTAGGCACTTGGATAAGATACTGGCTAGTAATGAGTAGCTGTGGAAGCAGAAGCCCAAAGAGCCTTAGAAGCAAGAGAAAATGCTATCATAGAAAAGAATGTTACAACAGAAGAGACTGACCAATTGCTCAATAGTCACTGACAGAAACTAGAATCTAATGCTGCTTCTAAGAAATGGCTAGTCAGGGTAAGCAATTGTGTTTACTCTCATCAAAGAATTGGGTCTTTGTCTGCAAGCTTAAGCTTTCTTCCACATTTTTCCAAAGTTATCATCCCATTTTCAAGGCATCACTTGGAGAACATTGATGGATTCTCACAGTCATCAATAGCTCAGCCACAGGCTCGTTCTCCGGCTGGAACTTTGGACACTGGAAGTGATTGGACGACTATGGCCGCTTTGTACATATTGTAATGTGGTAGGTCACATTATTGGTGTACAGCCAGCGGGGGTTTTGTTTCAACCTCTCGTGAGTAATATTAGCGAAGCAGAGATCAGAATTTCCATTCACCTCAGTGTGCAGCATTATATACACAATAAACTAATTATTATTGTTCCCTCTAAGAGTATAGTCTAAAGGTAGACATCCTAAGGGTTAAATCATTGAACTTCATTAACCAACTGGTCTTTGTTTAACAATGTGCCCTCAAATGTACAATGCTTTCTGCAAGTTCTGCATACCAAGGGAGAGTAACTTTGTTAAATGGAGTCATCAATCACCACTGACACTAATGGGCATGTCACTGATCTCCTTGGTTTATTGCTTTGTCGTAAATGTTGATTTTTTTTAACTGTCAGCACCTAGCCCTGGGCAGAGAATGATGCCATTTCTATGTCAGCAAATCAAAATGATGCATGGCCCAGCAGAAAGCAATAGCTCATTGTGGATGATGCGCGAGTCCCAGGTTGTAGGTATCGAGGCAGACCTTGCAATGTTAACAGATTGTGGGTGCTACTGTATTAGCTTAGAGCATAGGAGTGGCATTGTGCCAAACCATTCCTCAGGGAACATGGTCCAATCACCAAAGATACTCCATCTCAATCGATTTGGGTTAATGAGAGAAGACCTTGAACCAGTGGGAAAAGAAACTCCATTTCTCACTGCTATCCATTGCATAGTGCCACAATGTACATAAACAGTCGAGGTGAGTTTATGATGTACACACAGATTAATAGCCAGTCAATGCCCATAGCCTATGTTCACACAATGGTCATCTTGGTGTGGTATTAGGTGAGCCAATACCTTCAGGAGGTGTAACATGTAAATCACGCAAGTGCTAACATGCCAAACAATATTAATGTCATCGTCACTGAGCAGCGCAGTACAGGTAAAATCTTCTGCTCTGCAGAGTTGCCGTATTGCAACTTGGGTGATCCGGCACAGTGGAGACTGAACGCAACCCCATTGATAAACAGGAGATGCTAATCAAAAAGGAACACGGGGGTGGCACAGTGGTTCAGTGGTTGCACTGCAGCCTCACAGCGCCAGGGACCAGGGTTTGATTCCAGCCTCAGGTGACTTTCTGTGTGCAGTTTGCACATTCTCCCTGTGTCTGTGTGGGTTTCCTCCAGGTGATCCGGTTTCGTCCCTCAGTCCAAAAATGTGCAGAATAGGTGGATTGGCCATGCTAAATTTCCCAGAATGTTCAGGGATGTGTGGGTTATAGGGTGATGGGTCTGGGTGGGATGCTCCAAGGATCAGTATGGACTTGTTGGGCCAAAGGGCCTGTTTCCACACTGTAGGGAATCTATGATCATGAAACCTCTCCTTTATGTTTTTCAGCAGTTACCTTAACAGCGACTTGAGTTGGGTCCTTGGGAGAAGTTGTCTGCTGTTGAATAGCTGTTCTTTCAGCAAACGTCATCTCCTTACTTTCAAAAACAAAACCCAAACCTCTAAAAAACCCAAACCTATGAGTGCCTCTCAAACATGATGTTGGCTAATGTCTACGTACCTGTGTTCGACTGCAAAGAGATCACTCAACAATAATTAGGGGAGAGAATTCTCAATCATTCCTGCCCCTAGTAAGTGCTATAAATTCTTGAGTTATAGATGATCAGAAAATTCTGTTTCCTTGAGTATAATTTACTGAGGAGCACCCAAATAAAAATGGACTAAGATTGTAACCAGAAAGAAACAGAAAATTATATTAATACTTGTGTTCTATGTTTTAAATGGCTACATATGAGTGATATATTGGAAAACTTTAAATATCTGTGGAACTACATACCAAATAAAGAGTGATTAGGGAGAAAGCTTAAAATGGCAGGTTTCGGTGAATTGTGACTAATTAACAGACTTCATATGCCCCTAGGATTTTAGGGGATACTAATGTGAGCAGAACATATCTGAATAAACTACTTAAGTGGAGCCATTTATCAGAATTGAACCATGGATTTTATTTCATGGTCTGAAAGTTCCTGCTCCATAACTCAAATTTATATCCGCAGATTCCATTTAGATATCACTCAAAAGTTGTCCCTTTGTTCTGAAGAAATTTGAAATATTACATTATAATGAGTGTTACAAATCAAGTAAAATGCTAGCTTAACAAATTGAATGCCTTGGCAAGTCTATCTTCCTTAAAGAAACTTTGTAAGAGCAGTGTTCAATTGCAGGGTTTTAACCAGTACACCCAGGTATTAAACAGCACTGCTGGGAAAATGGGCACGACTGCACACAAATTGCAAGATGGCAAAACCAGTTCCTAATGGAAACTGGCAGATTATTAAGTCTCCAAATTGCACTGCTGATTCCTGCCCTGGCTGAATTTTTCACATGTTCCTAAGCACCAGGTTCTGCGCTCCATAACTGGCATTCGGCTTCAGTCTAGCCAGCAAAAATCTGACAGTGCTGCAATAGTTAATTCATCAGCTGATATGACTTCTCCCAGTCCACCCACCAGAAACACTGGCAGATGGAATGTAACAAATGTTCTCCCCCGATATCCCTTCAGCCACGAGCGCTATATCTACAGAAGAAGGGTCATTGGACACAAAACGTTGACTTGTTTTTTCCTTAACAGATGCTGCCAGACCTGCTGAGCTTTTTCAGCAACTTTGTTTTTGTTCCTGATTTACAGCACCAATGGTGCTTTCAGTTTTTATAGAGCTATATCTACATCCATTGTGAAAACACAATGTTTTGTCTTCAATGTCTTTCTATGGTAGTGAATTCCATCAAAGAATCAATCCATAAAGTGCCCCCTGCATTCTAATCTGAGCATGTGAGCTCCCAGATGCACAGAAGTGAGCGTTAACTTAAACATGCATTCATCAAAGTGGCAGATAAAGGATCATCAAAGCAAAAAGATTTCCATTCCAAGTTTCCTGAAATCAAACAAAAGCTGATTGAAGGACAACAAAGAAAATATGAAGAATCAACAGTCTCTATATAAAGTTCTCTGTTTGCAACAGAAATAGTGATGGCTTTAGTGGTGCCTATCTCTGTTCTATCTAGTTCCTATCTCTGGGTCAGGGGGCCTAAGTTCAAGTCCCACTTGGTCCAGGGGTGTGTCGTAATATCCTTGAACAGATTGATTAGAAAATTCTTACAATGTAAATAGAAATATTCATGTTTAGAAAGCTGTAATTTCTTTTCCTTGATTACTGGAAATGCAAATTGGGAATTCAGACATAAATCACAGAAGGAGGCCATTCAGCCCATCATGCTAGCACCAGCTCGTTAAATGAGCATCATAACTGAGTGTTTTTCTGCATAACCTTACACACTATTTCTCTCCAAATAACTATCCAACGCCCTCTTGAATGCTTCAATTGAACCTGCTTCCACCATACCTTTATGCAGTGCGCTTCAGATCCTAACGTGCTGTTGACTGAAAATGTTTTCACTAACTTCACCCTTGCTTCTTTTGGAGATCACTAAATTTAAGCCCACTTTCCCTTGTTCCTTTTTCAAGCAGGAACAGTTTCTCCCAATCTACCCTAACCAGGCTGTTCATGATTTTGAAAACTTTATCAAATTGCCACTCAGCCTTCTTTTAAAGGAGAACAGTCCCAATTTCTTCAATCTTTCCTCATAACTGAAGTTTCCTATAACTGAAACCATTTTTTTAACTGCTTTCGTGCTCTCACCAATGCGCTCACATCTTTTATGTAGTGTGGCTGCCATACTGTACAGAATACACCAATGGAGGTCTAACAAGAGTCTTGTATGAGTTCAACATCACCTCCTTGTTCTTGTACACTATGCTCCTATTAATAACACCAAGGATACTGTATGCTTTATGTACTGCTCCAGCTATTCTGCCACTGTTAGTGATTGATGCACATATACACCCAAGTTGCTCGACTCCTGCACTTACCATAGAATTTTATATTGCCTGACAATGTTCCTTCTACCAAAATGCATCATTTCGCACTTGTCTGTTCTGAAACTCATCTGCCATCTATCTCCCCATTTCATCAACTTGTCTATGTCCTCTGGAGTTGTACGCTGTCCTCTCAGTTTACAATTATTCCATGCTTTTGTACACTGCAAACTTTGAAATTGTTCCCTGTACACCAAGATCTAGATCATTAGCATATTTCAGGGGTACAACAGTCCCAATATCACCTCTTGGGGAATTTCACTACAAACATTCCTCCAGCTCAAAAAATATCCATTGACCGTTAATTTCTCTGTTTCCTGTCACTCAGCTCATTTGGGGAATGCGTAGTGAGATTCCTAAGATCTGTTCTTCCTAAGTGCTATTTTGTAAAATTTCCCTTCAAGATTTTATACAAAGCATTTGGGGGTGGATTCCAATTGATTTTGGATCTGATCCTGTGAAGGGCAACAAGACCACCAACAATAGTTTACCAAGATGCTGCACAGGAACATTATAAACTAAAATTTGACACTGAGCCACCAGAAGATGTATTAAGGCAGATAATCAAAAACATTGGTCAAAGACGGAGGCTTGAAGGAGTGTTGTGAAGAAAGGAAGGAGATGAGAGGTAGAGAGATTTAGAAAGTTTGGATCTCACAAACGAAGGCACAACCATCAGTGGTACAGCAGTTGAAATTGTAGGTGTTGCAGACAAGTGCAAAATTACTTGGTGCTGGAGAAGATTACAGAGGTAGAGAGGGGTAAGGCCACGGTGAGTTTTGAGAACAAGGCTATGAATTTTAAGACATTGCGTAGCTGACAGCATAGAGTGATGGATGAATGGAGCTTGGTGCAAATTAGGATACAGGCAGCAGAGTTTTGGATGAGCTCAAGTTTACAGAGAGAGAAAAGAATTTGGGTGCTGGCCAAAAGTACATTAAAACAGTCACATTCAGATGTAACAACAGATGAATTTCTTCAGCTGATGGACTGAGACAGGGGTGAAATCAGGCAATGATTTGAGGAGGTGGGGAGAAGTACGAGGTCACTGTGGGCAAAAGGGTTGGCTACATATTCAAAGACAGCACCAGAGTAATCAATGATTTAGAATTTGAATCCCAACAAGTCTTTTCACAAAAAAGTTGAATTTCATACATTTTAAACCATATTTAGTTTTACGTCTTACCCCTAAGTAGTTAGGATTATGCTAAAGATTCAGTCCAGTGATAAATGTCAGATTTTGACATTGTCATATTAGCTCAATTGCTATTTCAGCAGATAGTGTAATTGGTCCATTTTTCCCCAAGTTAGAAATGACTGGTTAGAAATGTAATGGCTCCCCCCTCAAATTGGTTTTGGCTCCTACATGGGTGACATCATAACAGCAAAAAAAGCAGTTTGTTTTAAAACAAACTTGAAAATTAAAATCTCTGAAATTCCAACTTCCAAGAGGGTGATGAAAATATTTCCTTGCCCAAAGCAGATCGCCACTTGAAACAGATTCTAAGTGGGTTACAGGAGATTAAAAACTAGAGTAATTTAAGAAACAGCTGGCTGGGATGAGATAGGAAGGGAAATACAATTAGACCATTAATAGATTGATCAACAACAAAAAGCTGAAGAGTCTTCCTGAACTGATTTGCTCCTGTGATTGTACCCTTCTTCAACAACACCTTCCTGAACTAAACCGCATTGTAGCCTAACACTATTCACCACAGACTGTTTTTAAAATGATCTAGCTGTGCATCAAAATATTATCAATGTAATTGATGTATTATGGCTTCTTTAACTGCTCACGTATAGAAAAGCTGTGACAGGAACTGGGCAAGTGAGCTCAGTCAGGCCAATTATAATGGGTATTTTTACTATTTCTTCCAAATGTGTATTTTCTTTTCAATCTACTTTATTTAAAAGTTTTGCCAATGTACACATTTCCTGTCTCATAGGTACCTCCTGTAACTGTGCCTGATGCATCTACCGCTGTCAATTTTTTCCATCTTGTCTCTTCAACATTTTCAATCATATGTAAACCTCTCTAAAAGACTCTGCTCTTTCTTATCAATACAGTTTCTGTAAACATCAAACCCCGCCTCAAGGAATGAGGATTTCATCCAGATACTAAAAGGGGCATTATCAATGCTTGTTTAAAAGCATTGAAAATGCAAACAGTTTTAAACTTGTTCCTGGCAACAGCCAAGAACGTAGCTTCATCAGGTTTTTATGTGAATGGCTTATGCTTTTAAGCTTGAAGTTGAGGATCAACGTCCAGTCAAGGCTAAGAAGATTCTGATCAAAGCAAGAGAGGAATGTGGTGCTGGAAAAGCAGTATGGGTGGAGGAAGAAGGGGTTATTTCAAAGGTTCCCACCTTATCATGTGGTTCGATTCATAGCTTCACCCATGTTCTGGGTGTTTGCTAGCTCAGTTGGCTGGATAGCTATTTTGTGATGTAGTGATGCCAACAGTGTGGGTTCAATTCCTACACTGGTTGAGGTTGCCAAGAAGAACTCTCCTTTCTCTTGCCAGAGGAAAGACGACCCTTAGGTTAAACGGTCACCAGTTGCTTCTGTCTAATGAGAGAGTAGCCTATGGTCTGGTAGGACGATGGCAACTTTATCATTACCTCATCCAAGAGAAAAGAAATCCTGTCTACACCAATAATACATGCCCACATGCCCCAAAACAAACTCAAATCCTCAAATCTTTCAAATCCCAAATTCTTTTGAAATGACCCTCTATTTTCAAACTTTTCTGAATAATATTTCCTCCCAGATGTACTCCTGACAAGAATTCTAATGTTGATCTTCTGGCAGCAGAACCACTCCTCTGCTGTCTTGATACTAACATATTCTGTGCTTGTTTCTGCTTGCTTACATTGCCAATAGCTTTGCCAATTCATCATGGTCTCCTCCCACCTTCAAAGACTTGTGCTGCTGCTTTACCCAGACAGCCTTTCCATTCCTAATGTGGCTCAGTTAGTAGTATCTTTGTTTCTGAAGCACAAGCTTGTGGATTCAAGTCCCACTGGAGTAGACAATTCAAGGCTGACACTCCAGTGCAGCTTGGAAAGCGCTGCACTGTTAGAGGTGTCAACATTCAGATCAACTATTAAATAGCCCCAACATCATCTCTTTTAGCTCAACAGCCATTTTTAACATTAAACTTTAGAGAAGCACTTTTCGGACTTTAAAGACAAATTGCTGATTTTCTGTGCAGCAAACAAATGAAAAGAAAGAAGTAAGCCCTAACTTCTCTGAAGATCTCCTGGAAGCCTATTGCTAACTTCAGCACCAGCTACATTTATTGATCCTACTTCTTTAAGCATTCCACTACTACCCTCTGTTTTTCTAGAATTCCCAAAGTACCATTGCGTGAAGGGGTAGTAGGAAGTACAGATGCTGGAGAATCGGAGATAACAAGGTGTAGAGCTGGATGAACACAGCAGGCCAAGCAGCACGAGAGGAGCAGGAAGGCTGGTGTTTTGGGCCTAAACCCTTCTTCAGAAAATTTTCTGCTGTGTCCATCCAGCTCTACACCTTGTTATCGCTGGGTGAACACTTACTTGCTGCTCATTCCAGACCAACACTTGAAATACACGGGGGCAGTGGGCAACTCTATCCCTGGATGGCCCCGTATCACCTCAGAAAACCTAGTTATGGGTGAATAGTCAGAGAAAAGCTACTACCATAAATTAAATGAGAGGAAATGGCAATGAGCTACGGTTGATTATCAAAGATGTTAATGACTTCTTCTAATTCTGTTTCTGTGTGAGTCAAAATAACCCATGTGTCAAGCTAAATGTGAAAAGCATTGTTACCAACTGACTATCAGTTAATAACGAGCTCATGAGAATGAAAAAGTACCCCTCAAAATAAAAACTGATTCCCCTCATTCCAAACCATATCTCCTTAACCGTTCCCTGTTCTCATGTGACTGTGTAATTGCCAGTCCGTCTCAGATGCTCCCTCTCAACAGTTTTTAGCCATTCATTCTTAGCTTATTTGCAATAGTTATGTAAATATGAAAAGCTGCTTTAAAGAAAGAAGTGGCAAAACTATTTTCTCACCTCTTCTGGTTCAACCAGTTTGAATTCCATCCCTCGACCTGTCCAAGCAATAAAGTTAGAGTTGGATGGGTCATCCAGGAGTGCAACCAGGAACTGCCACAGCTGGAGGGATCCCCGACGCTGATATAAAGGGCCCTCACGATATGTACTGATCTCCTGCTTGATGTCACCTGCCAAATGAAAACAAAAAATTAATTGCACCTAGCTGAGAGAAATATGAAAGAAATTGATTTTGATTATAAGCAATGATATACAAGCAGTCATATTTTCCAAAATGTACTGAGCTTGGTTGTACATTTTCCCTAAGAAAAGACTAGTGAAAAGTTAAGGCCCACGGGGTAGGACAGATTGTGAAAAATACAAAATGAATTGAGTATTTTGATTAGGTAACATCAAGATTGTTTAAAAACACACCCTGCAGAATAAAGGGTGTCATAGGGCTCATTGGATAGCGTCACTGCTTTTGAGTTCCAAGTTTAATTCTCACTCCAGGATTTGATGGCCAGGTGAGATGCATTTATAAAGTGGCCAATAGTTCGATTAGCAAACTGCAAATGCTTCCAATGCTTTCACAGATAATAAAAGGGTTAGAATTTGTTGGTCAGCCACATTGCAGAGGGTAATGGCTAACCTCTGCAGATTCATGGAGAGGGCGAGGGATTCAGCTCAATTCAAGACTGAAAATGAGCCTTCAGGTCTGCCTGAGTCAGTAACCCAGGCAGGAGGGGGCATTAGCCGAAGGGGATGCGAACCAGTTTCGTTTTCCCAAAGTTCAGTTGAAAAAGTTGCAGACACGGAAACACACCTCTTGAAGCAGTTGTAGGCATGGAAAGAGACACCGTTGCTAGAGATATGGCTAGCTGCATTGAAAATGGCAGCAAGGAGCCTCAGAAGGGAGGTCCTAAGGAGTTAGGCAACAGCAGAGGCAGCACAGGCAAGAAGGACACATTACAATAATACTGCGGTCAGACAGGATATGTTTCATGAAAGATAAAAGGACATAGAACAATCAATCAAAATGTAGGGCTTAGGTGATCGTAACTTCGTTTTTAATTAAATGATTATCAGCTTTTGTAAAAATGTAGCGCTGAAGGTGTGGCTTTTCTTCATTTTGATGTTGAGAATATATAGTTTAGTCAGTGTTCAGAAATTTGAAGAATGTGCCAACTATTCAATGCCAAAGTAAACTAACGACCTGTTAATATTAGCAGATGGAGGCTAAAGTATAAATTAAAATATTTGGATTTTAAACATTTTGCTTTTAATATTAATGTCTCAGAGAGTATGAAAATCAGAAGACATATTGGTGGTCTAATCTAATAAACTGACCAATAGAAGCCTGGGGGGAACAGGCAGTTCCTTTATTCGTCACTTAGAGTGTGCTCTCAACAGACTAAATAGCCTTTTAATTTGCTGGGTTTGGGAAGGTTATTGCTTGACTTGAGGGAATTGCATTTGTTAAATGAAAGTTAGGATACAACGTAGTGTTACGGGATCCTAGCTGAAGATTACACGATACGATAACAATGTTCACACTTCATTGTGAGCTCCTGTGCTGGACTGCATTCACCAAGAGGTAATAAACTTCATCCCCACTGGAGTCAGACTGAGCCACTGTTTCCAATGGAAATGCACTTGGGCACATTGAAAGGAAATGTGCCCAGCCAGTAATAACTAGGCACAGCTTGGTTTGTGAAAGAGCTGTATTAACAAAATTACTTGGATCACTCACAAACTCTTGGCATGAACGCTTCAATGTGGAAGTCAATTCACAACTTTCATTCCTTTCTTTTACAAAAAAAGATCATATGTTGTAATTGAGCCAAGTTATTTAATGTTTATATTGTTGTGCATCTCTTGCCTACTCTCCCCGTTTCACAATGGCATGAACTAAAATATCATGGCAACTCACATTTGACATCAGGATGGACAGGATACTTACACCGAGCCAACTAAAGGGTTTGATTGCTTTGGCTGACTTTGCATTGTTTGAACTGGATGAAATCACTACTCTGGGCCATTCATTCATCCCCGCAAATTATATCTGATGTTTCAAAGTTCAGTGTATACGTGGAACACTTTATTGCAGAGCATTCTGGAAGAAGTGGAAAATCCTTGTAATCTCTGTTGCTTGTGGAAGTGATGCAAGTTTCTTACTATCGTCCTCAGGGTTCTATTACTCCAGTTTCCTGTGGGATGTTCCATCTCAGACAAGGGAGGAGGGAAAGTATTGACATCATTGATGTTAATGTTATTCCCTCTTCTTGGGTCATTGTTGAAAACTATTGCAAGTTACTCCTTTTTGGGGGGTTTAAAATAGGGAATGAACCTGCCTGAAAAGTCAGGGACAAATGGCAACTGATTCTGTAATCTATACTCATTTAGATAATAATTCACAAATGATGGTGCAAATTCAATTGGTCTAGCAGACACATGGGGAAGGTACTGTCAATTTTGGCTTCAGATGATGAAGTGGAAAATGGGTCACCTGCCCTTTATTAATGTGTGCTGGTGTCTCTGTATTTCCATCAGTCTGCTATCCATAAAGAACAGAATTACCCAAAAGAGCAAAATGAGAATTGTGTGTGAACTAAATGCACAAGGCAATCAAAGGAAAATCTCCCCATGGAAAAGCTGGTGGTGGTGAGCTGTCTCTGCCCTTAAAACCGTGCTGAAGGAACAGATTAAAACCAAAAGAGAGAGAGCCCCAGGAGCAGGTTTTTTCATTGAAAACCCTCAGGATTTGATTCTAGTTTAATGTCTGCTAATGTTGATGAAGTCAGCTTTGCAGCATATCTGCAAACAGGGTTGGTTCAATCCAGTATTTACGCCACATTGACTGTCGTAGTTTGTGTAAATGAGTTCTATGCTGCAAAGTTTTTGGAGTGGTCTCATAGATTGTGCACCCTTGCATGCAATCCCGGATCCTAAACCAGGGCCAACTCATCAGCTTCCTCTCAGGTAATTGTGCCAGGGTCTGTAAGCACTGGCTGGTGGAGCAACTGAATCAGATCTGCTATAGCTCAAATGGTAAACACTCTTACCCTGATCCACAAGGTCCCCAGTCCTAATCCTACTCCAGTGTCCAAATGTAGAGGGGTCACTGAACCAGCAGAGATGCTGACTTTTAGATGTGGGATTAAATAGAGGTCCCTTCTCCCTGTTCACGAGGATGCGAAAGATCCCAAGACATTACTTAAAGGAGTTAATCCCAGCCCAACAGCCATTTCTCAAATTCGAAAACACCATTTGCCCATTATCATATTTTTAATCACATTCACAGTTAAAAGAAATGCTAATGAATTACAGATGTTTGTTGTCACACCAACAACCAAAACAGCAATAATGCTAGCTCTTGGTCTTCCACCAAGCAGCACAATAGATGGTATAGCCAGGGTTTTTCTGAAGAGTATTCAGGCTAGATAAGCATTCACACCTCATAAATGTGAGCGATCTGCCATTTTAGATTCTTTGGGAAGCTCAGCCTTCATTAACAATGGCATTGACCAACAGGAGGCCATTGCAGCTTGCTTTGCAGATAATTGGGAGACAAGAAGTCTTCTCTTCCAAACTCATCAGTTGGGCGGATCCTAGATAACAAAGTGTGAAGCTGGATGAACACAGCAGGCCAAGCAGCATCTCAGGAGCACAAAAGCTGACGTTTCGGGCCTAGACCCTTCATCAGAGAGGGGGATGGGGAGAGGGTTCTGAAATAAATAGGGAGAGAGGGGGAGGTGGACCGAAGATGGATAGAGGAGGAGATAGGTGGAGAGGAGAGTATAGGTGGGGAGGTGGGGAGGGGAGTTGCTGTTCCTGCAACCTTCGGGTGGCGGGATCCTGACTGATAAATCGTCAGTGCCTACTAAGTCAGTGGGGCAAGACATAATTTGGCAAGTCAAAATATTTGTCCATAAATATATTTACAAAATTCTAAAAGTCAACTGATTGCATGAGGATGCTTCTCTCCACTCTCAGCTCTTTGAAAATCTCCACCTAATCCCCTTCAAAAGAGACCATGCCAGTAGGATCCGAGAAATAAAACAGCAGAATGCCCCAATACTGCTTTTGATTTGGCACTGAACTGAACAGATGAAAATGGATGTTTGACATCGCATGGTAAAGTATACACAAAAACAGAAACATTTCCTGTAATTGAACTGGAATCAACAAGTTTAAAAAAAACCTGTTGAATATTCAGCATTTAGACAAGTAGTTATTGGAGGCACTCATTTACCTTCACTGGAAAACAGTTTACTGCCCCTTATTAAAATCAAACTATTTACTGAATTATCTTACCTCAGATGTGCTTAAAGGCAGTATTTGTCACCCATTCCTAATTGCCTCTGAAACAGCTGGGCTAGTCACTCCATTCAGAGGGTAAATGGGAGTCAACCACTTGGTGTGGGATAGGAGTTACATGTAGGACAAACCCGTTAAATCCTTTTCTTAGTTAACCAGATGGGTTTTGATAATTATGTTACCATGGTTATCGCTACTGACAGTAGTTTTCAATTTCAAATTAATTGACTGAAGTTTTAAATTCCATCAGCTGTCATGGTAGGATCTGAACACAGAGCATCAGCCTGGGTCTCTGCCTATCAGCCCAATGATACTACCATGATACCAAGAAATGCCATTCCACTGAGTTATATGGTTCACTGGTTTCAATTACTCCTCAGTCTCAACCAGATCCAAATTTGTTCCCATTCTATAACTGTTATGGACTTCATATTCTTATCAGTAGAGGAAATTGCATCCAAATACTTTATAGTTAATGCCTGGTTTATGGGTTTGCGAGGAATGCACAAAAATGCTGTGATTTCCAAAAAGCCATCCCAGAAAGCACAGTAATGAAAAAGGAAACTTGGTGCTGCTCATCTTTCCCTTGTCATGTAGCGTTGCCAATCCAAGCTTAATACCATGACATCATTATGGGGCTCAGCAAGAGGCAGCCAAGAACTACCTCACCTGTCTGGGGGATAGATCCCAGTGTTCGCTCTAATCAACGGAGCTAGCAGGCTGCCTGACCCTGCTTATAGTGCACTACTCTGCACATTTTGCATTCTCACAAGAGAACATTGGTTTCAATCAGGCTAGCATGAGTTCTGAATTAGGTGCAAGACCACTTCCAAAAAGAAATGGATACTTGCATTACATCAGTGTCACAGTATAACTGCACAGGGTGTCAAATACTTTCTTCAAATGAAGATCAAAATTAAACAGAATCCAGGAAGTAGTTTAAAATCATCTTCAAAGGGAATTTTCTGTGACCCAAGGCCAGTGACTTGAGCTCTGCACACATCTACATTCTATGTGCTTTACACTGAGTGGAAAATGGTGACTGTGGGAAGGTTAAAATTATGTTGCGATGGCCTAGTGATATTATCGCTGGCCTGTTAACCCAGTGATCCAGATAACATTCTGGTTGACCCAGGTTCGACTCTCACTGTGGCAGATGGTGGAATCTGAATTGAATAAATAACTGGAATTATGAATCTACTGATGACCATGAATCCATTGTTGATTGTCGGAAAAACCCATCTGGTTCACTCATGCCCTTTAGGGAAGGAAACTGCCATCCTCAGCTGGTTGGCCTACATGTGACTCCAGACCCACAGCAATGTGGTTGACTCTTAACTGCCCCCTGGGCAAATAGCAACGGGAAATAAATGCTGCCTAGCCAGAGATGCCCTCGTCCAGTGAATGAATAAAAAAACTGAAAATAACTTGTATTAATTTAGTACATTTTTGTAAGCTGCTTCCTGGGTGTGATTAACAAACAAAATTTAGCATCCAGCTACTTAATAGGTTGGGCAAGACATAATTAGGCAAGTCAAAATATTTGTCCAAAAAAATGGATGAGCCAATGTTTGGCAAGAGGTGGATTTTAAGGAATGCCTCAAAAAGTAGCAGATGGAAGTAGAGAGGTTTAGTAAGGAAATTCTGGAGCCTTATGGCTGTAGAGCTGAAGGGATGAAAACTAACGGAGCAGTGAAAATGGAACCATGTTAAAATCAGACAATGGTGTCCAATCCGACACTTGGAGGATTAGAAGTCAACAGTCAAAAATATGGATGAGGAAGGATTCAGTGTCCATTGACCATGAAAACAGTTAACCTCATGCAAAGTTATGCATTCAACATTGCAGCCCCCAGTTGAATTTTAGCAATCAAGCATGTTACTTTGCTTCTTCACATTCTGCATATATAAAACAAATATTGCATTTAGAAAATTAAAGAAATGCAATTGCAAATGGAATTTGTAAAAACTTATGCATTTCACACCATAAACCAGAGTTTTTTATTTTCAGTTTATTGAAAAATTGATGCACCATTCACCCACTGTGATACAGTTGAAAGTCCTAACCTTCAAGTTTGTCAGGAACCACAGACGCATCGTCACTGTAAGGTCTCAGCTGTTTCTCATAGGAAAAGCCTGGAACGTACAGAAGCAACATTAGCAATTTTATTGTTGCCTGCCTCAATCCAATGCCTTGTCAATCATTTTAATATTAAAAGGTGATAGGAGATAATCAACCCCAGGGGCGGACTGATGTTGGAAGCAATGTGGTGAGGATAGATTCAAAGTATTACAATCGAGGAGTTATTATGTTTGATGTCTCAGGGGTTGAATGGAGCAAGAAGTGCCTTAGCACCATCCACTATGATGTTATGTGGCACAACAGCTTAGAATCTCAAAGGAGCAAGACCTTACAATTGGCAGTCCTCAAAGTATCTGCAACAGTGTCTTTCACTGATGTAACCTGTGACTACCTGCTACTTTACAACAGACTATATCTTATTTGTAAGGAACTCTTCTACCTGAACCCGGAAGTAGTTTCCTCCACCATGTTAGGTCAAACAAGCCTTAGTTTCCTACACTTAAAGAGGATGATAACAACTATCTTCATCATGAATAGCAAATGACGAGGAGTCAATATTAACATTTGAGTTCATGAGTTACATTACCATACAGCAGGATTCAATTGTCGCATAATTATTTTGTAAGAAAATGCAACTCTTAACTTTGATAACTAACCACTTGCTGTGTTCAAAACATTCCCAGGCATGGAAATAGATGGATGTTATGAAGTAGTTCTCAGAATGTTAGTGATGCTCCTCTTGGTATGTTTACATTTTCAAGGGAGAGCAACTTGACTAAAGGGCAAACAGTTCTCTAAAACAAGAGCCTGGATTGCTGAATGGAAGTTGTAAATCGTCTTTATCTTGGTTCAGATCTGATTTGTACTCTCTCTCTCCCTCTTGTTGTCTATTGTTAATGCCATAACTATTTAGTGTGTACTTCAAAATATATTATACATACGTCAAGTATAGATGTTGACTTTGGAAACTATATCCTTTACATTTATTTAATAAGTAGAGGACCTTACACTTCTGATTTGTTTCCTCATTTTCTGATTTCTTTTGAACTTACCATACAGTCACTGCCAGATTATTGGTGATACGCACCTCAACTCTGTTTATCCTTGTTCCATATTTCTTGATACAAGAAACACATTGATCTCAACCTTGAAAATTTCAGTTAACACCAACATCACTTTTTCTAAAGTCATCTAGATTGACACTACACTTTTTGTGTGAAGAAATGCTTTCTGACTTCCCTCCCGAAAAAGGTCTAATTCTAATTTGAGTACATTCTTTGCTCCAAAATCCCCAGTCACCTGTGTTATCAAGATCAATTTAGCAGTTTAGCTATGTAAAGGTCTCTTAAAGAGCAAGGACTGAATATTCTGTTTCCACTGATTGAGAGAACTTCTCTTGTATTAGTGTCAGACGTTTTGTTTAAAACATAGAGTTGAACAGATAGGTTTAGCTTCTCTTTCAGAAGACAGTGCTGCTTGCCATATAAAATAAACAGTCAGTCAAGATTAATAGGTATGGAAAATACGCCAAAGAAACATTTTCCACTGCAATTATAAACTGCTATTAATAAACAAGGCGGTTACCTCAGGAGCTCAGTCATTATAACAAAATTAGCAACTTGCAGTTTTGTAAAATTAATCGTTTAAGTGTAATCAATTACCAAACAAAACCCCAATAATATGATGAGAACAACAGCGCTGAATATTAGAAGTCCACTATATTGGGACGTGATCACGAAACTGGCTGTACTAGTTCTCAGTAAAATTGTAGTCAAGACAGTTAATTGACACAGGATCTTGAATGTCAATAGGTTCTACAAAAGCGCCAAACTTATCTTCCACTTTGCATTTGCAATTATCTTCTGATGAATAGCAACCCACCACTGATGCAAGTAAGAAGTCATTGCATTTAGATAGCAGAAAGACATTTCAGGTAACAAGATAAAAATTTCAGGAGCTGATTAAGGGGCAAGAAACTGAATGAGGTTGCTTGGGAGCAGGTGAGAAATGACTGCAGGTTAAGGAATGTTAGTGTCAGCTTTGGAAGGGATGCAGAAATCCTCTTGGGAGGTTAACTGGCTGGCTGCCATAGAGGTGGAAGTTCAGGGAGAGCAGCATGAGGGGAAAAATGGTAGCTACGGACTAAGGCAGGAAACTGGCTGCTCCCTTGGTATATTAGCAGCATCCTCAGTGAGGCCATTCAGGGTCACACAGACAAAGCTATTTGGAAACCACTTGGAAGAAACTACCCACTGCCTCTCTACCATCAGCCATTTCTTCAATTGTCCAAAAGGTGGTGCAGTACCTTTGTTCAAAGCAACTGCATAGAATGTTGTTCTTTGTTTCTGGCACATTGTATAACATTTTGTGAAGTTATTTAAACTGTAATGATGGCAGGAGGTTCAGGAAGCTGTCAATGCACTGAGACAATTAACAGGTAAATGATGAAATGGTCAAACTTGTAAAACATTTTCTTTTGTGCTGTTAGGCTCAGCAATTTTTCCAATTTGTCCAAATGTGATCATTATATACATGTGCTAGAAATATACAATAAAACCTAAAGAGGAGTAATTCAATAATTCCCCAGTGGAGTTACAACTAGTTTTAAACATTTGGTTTATCCTGTAGTTGATCGAACAAGATTTGCAGAGGTTAAGAGGAGAGAAGAACTTAACACAAGCCCAGAATCATAGCACTGCCAAATGCTGAGTTCACAAGCACCTTGACATTTTCTGTAGCCAATCCTGGTGTCTTAAAAAAGTAATCCTCCCTAATTTCCTAAAATATATGAAAATAAAGAAGTTCTGACAAAAAACTGTCTACTGCTTCAAAACAAAACAACAAAGAATGCCCAGGTATCAATCAAATGTACAGATCATTATTAATCAAATCTGGAAACAAAAACATGTTTGGGTAAATCATTGCAAACCTTGAAGCAACAATGTTTAAATAACTTTGTACACAGTGAGATCTTGATTTGTTAGCTTTTAGTTTTACAATTCACATCTTTTCCAGTCTGAGCCATCTGAGCAATAAAAATGATGACAAATGAATCTCAAATTAAAAGTTAACTCTATTTTGTTTGTAGTCCAGGTGACTTCATTCATAAACCTAGATTTCCCCTTTGCAGTTCGCAGAACTACAGAATTGACATGACACTGAAGGAGGCTATTCAGCCCATCATGCTTGTGCCAGTTCTATTACCTAAGACTTTTACCCCATCCTTTTCCCCATAGCCCCGAACACTACTTCTACCCAAATAATCATCCAATGATCAACTGGGAGCAAAGCTTGTGGATTTTTGATTATTCAACGATGATATTATTAGAGGCATACACTTCGAGGCAGGAGGCTCTGCTCTAATAGTCTCCTTCAAATCCCTGCTGCATTTACTCAGGTGCTGATAGAAAAATTGCAGCATTAGTGCTTAAAATGGTCATGCATTGTTGCTTGTGCATAATTATTCACCTTAAAGCTTTGTCCTTGCCAGGAAATTGACTTTTGACAAAAATGCATGAATAACTTCACACGTACGGGGTGTGAAGAGGGCAGGCTAACTTATAGGCATGCAGACCCAATCAGGTCTGGAGGTGCCTGGTGCTGCTGATAACTCAGCTTCCTGAACGGACACAGGCTCCTGGCATGCTCAATCCTCAGGGGAGTTCAGCGCGATTAAGTTCTCCCTTTTCTTCAAATATTTTGTTATTCAGTGCTAGCAAAAGCCAGCTGCACTGCAGCAGTAAGAGTTTACACACCCCATACTCACATTCTGCAAGCTTGATGATATGGCACCACTTGATACCACACTGGGGTAGCTTTCTGCTGTGGGTGAACTAGCAGGAACAACACTGTGCCCACTCAAGAAGAACCTAAATTTTATTCCAACAGTGACAGCCTGATTTAACTCTGAACTCCAGTGGCAAAAGGCCACTAATTATGCTGGTGATTGTTGTAGGCTGATACTTGTTAAAAAGTGGATTGGCTTGGACTATATAACTTGGTATTCATGTAAACTAAGGACAGCCTTGACATGTGGCATCTTCATAAACCCGTCACAAGCTATGCTGCACCATGTTTTTTGGCAGACTCATTGACATAGTAATGCATAATGCAATAACTGTGAACTCACCCCGGCTAGAAAACACCAGCATCTCAACATGGCAGTTCTGCAAGGACACTTAGATATTCTGCCTACAGAGTCTATCCTCTGCCTTAACATGGTCAAGCGTTAGCTGAGTGTAGAGTGAAGAGTTCAATTGCAAGTTGAGGAAAACTGAGATATGAAAGGTGTACTGAACCTACGATTCAATATTTTAAGACAGGTGATGAGGATTCTCTTCCCTCAAAAGGGTGATCAATCGGTGGAATTCTTTACCGCGACAAGCTGCCAAGGCTATATTGTTAAGTTCATACAGACAGACTTTTTTAATCATTAAGTGAGCCAAGGGTTATGGGCATAAGGCAGGAAACGTGGAGTTGAGGATTATGAGATCAGCCATGAGGGCAGACACGATGGGCAAAATGGCCTTAGGGTCTCCTTTATATGCCTCCCTGAGGTTCAGTTAGTAAATATAGCATTCACAATTGGTTAATTGATCTCTGCTTATGAGGTACTACTGCTCCCATTGACTCTGGGACACAGGGGGGATCTCATAAAGAAACAGTTTCTGTTCCAAATTTCTGATGATTGTGATTTTGCCAGACAAGGAGGAGTCAAGTTTGCCTTTTTAATCACCACTCATCATATAGTGGGCCGATAATCTCTGGAGGTGATGGCCCAGTTGTATTATTGCTGGACTGTTAATCCAGAGACCCAGATAATGTTCTAGGGACCAGTTCAAATCCTGCCATGGCAGATGGTGGAATTTGAATTCAATATGTATCTGGAATTAAGAGTTTAATGATGACCATGAATCCATTGTCAATTACTGGGAAAAATCCATCTGGTTTACTAATGTCCTTTAGGGAAGGAAACTGCCATTCTTACCTGATGAAGGGTCTAGGCCCGAAACGTCAGCTTTTGTGCTCCTGAGATGCTGCTTGGCCTGCTGTGTTCATCCAGCCTCACATTTTATTATCTTGGAATTCTCCAGCATCTGCAGTTCCCATTATCTCTGCCATTCTTACCTAGTCTGGCCTACATGTGACTCTAGACCCACAGCAATGTGGTTGCCTCTTAACTACTGCCCTCTGGGTAATTAGGGATGGGCAATAAACGCTGCCTGGCCAGTGATGCCATCATCCAATGAATAAAAAAAATCACTTTCAAAGTGGTGCTAGAAGATAGTCTGGCCGTTAAACACACTTGGGAACACCTTCAGAATAGGCGGGAAAGAGATTGGAAAATCTCATTTTTTGCACTCAACTTGTAACAGAAACTATTATACTTGTTTAACCAAAGGAACTGACTGCAAACTTTTCAGGAAGAAAAAGCAGTGAAAATAAAACTCATGAGTGAATTGAAAGCTAATCAGAAAATTCATCTCAAATGTTACACAAATATAATTAACACCATCCTTATTCAATTGTATATTTAAACTACTTACTTTAACAATCCACTGTCTTAAAATGTTAGAAAAAAAGTGTAAACATTGCACCAGTAAATGGGAATGTACAGGGCTTGTAAAGTTCTTTGCAGTCCATCTGGCTGATTCCAGCACATATGTATCTATGAGTACAAGACACACCCTGGACATTAAGCACAATTTAAAGACTGGTACAATGTCATTTCACAGAGCAGTGTTCTATATTCGGAGAAGTTAATATCCTTAAAGAACTTGCATTTTACAGATGTTTTACCTTCCAGACTGCTGGACTGAGTTGCATAACCTTCACTGGGCATGTACATAGAAGGACAGCCAGGAATGTCTAGGAGAAAAGGAAAAAGAGCATTCTCAGTTATATAGTGGAATCCTGTCTTTTCACAAGTATATCACAGGCATGAGTAACCTAAAACAGACCTAGTTTAACAGATTGATCAATATGTTGCATCTCTAAGAGGACTCAATTGAAGGGATTTCATTCAAATTAGTCCAAAAACAGAATAAATGTAGCATCATGCATCAAAACAATAATCTAACCATTAAAAAAGTGCAAATTTAAAAAGCAGTAAAAATGTGAGATCTAAATTGCATTTACTCTATATACAATTTCATCCTACTACAATGGTGTGTGATACAAGATAACCAACTTGAGACTTGTAAGCTATAATAAAGGCAATGTGTTCATGGCTATTTGTTTCTCAGGGTGGAGGATGTCCGAAGCTAGAGGACACAGGTTTATGGTGAGTGGGGAAAGATATATAGGAACATAATGGGTAACCTTTTCAAGCAGAGGTTGGTGGGTGTATAGAACAGGCTGCCAGAGGAAGTGATGGAGGCTGGTACAATTATAACATTTAAAAGGCATCTGGATGGGTACATGAATAAGAGGGTTTCAAAAGAATATGGGCCAATACTGGCAAATGGAACTAGATTAATTTAGAATATCTGGTTGGCATGGACAAGTTAGACTGAAGGGTCTGTTTCCCTGCTGTACAACTCTATGACTTTATTTAAAATGCTCAAGCTCAGCTCCGAAGCCGAATCATGTTTCATCATGTATAAACTCACCACAGGACTTAACTGCTCATACTAAGGTAAAAAGAAAGCAGGCCACACTGATTCCCAACCCTCTATCCTGTTGATAGGGGAGAGCAACAGCCACCTAACAATACCACAACTTGCTTGGTTTGGAAGCAGAGGCACATTAATATTACACAACCACAAGGCAGCTGGGCATTGGGATTGTGCTGCAGTCAGAAATCAGTCAAAATGTTCTGGAAAGAGAAGAAAATCGCTCCGAACCCTAATGGAACCACAGCCTCTTTCCAGTCCCTGGATACTAACACCTTCCGTAACCATTTTTGTTTCACATTTGACCATTCCTGCTTATTTATGACGTTTCATTAATGTAAAAATCATACAAGAATCTAATTTGTTGAGTCACCTAGCGATGATAAGAAGCACAAGATGTACTAACCAAAAAAAGTTTTTTCTACTTGAACTGACGTCCATTTGCTGCAGCAGTAGGTGTATTTAGAATGGACTTCAATGTCCTTTGGTTAGGGAATGGGAGAACTAAATCAAGACTTGCCCAGTTATTAGCCAGTGACCTGTACATGCACACATCACGTCAGGCTTTGTGGTTATGCCCCATGAAAATGAGCAGCTTGTAATCACTCTCAATATCTAGTCCCATGTGATGAATTGAAAAGGGCCCTGGCATGAATGGCTTGTAGAATGCTAACCCAACAAAATCAACAGCGCCCTGAGATAGGTGCGTAAATGTTAGTAGAAACAAAATAGGTAGAAGGGAGACAGTGTAATCATATTAAAAAGGTGCCACAGAAACTCAGCAAGTCTGGAATTATCAGAGGAGAAAGAGAGACAAACAATTACTGTTGAGTCTAACATGACTCTTGAGGCTCACATTTTCTGAAAAATTGTCACAGGCTCAAAATGTCAATTGTTATTCTCTCCACTGGTGCTGCCAGATCCGTGGAATTTCTTCAGCCCTTTAGTTTTTATTTCAAATTTTCAGCAGCTGACATATTTTATTTATAAAAATATTTTGTACTTGTTGAGTAAACCAAATAAAAACATCTCTGTCTTTATCATTGAATAAAAACCAAAAGAACTGCGGATGCTGTAAACCAGGAACAAAAACAAAGTTGCTGGAAAAGCCTAGCAGGTCTGGCAGCATCCGTGAAGGAGAAAACAGAGTTAACGTTTTGGGTCCGGTGACCCTTCCTTGGAACTGATGGTGGTTGGGAAAACACCCATTTATATGCAGAGAATAGGGAGTTGGGTGGGGTAGGGAGTAAACAATAAGATAGGACCCAAGACAATTGGACAGACAAAGGAGTTGCGAACAATCAGGCTGGGAGGGTAAATAGTTGTTAATGGGGACTGTTAATGACTAACAACAGGGGGTGTGTAATGGCAGGCTATGTGATAACAAGGCCTGGTGTGTGGGCTGGGGGTGCTGGGGCATGGGAAAGTTTTGGCCCTATAGTTATTTAACACAATATTGAGTCCAGAGGGATGTAGGGTCCCCAAGTGGAAAATGAGGTGTTGCTCCTCCAGCTTGCATTGGGCTTCAGCGGAACAATGCAGCAAGCCAGAGATGGAGATGTTGGCCAGGGACCAGGGTGGTGCGTTGAAGTGGCAGGCAATAGGTAGTTCAAGGGCTTTTTTGCCAGCAGAACATAGATGTTCTGTGAAGTGGTCACAAGTCGACGCTTCGTTTTCCCAGCGTAGAGGGAAACCACATTGTGAGCAGCGAATGCAACAGACAGAGAATCCAAGATAATAAAATGTGAGGCTGGATGAACAGAGCAGGCCCAGCAGCATCTCAGGAGCACAAAAGCTGACGTTTCGGGCCTAGACCCTTCATCAGAGAGGGGGATGGGGTGAGGGTTCTGGAATAAATAGGGAGAGAGGGGGAGGTGGACCGAAGATGGAGAGAAAAGAAGATAGGTGGAGAGGAGAGTATAGGTGGGGAGGTAGGGACCAGGCTTCCTCTACATTGGGGAAACCAAGCGGAGGCTCGGGGACCGCTTTGCAGAACACCTCCGCTCGGATCGGTATAAACAACTGCACCTCCCAGTCGCAAACCATTTCCACTCCCCCTCCCATTCTTTAGATGGCATGTCCATCATGGGCCTCCTGCAGTGCCACAATGATGCCACCCGAAGGTTGCAGGAACAGCAACTCATATTCCGCTTGGGAACCCTGCAGCCCAATGGTATCAATGTGGACTTCACCAGCTTCAAAATCTCTCCTTCCCCCACCACATCCCAAAACCAGCCCAGTTTGTCCCCTCCCCCCTCTGCACCACACAACCAGCCCAGCTCTTCCCCTCCACCCACTGCATCCCAAAACCAGTCCAACCTGTCTCTGCCTCCCTAACCTGTTCTTCCTCTCACCCATCCCTTCCTCCCACCCCAAGCCGCACCTCCATCTCCTACCTACTAACCTTATCCCACCTCCTTGACCTGTCCGTCTTTCCTGGACTGACCTATCCACTCCCTACCTCCCCACCTATACGATCCTCTCCACCTATCTTCTTTTCTCTCCATCTTCGGTCCGCCTCCCCCTCTCTCCCTATTCATTCCAGAACCCTCACCCCATCCCCCTCTCTGATGAAGGGTCTAGGCCCGAAACGTCAGCTTTTGTGCTCCTGAGATGCTGCTTGGCCTGCTGTGTTCATCCAGCCTCACATTTTATTATCTTGGATTCTCCAGCATCTGCAGTTCCCATTATCATAGATTCTGGGAAGTGCAGGTGAAGTGTTGCTTCACCTGGAAGGTATGTTTGGGGTATGTTTGGGTATAGCTAATTTGTTAATGAATTGGTACCATTGTCCTGGTAGTGACCTGTAGATTGCAGCATTCAAGTTGGATAGGCAAGGACAGCACAGTAGAACTTTAGATTCACACACACACACACACACACACACACACACACACACACACACACACACAGCCTTCTTAATGAACTCATACTTGAACATGACGTAGCTAATTAATTCAGTGATGCAGACAGATAATGTGCATTACCCTGCTATTCCTGATTGACATCAGCTTTCTACGTAGCGATCAAACCTCAGATCTTAATAGTCTAGAGACACAGTTACCACTGGTGCTCATGCTTTCCATTTGAGGAATTGGAGTACACAGTGATCAACAAAATAAATCCTTGCAGTCATTAAAAGGTTAATAAAGCTGTGAAAATAAATCCAATCTCTGGCTAAATCAAGTGTATAAACAGTTTATGTATCAAATCAACCCAGACCATAAAAGGGAATCTATTCAATGCAAAAGGTCACACAATAGGAAATTCCCCACAAATAGCTCACCATTCATCATGATTTTTTTTCCACTGAAGGCACAACACTGACCACAAATCAAACAAAAAAAATACCCTGTGCTGGATTGCAGGGAGAATTTGTAGATCATTACAATAAATAACGGGTCCTGAGATATAATTGTAGAACATTGCAGCTTAGTCATCACATAACTAGACCACCAGTCTCTTTCATATACAAGTCAGGGGAGTGTTCCATTTACACAATTCTCTCATTTGATCACAGCAAGGGTCCCAGTACTGGTCACATTACCCCATGACTCAGAAGGTAAAAACTCTTCTGATTGTTTCTTTTTTTGGAAACACAAGAGGGAATGGGAAAGATGGCTGTTTAAAGCATTCTAACTTTTAAAAATATGAAACCATTTTGCAGATGCATTAAACAAAGCATGAGAGTCCAGATTTATCCTGGATACGTGCTCGTTTGCCAGGCCACCACATTAAATGGCACAAATTGACGCACAAGACAAGGTCCCCCACCATCACCACCCACCAAACACTGACAACGATGTGACACATTTTGCAATCGCGCATTCCTACGTGTAGGTCCAACACAGCTACTAGTTGGACAGACTGCAGCATCTGACACATAGTCAAGAAAGGGGAGGTCCAAGGTTATCCAAACACACACACACGCTCACGCACGCTCACACAAACACCTTTCCAGCCCACACCAGATGGATTACACAGTTTAAGACAACAGGTCACCATCAACTTATCAAGGTCAGTTAGAGATGTGCAATAAATGCCTACATTTAAATGATCAAATAAAAGCCAAGCGTGAAAGCATACAAGTGAATAGGTTATTGAGCATCATCAGGTTCAGGCCTACAGGATGCCCTGCTGCCTGCCCAGATCTTATTAGTACTCCATACCATGGATGATCAGTGCAGCCAAGGCCACTGGCTAAATCAGCATTGACACCATGGGACGATGCCCAATCAGTCTCCAGCCCGAAAATTTAGCTGGTAGTTACTGAATCCAAACTGCTGCTCTTCTGGCACCAGTTACATCAACATGGACTAAGAAAGGAGAGGAATTCTTCATCTTTTTGAATTATCTGCTCCTCTCATCCCCAGCCAAGTTCCCCTCCAAACCCTTTAAATGATGATTGCAAAGGGATGCAAAATTTGGCTTCAAACTTCTCTAAACAAAGGAGGAAAAATTATGGTGGGGTTTCCATCCTAACTGCAGGATTCACTGGATGGCACATAAAATGTAACTCCAGTTCAGATACAATGCCTTCTGAGAATGATTAGCCTTTAGCCACCCACCGTCTAGACTCATGCACATCGAATGGTCATTTGCATATAGTGCCTGAGGCAGCTGGCATCTCTGGAATGTATCCCAGCAAAAACAAGCACCCTCGGGAGAGAATAGGAGCAAGTTTTAGTAAAAAAAATCACTTTAAAAAAGTTTAAAAAAAGATCACAGCAAATGCACTGCACCAGACTGTCGCCAAACAAACATCTGGCCAAGTCTTTTAGGAGCTGAGATGTTTAGCACTGTCTCCAGTTTCACTGGGCATGCTCATTTAACGCTGGTGAAGTCATGTGCCCTTACAGAGGAAGTGTCTGGTGAAATACTACACCACACAAATTCCAGCTGGGAATTCTAGTCTTTCAGCCCTCCATTTTATGAATGAAATGCTGCTAACTCCATTCACAGAAAAACAAGCCCCTACTGACTGTTCCCAGAGGAGGGGCAGTCATTGAGGGTAGCGTAACAAAAGAGCTCAGGGGAGTGAATAGGTGCTGCAAACTTCTGTTACTTGAAGGGTAACAACAAACAGGCAGTCATACTGTCTGTTAACAGGCTTTCTAGTTAAAGTGGGCTCGCTAAATTTTGCAGAAAACAGTGCTGTACAAACCCTTTAAAAAAGCAAAAGAATATAAAAGGAACAGGAAATAAAGCCACAACCTGACAACAACCATGAAGTGAGATATGTTTAAACCTAAACTTGGGACGTTTGCTATTAACTATCAACAGATTTGAAGACGGCCACTTCACACTTCAGAATCATATTCTTCAATAAAAGTTAATGCAAAATTTTAAACAGAATTACAGTCTAAAAAGGTGGCTTATAGTGTAATATCTGCCTGGCAAGAGAATATTACAAACAGCAATTCAGCAGGGCCAGGGTAATTACTTCACCATTCAGTTTAAATGCTTTATGTAAGCAAAACCCTCAGATTACAGTATTACCCTGCAGTTTGCTACTGTGTAAACAAAGTAGACCAAGCATATCAGAGCATGAGGCAATGTTGAAGACAGGGTATGACACACTTGCTAATGGAGTGGTGCATCATTAGAAGTCAGCTACATTTGGATCTTATGTTGTGACACAGACACTCAGAAAACTACTAGCCCTAAACTTCCTCCATGTGCCATCTCCGCATGTGTTTTCCAGGATTACATACTGGCAGAATTAGAGCTGCAGTGGCAACAGGATGCTTTGTTTCTACACATACACACTGTTCTGTTTAGATAAACTTGCCTGCACCAAGATCCTGCCCTCCACATTGTCATGATAGCTGGATGATAGCAATATGTAGCTATCTGACCTTTAATGACTGTGTATCCCAGTGATTTGGGTTACATTTAGCACTGCCCTAGATGTAAACCCCTCTCTCACTTCTAGTGGCATAACCAGAATTTTGAGGTTGATCCAGCCATTGACCTTGGCTCAGTAACAGAACCTTCACCACTGCACCCCTCGAACTGTTCATGTTGCTTAAAATAAAAAACTTCCCTTAGAAGTAAATCTATCCAGAGTTATTTTTCTAAGCAACCTCTTCAATTTCTTTCTTACTCTCAACTGTAATAATCCTGTTGTTTGTCATTTCCTGCTTTTGTTCACCAAATCCTAAAGGTTAGAGCCTCAGGAAATGTTATAAAAGTACCTTCAGGCAACAACAGGGTCAACTCCAACAATGCCACTTATTGACAGAGCTCTATTAGGAAGTCAGGCCGTGCACCCTTCAGTTGTATTTACATTTTGCAAATAAAAACAGGGTACAATTTTCTCCAAAGCAGTTTCCTCAAAGAGTTGAGTTTGTATTGCAGTCCTTTTTCTTTAAAAAAAAATGGTTCTCGTCTCTAGTCAAGGCCTCAGCCAACATTAGGGAAGAATCCCAAATACACTGTAGATCAGATGCTGTCAGTGCATAAATGTCCACATGTGCAGAATTTCCAACAGAGCCACTGGATAATAGATGAAGGATGGAATTCTCACGTTCTGAAGGCATGGAAGCCAGCTATAGTGCTCTCCCCACCGTTACGAAAAGGCAGCCAAACACTACATTCAAGTGATCGAACTTGTGAAACTCTTGTTTGAGATGACAGGCAAGAGATGGTACCATGCTGGTAATGCCATTGGAACAGTAATCCAGATGTTAATGCATTGGGGAAATTGGTTCAATTTCCACTATGACAGCTGATTGGATCTTAAATTCCATCCATAAATCTGGAATTGAAACCTAGGGGCAGTTTTGGTGAACATGAAGTAACGATTGATATAAAAACCTATCTGGTTCACTAATGTCCTTTCACTAAGGAAATCTGGCCTCCTTGTGACTCCAGACCTATAGAATTGTGGTCGACTCTTAAATAATCTGGTAGGATAATCAGATAAGATGTGTTTACCCACTACTGAATGCTATACATAAAAGTTGACTAAAGTGTAGTAGTGGGGGCATCACTAAGAACAACCATGCTGAGGGAGATGAAACATTGAAGAGAAGGAAGGGTAACATTAGTAAAGAAAGGTCCTTGGATATCAAGGAGATTATTTTATACATTGAAAAACAAACAGAATATTTAAAGAGCATTCTCTTTAGTTCCTTCCCAAGCAGGATTTACCAGCATCCTCTGGACTGAGGAATAGGAAACACGAGAAGTCATTAACAAGCACCTTATGACAAACTCCATCTGTTGAATGGAAAACTTTGAATGAGCACAATGAGAGTGGCTCTTTCTAGAGGGCTCAGTACAAGCCACTCCCCTTGCAGAGCAACCTGCATCAGTGGGGTCCCAGTACAAACCACTTGTGTGTTTGTGGAGAAACAAACATTGCTTCACATTACCAAGGAGTAACTCCTCTCTGAATTAAGTGGCAGGCTAAATTACCTTGAACTCAGTGACTAAGATGGTGATTTCTTAGCTTCAGGGATTTACAATTGCTAAATACGTTATGTGATACTGCATTGCAGTATCAACCACCAAAATCACTGGAGGTGGTGTTTTCAAACTGATCACTTGGAGGTGCTTTCATGCCAAAGTAACTGGATTTGTACCAATGTAATTGAACAACAAACTAAATGCCAAGTTGTCTCCATTCTGCTTGTAATGCATACAACGGCATTTCTGCAAGATAGATTCTAAAAAAACAGCACTTATACAAATATTGGCCATTAGATGCAAAACAAGCTTGGGACAAAAAAAAGTGTGGAAATATCCCTTTGAGATTGTTTAAATGGCGTTGTAACAAATGTTAAAAGACTAGCTGTAAAGTTATAATACTGGGTTTCTGCACACACTGCAAGAAGCTACAAACAGGGTAGATAGGACTCAGTTTGATTCCCCAGCAGCACTGGTTAAGATGTATTCTCGTAAAACTGGGCAGAGAATGATGTTATCCCTTAATTAAGGGGCAAGTATACTAACAGCCTCCCTCACCAAGTTCACTCCTGCCAATTTGCCAACCCTCAACATTTTGTAAAAACAAAAGCTCATTTGAGGAGACCTCAACTTACTGAGAAAAAGACTTGCATTTACACAGCACCTTTCGCAGCTTCACAATGTTGCAAAGTACTTTACGGTTGATGAAACACTTTTAAAGTGTCACTGTTGTAATGTAGGAAGTCATGAAAAAATCAATTTGATTTGGGGAAATTTGTTGCTTTCCACTGGCACAAGAAATATTTCTATATTCAGTGCTAAACAACATGCAGCTCATTGAGTCTGTGATTACCCCTTGCTTCTTCAGTTCCACCTACAATAAACTGGTCTAATTTTCTCAAAGTCAGAAATCACATGACATCAGGTTATAGTCCAACAGGTTTATATGAAATCATAAGCTTTCAGAACGCTTTTCCTTCATCACCTGACAAAGGGGCAGTGGTCCAGAAGCTTGTGATATCAAATAAACCTGTTGGAATATAACCTGGTGTTGTATGACTTCTGATTTTGTCCACCCCTGTACAACACCAGCATCTCCACATCATAACGTTATCAAAATGTCTCTCTCCCAGATCACTACAGCACAAATCTATAGAAGTCATAGCTTTACCGGGATCATATGCATAATCTGGAGGTTCCTGCTTGATGACCATGGATTGTGAGAAACGATGCATGCTGCCACTGCTGACTGGGTTTCCCTGCTCGTACATTGGGTCATGATATTCCTGCTTGTAACTTTGCTGTGGGTATGGAACACAGGGCTCAGACATTTGCCGCTGGTATGCCAAAGGTGCTTCTCTGTTCATGCCCTGGGAGGAAGGGAAGCGACGACAGAGCTCCAAAGACTGTTGTTGAAACTGAGAGCTGGGGACAAATAACAAATAACAAATAAGAAAGCACAGTGGCCCATTTGAGACTTGTGACCCTTTACTCATACCACCCCAATGAAATGATTTTAGCATCCTTCTTGTTGCTTTCAAAACACTTCCATGGACTCAACTCACCTTCAATTAACAACCTCTTCAGGTCACTCGCCTTTATTCTTTATTCTTTGCTCTAACTGCCCCCAAGTTTGTCTTTTAAATGCAGTAAATATATTTGCTTAATTCATTACTTTGATGTAAGCAAGAATCTAGAAATGCTGCAAAAATGTAAACACCAGGGTAAGGAAAGGCCATTCAACCTGCCAAGCCTTCTCCACCCAGAGTTCACAGGAGTGTGCCTTCATAGACGGTCCAGCTTCAACAACTTCTCAACCTTGTCATGTTTTTTTTTATTTTAGTTATGCATAGGGATTCAGGGTCATAGCAACATTATTTGGAGTCAAGTTATCAACTAGCCATGATCTAATTGAACAGGTCAATAGGTCAAATGAGCTGAATGTCCTCATATTGCTACATTAAAAGGAGCACGTTTTTCATAACTTACCCAAAAAAATATCAAACATCATGAAACTAAGAAATATCGGCTGATGTACTGAACGTGTTCCTTACTGTCATAATGCAGTGTAGCCTTTGCACACTCCAGAGTATGGAATCAGGTCATAATTTGCATGTTATATTCCAATATAACTATAACTGTACAGCAGATAAAAACAAACGTTTTGCATCATCTCAGGATATATAATCAGCAGAAAAATGTTTCTCAGGCCCTCTTTTAAAATGTTGTGATTTTCTGGTACGCCCGTTGTGATCTTATAGGATTTTATTGATGAATTTTTAAGTTCTGTTTCAATTTACAGCTCAGCTACCCAACTTGGAATTGCTGCCATATCAAAGTCAGCATGTGTTAGCATTTCAGCAACATTGATACTTCTGACCTAACAGAGAAATGTGGAATTTTCCTCAAATCAGGACCCCCAGTATTTCTACCTAAAACCAAGCAGTTATACTGGGATCAGACATATTCCATATTAAGCTAACATATTCCAGGCACTCTCAAATTCAACCAAATACAAATCTTTCTCAGTTCAAAACAAACGCTTAGAGACAAATGTTGCAAAAGTGGTAGCATGAAACTTTTTTTAAGATTGGAAATTTGCAAACTTAACTCAAATAGTACTCCCTCTGGTAATTGCTACTGAATTCAAAACAAAATGCTTCAGATAAATTTTATTGTGTCACATTAAATTATGTTAGGCTAGCTATAAATCAGAGGCACAGTAAAGAAACTCCAATCACCAATAACCAATCGTAGGAGGAAGAGAAATTTCATCATAAAAACATTCAAATGATTTTATTGCTTTTTGAATCAAATCTATGAAATACAAAGACAATAGGATATCTTCAAATCTGTACCTGTGTTCCATTGGGAATCTGCCATTGGCTATGGACTGTGTGGGTGCATGGAGATTCACAAAGCTGTGATCCCGTCTGGGATTCACCGTGGACTTATTGCAGGCTTGTTGTAACGGAGTATTTGAAGGCGTCCCTGGAGGTGGGGAGTTGAGACCAACATGTGGCTTTTTCTCATAGGCACTACATAAAATGAAAAAAAAATGACTAGATCAGCCAAATGTTTCCTTTAATATCTCAGCAATGGTTGATTGTATCTATCTTGCAATTAAAGGAAGCATATTTTTATGTTCTGGACATTCCTTCAGCATGCCATGAAAACGATATCATAGCTCATCAAATTATTTCTGTCCAAAGTCATCTCAAAGATTCCATTTTGACTCCTTCCTCATCATTTCAATGTATATCTCAACTACATCATTAAGCATAAATCCTGTATTTACATAGACACAAATGAGAATCAATTCCATCTCTCTGTATTCCCATCTATCAGTCTCAAAGCTGTATGTATACTTTCTAAATCATGTGCCTAGTAGGAAGACCAGGAGGAGCTGCAATTGTATCCAGCTGAATGGTGACCAAATCTATATTCTAGTTATCAAACACATGCTTCTAGCATGGATTTCAAGAGGCTCCCTGGCTGCCAATGCATGCAATTCCAAGCATGTGCTTCTTGCATTCGACTTACTTCAGATCACAAATTCAATTTTAACCACCTCTGCTGTATCATTGACCTTCAGCCTATTATCTATCGATGTTAACTCATATTTCTTTTACACCTTGAGATTTAACTTAGACAGTTTCACAGCCAGATACCCTTTAAGAGATATTATAACTCAGTGTCAGCTCCTCTATTGACATCAACTCCATAACTGCCTTATTTCACTAACCCTGCCATTCGATTTCCTACTCCAGACAAGTTGATGTTAGGACCATTGTTTTTTTTTAATCTTTTTGTGGCACTGGCTCCTTACTTTGGCAATATCCTTCAGTCATAGATCCTTGTTACACATCTGCTCCTCACGGTTTCTCTATTCTTTATGCTTCACCACACTGAATTACTGAAAACTTGTTCTTTGGAACCCTCTCCCCAGATTCTTGTCAATCTCTTCTTTGCTAAAGTCTCCAGGAAATTTTTGGATCATGCACTCCATTTGGCCTAACTCCTCTATGCTCTCCTCTTCTGATTTTTCTTTTTTACACAATCCTGTATAAATTGAGATGAGCGGAGCATGAGAGAGTCAGAGTTATACAGCATGAAAAACAGACCTTTGATCCAACTCGTCCATGCTGACCAGACATTCCAATCTGAACTAGTCGCATCTGCCAATGTTTGGCCCCAATCTCTCTAAACCCTTCCTATTCACAGGCCCATCCAGATGCTTTTAAATGTTATAATTATACCCACCTCCACCACTTCCTCTGGCAGCTCATTCCATACAAGCACCACTCTCTGTGAATAGCTTACCTCTCTTTTTAAATCTTTCCCATTTCACCTTAAACCTATGCCCTCTTGTTTTGGACTCCCCCACCCTGGGGAAAAGACATTGGATAATCACTCTATCCATGCCCCTCATGATTTTATAAACCTCTACAAGGTCCTCACTCAGCCTCCAACACTCCAGGGAAAAAAACAACCCAGTCTATTCAGCCTCTCCCCATAGCTCAAACCCTCCAGTCCTGGCAACGTCTTTGTAAATCTTCTCAGGTTTAACAGTAACTTTCCTTTAGTAACGTGACCAGAATTGTGCACCGTTTTTTAAAAGTGGCCTCACCAATGTCCTGCACAGCCACAGTATGACGGCCAAACTCCTATAGTCAATGCTCTAACCAATTAAGGCAAGTGTGCCAAATGCCTTCTTCACCACCGCGTCTATCTGCGACTCCATTGTTGAGGAACGATGCACCTGCACTCCAAGGTCTCTTTGTTTGGCAAACTCTCCCAGGACCCTGCCCTTAATTGTAAGTCCTGCCCTGATTTGCTTTGCCAAAATGCAACACCCCACATTTACTGAAATTAAACTCCATCTGCCACTCCTCGGCCCATTGGCCGACCTCATCAAGGTCCCATTGTAGTCAAGTTAATTTTCTTCACTGTCCACTACAACACCTATTTTGGTGTCATCTGCAAATTTACCAACTGTGCTTTCTATATGCACATCCAAATAATATATGTAAATAGAAATGTATACTGTTATTTAAGATGCTGTGGGTCTAGGCACCAAAGTTTGGTTCATTAATACAACTTTTACTGTTAGATTGCTGCACTTGAAATACAAAAATCAAAGCCAGCATCACACAGTATCTCAATTTACTTTCCATATCTAGCATACAAGTGTAGTATGCGTTGTTAATACATTGATTACTGCTGGTTTGCCTAATGGCTGCTGAAATTGAAGCGTCACATTAAAATCCTCATTTTAACTTATAAACATATAACATAAACAATTTTGATACAGGGTCCTTCTGTGTATAGAAGCAAGTCTTTGAGATTACTTTGTAGGTGTTGTTGCTTCATGCAACTGCAACGAGTCACCAGGCACACCCCATTACTATTAATAATAGTAATTTCATCCAACAAGCACATACAAAACTGGGACTATGCAATGCCAGCTTCGCCTTCAAGAGGAAATTATTGAGCTTAACGCAAAATTTTTAGCTTGCTTTAATAATGGGTTATAATATGCATGAAAAATTCCTCATTCATCCATTACTAATGTTTCCTGTAGTGGATTGAATCATATTCACATGGAAGGTCTGTCGACAATGACTTCCGGCATTGAGAGTACTAGTAAATGCAAAACAAATTTGACTAGAAGTAAAGATACAATCAACACACAGGAAATAGTGAAGGAATGTCAACCTATAGTGCTGTCTTCTATATTTCTATCAGTGTCATGAATAAAACAGCAAGGATCACAATGCATTCCGTCTGAATATTCAAAAGTAATTAGGACAAAAAGAACCAGTTTCTGTGGCTCAGGAAGGTTTCAATGACATAGATAGTTTGTGGCATGAACTTTGGCTGAATTCAGCTTTAAAAAGGTAAGAAAGATTTAACTTGATGCATTGCTCAAATATCTGTACATTTTACACAGAAGCCTGAACACTAGTCCAAGTCAAAATGTTATTTTGTAAGATAATAAAATGTGAGGCTGGATGAACACAGCAGGCCAAGCAGCATCTCAGGAGCACAAAAGCTGACGTTTCGGGCCTAGACCCTTTTCTTTTTTACACAATCCTGTATAAATTGAGATGAGCGGAGCATGAGAGAGTCAGAGTTATACAGCATGAAAAACAGACCTTTGATCCAACTCGTCCATGCTGACCAGACATTCCAATCTGAACTAGTCGCATCAGAGATGAAGGGTCTAGGCCCGAAACTCAGCTTTTGTGCTCCTGAGATGCTGCTTGGTCTGCTGTGTTCATCCAGCCTCACATTTTATTATCTTGGATTCTCCAGCATCTGCAGTTACCATTATCTCTGATGTTATTTTGTAATGTAGTTTCACCATTTAATGTTTAATACACTGCTTGATGAGGAATGTGATGCACAGCATCTGTCACATGATGCTGGATCTCAATCTCCGCTTTGAGTGAAGTTGTATATGCAGGGGTTGGTTAGCTCAGGTGGCTGGACAGCTGGTTTGCAATGCAGGATGACACCAACAGCATGGTTGAATACCTGCACTAGCTGAGGTTACCATGAAGGATTTTCTTTCTCAACCTCCCCTTTCAACTGAAGCATGGTAACCCTCAAGTTGAACCAGTCATCTCTCTCTAATGCAACAGCATCTCTATTGTCTGATAAGACCGTGGTAACTTTTAACTTTATATTTCATAGTTTTCCATCTGTCAGTTTTCACAGATAACTTTTCCTCTTGCCCATCATCTAGTCCACCATCGCTGGTGTGGAACAAAATATTTTTGGCCCCAGGTATCTCCACAAGTCTGGTCAATGCTATTCTGTGGTCAACCTGTGAGGAAGCAGGTTGAATTGAGCTGACTCCATGCCTCAAATGAAGTTGGAAAACTGTAGATATTGGGAGGCCTATGGTACAAAAGTCAGTTGAGACAAAAAGACTGAATGTGGAGTCTGGAGGAGAACAGTAGGCCAGGCAGCATCAGAAGAGCAGGAAAGCTGATGTTTCAGGTCAGGACCTTTCCTCAGAAATGGGGGAGGGGGGAAGGGAGATCTGAAATAAATAGAAAGAGAAGGGGTGGGGCTGGGATGGTGATAGGTGAGTGCAGGTCGGCAGTGGTGGGGATTGGTCAGTGAGGTGGAAGGAACAGATAGGTGGGAGAGAAGAGGGACAGGTTGTGTCAGGTAAACGAGGTGGGGATGAGAGGGAGGGTTTGTCATGGGAGGAGGCTCGGGGGTGGGGCGATTTTGAAACTGTTAAAGTCCACATTGAGACCATTGGGCTGTAGGCTCCCAAGGCAGAATATGAGGTGCTGCTCTTCCAGTTTCTGGGAGCATCACTGTGACACTGGAGGAGGCCCAGGGTCGACATGTCACCCAGGGAATAGGAGAAGTGGTTGGCGACTGGAAGGTAACAAAGTGTGAAGCTGGATGAACACAGCAGGCCAAGCAGCATCTTTTGAGCACAAAAGCTGACGTTTCGGGCCTTGACCTTTCATCAGAGATGCTGCTTGGCCCGCTGTGTTCATCCAGCCTCACACTTTGTTATCTCGGATCCTCCAGCATCTGCAGTTCCCATTATCTTTGGCGACTGGAAGGTGTGTCATTTCTTGTGTACAGAGCGTAGGTGCTCTACAAAGCAGTCTATGAGCTTCTGCTTGATCTCAATGATGTAGAGGATGCCACATTGGGAGCATTGGATGCAATAGATCACATTAGTGGATGTGGTCGTCCAGGATGTCCAGTCCCTATACACTTGCATTCCCCATGCAGATAGCCTGAAGACCCTCCACTTCTTCCTGTCTCACAGGCCCGACCAGTCCCCTCCACTGAAACCCTCATCCGCTGAGCCAGACTCGTTCTCATCCTTAACAAGAAATTCCCTCTCACTTTCTACAAAGGGGGTGGCCATGGGTACCCGCATGGGCCCAAGCTGTGCATGCCTCTTCGTAGGTTGCTTGGAACAGTCCCTCTTCCGTAGCTACACTGGCCCTAAACCCCACCTCTTCCTCTGTTATATTGAAGACGGTATCGGCGCCGCCTTGTTCTCCCACGAGGAGCTCGAACAGTTCATCCACTTCACCAACACCTTTCAACCCAACCTTAAGTTCACCTGGACCATCTCTAATGCCTCTCTCTCCTTTCTGGGCCCCTCTGTTTCCATCTGTGGCAACCACCTAGAAACCAATATCCAATTCAAGCCCACCGACTCCCACAGCTACCTAGAATACACCTCCTCCCACCCACCTTCCTGCAAAAAATGATATCCCCATTCCCAATTCCTTTGCCTCCACCACATCTGATCCCAAGATGAGGCATTCCACTCCCATACATCTCAGATGTCCTCGCTTTTCAAGGAATGCAACTCCCCCCCCTCCCCCGCCTCAGTGGTTGAGAACGCCCTCGACCGTGTCTCCCGCATACTCATCCCTCATAGCCCCTTCCACAATAACAACCAAAATAGAATCCCCCTTGTCCTCACATGCCACCCCACCAACCTCCAGATCCAATGCATCATCCTCCGACACTTCTGCCATCTGCAATCTGACCCCACCAAAGACATTTTTCCCTCCATACCCTTATCTGCTTTCCGGAGGGACCACTCTCTCCGTGACTCCATTCTCTGCTCCACACTCCCCTCCAGCCCCACCACACCTGGCACTTTTCCCTGCAACCGCAGGAAGTACGACACCTGCCCCCAAGCCTCCATCCAAGAAACCAAACAAACTTTTCACATCAGGCAGACGTTCACCTGCACATCCATTAATGTGCTCTGGTATGTCTGCTGCTCCCGTTGTGGCCTCCTCTACATCGGTGAGACAAAGCGGAGGCTCAGAGGCCACTTTGTATGGCACTTACGCTCTGTTCACGACAAACGACAACACCTCCCAGTCACAAACCATTTCAACTCCCACTCCCCTTCCCCCCCCCCCCACCCCACTCCCTGGGTGACATGTCCGTCCTGGGTCTCCTCCAGTGTTACAATGACGCCCCTGGAAACTGGAGGAGCAGCACCTCATATCCTGCCTTGGGAGCCTACAGCCCAATGGTCTCAATGTGGACTTTACCAATTTCAAAATCTCCCCACCTCCCCCGGCCTCATCCCATGACAAACCCTCCCTCACCTCCCCGCCTCCTTGACCTGACACAACTCATCCGACTTCTCTCCCACCTATCCACTCCTCCCACATCATTGACTAATACCCACCACTGCCTACCTGCAGTCACCTATCACCATCCCACCTACCTTCCCCAGCCCCACGCCTCCTCTCTCTATCTATTTCAGAGCTCCCATTCCCCCCTCCGCCATTTCTAAAGAAGGATCCTGTCCCAAAACGTCAGCATTCCTGCTCCTCTGATGCTACCTGGCCTGCTGTGTTCCCCCTGCTCCACACTGTGTTATCTTTGACTCCAGCATCTGTAGCTCTTACTGTCTCTGAGTGAAGCTGGAATCTCCTAGTCCAATCGAAACATCACTCGCAAAGCTACCAGACCACATTTGTAGATTAAGGCTTTGCATTAAGTACCAGCCATGACAGAATACGAATAACTATATACTTTTATTATGCAGGCATACCCTGATTCATTTCAAAGCAGTGTTTATAGATTAATGTAAATAAAATAGCTGACGTATTAATTGCTAGCTATCTCCAGCAGAATGAAGTTGAAGTTGCCACTAATTAAAAAAAACACAATTCTCCACATGTTCCACTTCCTTGGGAAAAAACAATCCCATTAATATCGGAAATAGCTTCAAATGTTGGAACTGAATTCCTAGGAAATGTTTAAAATTATGCTTGTGCGGATGTGCAAATTAATTTTACATTGAGAGCTTGTGCTAAGGTCACCTATTGTCTTTTAATTTCCTTTATTAAATCCAAATTTCCACACAGCCTGCCTATGTATTTTTATAGGACCAAATACAGGGAGATGAAGCAAATAAAAACAGAAATAGCCCTCATACTACAGTTTACCTCACCTTCTATGTCACTCTTCCTGCTATGTCTCAAACTATAGTCCTTGGCCTTATACTTAGGTCTAACCACAGGAAGAAAACAATAGCAATGGCATAACTTTAATGAATGAATCTTATAAAAATTACAACATGTGATGGCAATAGGGAAATGAAGTCATTTATGAGAGTTTTCTCAAAGAAACAAGAAGATTTGAATTTGGGAGTAATTGGGAATAAAATCAAAACATCACAGCGATCCATACTTGTAATCATACAAATATGGAAAATAGGAACAGGAATAGGCCATTCAGCCCTTTAACCCCGCTCCTCCATTCAATATGATCATGGCTGATCATCCTATTCAGAACCCTGTTCTTACTTTTGCCCCATACCCTTTGATTCCTAATTAAATTCTGGCATGGAAGCCAGCAACATAATTTTCACTAAAATACAAAAACTGTTCTTTTACTTACTCTTTCAGTCTCTGCTCAAAAAAGGACAAAGATCAGTTTAGGAACAGCAGAATGTGCATGACACATTAACTCTTTCTGCCACACAATTACAGTAACTACCTAGAATACTAACCTGGCATAAAGGCACTGTTCCCCATTGTTGTACTGGAATGATTGCTTGTGGCGGCAGGACAAGTTTGGGTTAGAAATGGGGCTCTGCGGCTCCTTTTTAATCTTCAGTGTGGGACTATGAAAAGCCACTGTTGGAAGGAAAATATTAAACTGTGGTTATTAATTGTCTTATAGAATTGAAGAGAATAGAATTCTATTTGTTCAGCAGAACTCTGATCAATGTATCAGCATTACCTTAAATGAAATGACTTTCAGAAGCCACAAGAACCTAATGCTGCCGTTATAGATCTCAAATCAATAAAGCGAAGTTAGGTTCAGTTACCAATAAGCAATTCAGTATACTACTGCTTGTATTGAAAACTAGGATTGCAAAAAAAGTGAACTTACACAGGCACCTCTTTAAGACTGTTGCTTCCTGATCACAGTTCAGATTGAAATTCTACAACTTACATTTGAAAAATAATGCTTTAGTGCTACAGTACATTGAGTGTACATATATGAGGAAAGATAGTTGAAGTGTTAATTGATAGATGATTATAAAGAATTAAATTTTCATTATTGGTTTTTAATGACTATTTTGTCAGCTTCTTTAAGCAGATGCCATGGATTCTGGATGGATATCAATACACATTATTATGCAACACTGCTATTAAGAGCATACAATGACAAAGTATGCATGCCTTGATTATTAGCCAGACAACTGATCCTTGTACAGAATGTAAAATTTCACCTGAAGAATCAGAGTCAGCATAAGACAACAAACATGGACTAAGCATCATGGACAACCAATTAATTTGAATATCTGAATACAATGCTCAGTAAATCCAAATGGGGTGCCAGATGGCACAATGCTACAACTCCCTTCACCTCCACATAGCTCAAGGTGTTAGCTTTAACTGAGTTGGGGGTACTCTTGCCTCCAAGTTGGAAATATTATGCCATCAAGTTCCCCTCCAGAGACTTGAACTTGAGATGGAGACTGACATTTCAGGGCAGTCGTCATAGTCATAGAGTCATAGAGCTGTACAGCCTGAAAACAGACTCTTTAGTTCAACTTGTCCATGCCATTCAGATATCCTAAATTAATGTAGTCACTTTTGCCAGCATTTGGCCCATAGCCCTATAATTGCTTCATAAACATATACCCATCCAGATGTCTTTTAAATGTTGTAATTGTACCTGCCTCCACCACTTCCTTTGAAAGCTTATTCCACTCACACACCAGCCCCTGCGTGAAAAAGTTGCCCATTAAGACCCTTTTAAATCTTTCCCCTCTCACCTTAAACCTATGTCCTCTAGTTTTGGAATCCACTACCCCAGGGAAAAGACCTTGTCTATTCACCATATCCATTTCCACTCATGATTTTATAAACCTCTATAAGGTCACCCTTCAGCCTCTAACGGTCCAGGGAAAATAGCCCCAGCCTATTCAGCTGCTCCCTATAGCTCAAGCCCTCCAATACTGACAACATCTTTGAAAATCTTTTCTGAACCCTTTCAAGTTTCGCAACATTCTTCCCATAGCAGGGAGACCAGAATTGAATGCAGTATTCCAAAAACGGCCTAACCAATGTCCTGTACAGCTGCAACATGACCTCCCAACTTCTATACTCAATGCACTGACCAAGAGAGGCAATCATACCAAAAGCCTTCTTCACAATGCTTTCTGTGGCTCCACATTCAAGGAACTGTGAAGCTGCACTCGAAGGCCTCTTTGTTCAGCAACACTGCCCAGAATCTTACCATTATGTGTATAAGTCCTGTCCTGATTTGCCTTTCCAAAATTGAACACCTCACATTTATCTAAATTACACTTCATTTGCCATTCCTCAGCTCATTGGAGCATTTGATCAAGGTCCCAGTTGTATTCTGAGATAATCTTTGTCACTGTCCACTATTCTGAAGTCATCTACAAACTCAGTAACCATACCTGCTATGTTCACATCCAAACCATTTCTATAAATGATGAAAAGCAGTAGACTCAGCAGCGATCCTTGTGGCGCACCACTGGTCACAGGCCTACAGTCTAAAAAAACAACCTTCCACCACCACCCTGTGTCTTCTATCTTTAAGCTAGTTCTGTATCCAAATGGCTAGTTCTCTCTGTATTCCATGTCATCTCACCTGGCTAACCAGTCTACCATAGGAACCGTGTCGAACATCTTGCTGAAGTCCATATAGATCATGTCCACAGCATTGCCCTCAATCCTCTTTGTTACTTCTTCAAAAAACTCAATTAAGTTAGGGAGATCTGTTGAAAGTGCCTTATTCATATGTTAGTAGGAACTGCAGATGCTGGAGAATCTGAGACAACAAGGTGTAGAGCTGGATGAACACAGCAGGCCAAGCGTTTCTCCCTAATTCAGATGAGATCCTTTTTCCTGCTTCTTCAGATAGATATGAATGGTCAAGGCCAGTGCCTTGTGTCACATTCAGTTTTCAACCAATATAACTGAAACTGCTCACTTGTACATTGCTGTGTAGAAATTGGCTGTCATGATCCTTACATTACCACAGTGACTGTACTGCAAAAGGGCATCACTGACAGTCAAGGTTATCCGAAAGTCAGAAGAGATGCGACACAAACGCAAGTCATTTTCTCAAGAGTCCTGATTAGGCTGAATAAATTTTTCATTGGTAGTAATCGACCCAAAGGAAATAATTAACTGTTCACACTGATAGCTGTGACAAGTCTCACCAGAAGGTAATGATCTGATGCATGCACTGAGTCACCCTGCCAACTGAATGCCAATCAATTACTCATACCAACCTGCTGCTTCGCAGCTGCAGTGATAATTCTGGTAGCTTGTACCATGTGATACAACTAGAATTAGCCCTGTAAAGTTTCTGCTTGGCTGCAATCTTTCAAACAATGTGAACCCAAGAAAAGGTAGCTGGCCACAGTTGGTAGCTAGTCAAATGAGATAATTACGGTTTCAAAATGAATGTTGTTTGACCTCATTGTACCCATTTAATGTGACTTCAAGCTATAACATACTAATAAGGCAATTGCAATTCTACTTGAACACGTTTACGTAAATACTATCCAGTCTTGTAATACCCTAAATTGCTGCTTTTGTCTAATATTTCCTTTTGATATTACAGGTAGATTCTGTAATACTGACAGCAATAGTTTGCCTCAGTCCCATTAAAAGTTTTGATTTAGGACTTGATCTCCTGGATACATCAGTTCCCTCATGAGATCATGTCCACTCTGTCACATCTACAGTCAGCTGAAAGGAAAGCTGTTAAAGCACTCTCCCTTACGAGCCCATGAATGTTAGCCTGCAGGAACATTACAAAGACTTCTCAATACTAAATAGGTAAACCAATGATTTCAAAGTTGTGCCATTTAACTAATTTGGCAGATCTCTTCCAGTGGGTTAGAAGACTGATTTCTATCTCTGCATCTTTTAATCTTTGTCCCTTTGTTTAAGAAAGGTAGCAAGGATAATCCAGGTAATTATAGATCGGTGAGCCTAACGTCAGTAGTGGGGAAGCTGTTGGAGAAGATACTGAGGGATAGGTTCTGTTTACATTTGGAAGAAAATAGGCTTATTAGTGATAGGCAGTATGGTTTTGTGCAGGGAAAGTCATGTCTTACTAACTTGATAGAATTCTTTCAGGAAGGGACAAAGTTATAGATGACAGGAGGGCTGTAGATGTCATATACATGGACTTCAGTAAGGTGTTTGATAAGATTCCGCATGGTAGGCTGATGGAGAAAGTGAAGTTGCATAGGGTCCAGGGTGTACTAACTAGATGGATACAGAACTGGCTGGGCAACAGGAGACAGAGGGTTGTAGTGGGAGATTCTCAAAATGGAGAACTGTGACCAGTGGTGTTCCACAGGGATCCGTGTTGGGACCACTGTTGTTTGTGATATACTTAATTGATCTGGAGGAAGGGATAGATGGTCTGATTAGCAAGTTTGCAGATGACACTAAGATTGGTGGAGTAGCAGATAGTGAAGAGGACGGTCGGAAATGCAGCAGAATATAGATAGGTTGGAGAGTTGGGTGGAGAAATGGCAGATGGAGTTCAATCCAGGAAATGCAAGGTGATGCATTTTGGAAGATCCAATTCAAGAGTGAACTACATGGTAAATGGAAAAGCCTTGGGGGAAATTGATGCATGGAGAGATCTGAGTGTTCAGGTCCATTGTACCCTGAAGGTTGCTACACAGGTCGATAGGGTAGTCAGGAAGGCATACGGCATGCTTTCCTTCATTGGACGGGGTATTGAGTACAAGAGTTGGCAGGTCATGTTACAGTTGTATAGGACTTTGGTTTGACCACATTTGGAATACTGCATACAGTTCTGGTTGCCACATTACCAAAAGGATGTGGATGCTTTGTAGAGGGTGCAGAGGAGGTTCACCAGGATTTTGCCTGGTATGGAGGGTGCTAGCTATGAAGAGAGGTTGAGTAGATTAGGATTATTTACATTAGAAAGACGGAGGTTGAGGGGGACCTGATTGAGGTCTACAAAATCATGAGAGGTATAGTCAGGGTGGATAGCAAGAAGCTTTCTCCCCCAGAGCGGGGGACTCAGTTACTAGGGGTCACAATTTCAAGGTGAGAGGGGAAAAGTTTAAGGGAGATACGTATGGAAAGTTCTTTACGCAGAGGGTGGTGGGTGCCTGGAATGCGTTGCCAGCGGAGGTGGTAGTCGCAGACACGATTGTGTCTTTTAAGATATATCTGGGCAGATACATGAATGCCCAGGGACAAAAGGGATACAGATCCTTGGAAAATAGGCGACAGGTTTAGTCAGAGGATCTGGATCAGCGCAGGCTTGCAGGGCCGAAGCGCGTGCTCCTGTGCTGTAATTCTCTTTGTTCTTTGTATCTAGATGAAGTTCTTCGTCATAAACAGGTACTTTGGTACTGAGGGAATGCTGCACTGTTAGTGGTGCTGTTATATAAGGTAATAGTTCTAAAGGGTTTATGTTGGAGACTGTTCTACCCAATCTTATGTCATTTTGGCTTGGCTAGAGAATCAGGTGTCCAGCTTATGTGCCAAAGTCAGTTGCATCATTCATAGCTCCTGCTAGGTTTAGTTAAGACTCACTAACCAGTCTAACTTGTAACTATTGATATCATGCAATAAACTAAACCTTGTTGTGAAGACTACCTTGTGGTTCATTCTCTACAACTGTTAATCAAATAGGCCCATTGATCCAGGAAAGAAGGACTATTCTTGTTCAACAGGAATGGAAATAGGAGAAGAAATTTCCATAGTTGAAAGATACCAGTGATTGCTAGCTCAGAGTGGAGGAGTATTTTTTAGGAATTAATGCAAAGGCTGTAAGTTCTAACTTTTCATCGCAGGCTGAAATGGGAAGAGGACTGTGTTAAACACCAGGAACTGTGGAATTATTTTAAAAAGCTGTTATCAACACTCACTGCAAATGCTGTTTACACTGCAGTATCGTTAAGCAGTGTAGGAGTAGGGGCAGCTTACTGCCAATGAGTTGCCTCTCCAAACTGAGATTCAGCTGAAGACAGGTAACTGATTGGTCTGTAGTCTGGTGACCAGTTGTCAATGACACAGACCTTCTGCCTGTCAACAATTTTGTGATTGGCTCCCAGGTCACTGAACAGCTTAGGGTTTGAATGAGATAGTAACAAGCTTCTGGACCTTTGGAAACGGAAGTGATGCCTCTTCTCTGCAGTAAAAACAAACGCTTGTAGAGAGACAGTATGCTCTCCACTCACGAGTTTTTAACCAATAAAACTGTACCTAAACAACAGTAACTATATTATTAAGACAAGCCAGAGATATGAGATTAGGAGCTCCTGAAACTAAATGTTACTTTTTCTTGTATATCATATACATCTCAGCAATGTACAGAAGACACCAGTTCAAATATGCAACAGATTTATTTACAAGTGTGTGTTAAAATATCTCTACGATCACAGAATATCTGCATTCATGCTTATAGCTCAGTTCCAAATAGCTTCTGCGGTGCCTATATGTTTTGAATCCACAATCAGATTTAATCAATCACACAGAATAGATTGGTCACCAGACTCAAACCACTGATTAACTGAGTATTATTTTACTGAAAGACATAACCTGCCAATGTTAATGAAGATTAATGGTGGTAATAGAGCTGATCCATTGGCCTCAGGAATACAAAATAGACAGACTGTAATAGTATAGTTAAAGCTGGACAACACCTGTGAAGGTATGACCTATAGCCACTAAACCAGTTAGTTAACTGCTGTCATTGGGAAATTGTTGGAATCAACTAAGGAAGTAGTAACAGGACATTTGGAAAGTCATATGCTATCCATCAGAGACAGCATGGTTTTATGAAAGATAAATCACTGACCAATGTGCTAGAGTTCTTCAAAGATGCAACAAGCAAAGTGAATAGACAGGGATCATGTAGATGTAATATATCTGGACTTACAGAAGGTATTTGATAAGGTGTCTCGTGAAAGGCAAATACACAAAGTATAATCACACAGGGTTAGGAGTAATATGTTAGTTTGGATTCAGGATTTGCTACTGTCAGGATAACTGGGTCTTTTTCTGGTTGGCAAGCTCTAATTAATGGTGTGCTGCAGGGCTCAGCCCTCGGGTCACAACTATTTACAAATGTGTATTAATGTTTTGGATGCAGCTTAGAGTGTACTGGAGCCAAATTTACTAATGATGCTAAAATAGGTGGAAAGGTAAGTTGCAAATGAAGAATAAGAAATTTACAAATGGATATGGATTAATTAGGTGAATGAGCCAAAATTTAGCAGATGGAGTTTAATGCAGATAAGTGTGAGATTATGCATTTTGGGTCAGAAGAATAAAAAGGCTAATTATCTAAATGGAGAGAAACTTTAGAATGCTACAGTCCACCTGATCTGGGTGTCTTCTTTCACGAGTTACAGAAAATTAGTATGCAGGCACAGCAGATAAATAAAGGAGGACAAATGGAATTTTGGCATTTAATTGCTAAGGAAATGAAGAATGGAAGTGGGAAAGAGTTGTTGAAATTGTATGAAGCGTTGGTTAGACCGAGTATGGAACACTCTATACAATTTTAGTCATCTTGAAGAAGGGTGTAATTAGTTTGGAGACAGTTCAGGAAAGATTAATTTCAGAGATGAAAGGCTTGTCTAATGAAGAGAGATTTAAGCAAGTTAGTCCTATACTCATTAGAATTTAGAAGAATGGGAGGGGATCTAATTGAGGTATATAAGATGCTGAAGGGGATTGACAAAAGAAGATGTATAGTGGGTTTCTCCTTGTGGGGTAACTTAGAGTGAGATCACAATTTTAGGCTAAGGACCAACTGATTTAAAATACAAACGAGGAGAAATTGCTTCTTTCAAAGAGTCCAAACCATTTACTACCCCAGAATGCGGCGGATGCCAGGAAATGGAGCAATTTAAGGAGGGGATAAGAAATTTTTTTAAACTAGTAATGGATTAAAGGGTTACAGAAAGGAGGAAGTGGAGTTGAGGCAGAGATGGAAACAGGCATGATAGCATTAAATGCGGGAGCAGACTGAAGGATTGCTGCTCCAAGTTCTTATGTTCTTTCTGTAAGTTAATAATCTAACCACTTGTACAGTTGAAGAAAGGTTGCAAATAGCAGAGGGGAGGCAAGTCATCCAAAAGAAAGACAGGCAAACCTATGTGGAATTGTATAGTACTGATGATACTGGCTCTCATTCCAAATCTAGAAATTTTACAACACTATCTTTCTGGGTACATATTGAGGGATTCAGGCTAGCAGTGTCACAGTGAGTGAGACAATTTCATCTGGAGCAAGTGGTAGGTAGTATAAATGGTTTCAGTACTCCTAGGCTGAAGAGAGGGACTCTAATGCAACATTCTGCTACTAACTCTGGGCCAGCAGCTCCTGGTGGAAAATGTAAGCTGGTGTGGATTTTGAGAGAGAATAGCATGTGATGATTCAAAGTACTTACAGGTTACAGTTTCCCTGCCTCGGCTTATAGATGGAGATTAACTACTCTGACAAAATAAATGGTGCAAAAATTTTCAGGAGAGAAAGGGGAGAAACGCAGTGAAAACACAAACAGAGACAGACATTGTTATTATGCCATGATCCCACCCTTTTCCTTGATAATCTCCCTGTTAGTCAACTTTTAACAGCAGAAAATACTAAAAAAAAATGTCCTTGGGCCAGTTACCTGGTAAAAGCCAACTTAGTGGACACCACAGACTGGCTCACTATTTCAATCTGTTTAATATATTTATGGCTGATGGGTTTGCATCTCCCCATTATCCTGCACAACAAAAAAAAAATGATTTGCCAGCCCAAAAAAACCCATGACTCGAACTATGAGAGTTAATAAAAAGAAATTACACTTCTGTGTGGGAATGATATTGAATAGTTAGATTTATCATTTGGGTTGTTATTAGAGTGGAAAAGGCTTAAAACCAAATGATAAACAGATGGATTTACTTCCTCCCCAGGCTCTGCATTTGGGGTCACACAATAAGCCAGTCAATAAGCCTACTACCATATACCTTGGAGCACAAGGAAAGTCCTGGAGATCATTCACATCCCAACATAAAATTGCTGCTTCTGTAACATGTTTTAGCCAGACTTGGGACTTATTCTCTGTATTAATATGCAGTGAATGTGTAAACTTGGAGATACTCTGAATCGAGTGTGAGAGAGGGCTCTTCCATTGGACTTCCCCAACAAACCAGTGGACGACTGTTAATTTCCCAACTCCCCAATGACAGTGGATCCAGGGAGCAGTATTATGGATGTCACCAAACTTCTTTCTGTGAGAAGCCTACAGTTTTATTTGGGGGTGGTGATGTCAGAAAAGTGGGAAACCACTCTGACCTCCTGGCAAAAATATTAATTTGGTTTCTAAGTATGTGAAGCTTGGGTCAGTAGGTTGTATAAAACAAAATAGGCTTCCTTATCTATAGTTGTCAGAAGTTCTAGGAGCAAAGCAGCATTAATGACAATTCATAATAACCAGATGGACCCAGAATTCCAGAGGATTAGCTAGCAGCTAATATTTTAACCAACTGACACTCTGTTCTTCCATTCATCTCTAAGTGGATTTCAAGTTGTACTTTAGTTACTATAAGTATAGTCATTCATTAATGTTTTTTTAGAATTTTTAGAATTATAGAATCCCTACAGTGTGGAAACAGGCCCTTTGGCCCAACAAATCCACACTGACACTTGGAGCACCCCACCCAGACCCATTCCCCTATCACCCACCTACGCCACACATCCCAGAACACTGTGGCCACTCCACCTAACCTGCTCATCTTTGGACTGTAGGAGAAAACCAGAGTACCTGGAGGAAACCCACTCATAGAATCACAGAATTCCTATGGTGTGGAAACAGGCCCTTCGGCCCAACAGTATCCACGCCGTCCAGAGAACCCACCCAAATCCATCGCCCTATAACCCACCTAATGTACAAATCCCTGAACACTACGGGCAATTGAGTATGACCAATCCACTTGGCCTGCACATCTTTGGATTCTATGACACACAGACATGGGAAGAATGTGCAAACTCCACACAGACAGTCACCCGAGTGTGGAATTGAACCCGGTTCCCTGGCGCTGTGAGGCAGCAGTGCTAACCACTGTGCCACCATGCCACCCCAATGGTTAACTAAAAACTGGTTCAGGTAAAAAGCATCTTTTCACTTTATCCAACCAGAACACGGTAGACAATCCCTTCAGGACTTTCAGCAGATTTGATGAGTCAATTTATCTGCTCAACCAGGTGTTAAAATCCATGGTAGATTACAAAGAACAGCAAGTACTTCTTCCTCAACCAGGAGAAGCAAAACCGGGTGATCTGGTATGTCGGTCTCATGTCGTTTGTGCGTGAAAAGTAGCTATTCCGTCTGCCCATTCAAATGAGATTCAAATGTCTTGGCTGTGAGGTATTTAAAGACATATTATGGATGTGATCTAAGTGCTGAACAGAATCACGGAATAGAATTTGGGGCTGAAGCATTTATTTCAGAGTTGATACATGCAAATTGTCATACAGCATGGAAACAGACCTTTCAGTCCAACCCGTCCATGCTGATGGAATATCTGAACTGATTTAGTCCCATTTACCAGCATTTTGCCCATATCCCTCTAAGCCTATGCATGTACCCATCCAGATGCCTTTTAAATGTTGCAATCACACCAGCCACCACCACTTCCTCAGGCGGATCATTCCATTCATGCACCGCTTTCTACATGAAAAAGTTGCCCCTTAAGTCCTTTTTAAATCTTTCCTATCTCATCCTAAATATATGCCCTCTAGCTTTGGACTTGCCAACCCTGGGAAAAAGACCGTGGTTTTTCACCCTATCTAATATCGTCACGATTTTATAAACATCTAAAAAGGTCACCCCTCAGCCTCTGACACTCCAGGGAAAAAAGCCCCAGCCTGTTCAGCCTCTGCCTATACCTCAAACCCTTCATGCCCGGCAACATTCTTGTCAAGATTTTCTGAATCCTTTCCAGTTTATCAACATCCTTACCATAGAAGGGAGACCAGAATTGAAAGCAGAATTCTAGAAGTGGCCTCACCAATGTCCTATGCAGATGCAAGTTCAACCTTCTTTTTACAAGCTTATCAGTGAAAATCCCAACGTGTTTCTTCTGTCTCTTTAGAAATGAGCTACCTGCTCTTTTCCAAAAGCTCCATCAATGGTTCCCTTTCAAGTGTTTATCCAATTATCGAGGGGTGAATTTATCGAGGTTTAAAAAAAATCGAGAGGGCCACAGAAAAGGTGAATGACAGGTGTCTTTTACCTATGGTTGTGGAGTTCAAAACGAGAAGGTTTTTTTTAAGGTGACAGGAAAAGATTCAAAAAGGACATGAAGGGCAATTTTTTTCTGACATAAGAGTGGTTAGTTAGTGGAATGAATTGCAGGAGGAAGTGAGATGCAGATAGGGTTACATGTTTAGAAGACATTTGGATAAGTATGTGATTGGAAAGGTTTGGAGGAATATGGGCCGAGTGCAGGCAAGTGGGACTGGTTTAGTTTGGGAACACGGTTGAAGCAAAGGGTCTGTTTCCATGCTGTATGACGCTAATTCTCCTTTGCATGTTCTTTTTGAATCTGAATCTAACATCCTTCCAGGCCACAAGCCCCAGGCTATTGTAAATTTATGCATTAGAAATAAAAACCTCTTAGAAAGTCATTCAGGCCATTTTGGTTGCACTGGCTTCCTGAATGGTATCTGGTCACTTGCTTATTCTCCTGCATTCACCCTCCAGCCCAGAACATAGTTCTTTCAATTTCCTTTTCACTGCTTCGATTCAACCTACCTTCGCCACAGGCAGGCAATATATTCCAGGCCTTACTCACACACTGCACCATTCTAACTCAGCTGATTTTTGCCAATTATTTTAAATCTGGGATCATCAGTGGAAGCTGTTTCCTCCCTATCTACTCTATCAAACTCTTCTTACTTAAAGTATCTCCTCTCAGACTTCTCTTCAAAATATAACAATCCCAATTTATCAAATAAGAAATCAACAGAATTCAAAATTCTCAACATCAGGCAGCATCTGTGGAGATCAACAAGTTTAGTGTCTCAGGTGAAAACCCATCAGAACAAGTTCACCAGTTCTCTTGAGTGATCATCAATATGAAACATTGAACGTTCCTTTGCACTGTTGCTGCCTGGCCTGAAGGCTTCAACTTATTTTGGTTCTCATTTAAAGATTTTCAGCTTCCTCAGTACTTTACTTTTGTCATGGCGTACAGTTAATTCAATCTATCTCAAAGTTCCCCCAAACTTGGAGCCATTCCCTTGAATCTTTTGTCTTCTCAATACCTTTTATCTTCCCTAAAATGCTGAACCCAGAACTGGGTAGGGTCCCGGAGGAGTGGAGACTTGCTAATGTTGTCCCCTTGTTTAAGAAGGGCAGCAAGGATAATCCAGGGAAGTATCGACCGGTGAGCCTGACGTCAGTGGTAGGGAAGCTACTGGAGAAGATACTGAGGGATAGGATCTATTCCCATTTGGAAGAAAATGGGCTTATCAGTGATAGGCAACATGGTTTTGTGTAGGTAAGATCATGTCTTACCAACATAATAGAATTCTTTGAGGAAGTGACAAAGTTGATTGATGAGGTAAAGGCTGCAGATGTCATATACATGGTCTTCAGTAAGGCGTTTGATAAGGTTCCCCATGGCAGGCTGATAGAGAAAGTGAAGTCACATGGAGTCCAGGTTGTGCTAGCTAGATGGATAAAAAACTGGCTGGGCAACAGGAGACAGAGAGTACTAGTAGAAGGGAGTTTCTCAAATTGGAAACCTGTGACCAGTGGTGTTCCACAGGGATCTGTGCTGGGACCACTGTTGTTTGTGATGTATGTAAATGATTTGGAGGAAGGTGTAGGTGGTCTGATCAGCAAGTTTGCAGATGACACTAAGATTGGTGGAGTAGCAGATAGTGAGGGGACTGTCAGAGATTACAGCAAAATATAGATAGACTAGAGAGTTGGGCAGCTAAATGGCAGATGGAGTTCAATCCGGGCAAATGCGAGGTGATGCATTTTGGACAATCAAATTCAAGGGTGAACTGTACAGTAAATGGAAAAGTCTTAGGGAAAATTGATGAACAGAGAGATCTGGGTGTTCAGGTCCATTGATCCCTGAAGGTGACAACGCAGGTCAATATGGTGGTCAAGAAGGCATATGGCATGCTTTCCTTCATTGGGCGGGGCATTGAGTACAAGAGTTGGCAGGCCATGTTACAGTTGTATAGGACTTTGGTTTGACCACATTTGGAGTACTGTGTGCAGTTCTGGTCGCCACATTACCAAAAGGATGTGGATGCTTTGGAGACAGTGCAGAGGAGGTTCACCAGGATTTTGCCTGGTATGGAGGGTGCTAGCTATGAAGAGAGGTTGAGTAGATTAGGATTATTTTCATTAGAAAGACGGAGATTGAGGGGGGATCTGATTGAGGTCTACAAAATCATGAGGGGTGTAGACAGGGTGGATAGCAAAAAGCTTTTTCCCAGAGTGGGGGACTCAGTTACTAGGGGTCATGAGTTCAAAGTGAGAGGAGGAAAGTTTAAGGGAGATATGCGTGGAAAGTCCTTCACACAGAGGGTGGTGGGTGCCTGGAACACGTTGCCAGCCGAGGTGGTAGATGCAGAAATGTTAGTGTCTTTTAAGATATATTTGGACAGGTACATGGGTGGGCAGGGAGCAAATGGACACAGACTGTCAGAAAATAGACGACAGGTTAGACAGAGGATCTTGATTGGTGCAGGCTTGGAGGGCCGAAGGGCCTGTTCCTGTGCTGTAATTTTCTTTGTTCTTTGTTCTTTGGATGCCAACCAGTTGAGGCTGAACTTGTGTCTTGAACAAATTGAATTTAACCTCCTTGCTCTTGCATTCCATGTGTTTATTAGTAGAGCCTAGCATACTATAGGCTTTTATTAACTGCTGTCTCAATCTATCCTGCACATCTAATGACTTATACACATCTACAGCCAGGTCGATCTGCTCCTGAAACCCGTTTAAGAGTTGTACCATTTATGTTATATTGTCCCTTCATGTTCTTCCTACCAAAATCAATCATTTCCCATTTCTTTGCAGTGAGCTTCTTTTCATTTTCAATTCACGCAGAGGAAGTGGGCATCATTGGCTGGCCAGCACTTATTATCTTTCCCTAGTTGCCCTTGTGAAGGTGCTAATGATCTGCCTTTTTTAACATTGCATTTGGTCCATTTGGCACCTGTCTGTCCATTCCATCAACTAGTCAACGTACTGTTGAACTTTGAGAGATCATTCACATAGTTCACAAGGTTCACTGTCAAGTTTGAAATAGTGTCCTCTACAGAAAAGGTCCTGGTTATTAATTTGCAACAGGAAAAGCAAGGGTCCCAATACTGACCTCTGGGAAACACCACTCCACTGAAAAACACACATTAACCTCTGCTTTCTGACACTCAGCCAATTTCACAATTGTGTTGCTACTGTTCCATTTATTCCTGGAGCCATAACTTTGCAACCAAGTCTAGTGTACAGCACCAAATCAATTGGCTTTTGAAGTCCATGTACACAAATTGCCCACATCAACACTGATCTTTTCCAGAGAGTCTAGCATTTTTTTTCAAAACTGAAAATCCATGTTGGCTTTCCTTGATTACCTGCAAAATTGCCCACATTACCATTAAATTTTGTCCAAATTAATGTTTCTGGAATTTCCGGCACAACTGAAGTCAAAGTGACTTATCTGTGATTGCTAGGTTATCTGTACACCTTTTTTTTTGAGGAAGGGTGCAACATTCACTGACCTCCTGCCACCAGAAACAGCCGCTCCTAACGTATCCCAGAGTTAGTTAGCAAATACTTCATACAACTAAATTTTATTCAATCTGCACCAGAATAGAATTGATTTACATATTTCTAATTGTATGTGATTTTCAGTGGTCTTTCATCCCCTAGCAATACCCCGCCCCTTCAAAAATACTTACTTGTGCTAGTTGTTGGGTCACGGATGCCAAATATATTCTGATAACAAATATCAAGTGGTCATTAATTACATTGTGAATCTTGACTGGCAGTTGGCTGGGTACTGGATTGGGCAACGCAAAAGACGAGCCTGACCTACCCTCCACACAGGCCACCAGATTTCTAGGAAGACCAAAAACTAATACAGATTGCTTCTTCTCTAAAATTGGAGGCACAATATGCTGACACTGCTAAAGTTGAAATTAGCAGCCAAAGTAAAGACATGAATTAAACTCATCAACTTCCAGGTATTTCCAGCTCAGAGATTCAGGTGCGAATATGCTAGGACCCTGGGGGAGTAAACTGAATGCATTAAAGATATGATGAGAATGACCTAAACCACATACAAACAGAATTAGATTTACAACAAGGTTGTAATTGGATTAAATTACTTGAGTAGAAATACATAACTTAATAAATTCTACACAGGGTAACGTAGCTTCGGATAATTCAAAGGAAAGTTGAAGACATTATATTTTATATTTTAAAAATGTCACAAATGCGCTCAGATTTTAGCCCTCTCCAATGGTTAGTGAGTCAGTGCTTGGTGTAGAAATGATAGGAAGTGGAAACATAAATCTGCAGGGAGTTAATATTGTATTCTGGAGAGGTCTATGGTATCAAATAGCATGTTAGCATAGACTCGCATGTACAGCAAATAGCAACAGTAGGCCATTCAGCCACTCGATATTGCTCTCCTGTTCAATACAATCCATAGCTACTCTGATTGTGACCTCAACTAGATTTTCTTTCATTATGCTCGACTCTCTTGTAGATCAGAAATCTGTCTAATGCAACCTTGCATGCATCGAGAGGCCCACTCAGATAGAGAATTCCTAAGATTAACTGGGATCTATGAAAGAAATCCTTCATAATCTCACTCTTTAAATGAAGACTCCTTTTTTTAAAATGGTGTCCCCAGTACTAATTGACCCATGGGTTTGTGGAGAGGGGTGGGGCGAAGAAAGATTCTATCAGCAAGTACCACGGTGAGCACAGTGGCTCAGCATTTAGTACTGCTGCCTCACAATGCCAGGGACCTGTGTTCAATTCCAGCCTTGGGCAACTGTGCAAACTCCACACAGACATTCTCCCCATGTCTGTGTCAGTTTCCTTCCACAGCCCAAAGATGTGCTGGTTAGGTGGATTGGCCATGCTAAATTGCCCATAGTGTCCTGGGATATGCAGGTTAGGTGGGTTAGCTATGGGAAATGCAAAGTTACAGGGATAGGGTGAGGGGGTGGGCTTGGATGCAATGCTGTTTGAAGGATCAGGTTGGACTCAATAGGACAAATGACTTGCTTTCACAATGTAGAGAGTCTATGGAATACCTTGTCAAATTGCTTCAGAACTTTGTATGCTTCCAGACAACCAGCCAGCATTCTTTTGCACTCGAATGAGTACAAGGCCAACCTGCTCAACGTTTCCCTACAAGACAACCCTTCTACCACATGAATACAAAAAATGGGAAAATGAGAGAAAAAAGTTCTGCTGGATCAGATGAAATTATTCTAGCTTGACTCAGCACCTTCTTAGAAGAAATAAAATATCATATTTTTCAATCGATTTGTATTGCAAATTCCTTTGACAGACAGGTTAAGTGGGCCCTGGAGTGGAGCATTAAATTTTTGTACCGGTTTTATCTGAAAGGAAAACATTTACAAAAGGCATCTGGATAGGCAGGTAACCAGTCAATGAGAGCACTGACATAGATTACATTGACGTTGAAGCTTTGTGTTAAGTACAATGCCATATTAAATGGAAAATTCCTGATTAAAGAGTGATGTTTAAATTCCATATGTGGACACGCAATATGAATTGGAGGGATAATGCTTTCATCATGTTTAATGATTAGCTCCGGCCTTTCTTTCAAATGATTATCCATACCATATTTTATGAGTGGGTGCAGAAACGATACTGTAATAACTGGTTAGCAGCTTGAAAATGACATGATTTATATTTTAAAAAGTGTCTGAGAATATTGGACTTATTTTTAGCAGCTGGGTGCTGTCGAAAATAATTTGCCTCCAGCAAAGAAAGAAAGGAACCTTGTGTTGTAAACTGGTTGTCTCTCTCTCTCTGCTCAGCATCACATATCTCAACCACTCTTTAATCTGTTCCATGTTGAATCTCAAGCTCATGCTATTCTATTCTGTCACTTGCGGATGTAGAGCTAGGTTTCAACACATGCCCAACAAGATCAAACCTGGCCAGTGAACATCTTGCAGGCAATTCTTCTCAATTCTGGATGTAAGACACTACTCTAAATTGATAGTCTGTTGCTCTCATTGCTTCTTTAAAAAGTTGTATTTTCCTTGTACCCAAACCCCATACACAATGCCCCTAGTGCCTCTGCATCTTCTTATAGAGTCATAGAGACGTACAGCACGGAAACAGACTTGTCCATGCTGACCAGATATCCTAAATTAATCTAGTCCCATTTGGCAGCATTTGGCCCATATCCCTCTAAACCCTTCCTATCCATGTTCCCATCTGGATGACTTTTAAATGCGGCCATGGTACCAGCCTCCACCATTTCCTCTGCCAGCTCACTGCATACACGCACCACACTCTGAGTAAAAAGGTTGCCCTTTAGGTTCCTTTTAAATTTTTCCCCTCTGACCTTGGAACGTTTGCCCTCTAGTTTTGGCCTTCCCTATCCTGGCGAAAAGACCTTGGCTATTCACCCTATCCAGCCCGCTCATGATTTTATAAACCTCTATATGGTCACATTTCAGCCTCCAATGTTCCAGGGGAAAAAAAAATACCCCAGCCTCCTCAGTTACTTCCATAGGCTCAAACTCTCTAACCCCAGCAACATCCTTGTAAATCTTTTCTGAACTATTTCAAGTTTAACAAAATCTTTCCTATAGCAGAGAGACCAGAACTGAATGCAGTAGTCCAAAAGTGGCCTAACCAATGTCCTGTACATGACCTCCCAACTCCTATACTCAATGACTGAAAAGTAAAGGCAAGCATATCAAACAGCTTCTTCACTCTCCTGTCTACGTGATTTTTTTTGTGCCAACTTCAAATCTCAATGCTGCTGGCTCAATTACAATTCTTTTCTCCCCCATGCTGGACCTCAACTATGGAGACCTACCCTTTCTTCCTAAAATTAACACTTATTTAAAAGGCAGCAGCTTGGTTTTATTTAAGCATGCTCAATTATGCTCCCTTTTCAAACTTCTCACAATTTATTCCTACCCCCAGGTAAGGCTGAGGACACAAAGTCGCACTCATCCAGCAGTTTTTGCACAGTGACTCTGAAATCCACTCACTGCTGGAAGCAACATTAAGGGTTCTGACTGAAGACATGGTCAAAGAAGGAGGTTTCTGAAGAAGGCTAGCGGGGTTGCAAAGTGAAAGGTCCAAACAGTCTGGGAAAGACAGTCGAATGAGGAGGAGATGCAGAGAAAAAGGTCAAAAGGTAGCCAGAGTGCTGTACCACTGGGACATACGGCTGGAGGACGCCTCAAAAGTAGAAAGAAATTTTATAGCCATAGAAGAGAACTTTTAAAATATATTTGTTCATGGGATGTGGGAGTCATTGGTTTCATCATTTATTGATCATAGGACAAGCAGTAGAAGATTCATTCCACCATTCCAAGAGATCGTGGTTGGTCTAATAATTCTCAAATCTACTTCCCCTCCTTTTCTCCAGGATTCTGATTCCCTGACCAATTTAAAACAAAACAAAAATAATCGGTGTCTCACAGCCTTGAATATATTTGTTGACCCAGCCTTGACAGCCTTCACCAGCAAAATAATTTCACAAATTCACCACCCTCAGAAGAAACGTAATCTATTTTAAATGGGCAATCACTTACTCTGAAGTTGTGCCCTCTGGTCTTAGGCTCCCCCACCTTGGAAACAATCCCTCAGCATCTGCATTGCCAAGTCCGTTAAAAATTTTGTAGGCCTCATTAAAGACACCTCCTATTGTTCTAAACTCCTGTGAGTAGAGGCCCATACTACTCAAACTCTCCTCAAAACAGTTCCACCATACCTGGGATCAATGAAGAGAACCGTCTGCGGACAACCTCTTTTCTTAGGTAAGGGGACTAAAACTGTTCATCCTATTTCAGCTGCGGACTTGCATAGTTTTAGCAAGGCCGCACTATTTTTAGACAAAATACTACATTCCACAAACCTGCCTGCCCTGGTCAACCCATCGTCTCAGCCTGCTCCTGCCCCACCGAACTCATCTCCACCTATCTGGACTCCATTTTCTCCCCTTTGGTCCAGGAACTCCCCACCTACGTCCGTGACACCACCCACGCCCTCTACCTCCTCCAGGACTTCCAATTCCCTGGCCCCCAACACCTCATTTTCACCATGGACATCCAGTCCCTATACACCTGCATTCCACATGCAGATGGCCTCAAGGCCCTCTGCTTCTTCCTGTCCTGCAGGCCCGACCAGTCCCCCTCCAGCGACACCCTCATCCGCCTAGCCGAACTCGTCCTCACCCTCAACAACTTCTCTTTCGATTCCTCCCACTTCCTACAGACTAAGGGGGTGGCCATGGGCACCCGTATGGGCCCCAGCTATGCCTGCCTCTTTGTAGGTTACGTGGAACAGTCCCTCTTCCGCACCTACACAGGCCCCAAACCCCACCTCTTCCTCTGTTACATTGATGACTGTATCGGCGCCGCCTCTTGCTCCCCAGAGGAGCTCGAACAGTTCATCCACTTCACCAACACCTTCCACCCCAACCTTCAGTTCACCTGGGCCATCTCCAACACATCCCTCACCTTCCTGGATCTCTCAGTCTCCATCTCAGGCAACCAGCTTGTAACTGATGTCCATTTCAAGCCCACCGACTCCCACAGCGACCTAGAATACACCTCCTCCCACCCACCCTCCTGCAAAAATTCCATCCCCTATTCCCAATTCCTCCGCCTCCACCGCATCCGCTCCCACCGCATCCGCTCCCACGATGAGGCATTCCACTCCCGCACATCCCAGATGTCCAAGTTCTTCAAGGACCGCAACTTTCCCCCCACAGTGGTCGAGAACGCCCTTGACCGTGTCTCCCGCATTTCCCGCAACACATCCCTCACACCCCGCCCCCGCCACAATCGCCCCAAGAGGGTCCCCCTCGTTCTCACACACCACCCCACCAACCTCCGGATACAATGCATCATCCTCCGACACTTCCGCCATCTACAATCCGACCCCACCACCCAAGATATTTTTCCATCCCCACCCCTGTCTGCTTTCCGGAGAGACCACTCTCTCTGTGACTCCCTTGTTCGTTCCACACTGCCCTCCAACCCCACCACACCCGGCACCTTCCCCTGCAACCGCAGGAAATGCTACACTTGCCCCCACACCTCCTCCCTCAGCCCTATCCCAGGCCCCAAGATGACTTTCCACATTAAGCAGAGGTTCACCTGCACATCTGCCAATGTGGTATACTGTATCCACTGTACCCGGTGTGCCTTCCTCGACATTGGGGAAACCAAGCAGAGGCTTGGGGACCGCTTTGCAGAACACCTCCGCTTGGTTCGCAATAAACAACTGCACCTCCCAGTCGCAAACCATTTCCACTCCCCCTCCCATTCTTTTGATGACATGTCCATCATGGGCCTCCTGCACTGCCACAATGATGCCACCCGAAGTTTGCAGGAACAGCAACTCATATTCAGCTTGGGAACTCTGCAGCCCAATGGTATCAATGTAGACTTCACCAGCTTCAAAATCTCCCCTTCCCCCACCGCATCCCAAAACCAGCCCAGTTCGTCCCCTCCCCCCACTGCACCACACAACCAGCCCAGCTCTTCCCCTCCACCCACTGCATCCCAAAACCAGTCCAACCTGTCTCTGCCTCCCTAACCTGTTCTTCCTCTCACCCATCCCTTCCTCCCACCCCACGCCGCACCTCCATCTCCTACTTACTAACCTCATCCCACCTCCTTGACCTGTCCGTCTTCCCTGGACTGACCTATCCCCTCCCTACCTCCCCAACTATACTCTCCTCTCCACCTATCTTCTTTTCTCTCCATCTTCGGTCCGCCTCCCCCTCTCTCCCTATTTATTCCAGAACCCTCACACCATCCCCCTCTCTGATGAAGGGTCTAGGCCCGAAACGTCAGCTTTTGTGCTCCTGAGATGCTGCTGGGCCTGCTGTGTTCATCCAGCCTCACATTTTATTATCTTGGATTCTCCAGCATCTGCAGTTCCCATTATCACCACAAAATTCCATTTGCCTTCCTCATTTCCCACTGAACTTGGACTCCCAAACCCCTCTGTGCTGTAGCTTTCTGCAGTCTTTCACTACTTGAATAATATTCAAGTCTTCCAGCCAAACTGCATGGACTCCCATTTTAACACATTATGTTCCATCTGCCAAGTTTTTGCTCACTTGCTTAACTTGACTATTTCCCTCAATAGATTCTCAACAAATACCTTCCCATCTTCTATTTACATGTCATCTGCAAACTTGGCTCTGCTTCATTCACTTTCCTCATCTAAGTCATGAATTTGTATTGTAAATTTGTCAATAATGGAGAGTTTAACTGTCAGCAAATTAATGAGTTACACAAATGCAGAGGACTTTAATTTAATGTATGCTGTGCCTCTAAGTCAAATATCAATATTGAAATAGAATAAGTTAGAGACACATACAACATTTTAAGAAATTCAACTATTTTCCAATCAGTCCCTTTGCTCCCACAGTGGAGAGAGAGAGAGAGAGAGCACGAGAGCAACAGCGTTGTCTTTGATATTAATGTTCCACTATCCACTAAGGCACAAGACTTGAAACTTACAATCAATTCATTTAGAATAACACTAGTTTATAATTGCACTAATTAAATTAGTAAGACTACACCTTTGCTCATCTCAAGGACAATTTAAAGTCATGTACTTTTGTTCAGTTGGTTAATGTTTAATACAGTACTAAACTGTACAATTTAGGTGGATAATTATTTGGGCTGCTTGAAGAATGGAACTATTCAATTAATGTGAAAATGTATATGGGTTGCAAAACTGCTCACTTAAACAAGTGGCTCATGGAAGACGTGTGAAAAGTAAATTGAATTCAATAGGATGGTGAGGGGGGACTGACATTTCATCGTTTTTGCAAGTGATTAAGTTTGTCAATTTTATGGTATTTAAGTTTAAAACTGGCAGGGTGAAGTAAAAACAAATACTTCAAATATTTGGGATGCTTAGCATCATTATTAAAAAGAGAAAAACACCACTTTGTGAAGATTGAGAAGATAAAACATAAAATACTAAGTGATTTTGTTTCCCTAAATCACTTTTGCTGTTTACGAAAAGTTACACTGAAAAAAAGAGTTGTTCACAGATATTGAACATCCTGCACCATTGTTTGCAACCATTTTCTCTTCTAGTTATTGGCATTTTAGACTTTTAACTGTACAATTAACACCAGTGATGAGAAAATGAAATTGCAGTTTAATGTAATGTAACTGAAAACCAAAGAAAGCGGCAAGAGAGGCACTTGAGCAAAGTGAACTACATCCACCCCCTTCTCAAAGGCAATAAGGATGTACAAGACTAGTCTTGCGACCAAGCCCACATCTTTTGAATGACTTCAGAAAAAAAATACCTCATGGATAAAGTATACTTACGTTGCTTCCAAAATAAAATTGAACGGATTTATCTGCACTAGTACTCTCCAAAAATAAAGCTCAACTTCCTTGTGAAACTAGTTGCATATGCCAGTTACAGCCCTACACTGATCAAGAGCATGTACTGCCCTGTTGCTTCATTTAAAATTGATGAAAGCAGAGGCCAAGACGTTTAATTTAACAACAAAGCAGCCATTTTAAAAGTCAAAATGCAGCAAGAACCACAATTCTGTAACTCAAACGTAATTAATGTCGAACAGCACAGATGCACGTTTAAACATTATTTAAACAAAAATCATGATTTGAATACTCTCAAATACAATATGTTAAAAAGTATTTCTGAAATCCAAAACAGTATATGTGGGTCAGATTGAACAAGGTTCGGTATTGTATGAATCCTTATTGAGTTGTCTGCTTCTCTGGAGCCACAGGTTGCAGACCACTTGACTAAAAGCTTAAATAAGTTGTCACGTTTGGCTATGTTGATACAATGCAGTGTTTTGACAATAAAAACCAGGATATAGTCAACAAGCTAAATCATAGGGGCTTGCAACTGAATTTAGTGAAAATTAAATGGAATATTGTAAGTACATAGCATCTCCCCAAGTATACATAGTATTAAATCCTAAGTCACGTTTCCTCAGTGCAGAAACAATCATGTGGGGATAATTGAAAATTTTGACAAACCAAGTCCACGGAGGATTGCTAGGAAGGCTTTTGGTATGTGCCTGTAATGAAAGGTATTGACAAGAGCAAAATTAAATTGGAGAAGTCACTTTTGTGGATTCAATGCAAATGAATATAAACATAAATGGCAGGATAAAAGGAACTGGATAGGTCCTGACAATTTGTTTAATGTCTTCCACTTCCTGCTGGTTGAAAGAAATAAGCAAGGAAACTGCAGATGTTTTTATTAGAAATTTTTCGGAGCTGTTTATATTCTGTAATTATGACTTTCTATTGGAAAGTAGTACAACCATGTTTTCAATTTAAGGTTAGAGGGAGAAAGGAACACATAACCACAGACCTATAGGACTCACAACAGTTGTGGGGTAGTTATTGGAATCAGCCATCTGGGTGAGTAGTTAGGCATGTATCAGCTGTTACAAACATGTACAAAACAATAACTTACCTGCCTGAGGCACTCAGAAATTACGAAACACTCTATTAGGTGCTAGCTTGGGAGCGAACACTAAACCAGAGTAGGGCATCAAAACTCAAAATTCAATAATGCAAGGCACTGAATCAGACTTCTGCAGAGAGTAGGGGGAGGAAATGCATGGCTGTGATGCTTAAGGGAGGTTCACAGAAGGAAGGCACTTTGACTAGAGCAGCTGCTGACACTGCATAGGTTCAGTGTTTCAGCCTCCTTTCTTTAAAGTTCAGCGTAGTCACAAATGACCTGGAGAGTAATGAAGGACCAACCTTTTTTAGCCTTCCAGACAAGGAGTTTGAAGAATTACAAGTGAGCTGAAATCACATTAATAAAACTAATTGTATTCATTTTCTGATGTCTTTTCCAACTGTGGGCCATCCTAAAACACCTCATGGCCAATTAAATACATTTTGTAATCAGATTTTATGATGCAGAGAAATGCAATACCAATTTGTGTGTCATTAATGACCAGATAATTTGTATGTGGTGTTGTTCAGAGACAAATATTGCCCAAGATAACAAGAAAATTCCCAATAGCAAAATACTATTGATTCCGGAGATCTGAAATCCACTTCAAAAGACTCAAAACATTAGCTCAGTGATTGACAGACCTCAGTGTTTCTCCAGAATTTGCTTTAAGATTAATAAAACTAAAAGATCTACTACATGCACCTTACAGACATATGCAGAGCAGACTCTGGCTATGCATCTCATCCAAAAGACAGGGACAGTAATATCTGCAGATGCTGGAGTCAAAGATAACACAGTATGGAGCTGAAAGAACACAGCAGGCCAGACTGCATCATCAACTTTCCTGCTTTTCTGATGCTGCCTGCCCTGATGTGTTCCTCCAGCTCCACACTGTGTTAACTCATCCAAAAGACTGCCTCTTTGATAGTGCAGGGCACTCTCAGAACCTCCTGTTTCCACCTAAATCATGCACTATGGTCCATGTGGGATTTCAATTTTTGTCCTTCTAATGGGACAGGCATACCTACCAGTGAGCCACAGATCTAAACAAGCAAGTATGGTCTCATGAAACCAATTTACTTTGCATGATGGTCATTACCATCTTGGAGTGAATGCCTCACATGACACAGATCTATACATTTCTGAAAACCTTCAGTTCAATACCTGGAGATGACCGAGTTAATGGATCTGAGTAAAGGGTGACAATCATACATTACAGTCACTAACTGCTGGCTAAGAAATATAAGAACAGCCAAGTTCTTGTTCCAGCCTCTTTGTAGATATATTCTAATCAAACCTGTTTGGAGATGGAATCTGTACAGTATAGGAAGAGGCCATTTGGCCCATCAAGTCTGCACTGGCCCTTTGACAAGTACCCAGTGGATACCCCACCCCCAACACTCTATCCCTATAACCTTCCATTTGCCATGGATAATCCACTTAGGCTGAACATCCCCGGACAGTGCAGGGCAATTTAGCATGGCCAATCCACCCTAACCTTTGGACTGTGGGAAGAAACCAGAGCACCCAGTGCAAGCAAACCCACAATGACGTGGGCAGAATGTGCAAACAACACACACACACACCTAGACGCACACACACACACACACACACACACACACACACACACACACACACCTACACACACACACACACCTACACACACACAGTTTCCTTTGGCTGGAATCAAATCCATGTCCCTGGTCCTGTGAGGCAGTAACACTAACCACTATGCCACACCTCTAGTATTGGTGGAACTTGAACTTGGGCCTCCTGGCTCCAAGGTAGGGGCATGACAAAATACCATAACAGCCCTTGCAGCTGACCAGTAGTGCAAGGATTGTCAAGTGGGGAAACAATTTGTGTTCACTTAGAGAGGCCTCCATGCAAAGAAATTCACCAATCATCTCTAGGCTGGTATAAAGAACACATTGTAGGGTAAGAAATCAAGTCTGCTGGCATTGATAGGATGATATTTCTCCAGGCACCACAGGAAAGAAGAAATTGGGAAGGTGACAAACCTAAGCAACCCAATGATTGGCTTCAACATTACTCTTAGTATTTAATTGAACATTAAAAGAGTTTTCTACAGAAACTAGACTCCCTTTTTAAACAGACAAATGTAAATGGCTTAATGCTAATTCAGATAATTGATAAACTTGATTTTTACAAAAATAAAATTGGCTGCCAAAATATATGTCATTGCAATGAAGTTTTGCCAGGATTTCTTTTCATTGGAAAAGATCTGGAATTAATTGCAGCAAAAAACTATGCTGGCAAGTTATTGGTGTCCAAATGAAAAGTAGTTTAGGGGAACTGTCCTGATAAAGAATTTTTTTATCAAGTGGGACTTTTTTTTAATAATGTAATCAGCCAACATTAGAGATGGACTCATGTATGACACTCCAAGGAAGTACATAATAAGAAACGGAATTGTATTTTTAAAAGCCTTGTTAGTTTACACCAACAACTTGTCCCTCCTGTCCAAATACTTCCTGTTGTCCCCGACTGAAACAAAGACTCATTGTAACCTGAAACTAGCACTGGTTTTGTTTACCTTTCACCTGTATCAATGGACTTTGCAACATCACACTCCAGATTTAGACATGAGGATGTTGACATAGAATTACAAGTTAGCACTGTAAATAAGTGACCATCATCCATGCATCTGGAAGTCAAGAATTCAAAACTGGAGTTCAAAACACCAGTAACAATTTAAGCTACCTTGACAGTGAGGATATAACATGGAATTAAGATTGCTTCTATTGCACACCATAGAGCCTCAGTCTAGTCAAACGCACCACTTATAATTTGGCAAGTAATTGTGCTTCAGCTTCGAGTAAAATGATGGAACCAAGCCAAACAGACAATGCTTTTCTCTTTACAGGGATCAAGACAACAAAGCTCAATCAAAACTACCAGAGTGTACCATTTTGTTTAGAAGCAGACCAGACTGTAGACAATCTGCAAATGTACTACTGAACAAAGTTTAAAACCAACTCTTTCCCACAACTGCAATGGTTTGAATGCTGAATGTGAATACAAAATGAACGCCATCTACAAGTTAGAGGTAACAAGGTGTAGAGCTGGATGAACACAGCAAGCCAAGCAGCATCTGAGGAGCAGGAAGGCTGACATTTCCAGCCTCGACCCTTCTTCAGAAGATTTCTGTGTTCATCCAGCTCTACACCTTGTTATCTCAGATTCTCCAGCATCTGCAGTTCCTACTAGCTCTGATGCCATCTACAAGTTCACTGATGACACTAATGTAGTGGGACGGATATATAACAATGACGAGTTAAAATACAGAAGGGAGATAGAGGGCTTAAAGACCTGGTACAATGAAAATAATCTCTCTCTCAACATCGACAAAGCTTAAGAACTGATCATTGACATCAGAAAGAAAGGAGGAAAATACCCCCCCATCTACATCAATGGAACTGGGCTTGAGGCTAGAGAGAGTCAAGTTCCTCGGAATGACAGTAACCAACAACCTGGGTGTTTCACGTAGATGTGAGTCAAGAAAGCACAACAACACCTCTTCTTACTCAGGGAGCTCAGGAAAACTGGCATGTCCATAAAGACCCTCACCAACTTCTACAGATGCACCACTGAAAGCATACTGTCTGGGTGCATAACAGCCTGGAATGGCAACTGGTTGGCCCAGGACTGTAAGGAACTGCAGAAGGTGGTTACACAGCCCAGCCCATCATGGAGGCCAACCTTCCATCTGTGAACTCCATTTACATGGCTCACTACTGCAGAAAGGCTGCCAACATCATCAATGACCCATCATACCCGAGTAACAACCTCCTACAAGCTCTTCCATTGGGCAGAAGATACAGAAGCCTGAAGACATGCACGAGCAGGTTCAAGAACAGCTTGTTCCTGGCTGTTATTAGACTGATGATTGGACTCTCTAGCCTCAAATAACACTGATCTTGTGAATGTTGATCTCAGCTAGTGTATACCCTGTGCAATGCAACTTGTGTGCCTCTGTCTCAGTCTTTTTGACCTGTACACCCTTGCTTACTATGACCTGTTTGTACTGCTTGTAAACAAAGCTTTTCACTGTACTTTGGTACATGTGACAATAAATCAAAATCAACATTCACACGATATTGGAAACATTTTACACGAACAGGATGTGGCCAGTTTGGTTTAAATTTGGTTTACCAAATATCAGCTGCGTCATTTCATTCATTACGGACTGAATCAAAGAACACTGAAATTGGCACAGTGGACAACTGCACAAAAGATGTTTTTTGAACATAAATCACAACTGCATCATTCTTCATTGATTACAACTTGAGGACACAGAGAGAAAAATAAAAGCAAAGTCTACAACTTAGCTCCACTTTAGACAGATTGGGTTTTGCATAAAAACCAAAATTAAACCCAGGGCAGCAAGGTTGAACGTCAGTTCCATTTTAAATGCAAAGCATGTAACCTATACCTAAAGAATTTTTAAATCTCATCTATTCTGTTACAACATAATAAGATCCATTCTAAAACACCTCTACTTCCTGCCGTTAATATCAGCTTGCTTATAACTTGGAAGAAAGCTGAATTTGGACTGTTTCTTGTCCTTCATACTGGTCGTGCTAAAATAAAATTCATTTAATTCTTATGTAGTTCATCACATGTCTTAGACATCTGAGGGAGATGTCACCAGCCCAGAATGAGCTTGTGAAGACAGGGCTCTTAGAGGTCTGTATTTAAAAATCTACTATTTACTATTTACAGATAAGAACAAAGAAGTGTTCATTGCAAAAGAAATTGAACAGCCATTTTTTAAAAGAGCAAGTGGCATTATGGTGAAAGTTTGATTGTTTGTGGAGACACTATTCACAGTGCAGGATCTATTCTAGATCAGTATCCCAATGTATAAATAGTAGCACTGGCCTAAAACACAAGGTAAAATACTTGTTACCGCCTTTTTTTTTCTGCAAACTTGCATCTTTAACCATATGTAATGCTTATATGAACAAATCTGAGCAGAAACAATTCTGGTAGATTTGCTAAAATTATAAAGAGACAAGAATTTTAAAAAGAAATTAAAATGAAGGCACAGGCACAAGGTGAAAAGCGTTTAAGTAAGGTCCTCAAATCTGATATCCTCACAGAGTTGAGTCAAGGACAAATGATGGCTTTGATGAAGGGTCTAGGCCCGAAACGTCAGCTTTTGTGCTCCTGAGATGCTGCTTGGCCTGCTGTGTTCATCCAGCCTCACATTTTATTATCTTGGAATTCTCCAGCATCTGCAGTTCCCATTATCTCAAATGATGGCTTACTAGGTTTCTCTAACAAACAACAGAGCCATAAGAGTAGAAAGGCCCAGGTTCAATTCCCAATCTGAACACAATTGACTCATCTTTTTCTCTCCACCACCCCGCACACCTGCCCAACCCAATCCCATTCCAGGTTGCAGCAAAGCTACTAGAATAAGGAGAAACTTAGTGTGAAAAGCCGTCCAACAACCTACTGCTTACATTCTATGTTAGAGGATTAGGGTAGGAACAGGGTCAGCTGCAATACTCCCTGCACTGGAATAACCTATTTACTGTTACTATTAACACTCATGCATACAATTTTGTCCAAAATTTGTGGATAAGTAATTTGCAGTTCCTATTATCTCCTCGGATTGTTCAGTGTTTTGTATACTAATGCGAGGCCAAGCTTGAAGTGGTCAGGCAGTCAAATCAAACTGGACATAAAACTTTCTGGGTTCACCAAGGCTGCCCATCAGTAAAGTCCAATAAAGCGTATCTTGGCATTGTGTATTTTCAGTTCCAGAAAGCCGCGTGGACTTTGAATATTGGGAATTGGTAGTATTAGAATGAGTCTAGCTTGATATTAGAAGAGGTTTTACTGTCAAAAGTTGATCTGGTTATCACACAAGCATGTCTACAGTAATAATCATATTACCGGCCTCAAAATTGAGACAACCCCTTTAAAAAAGAAACAAATCAAGCAGGCAAGTGGTTTTTACACAGCACCAACCATGGAGTTAGGCATAGGCCAAAATTCTGCTTTATTGAAATGCCATCATTATCGACCATGCCACTGTAAAACACTTTGGGAAGACTGGACATTTTTCTTCTGGACTGTGAAAAGCAAGACAGGGTTATATTCTCAGAACAATTTTTGTGAACATTTTGGCTAGTCCAGATTATCATTGATTGTCAGTGCCCTAAGTATATGGTTTTGTTTTATGTCTCAATGCTTTCAGAGACTACATGCGTACAATATCATTATTACAACATAGCATATGTACCAAGAATGTAAAGATACTCCATCTATGTCAGATCACTTGAAGCATGTTACTATTAGCCCAGACATTTACATGCCTGAGGAATACAACTATCGGTACAGAATATTTGCAATAAAATGTTTGTTGGATTTTTCAATACCATGATATCCACACAGAATTTCTTATGTTACAGGAGCTAGAAAGCATTGTCACATCAAGTAAAACATAAAGTTGGAAGCAAACTCAGCAGTACAGCGGCTCAGTGGTTAGCACTGCTGCCTCATAGCACCAGGGACGTGGATTCAATTCTGCCCTGGAGCAATTGTGTGTGGAGCTTGTACGTTCTACCCATGTCTACGTGGGTTTCCTCCATGTGCCTGGGTTTTCTCCCACCATCCAAGGATGTGCAGGCGAGGTGGATTGGAAATACTAAATTGCCTGTAGTGTTCAGGAATCTGTAAATTAGGGGAATGGGCCTGAGTGGGTGCTCTGAGGGTCAGTGTGGGCTTTTTGTGCTGAAGGGCCTGTTTCAACGCTATAGGGATTCTATGAGGATGGCCAGATGGGGATAAGGAGGTGTAAAAGAAAATAGTGACTTTACTTACATTTCTGTTTAGAAAAAAGTAAGTTATTTAAAAATCAAACGGGTAAGAGTATCAAAATGCATTCTTCCTGATTTGACATGGAATTGTGGTAATTGATTAAATTGTTCAAGTCTCTAGTTGAGACTTTGGAGATTTAAAAAACCTACTAGAAAACTAGGCTATCGATACTGAAAACCTCGTGCTGCAAGAAAGAGTTAGCTGTGACCTTAAATGTAATCCATCTGGCTGTGCTTTTCAGTTTTTACTGACAACAAGTTATGTAACAACTCATCTTTGTAGCGAGAGGTACTGGTAAGCCTGTCAACCATTTATCACCAGTAAAACAAACTAATCACCATATATGGAAACACTTCCTGCTTATAATGACCTGTTGCAGCCAGCTCTTAACTGTTACAGATTACAACCAACCCATTCATAAAATGTGAAGGGCTGCCTGCTTTCACTTCATGGGCTAGTCATGAGGGAGGGGCATGTCACATGACAAATACCTCCTGATGAGAGGAAACAACTGATTGAGCAGATGTAGACTGGTTGCAGTTTTATAATTTGTGATGCATTTACATTGCAAGACGGCTGCAGGGTTCAATTGTTCAATGCTTGAAACAACTGTGTGTAGAAACTCATTTACTGATGCATTTTGTTTCTCTATTGTGGGCACATGCTGCCTTGTCTAAAAGCAATGCTCTTGACACAAAAATGTAGGCTCTATTACTTGGAGCAAATTTGGTGAACAGTTAGACTGAGGATAGCATTTTCCCACGATTATTTCTTGTAATGCAAGCTTTGCTGGCAAGACTTCCATTTATTGTCCATTCCTACATTTGAGTAGATAGTGGGAAGTTGTCTGTGACAAAGTGGGTTATGATGCTATTTCAAGGAGCATCTGAGAGTCGCAGGCAGGCCAGATCATGTAAGGACAGCGAATTTCTTCCCCAGTGTTTTTATGGCAACCCAACTATTTCAAGATTAGTAGTAATTTTAGTCCAGATTTATAACAACACAAAGCCCCCAAATGCTGTCGCGAGATTTGAAGTGATGTCCCTGGATCCTTAGTGCAGATCTCTAAGTTTCTGATTTAGTAACGTTGCCTCTGCCATCCTCAATTCTTTGGACATGATTATACTCCCCTGTTGCTTTATTTCCAATCCCCAAATTGTCCTTGATTTTCTCCTACCACCTCCACTATACATGACTATATCATGGGTCTGTTGTTGTGATAAGGGCAGCAGTTCTCAGGAGGAAAATGCAAAGGTTTGTTTTGTTCCCTGTGGGACCCGAATCCCTATTTCCTGAAGAGATGGGTTTCCAAACCACCAAAAGCCAAGGAGCAAGAAGAAAGATACTCACAGCTGTCACAATGATAATCCGGCACAAACTGCTCATCGCTGTCTGGCACCTGAGCTGGAAAAAAAGGAGGCAGATTTGAGAATTGTAAGCATGTTGCTCCTTTGCCCTTCACTCACCCAAATCCTCACCATTCTGCCAATCTAGATGGTGAGTGTATTTTGGAGAATTTCAGTACGATTGAGAGCTGGGCTGATAGTTGCTGTGATTCTTGTGGCTGCTTCTACATGTGTATTTTTCCCCAGTAGCCATTCTAAATTGGAGGCGATGAAAAATTATTTGGATGTGTAGATAACATTAAAACGGGACTCTACTATTTTTATACCCTCACACCTTCCAACAAGGATCATTCGAGATCAGGATGCAGGATGGTTTGTTGACTCACTATTGTGTCTCAGAGCAGATGGTTACAGAATTCTTGGCAGAAGTCAGCCAACAGCACACAGTTGGGTCTGTGCCGGGTTTATCTCATCTCCATGGTTTGGTAGGGCAATAAACGGTGCAGTTACTCACCGAATCATTGACTAAGTGCTGGATGATAGTCTTATAGAACATAGAAAAGTACAGGACAGGAACAGGCCCTTTGGCCCATGGTGTTGTGCTGAACATAACACAAAATTAAATAAATCTGTTCTGCCTGCCCCTGGTCCATATCCCTCCATTCCTTGCATATTCATCTGCTTATCTAAGCGTCCCATAAATGCCCCTATCATATCTGACTCCACCATCACCCCAGCAGCGCGTTCCACACTCCTACCACTCCCTGTTTTAAAAAAAACTTGCCCCACACATCTCCTTTGAACTTTTCCCCCTTCTCACCTTAAATACATGTGCCCTAGTACACGACATTTCAACTCTGGGCAAAAGACTCTGACTGTCAACTCTATCTATACATCTCATGAATTTAGACTTCTATCAAGTCTGCCAACAGTCCCCACCACTCCAGAGAAAACAACCGGAGTTTTTGTAGCCTCTCCCTACAGATCACACTATCTAATCCAGGCAGCGTCCTTAAAAACCTCTTGTGCACACTCTCCAAAGCCTCCCCATCTCCTTGTAACGTGGTGAATAGAATTGAACGCAATATTCTAAGTGTGGTCTAACCAAAGTCTTATAAGGCTCCAACATGACATCCTGACTCTTGTACTCCTTTCTCCAAAAAAAGGTAGGAATGCCAAATGCCTTCTTTTGTTGCTAAAAAAATCAAATTTACATCACAAACTACTGGAAATCATGTATACAGAAAAGCCAGGCTACTAATAAGTTTGCAACTTAAATTGCAGCTTGAGGTCAACTATTAAATGCATGATGCAAGCTCCAGGGCTTTTTTCCCCAGCGTAGAGATACTCCAGTAGGAAGTAGCAGTGATAGGCACACTGCACAGACTTTCTGACCAGGGCATCAGACTGTAAGAAGCTAAACACTTTAGACTCTATGGGATTCAAGAAGCATTTTTTTTAAATTGCGCAGTTGAGTTGAAAATGAATCCACAAACCAAGACTCCATTTCCACCTTCTATGTCATATACTTACATGCAGCCCTGGAATAAATGTTTATGATAAAAGAAAACTTTCTGTCATCCCATCGTGGAACTTTATATCACAAAAAGAGTCACCATTTATTCATACTTGCTGCAAAGTTCCCATTCAAAATGACAAGATACTGATTGCTAGCTGAAGTATGTAACCAATGGCACACATTAATGTTTGGATTCTCTGGCCATATATTGCTTGATCACCGCCACACCTACTCAGCACTGAAACTGCAACCTTTTATTTCCGAAGATTTGCAGATGCTCCTACGGCATGGCATAAAAAGACAGTCTGAAAGAGTGACTGTCTACAAATGGGTGGAGACTCCATTATATTCCACTCATTTTAATTAATATGGAGATCTGCCCTTAGATTTCAAAACATCTTGATATTCACTAAATAGAAATAGGGTGGATGAAATATCTGGACACTTGCATTACTAGTTGGGGTTATATGCAGTGAACAGCTCACCATATTTATGTGTATACACCCTACGATGCTCAGTTGCTGGAGAAGGAAAAAACATCAGCATTTCTGAAATATTGCTATTTTAGATTAACTAAAGCATTCGGTGGGTTTGAGGAAATCTTGTATTCAAAAGGTTGGCATGATTTTTTCTAAAATAAATTACAATGACTATGATATAACACCAAGGCTTGTTCAGCATCACACATTCTAACTTCCTTTTGTGAAGCCATAAGCCCTTTCTAATGGTCAAAACTTTATTCGTTAATGAGTGGAATCATCTATAAAAATTTGTCCACATTATAAATTAACAAAGTGATCTTTACGAAGAGTTTATAATGAAAATAGAGAAATGAAATTGCAATGAAATTGCAATACATTAGCAAATATTTGAACATTAATTGGTTGGTGAAAATATCTATTTAATAATAAAATTCATTCTTCTGTTGCACTTCAGCCAATGTAAAATCATATGTCTGACCAAAGATACACAGAAAACAAAATCTCCAGATGCAAATGAGAAAGATCAATTTTATACTTCACAGTCGCTTATAATTCAATCAATAAATTGAACATTGCGTAAATAAAAATGATTGAAAAAGACTTGGGGTGGAAAAATTTGGTCAGATTAAAGAAACCACACTGACAGTCAGAACTAAAATATTACAAATGTTTAAGTACAGGTCGACAAGCAATGGAGAAAATAAACAGCAGCTGTTTACATTAAGACCCTAGCCTCCAGCTATGGTTTCAAATGCCAAAGAATCCATGTATATCTAGCATTTTCTGTTCTCATATATGAAGGAATTTCCTACGGTATTACAAACAACATAATAAAACAAGATACCGAGATGTACATCTTTAAGTAGAAGCCAAGCACCAAAGGAGCACCACTAGGCAAGAATGGGGATCCAAGTATATACCTTTCTCCCCACTTTGGTGCTAAAAGCACTGACTCTTGTAGAGATGTATTTCCAAAGGTGCTGGCAAAAGGTGCTGGCAATTTCTTTTTTTAAGCGCCTCACCCATTCTGTATCTGGGAGCCAAACCAATGTGTATCCGCAAGCTATTTGACCATGAAGGGCACCAGTACCAAACCTGAACCGGTCTTCACCTGATGGCCGGGGCTGTTTGTCCAGCAGCAGTTCCTGGAAAGACGGACGTTCTCCCTACCTGGACACGAAGGCCGGGTGTCATCAGATTTTACGGCATAGGAGGAGGAGGAAAAGGAGGAGCAGGAGATCATTTGGTTCATTGGGCCCATGCAGACACTTTTGAAAGCCCGACCCACTTCGCCCACTCCCATGGCCTTCCCACACAGACATTTCTTTTAACTTGTCAACTGCAAGGTTGCAACTGGACACAGATTCAGAAGACTGGCTTACTTTATCGTGTCAAGGAGTCCGTCCCTATCCTTTGGCAAAGAGAATCAAAAATACTCAAGCACATGACTGAATGAATACACCACAGTCTTCTTCATCTTTGGCACAAGGTGGGCAAATGGGAGTTAAAAAAACACGTCATTAAACAAATAGCAAATTTATAAGACACCAGCAAAATCCATTGCATTCAACGACAGAATTGCAAAGGCAAAACCTGACCCAGCAACTTACTTTCTCCCCCTTTTCTACAAGTTTGTGATGCATCAAGTTTGGGCAATTCTTCCAGGGCCCAGATATATGGGAATAAACAGAAGGGACACCTCAGCTTGAAGTTATTAGGCCAGGAGTTAAGTTCCTTTTTTTTAAAGCGGGAGATCTCACGGATTGTCTGAACTTGTATTTGCTGTGGCGTTTGATGTTTTTACTTGCCTGACGGTTTCAAATTACAAATCCAGGCAAAGCAACAATAAAGAGGACACTTGTTTCTTCAAAACTCCAGACTGCTCAAGGCCCTTCCTTTAAAATAAAGTGAACTCATCGTTCTCTCACACCGCCACATCCCTCATCTCCCCACATACATTTGATGAACTTGTTTAGATACAAGCGGACACTTGCAGAATTTGTCTGCAGTTCCTGCGCACACAAATCAGAGTGCAGGGGATTTTTTTTTCTTTTAAGCACGCATCAACTTGCATCTTGCAGGAAAGGGACACAGGTTTAATTCACGTGTTTTCCACAAGTGTGACCATCCGTTTATTCAACAGAATCCCCTTCTCAACGCCACCCCCCCCCCCCGTACACCACCCCCCCCCCTTTTCAGTGAAAAAAAATCCTCATATGTTTCCCATTAATCTTCAACAGTGTCGATGTTTTGAAATCGGTGACGTTAAAATCTTGGCATCGTGAAAAGTCATTTAGGAGATGCGAAAAAGATTAAAGTGAAATGAGCTGTCAGTTTCAGAGACCTTTGTGCAATTACTTTTAATTTATTTCAGTCGAGTGCTTCTGTAGCCAAGAGGTTTAATTAATTTTTGAAGTTTTGCTGTGAACTCCCAAAATGTTTTCTGACGGGCGCTCGTAGGAAACACGGCAGCTTTGGGAAAGAAGGAAAAACATTGCACATTGGCAAGTAGAAGAAAGAAAATTTAAAAAGTGAGACATTTAGGCAAAAGAGAACAAAAATGTTCACAAGTGTCAGACTTTAGCTCCACTAGAACTGGGAAGATCTAAAAGTCCCCACTACACCCACCCCCCAAGTATTATTTTAAACTCACCTTCTGCAAGCCAAGTTTCTTGAAGTTGGCTTAAATCCTGGAAGAGATCTGAAACAGGAGAAAAAAAATTAAATAAGGAATTAGCAGGAACATGCTCTAAAGTGCACCTTCTCCCAAATTTGTTATTGGAAGGAACAAAACTCAGTATCTATGCCAAAAGGCAGCGCCTCGGAGATAGCTGTTACCTTCAGAATCCTGAGTTAGTTCTTTGGGAATATATCTTTTCTTTCTGGCAATCACTGCCCGCCCGAAGCTCCCAGCGTCGTGCACTTTCTGCAGATTAAAACAAACACCAAGTGTTTTTAGCCGCTCTCAGAGCCTTTACCTGGCATCCAGCATTTACTGGTACAACTCGCGGATTTAAATAGTTAACATCCTCCCCACACTTCCGTCCTCCGGTCAGCGCCGGTGGACTCGGGTTAGTTACCGACTCTTTGGTTCCATCAATTTACAGCTTTCTATCATTTCGCGATGATTTTACAAACTTAAACCTGCGCCCCCCCGCCCCACCACCCCAGATGCACGCGCGAGCGTACCCACATCCATTCAACAAAGATCGAAAAAGGAAAACACTTCATGTTTAAAAAGAAAAAACAATTCAACTTTCTTAACTCCACTGTTGCGAAAAGTCAATGCAGCACTAAATTTCTCAGAAATCACTACTCACATTTGAAAATGTGTAAGGCACTTGCTGATCTAAGTAACCATCCATCCTGTGTTTCCCTTGTTAACCGTTTATGAGCATTTAGACTGGATTTGACATCAAGCTCGATCAGCCTGCAGAGATTGAGAGTGGGGGTGCAGAGATCATGAATGAACGAGCGAAGCATGCATAAATAATAAGCTTCATTCACAAAAAAGTCCAACACAGACAGCCTGCAGGCAATGAACGGCTGCTCTCTCCCTCAAAAACACACAGTCTCTTAAAGCGAGGATGTGCCCACTTAAAGAGGAAACATTTTCCACCCTTTGCTCGAAAAATACGGCGAAATAACACTGGAGATCTCATCTTAAACCAGACAGGTAAAGCAATCTAATGGAAGTCATCAATTAAAAATTAAAAACACGCTCTTCTAGTGTGTGTTACAGACAATTAAATCCTTGTGAAGTGTCCTTGTTGAGGAATGGAAGTAGCCAGTTTGAACACAGGAAGCTCCGCGATATGATAATAACCAGTTAAATTTGTCTTTTGGAATATTGTGTGATGGATGAATATGGATCTGGACACAAGGGATAAACTCCCTTCCCCTTCTTTGAAACAGTGTATTGGAATCGTTTACATCTACCTGAGAAGGTGGACTCGAATATAACACTATCTCTATTAGATAAATGGTATATCAAGATTAATAATAATTTGCCACTGCTGTATTCCTCAATACTGCGCTTGTATGCCAGTTCCAACTATTGCGCTCGTCACCGGAGTTTGCAGGTGTTGTTAACCTTTCTTTAAAAAAAGTATAAAGGGCACTTTTTTTTACAATTTATAAGGCCATTCAAAGGATCAGAGAATGCTAACAATGTGGAGGCAGGCTGCTCGGCCCATCGCGTTACCACTAACCCCCTGAAGAGCATCCCACCCGGACCCTTTCCCCGTAACCCTGCATTTCCCATGGTCAACCCGCCCAGCCTGCGCATCCCCTGACACTATGGGCAATTCCCCATGGCCAATTCACCTAACCTGCACATGTTTGGGCTGTGGGAGGAAACCGCGGAAGAAACCCAGCAGACAAAGAGAAAATTCAACAGAACGTTTTCTAGGTAGAACATGGAAATATCCACGGATGACGTTACAGTAAAGTCAAAGCAACATACTGCAGCAACTAAATGCAGTGGTAACGCACTTGCTGTTTCAGATCATTGACTCATAGGATGTCCCATCAGGACATCAAATGAAGGACTACTCCCAGTGTCCTGCACAACATGTAACTCTCAACGCGCACTTACAAACATTTTAACTGGCAATTTACTTATTTGCTGTTTATGAGATCATGCTGTATGAAAGTTTGCTATCATTTTCCTGCAAAGCTACAATGGCCACACTTCAAAATTTGAAACACTGGAAGACCGCCTGGTTATGTGAAATGTATGATGTAAATATAAATTAATTAGCTTTTGTTAGCACAGATGCAGACAATGGCTGAAGATGTACTTGAAACATCAACTTGGCTGCTGTCTACATATATATGACGTGGAGATGCTGGTGCTGGACTGGGCTGGACAATGTCAGAAGTCACACGACCCCGGGGACTGGTGGAACGAAGGGACCAAGGAGCGGGTCCTCGAAAGCTTGTGATTTTAAGTAAACACGTCGTGTGACTTCTGACTCAGTCTCTACATGGATACCATCTGATCCGTACAGCACTGGTAGCATTTTCTATTTTGATTTTAGAGCCTGCAGTTGAGTCACTGTTTTAATATTTTAATATCTTAATTTGGCAAATTAACCGCTCCCAAAATGGTTAATCGTGCACTTGAAAATTAATTCTCCTAAAGGCAGTTTATCAAAAAGTTTAAGTTCAATTTTATTTCTGTGAAGAGTGGGTGGAAACATGAAACTCATAATACTAGTATCATGGATTCACTGCATTTGGAGAGATTAATTTAGAGAAATGGAACAATGGCAACAAACATAGACTCAAATTTGCCTCAGTAAGGGTGAAGTGAATTAAGCAGGTGAGAGGGATGACAGCAGTATATATTGATTTGTTCCTGTATGGATAAAATTTCAAGGGTGGACATGTTAACAATAGACCAGTTCATATCAGATGTTTGGATTGAGTATCAGTAGTTTACTTCTGAGAGTTATTTCTGAAACAAGCACTTTCTCTGTCCCAATTGTACAATATTCATGTGACAAAGTATCTACATATTGCCAGTGGGCAATCTTTTTGAAACCAACTTGTCTTGCGATACTTTTTGTCAGTTCTGATTGTGCAATCTTTGACATAGAACATAGAACAGTACAGCACAGAACAGGCCCTTCAGCCCACAATGTTGTGCCGACCATTGATCCTCATGTATGCACCCTCAAATTTCTGTGACCATATACATGTCCAGCAGTCTCTTAAATGACCCCAATGACCTTGCTTCCACAACTGCTGCTGGCAATGCATTCCATGCTCTCACAACTCTCTGCGTAAAGAACCTGCCTCTGACATCCCCTCTATACTTTCCACCAACCAGCTTAAAACTATGACCCCTCGTGCTAGCCATTTCTGCCCTGGGAAATAGTCTCTGGCTATCAACTCTATCTATGCCTCTCATTATCTTGTATACCTCAATTAGGTCCCCTCTCCTCCTCCTTTTCTCCAATGAAAAGAGACCAAGCTCAGTCAACCTCTCTTCATAAGATAAGCCCTCCAGTCCAGGCAGCATCCTGGTAAACCTCCTCTGAACCCTCTCCAAAGCATCCACATCTTTCCTATAATAGGGCGCCCAGAACTGGACGCAGTATTCCAAGTGCGGTCTAACCAAAGTTTTATAGAGCTGCAACAAGATCTCACGACTCTTAAACTCAATCCCCCTGTTAATGAAAGCCAAAACACCATATGCTTTCTTAACAACCCTGTCCACTTGGGTGGCCATTTTAAGGGATCTTACATCATGTCCATTTTTGAAGTTAAATGCAAAATGTGTCCCCCACTTCATCATATTCGTAACAGACAGCTTCCATATTAAACTCACCAAACATTGACAAAGCTGCCACATACTCATGAAAAACTGATTAAGCTCCCATAGAATAAAATTTGTAGTATTAATAAATACACTGCAAAAATCAATGCTTTTCTGAAAAATAAAATTAGCAATGAATATCCCTGCCTTCTGGGTACTTCCTATTTTAATCAATTGCAAAATCCTGTTGTGCATCCTTTATATTCATTCAAGGCAAAATTGTTTTCTGGAATTCATTGCTCCAGAGATTTGTGAAGGATTGATCATAACATTTAAAATGGAGGTTGATAGATTTTTGAACTATCAGGGAGTTGAGGGCTATTATCAGCTGCACAAAAAAGGATTTGAAACCTGCAGGAGATCATTCATGATCTTGTTGAATGGCTTGGGGACACTTGAGGGGCTGAATGGCTTATGCCTGTTTCTAATTCTTATGTTCTTATGTGTAAACAGGGAATAAAGGAGCATCTACTTATTACACAAACAGAACAATCAGAACTTGCGTTTATATAGCACTTTCACAATTTCCAAATGTCCCAAAGAACTCCACGCTCAAATGATAACAAAGTGTAGAGCTGGATGAACACAGCAGGCCGAGCAGCATCAGAGGAGCAGAAAAGCTGATGTTTTGGGCCTAGACTCTTAACCAGAAAAATTTTTCTGAAAAAGGGTCTAGGCCCGAAACATTAACCTTCCTGCTCCTCTGATGCTGCTTGGCCTGCTTTGTTCATCCAGCTCTACACCTTGTTATCTCAGATTCTCCAGCATGTTGAGTTCCTACCATCTCTGACACAACTAATAATGAGATAATGACCAGATAATCTGCTGTGTGATGTTGATCCAGGTATAAAGATTTGCCTGTACAACAGGGAGATCAACCCTGCTGTTTCTATCAAATTATGCCATGGATTCTTCTACATCTGCCTAAGGAGCAGATCCAAAAGATATCTCATCAAAAAGATTGCACCTTCAGTGCTGCACTGCCTAACCTCCAATCAACCTTGATTAGGTGCTCAACTCTCTAAAGTCTGGTAAATACGCAACCTCTTGCATCAAGATGACTGTGTTTCCTACTTGAGCCATAACTGATAAACATACTTATATATAGCATATCACAGAAAGCTGGACATTAGGTCTGATTGTAACAGGGACAGATAATAATAATTTATCATATTACAAATGAATCATTATGGGCATGAAATCATATTTTGTGCCTGGTTATCAAATACTGTATTGATACCACAATTTCAAAGAATTTCATGTGTTTATATTGAATATTAAAAATAGCAATCATTCTGATGCACTTCACAGAGCCAAAGCAAGGCCCCAAGCAATAAGTGTGAAATACCCGGGAAAGCTAGCTTAAACTGGGGAAAAAGCAGAAGGTTTTGAGAAGGTTAGGAATGCGTTTTTTTGGGGGTGGAGCAATCTATGGTTCCGACTGCAGGGCAGTTGAAGTCTGAGTCTGAACATAAAGCAAAGTGATTGGCAGACATCTGAAGTCAGAAGATCAAAAGATGATAGGTAAAGTTGCAGAAATAGGTGGCAGCAACATGGAATTCTGCTTTGCATGGGCTGGGACTTTGTGCAATGTAGAGTGGAAACAAATGAGCAGAAACAGTGAAAGAATAAAATGTAGAAAGTGGAAAAGATCTTGGTTGGGGAGGTACTGTAGGACAAAGAGAGATATTATTGTAGCATAAAAATACATTTTCTGTCGATTTCTACATATTAGTATAGGTTGTTATTACCAATGTGATATTATTTAATTTACTTTCATATTATATGAACTATATTTCAACAACCTTCTGCGGTGATTAACAGCTTTAAATGTCCTTACTGAATGACTCAATGCAGTAGAGTCTACAAGTGGTCTTAAATTGATTGAGTGCTTTTAAAAGCACCTTTTAGTATAAATGAATCTGATCATTGAAGTGAGGTGAACATGGAAACTTTTAGAATTTCTGTTTGAGTGGTTGTCATTTGGCATTACTTGTTGGTAACATTATGTGCCAGCAGAATATTGTTTACCAGAGCATTGCACAACCATTATAGAGTTTTTTTTCAGATCACTGACTTGCTCTGTTCCTACTTGCTATGTGACTCACCTTTATGATGATTTTGGGCTGAAGCATTATGTGAAAAGAACAAAAATCAAGATACAGTAGGAGATGCCACTTTGCTGCTGCAACTAAATCCTTATATTGTGAGAACATTAGAGAAAATAAATTGAAAAGTTCCCATTCCCAGATCATGAATAGAAGCCATGTGGTGTCCAGAGTGTGAAATGCCCACTTACATTTTATTTATTCAGAGATTATTGGAGCAACAACAAATTTAAAAAATGAATAAATGGAGCCAGTAAAGCAGCAATAAAAACAACGGTCTTGAATGTATCAGAGATAGTAGGAACTGCAGATGCTGGAGAACCTGAGATAACAAGGTGCAGAGCTGGATGAGCACAGCAGGCCAAGCAGCATCAGAGGAGCAGGAAGGCTGACGTTTCGGGCTTAGATCCTTCTTCAGAAATCTTGAACACCTTGCTGACATTAATGAATATTAACAATGTTGTAAGATTTGCCTTTTTTTCAAACTGACTTATTTAAAATGAACAAGTTAATCTCATTATTGGAGTAACAGTGTATGGATGCATTAGCATTTATGTTTGGATACTATGTCCAGGATTGCAAATGCTAGATCTGATGATCAATTTGATTCGAGAGTCTTCACTATGGATACTTGGAAGGTACAAGATGACACTTGGAGCCAAATAATCTGCCATAGAGGAAGAAGTGTTTTCTGAAGGATATCCAGATATGGTGGTGTCATTTTCAATTTACCAGTAGAGATTAACGCTGACAGTGCAGAAGAAATACCACTTTTAGAAACCGCCAGAAAGATACATGCTTGTTAGAACACTTGCCTGACCCACAACACTAGTTTTATGCTCTGATGGTAAATTGAAAATTAACCGTAATATGTTTTCTGCAGGAAAAGCTAAACAAGATGTGAAAGCTGAAAATTATTTTAATGGAGGAATTTAATCAACCAAATGTGCGTTGAAATGCCCAAGTGGTTCCCTGTCAGAGGATGGTACATATAATATGTGATTGCATTGTGACCTAGTGTGTCAGAAAAGCCACAAGAGGCAGTGCACATCTTGTCTCGAAGTGATCTAACTAGAATTATATACAGGGAATAGAAATCATGACACCTGTGACACAGAAATGTCAAATTCAAAGTAAAGGAGAACTTCAGAAATAATTTCAAATGAACTGGGGATGTACCTTTTCCACACAGCCGTCTCACTGCAGAATGAAAAAATGCAATTGTAATCCACAAACTACAACAAGTTTAGTCAAAAGGATGAACACTTACATTTATATAGCACCTTTAATGTATTCAAATATGCCAAGGGACTTCACAGAGGCATTACTAAACAACATAGGTTGCTGAGTTGAATAAAGAGATGCTAGGTTAGTTGACCAATAGCTTTGTCAAGAGGAAAGTAACATAGAGATCCAGAGGGAATTCTAGAGCTCTGTACCCAGGCTACAGAAAGAATGATCACTAGCAACTAAAATTTGGGGATTCTCAGGAGACTGGAATGATATGAGTGAAGATTTCTTGGAGGGTGTGCGGCTGGAAGAGATTACAAAATGGTAGGGAGAGGTGAGGCCATTATAGGATCAACAAACCAAGACTTCCACTTTCTATGGTGTTTCAGCAAACCATGGCTTAAAGTTACTCAGCCCAGGGAGAAACATGACATGAGCCATTTCAATCAGTTTTTTTCATTGTTGGATACAAAACCTCCAATTGAGGAGCTTTACACGGGAGAATGGGTTTCTATGACACAATAGGATATATGTTAATTTTCAATGCACAAAATTAAAACCTGCAAACTATACTTGAATGCAGTGAAACCTCAATTGTATGTGTTCTAATTATCTGTTTTTCTAGATATCTGCATGATAGACTCTTTTGTGAGATTTAATCTTATTGTACGTTGCACTAAAATTAATATCCTCCTGTATGATAGCAACCCAATTTGCTTTGAGAGACTAAATTCAGTTGTTCTAATTTATTTTGTACTTGCCTTCATTGCTGTACATGAGATATTTCTGTGTTTCTGTATGACCAAAATCTAATGACATTCAATTATTGATCAGCTTCCATTAATGGAGGGTGGGGCACTTATTTATTATGGGAGATACCTTCAGGTAGCAACGCCAAAGAAACAGTGTCCCAGTATGTTTCCCAAATCCCATGGACCTTCTACAGTAATGGAATCCTATAACTTAGTAATCAGTTTTTTTTTATTATTTAATAGCTTCCCTTGCTGATGGTTTCTTTAATATTGTTATGCTAGCATAAAAGTTCTGAAGTGATTTATTTCAACGAAAGGATGAACAGAAGATCGTGAAATATACTTGTATGAAGAATGACCTTTAACCACTTGACAACATTCTTTGATCACCCACACCTTTAACCCTTCATATTTTCTATCTGTTTCTGAAATTAATCCAGCCTCTGGCTTCAGTCATACTTTCAGTCAACTTGCTGTTAACACCTTCAATGTGAAAGAACATTTCTTGATTGTCTTAAACATTTCCCTTCAATACCTTGAACTTGTGATCTTGCACCATGACACATCTGACAATGTTATTACACATTGATTTCATCCACTTCAGCTATCTATATCCTTTAACAGGATTCCATTTAAACTCAAATTCTTATAATCTATACAGATATTAAAATGCAACATTCACAGCACAATGCTATATCTTACCAATGGATTTTGCTTGAAGCCTAGCAAATCTGGTGATTCTGTTACAATAATTACTTCTGCAGTAAGATATATCAGCGCTGCTCACGTGAATTGTGTGTTAGGGCATTAAGGCACACCAAGACACCATGACCAGCAAAACACAAACACAACATACTGAGCTTCAGCCTCAGTTAACAAAATATATTCCTCATACTTGGAAACGTTGCTAAAGAGTAACTGAAGAGAGTTCACATGACAGTAGTTAGGCAAGGTGAGATTCAATCTCTGATGTCAACTGAAGCCCTCAGTGGGACTGCTGACAGCAATTACTTCCTCATATCCATTATTCTTTACGTTATGGAAAATTACAGAAAGCTCCCAAGCTACCCGATAGTTGCAATTGGTGATATTCTCAAGGGTAGAATGAGGGATAGAACTCTCTGCAAAAAATACTGCGAGACATGATGGGGCCTGATTTTAACTCTGTGTAAGTGAATGGGATTTAAATGAGTGGAACTCATGTCCCATGCTCCCATGTTTGATACCCAGCAAAATGTTCATTTTAATTTTGGTCCTATGTTTACTTCTTGCATTAAAGCCAGCAATGCAGGGATGTTGCATTAAATTCATATCTGATGAAGTACTTGACTGGGTAGAGAGTGAATTTCCATTTTCTGTGAATGATGAGATAATGGTGCCCCTACCCCTGTATTAAACCCACAGGTCTCAGCTGGTTAGTGCATTGAGTAGCTGAACTTTATAAACATGGAAGAACTCAACCCAATCTCACATCTATGTAAGATTGGTTGATCTCAGCACAACAGCAATGTGTGTGTTACAACTGGCTTTAGTGTCACTGTATCAGGAAAAAACATTCCACTACAGTTGGTACTCCTTGTCTCATACCTGTTAGAAGAGCTTATGTGTGGATATTGTGAGACTAAAGGACAAGGCTATGATTTGGTTTTCATGAATGAATAGCTTGCTAATATTGTTCAGGCTGACACTTGGGTGAGGATTGGGAGGACAAGCAAGTAATTGTATCCCAGGATATCAACATCTTCAGGGGGCAGCAAAGACATTTGGTGCAAAATATCAATGATCAGGCTCTTGAAGTTGTCAGCAAAATTACAACTGACTTTTAAATGAGTTTTTTAAGGAATATAGTAAACTGCTGGGGACTAATCTTTGTAAAACTTCTGCCAGCTGTCAGTTATGTCAAAGAATTCTCATTGGGAATAAAATAGCAAGACAAGGCAGAAATAAGAACATTACAGAGATAATGGGAACTGCAGATGCTGGAGAATCCAAGATAGCAAAGTGTGAAGCTGGATGAACACAGCAGGCCAAGCAGCATCTCAGGAGCACAAAAGCTGATGTTTCAGGCCTAGACCCTTCATCAAAGAACATTACAAGTTGTTTGTTGTGGGATCCACAAAATCGTCTAGTGCTGTTTTTCCTGAGTAATTTCATTGGCCTTAAAATAGTTTATTCCTCTCTTTCTAAGAGTTATTCTTCAAAACAAAAACAAAAATAGATTATCTTACAAAAGTTGAAAACATGCAAAGCATTTCAATATGTTTGCAAATTCATATGGTGTACTCATAAAATTTGACTTGATTGCAGAACTATTACCAAGATTGTACTGCAATATTCAAGGAAATCATCTGAAAACTATCTGACTGCTAAAAAATATTTTCATAACTTTTCGTTCTTCATTGCAGTATAGAACATTTGGAAATGTCTGCTTTGAAAATAGTTTACAGTATCAAAAGATAATAAAATGACTCATTAGTAGATAGCACATTAGTACAAAATTTAATCAGGTATACATTAGCAATGCTATATAAATGCAAGTTTCTGTTCCAGTTTAGGCAAAATGTCTTGTATGGATAGTTGAAATGAATACATTTTAAGTTCTTAAATTCTGCATTCTAAAAGAACATGTGAACTGTCTGAAGAATTAAAATATAAATCCATTCATTTCTGCGTAAAATTCAATAGTATCGTTATTATAGTCATAGTATATTCACCTTATGGGCTAATAATGAAATGTTAACCTTTCTTATTGCAAAACAATGTGAATGTGCTTTCAGTGGTTAAGCCTTTTAGATCCTCAAGTTTGCAAATGCTATATCCGAACTCTCTTAAGTATATTCAGAAGCCAAGTTCTGAAATGCTTTTCTGATCTCTTACCCAAACCAGTAACCCCCATCTACTGAGCCTCAAATTACATTGTGCTGCGTAGACAAACACTCACTGGTGACAAAATTTAAAGCCAAATTAAAATGTTAAAATTAAAATGTTCAATTTATTTTACTCCATGTGTGCGTTGCTAACATCTATATTCTCCATGGGATGTAAGTGAAAGCAAAGTTGCTGCGAACACAGTGATATGAGATCTCATGAATCATAGAATGACTACAGCATCTAGTTCAATTTAGGTTTGATGGTATTAATATACTTTCCTCTTCCTGTCCAGTTTTTTCTGTTATAAAATCGTTGAATGACTTGGAATTATCAAGAACTTATTTTGTTTGGATATTTTACATACTGTCTCTTCAAACAGTGAAAACCATCATTATGTGTCATAGGGAACTAGAAATTTGTACAATATTGAACAATGTCTTGCAGTTACATTCTTTAATTCTATCCATCTTACCATTAAAAATACAAACAATGCAGTGCTTTGCAGAAGATAAATATACCAGTGTAAGGCTGGAAAATACAGAGTTCCACTCCCAATCTCAGAAAACAGGCAGAAAACGGTGCATAGTCTGAATACAAAGGCAAATTGCAAGGCTGGATTTCTACTCTTTTCTTGTTAATTAGTTTTAATAAAATACAATGATCCTCGAGATACTAACATTCATCATCAAATGTATCTCTAAATTTCTGACATTTTTCTCATTTGGTTAAATATAATCAATGATAATGAATAGAAACAATTTCAACAACATTTTGGAATAGTCTCATAAAGATGGCTTATTTGGGTAATGTATTTCAAAATAAACAATGGCAAGTAACAATAACTAGATTTTTAACTGGTCCTCATAAATATTATACATTGTTGCATTTGTGCCACTTTTTTGAGCCACTTTTTTCCACATACTTTAGTAGAAGCATATCCACTGAGTAAGTACGTTGAACAGTCACACTCAAAAAACAGAATTTTCAAGCTGAGCCATCTACATCTTAAACAATCCTTTTTTTCAATAAATTTTAAGTTGATAGATACTTAATGGAACTCAGTGTATTGAGATTGTTTCACGTCATGTAAAAATTATACGAATTTATACTGATGTACCTGGACCTTTCACACTCATGGAACAAAAAAAATCGCGGTTGCAAATTTCAGAGTTATCTTTATGTATTTTGTTTCCTTCCGCTGCACAAGTAATGCAATCTCACATCTGTGTGATATTCCATAAGCTTCTACTAGTAAAGTCTGTAGGCAGTTGTTTCTATTAGAAAGTCTGAAAAACATGATGGGGTGATAAGGAACAAAATGTCAAATAGGAGAGTGACTCCACATTGGTGATAATGCTGCACTGTCCTCTAACTTTATCTCTGATTTAAAAGGTACCAGTGAATGAATTAGAGGAGCTGTGGAAACACACCAAAAAATCATGAATGCGCAACTCTCACTAATATGGCCTGGAAAGAAGGAAAATGGCATTACATTAAGAATATACATAACCTGTCAAAAGGATTTTCTAATATATTTATAAAGGACAGAAAGGAGAAATACTGAGTTATCTGCCAACAATGACTTTATATAGACATAATTGAAAAGGAATTTGGGGTATGTACATTGTTGATACAACTTTATATTTCACATTTTACTAGATTAAGTTTCATGAAATTCCCACAGGTCATTTCTAGTAATTTCAATCTTTTAATGTTTTTTTTAAAAATAAGCTCAGTGGTTAAATGCACCAAAGATTGTGATGCTGACCTATACAGATTAAAGGCATCCAAATGTCATTATTGTCTAAAACAGAAATCGTTGAAGAAACTCTGGCAGCATCCCTGGAGAGAAAGCAGAGTTAATGCTTCGAGTCCAGTGATCCCTCTAGTAAATTCATAAGTCTCAGTTGATGCATGAGGCTAAATTGGCTGGAGTGCCCACAGATCGGCGAGTGGGATTTCAGAAGTTCCTGCTCATTATTTAATGATCCTTGCTTGAAAGTACGTCCAAATGGGTATCAGCTAACAATGAGATTGGCCTCCACTGTAACACTATGCACAGTCAATAGCCTTTAAGTACTCATTATCTAGGTTATCATAACAATGATCACTTGTGAAAGGTACCAGAGGGCCTCTGACACCTATAAAACCATCTCTAAGCATAACAACAGTTTCAGGAAAGGAGAATTCAAAGGGGTAGAATGCTCTGATAAAATAACCAGCATTTATAAGATACCTTTAACATAGTAAAAGAACCCACTGCTCTTAAAGCAATATGGTCAATCTTCTCACATCTAGGTGCAGTGATGTGGTCAACGTTACTATAGCTAGGTTTAAATGCTTCTAAATTTTCCTTGCCTTCCACAAGTATTGTATAAATTGGACTGTAATGTCTAATGTTTCAGCAGTGACATCTGGGAAGAACACATGAGAAACTGCAGGATTAAACATTGTCAGCAATTAGTGTTTTGCAGAAAGTGCAATTTGCTTTTATGAACAAAGTAATCGACTAGGGTTGTTGGGTGGTCAGTATTTCTGAAAGGCAGATTGTGGATTTATAGGAACATTCAACACACATCTAAATAAATTGCCATTAAGATCAGGGAGTAAAATTGACCATGGTTATCATTCCTTCTTGTACTCATTATTTATATATTGAAACATCCCCTATCTCAGAGACAACGGAAAGAGAGAGATATGATTGAACAAAAGCCACAAAGTTTCAATGACATATTCATAAAAAGGTTAAAGATTTAAAATTACTTTAAGTTCCAATGATTCTGAACAAAAAAAAATGCAAAGGCATATTTCTCATAATAATCAGTTATATTTTTGCTGTTGAGAAGAACAACCTTTAGGCACAATTTACCAATTCGGACCGAGCTGCTAAATGCGGTACCTAGTCAATGCACAATAATTATTATGCAGTAATGGGCATCTTTTACTGTAAGAGGGAAGTAATTTAAAACGGGTAAAAGCCAAGAGTCCACTTCATGATACCATCAGTGCTTACAACAGCATCAATAAATATGTGAACAAACTATTGCCAGGTTATACAGTCCACTTTTAAGTAGTTTTCAAAATGAATCCTGCTTATTATAACAAAAATTCCTTCTGTTTCACATCATGACAACGCAATTCTCTGACACTTATGAATTTATGACCCATTTTCCCCATTATAAATAGAAAGGCTGTCTATGAAAAAGGCCAACTATCGCTAAGGTCTGATGTTTTTCTTTAGGTGCCTCTTCAGTGAACTATCTGAACCTTAACATTTTCTGTCACTTTGTTCTTTCTGTCTTTTTGAAGTTACTAAGACATCTATATTCGAACAGAAAAAAAAACCTTCTGTCACTCATTATTTATACATTGAAACATCCTGTATCTCAGAGACAACGGAAAGAGAGAGATATGATTGAACAAAAGCTGCAAAGTTGCAATGACGTATTCATAAAAAGGTTAAAGATCTAAAATTACTTTAAGTTCCAATGATGCTGAAAAAAAAATGCAACGGCCTATTTCTCATAATAAACAAAGTTACATTTTTGTTGTTGAGAAGAACAACCTTTAGGCTCCAAATTTTCTCATCAAACTACAGCTGGATAATATTAGTAATTTACATATAAATACAGTCTGCAATCTATATTTTCCATCTGCACAAGTTAAGAACTAAGTGACTAAAAATCAATGAGATATTAATCAAATTTCCCTGAAAATAGGAATGAGCATTGTGGTTGCTAAATTCAAGAAAACAAGCGTCATACTCGACTTCTTCACTCTTAAAATCCGTTTCTGCCTCAACCCTGAATAGCTTTACAATAGCAAAAACCTAAATCATTGAATTAGTATCAGATTGTATTGAAAAATTTAAAGTTCTAATTCTCAAAAACAACTTGAAGAAGATAACTGAATTTTGATTTCATTTGCAGCAAGTTAAGATGTTCTTTTGTAGTCAGGCAGGAGATGAGGTAACTAGTTGTGTCTGCAAACATGAACCTTCCTTTCAAAATACAATTCATTAATTTCCTTCCATGTTCGTTAAAGATGCATTCAATAAAAGCGCAAGCGGAGGGTTAAAATGTTCAATGTTACTTTAAAATAAGTTGAAATGATTGTTGATTTAAGTGCGCCCCCTCTTAGGTTTCTTTCTGGGACAGTGTAGCTTTAAGCGTTTCCACTGTCATTTGCCCAGCGCTTCATGTTTTGTCCGGATCAGACGAACAAACCACAAAGCAGATCATAGTGCGATAAGCACCAAACGTCAGGGGGTGGAAGGGATGAATAAACTGCTGCAACAAGAAATTAAACTTCATCTAAAAGTATGATCTCACCTGATTTATGGAACTGTTTTGGCTGATGCAACATAAATCGCCGGAATCGAAGAGCTGCATATGTAAAGTTTTTTTTAAAATAAATCTGTGCAGGCGACTTCAGTGATGGTTTCAAAAGACTTGTTTTTCTTGCTCCAGTCAGTTGTTTGCCCAAGGGATTCGGCGATTGGTTCATTTCCTCTTTCACGGGCTCAGATTTCTTGTCTTTTTTTTAATGAATGACCTGACTCAGTCAATGACATGACATTAACAAAGATTCCAGCCTATGAGAGGTGAGAATCGAGGTGTTATATTACCTGGAGACGGAACACCCACCCCCCAGCTCGAAAACCAATCAGAATTCAGAAGCTCTGTTCCATTCACAGTTCCTCTGCAATGGCCTCTCATTCACAAAAAAAATTTCAAGGGGTCATTCATAAAATCTGGAAGCAGTGGAAGTGAGTATTTATTCAGACCTATTTTTAAGCTAAGACTGACTGAATTTTGTTAGCATCAAAACTTTCAACGCAGAAATCTTATATATAAGGTTTCTTAACTCAAAAGTTTGCAAAATAAGTTCATTAATTAACAGGTATCCCCAGTTTCTTCAGATCTAGCTCCAGCATGACACACAGTGAAGCACTGTTTACAGAGAAAAGCTGGAGTCAATTTGCATTAAGTCTTGCCTTAAGTTACATAGGATTATGAGGCATCAGGCATTCATAAGAGTTGCATCATTGAAATATTTCTCCAGCTTAGTTTCCACAGACTACTTGATACATATGTGTGACTTAACCCTTTAAATCACACACACCCACTAAACACACACACAAACACAGACAAATATGTGAAGAATATATTTGTGAGAAGTCTTTAGGGCATTTCAAAAATGTGTTTTCAGGGTGACTCAGGGACACCATTACTGAAGCACTGTACTTGACATATCACAATGGCAGTTGTATATTAACAAACATGATTCATGTACAAAGACCTAGTAACACCCGAGAAACATTAAACTCAGTTTAATAGATGATTTATCGGAGGTACAACATTTAGCATTCATAGATGGAAAATATTTTTGTTACTTGTGTTTGAACCAAAACGCTTTTTAGGGAATCAGTTTTAATGGAGTGTCTAGGAAATTCTGAGGATAACATTATTGATTTCTAAGATTATGAATATCCAAAGTATTAACTGTTCATGTGCCAGTTGCAAGAACTGCTTACTTCTATAAAACACTGTAAGAAATTCTCTGAAAACTTTTACAGAAAGGGGCTAATGAAAAACAAGCACTGAAGCTCAAAGACAGCTGAGGAAGCACCAAATAATTGTTAAAGAGTTAAAGGAAAAGATCATTCATTGGGTGAAAGAGAAGTGAAGATGTTTGGAAAGGAAGACTCAGAGCTTAGAATTCTGGCTGCTCAGTGATTCCATTTTAAAGTTGATGTGAAGGGAAAGGAAGACACAAAAGATCAGAATCAGAAGTTGGAGTGTAAGAAAAGAATGCAGGACTGGAGAAGATTGCAGTGATGAAGTGGAACATAACTGTGGAGTGATTTATAAATAGCAGCAGTATTTAAAATGTCATATTTGGGGATAAGTGTCCACTGTGGGTCAGTGAGGACTGGATGAAGGGGAGGCGGAACTCAGTACAGGAGTGGATCAAACCAAGTATACCGCTAATTTGTCAGGGGCAAGAAATGTCTCTTTACTTTTCTTTTGGCACTGCAGGCCCTGTTAGTACTCAAAATGGATGTCAGCTGCATTGGAAAAATGGATTTGACTCAATATTATTACCAGTAATATTTCACAAGAAATGAATGTTAACCCAAAGTATACAGAACAGGAATAAAGCATGATGTCAATTGGGGGGGCCACTCAGATTTGTAGCTCAATAGTCAAAGCAGTTGTGAAATGGCAACATAGTAGAACTAAGAGAAACCATTCCCAGAGATCACTGACCAGTTCTAGATAAGCTAGATTGGAATTTCACAAGGGGGCTGGCTCACAAAGATAGAAAATGGAGAACTGGTGTTGGGAGGAAAATGACTTGGTCAGTTCTTTTAAATGCTGCGGAGAGTTAGAGAGGTTGACACATTTTTTGTGATAACCATAATAAGTTCTTACTTATTCAGCAGGGACAACTGTATTTCAGACAACAGTACTAATGTTACATTGCCAGAAGAACTCCCCTCCAGACAAAACATTAAAAATGAGACCCTACTCAGGTAATGGTCTTGTGTTATTATTCAAAGAAAGTCTATGAAAGCCAACATTTGCCCCAAAACCAGCATCACCAGAAAAAGAAGAGCTGATCGTTTAGATTATTGTTCTCTTTGGGTTCTTGTTGTGTGCAAACTAGTTGCTACATAATATATGATTGTATGTTAGCATGAGGCGCTGCGAAATGTTTCTAAGACTGAATAAGATGATACATAAACACAAGGCTGGCCTTATACCTGCTTGGCATTGACACAAAAGGAAAATAAATTTTGCCCAGGAATACTGAAGCCTTCACCATTTGGCATTCTCACTTCCTTTCATTGGTAAAATTTCAGCATCAGTGGTAAGAAACTTCAGTGTTGTTAAATGGTAGCTTATGGACCTCTGTTGGCCCCAGTGTTGACAGGCTGCCAAGCAACTCTGTCATCCTAACATGCACAAAGTAGGTGGGTAATGGGAATGGCACAGCCACCATGACACCTAATTCTACCCCACCCTCATATGCCATCCCAATTCTGGAAGGGCAATAAAAATCTGCCATGTAAAATTCCTTTTATAGTGCTAGTTATTCAGGCAAGGATTCAGAAGATCAACATTTTTGAACCAACTGTGGGTCTTTGCATCACCAAATCTAATTTCCTTATTCTAGGGGTGACGTCATTGTCCTCAGGAAACCTGGGTGATGTATTTCAATACCGTTGTAAGTGTGTATGGGATTGTAATTACTGTAAGCTGTCACAGAGATGGTGTCCAGAAACCAAACTAAGAAGCACTGCACAAAAGTAACTAAGGAAGAGAATACAGAAATGAAACACTGCTCTTCATATCACCTATCTGAGCCTATACTCTTAGAGAAAAGTGAAGATCTAGTTTCCTGTCAATATATTTCCAAGATTTCCCGCCTGGAGTAGTTAAACCATTCTCTTAATGAAAGCCCCAAAATATATGCTGGTTTGTGGGCGTTTTTAATCAAACTTTGCAGACACATTACAATATATGTTGGGGAAGTTGGGATTTTAAGCCTGACCATCTTGCCCACTGGTATCACTGTACCACAAAACTCTCCAAAATTCAGTGCCACATGTTTTCATTTACTCCAAAGTATTGTTTTCTTGCCATTTCCAAGCCAGGAGTGCACACCAGAACTCCGATGAGCTTTTATGTGCTGCATCCATTATAATATGAAGGAATTGAAGACTACAACAGCTTCTGCATGTTTTACAATCAGCTTATTCCTCCTCTAATCAGTATATTGAAAAATTTCCATTATGCATTGAACTATCAAAGAGCTGCAAGTCATGGAATCTCTTGGACAGGAGGAAACCACAGGTTGTGTCAGCTTCATTAAAGAGACATCTGATTAGGCAAGACAAGCTAATTAGCCACAACCTACAAGGGAATATAGACATCTCACTGTATCAGAGAGAATTAACTGGGTGTATTGCTTGAAGGACACTAACCTCTTCATCAACCCTGGGCCAGACAAGCAGACAGACAGCAATGAACTACCACAGCCTGCTTGGAGATTGAATCCATCTGCACCATACTTTTGCCATCCAAGCAACTGAGCTAACCTATCCCCACATAAGCATGGTGACAGCACTGCAGGAGGCCCATCAAGTTTGCAAGAATACTTCACTGAGTCCCATTTCCCAACCTTTTCTTCTTCAGGTGCAAAGTCAATTTTCTTTTGAAAGCCACAACTGAATCTTCCTCCACCACTCTATCACAGGCAACAATTCATTCCAGAGATAATAGGAACTGCAGATGCTGGAGAATCCGAGATGACAAGGTGTAGAGCTGGGCGAACGGAATGGGCCAAGCAGCATCCTGACCACTCACAGCAAAAAAAGTCTTCTAATTGTTACCATTGCTTCTCATGTCAATTACCTTAAATGCGTCTCCTTAGATTCCTGATTGATACAACAATAGGAATAGTTTCCTTCTATCCACTCCATTCTGAATATGTTTATCAAACGCCTTCTCTGGAGGAGACACCCAGTTTCTCCCTGAAATTGCTAATCCTGAAATCTTTCTCGTGAATCTTTTTTACATTTTCTCTGAAATGTTCTGATCCTTACTAAAGCGAAGAGCCCAGGATTGGAAACAATACTTCAATAAAGGCCAAAACAGTTTCATAAAACTTCACCGCACTGTCCTAATTCATAAGGCAAACAATGTTGTATTTTTTAAGCATTTTATCAACCTGTTCTACTACCTTTGATTGTTCATAGCTATCCCATGATACTTTTATTCCTGCATCCCTTTCCCTGTAATTTATCTTCATCATATTTTTATTCACTCTTTCTATCAAAATATATTAGTTCACATTTCTCTCTGTTAAATTTCTTCTGTCATTTCTTCTTAGACCTTTATATTATCCTCTTCATAATACTTCCGCGTTTTGAGGCACTTGCAAATTTAGAAATTGTGCCCAATTAATCTCACATCCTGTTCTTTCCCCACAGCCATGAAAAACCTCCTTTTCAAATATCCATCAAATCCACTTTTGATGGTCTTACGACCATTGCTGTTCCCTTTCAGTTTTATTCATTTAATCCCTTCTGCTTTTAAATCTATCCACAGACTTCCCCTTTTGATAAAACAAAGAACCACTGATACTGGAGATCTGAAACACACGCAAAAATAAAAGTTGTTGGAGAAATTCAGCAGGTCTAGCAGCATCTGTGGACAGAAAACAGAGTTAACCTTTCAAGTCCAGTGACCATTCTTCAGAACTCAATTTCAGAACTGTGCTTTCCTCTTCTGATTCTCCTTTGCCATGATCTCACTCACTTATTTTCTTGGTTCTGTGAATGTTATATCTGCCACTTTTGCCAGTTCTGATGAAAGGTCACAGACCTGCAAATTTGAGTGGAATAATCTTGTAGCAGCAGGATTGTTGGTGGGGATTATCTGGCAGTCCCGTTTGGGTCATATGTGACCACACACACCATCAATTGACAGCCAACTCCATTCCTGTGTATTTTAGTTGCAAAAGTTGACATTTGTTCTCACATGCAATTAAATGCCCCAGTTACCCAACTCTCTGGATCTTCTCAAGCCTCCATCTGTGAACTAGGATTGTCTCTCAACAGACTCTGTCAAACCTACAGCGCATTTCTAACATTTGTCAGTTACATTTCACCACACCAACAGCTGCAGCACGCTACCTTTCCCTTTTTGATAGTTTGAGTGTATTATTTTCTGAATTTCCTGGTAAATCTCAGGGGTGACAAATGTTTGGGGTGACGGGTGGCTCGGTGTTTAATATTGCAGCTTCACAGCGCCAGAGACTTGGGTTCAATTCTATCTGTGTGGAGTTTACACATTCTGCCCATGTCTGCGTGGGTTTCTTCCCACAGTCCAAAGATGTGCAGGTTAGGTGGATTGGCCATGTGAAATTGCCCCATGGTATCCAGGGATTTTAGGTTAGGGGGGTTAGACATGGGGAAATGCAGGGGTAGGGGAATAAGCTGAGGTGGGATGCTTTTTGGAGGGGCAGTGTGGACTAGTTGGGCTGAATGCCCTGTTTCTACGCTGTAGGGATTCTATGATGTCAGCTAAATAATCTGGTAATTAGTCAGCAAATAAATTATGTTCTGTCATCACATTGCATAATGAAATAACTGATGTACTAGTCAAACTTGTTGAAGGGGAAAGCTCGGCATTAATATTTTGTAACTGCTGAAAACCGTTCATGGGAATAGCAAGGCAAGTAAGCAGTGCTATTATGACTTGTGTTCCGAGTGCAGATCTTTCTGAGAAACTCTATGATGAAAGTTTCACTGTTTCTGAAATCTACTTTCACTGATGGTCAGGGCAGGATGGTGATAGTTACACCGACAGCTCAGTATGTTTACAGAGAGGATTTTTTTGTGTGTTTTTTTGCTTGCTGACAGGACTCAGATTTAAATGACGTTACAAACAACAGGCGCTCAGCAACTTTTTCCTATTTGACGAGCTGCGTTTGCAATTCTTTTTCCATAGTTTAATGCAGCTTCCCCCCAGTGCCCCGTAACGAGTTTTGAGTGGTTGAGAGAAGGTGGTTTTCTTCCCTCGGACAGCCAGGACATATAGCTTTCTCTGAAAAGTTTCTGACTGGCAAATCTGACAGCAGCTTTCTTCATGAACGTAGAGACAGCCCAACTCCAACACAAAACAATGCGTGCAAATATGCATTTGTAAAAATATCAACAGTGAAACCTTCTATGTAATGAAAATGAATTGCATTCAAAATAATTCTGTTACCGCAGAAGTTCTGGCTTGCTCTAAGTGCGAATGCCATTGGAGCTTTACCTGGCGCGACGAATTTTCTTGAAACAAAGTGTACCTACATTATACAATGCTCATACGGTATATGTGACTCAACCCTGTCTTCTTTCAAGCTTGATCTTCTTGTTTCGTTTGAAATATGCAAAGTGGCTTAATTATTCTGATGTAACTTCAGTCGAACCGCCAGACTTCCTCTCCGCATTGTTTGAGCGATCAAGACACAGGCCCTTGTAAGCAGAGCCATGTCTAACTCATCAAGGGTGCACTCTCATAGTTATGAAAATGAACCAACGGGAGCTTGCTGGACACGGAACATGATTAATCTGACGGAGAGTGGATGCCATCAGAGTCTGCATAACCCTTTCTGAAGTGGGGGCAAGCAGGAATGGATGATGATTGATTAGCGGAAAGGGGACTGCGCCAGAAATAACCGTTTTTCAAATAAAACGAAAACAGGAAACAATCGTTTTGTATTTCACTGGTCTCTCAGTAGAGGAATAAATGAATATTTTCCTGGGTATGCTTTCGCGGTAGAGTCGAGAGCTTGTTGAGCAGAATAAATACAATGACCACTAATATTCAAACTCTTAAATATTCTACTCTTGTTTGAAGTTTTGGTTTAGTGTGAAAATGCTGCACTGGCCATTGTGAAACAACAAAGTAATGTCTGATACACAGCATGCTACCACTTCAATTAGATTCTGTAATGGAGTGCCAGTCAGTCTGCTCCAGTGCTCTGACTTCAGGCTGACGCCAGCTTTTGCTTCCTCCCCGGTCAGTTCCCGTTCACTGGTTAGATCTTTAGTCAGATCGCAAGACCTACGACCTCAGCGAGTTTTTCTTCAACATAATTGCTCGATTGTGAGACCAGATCTTTGAAGTTAATAGGCCTTCGTTTTACACTTGAAATCCATAGGTTGCTATATCAAATCTATACGTTGCAGAGAAGTAGCGAGGGTCACACATATTGATTGGTTTGAATTAGCAATGTCACCTTCCAGCTTCGGTTTAATATAGATCAGTAAAGAACCCCATGGAGATGTCAATAAAATGAACCATTTGAAAGACAGCAATTGACTGAAATTTCAATGTGGAATTGTTTCTTTTAAGTGATTTAAGACGTCATTTGTACTTGTGATCATTCTAAATATGGTGTAAATGGTATTAATGACAAATACGGAAATAAATGTCCTGGTAACATTAATAGCCATTCTGTTGCCAGCATAATATTCTGTACTTCTGTGATGTAGTTTGATAAGATTTAGCTTGTTTTTCGATTTTGGCCGTCACCTTTGTTCCTTGTTTGCAAGTTTATTTCTTCAGCTGGTCTACTACACATTCCTTTGGCACTGTATCAGACGCAATATTTGAGACTTTATTCTCTGTTTTAGTCTCATAATACCCTTGGTTTTATTGTACTTTAAATTGACAACCCACCCTTCAATGTTATCGTGTTTCCATTATTGGCTATTGCTATTGTAACTTTGGGGGCTTTCATGCATGTGTGGGTTTCCCCTCAAAAACAAATGGACACAGAAAAACCGGGTAGGAATTTCAACTGACGCACACGTTTTAGTTTTTCCATTGAAAACAAGGATTGGCAGAGGAAAGTTAGTGGGTTAGGTAACCCAGGCAGTCGCATGATTGTTCAAGGCCAACTTGATGCAACTTGCAGGTAGTCCTGTAAGTGTGTGGGCAGCACGCTTGCTTGTTCTAAAAGGGAGACTGTGTTTAAATATGTGAGAGATACCAAGAGCTGCAGACGCTGGAGGCAGAAATAACACAGTTTGGAGCTCGAAGAACGCAGTAGGCCAGGCAGCATCAGAGGAACCAGAAAATTGACGCTTCGGTTCTGGACCCTTCTTCAGAAATTTCTGCGTTCCTCCAACTCCACACCACTTTGCAGAAACGGAGGTTTGGGGACCGCTTGCAGAACACCTCCACTCGTTTCGCACTGAACAACTGCACCTCCCAGTCGCGAACCATTTCTACTCCCTCTCCCAATCCTCAGACGACATGTCCATCATGGGCCTCCTGCAGTCCCATAAGATGCCACCCGAAGGTTGCAGGAACAGCAACTCATATTCTGCTTGGGAACCCAGCAGTCCAATGGTATCAATGTGGACTTCACTAGCTTCAAAATCTCCACTTCCCCCACTGCATCCCAAAACCAGCCCAGCTCCCTCCCTACCTCCCTACTCTGTCCTTCCCTCCGCCTATCTCCTCCTCCCACCTCAAGCCCCACCCCATCTCCTAGCTACTAACCTCATCCTGCCCCCTTGATCTGTCCACCCTTCCTGGACTGACCTATCTCCTCCCTACCTCCTCACCTACGCTCACCTTTTTTTGGCTCCATCTTGCCTCTTTGAAATGTCTGTCTCCTCTCCGCCTATCTTCTCTATCCATCTTCTAGCTGCCTCCCCTTCTCTCCCTATTTATTTCAGAAACCCTTCCCCTCCCCCATTTCTGAAGAAGGGTCTATGCCTGAAACATCAGCCTTCCTGCCCCTCTGATGCTGCTTGGCCTGCTGTGTTCATCCAGCTCTACACCTTGTTATCTCTATTCCACACTGTGTTATCTCTGTTTAAATAGTGACTGTTGTATGTTGCAAAACAAAGCACTCTAGCTGAGTAAAGTGCAGGCTACAAACCTTCTTTCCTTGTTATGTTTGGGGACCTATTTGGTTAGCAGTGCTGGAAGATAAGCCACTGGCTGAGTCTTAAGAACAAGAAGTTAACTTAAAATGTTGTTTACTGCCTACTAGCAGGCAGTACAAGTGCTGGGAACTGGGTTTGGAATAGTTTTGTGGTTTCTTTTTGCCAGCTTGGATGTGATGGGGTGAAGAGCCTTTTTCTGTGCTGTAGGTCCCTATGATTCCAAGACATCGATGTGTTTGACATTATCATTGAAACTAACAGGAGTCAAAGATGACACTTCTGACGCTAACCAATCTACAGCTAGACATTCCCATTCTATGGACAAGGCTGTGTGACATAATCAAATTGGGTGGAGCCAAATGTAATCTCCAGAATTAATCTTTTCAGAACCATCAATTTACTTAACAGTGGTCATGTGTCCTACAAGTACCCTGACCATTATCTTGAAGTACAAATGGGTAGCTTGTGCCTTCAGTAAACAACTGACCCCAAGAGACCACTGGCACTCACTCTACAGGAAGGCCCTAAGTCTCCTTCTCTTTCATTTTTGTGGGGCCAACTGGAGTGGGATTCTAGCTACACAAAAGTACTGTGGTCCCCGTCCCTGAGATATTGGTTATATGGGATCTGAACATGTTTTCACCTTCCCACAGCTGGTGAATCTGAAAATGCTTCAGTTTCTTTCTGCTGTTATTAACTTTACATGCATTTTGGACTGAAGCTCAAAATCCTTCCAGAGAGACACAAACTGTAAAGTCTTATATTCTGAACAGGAGATGATAATTTGAACTAAACATTGAAACACTTTATTGAGTTTAACTTAAGACAGGACTAACATAATGGAGAAAAAGGCAATGATTGAGAAAATTATGACAATAGGAAAATATAACAGGTAGGGAGAAGTGAAAGAGAATCTCTTCTCAGTGACATTTTCTCAATGAGAATCATTATCTACTTTGCATTTCATGGGAAAATATTCTTTGGATTGCTCCCTGTGTAACATTTCCTGTAGAATATTGGTTAAATACACTCTACTATTAATAGCTTCTATTGGCGCCAATGTTTAAGAAGCTAAGGAACTTCTGTCTATCCTTTTATTTTCGTGGCTTGCCAGACCAAAAGACAACAGTTATTTTTCTTTTACATTAAGAATATGATGAACCCGGTTGAACTTGAATGGTTATCTGGAAGATTGGTATGTGAAATATTTTTTAAAAAGTCAAGCTTCATATCTTATAGGTCATCCAAGGCTGGAAATTCCAGTGCATTTTTCTGAATGTAATTTCTTGAATATTTTATTTACTGTCAACATAGTACTCAGTTCCAGTATGTCATAACTATCATTGCGTCTAGTCTGAGTGCACAATCGGTTTAATAATCCAGCAAACTTTTAAATTGGTTTTGTCTGAGGGGACCTGGTCTGATTTATCAGGCTGCAATTAACACTTTCCAAGTAAGACTTACTTAAAATTCACTCCTGATTTCTCTGCTTAATGTATAACCCTGTATAGTTAAAGGCCCCGAGAGCCTGACTTTCAATCTTAAATTGCTCTGACTTATTACTTTATCTACCACAACATTGCTCTGAATTCCATTGAACCCTCCCAACAGAAACTCATTTGTATGTATCATAAAGATGTCTGTTCGTTTCTCTGTGTAATACCAGTAGAGCGCTACTGCTTTATCTTTGGCTGAATGCAATCTAATTTCAGCAAGACAAGCCTAAGAAAATTACCTTCCTTGTTAAATGATGCAACCCAAGAGCATGCTTGTCTGTATTCCAAAGTTTACCATTTTATAACACCGGCTTCCTTTTGTTGTTTCAAAAATCTTTCCCTTTGAAATTCTTTGCCATGCACAAATGAACTTATTATATTAAAATACTTGTGTTCCCAAGAGTATATTACTAAAGCAGCTAAGAAGATCTTAAAGATCACTTTTTTCTCATTGGAGAGATCTATTCTAATGTCTTGATCACCAACTTTCTTTTTGAAACCCTGTGCCACTTGTTTGGTATTAACCTTTCATGGAGCAGAGCACTTCCCATGCATCCCTATCTGTATGATAAACATGGATGGCCTCCACTTTGTACCTCAGTAAATTTTTAAATTTCTTTCCAACTTTCCAAATCTTTTAGTTTGGCATCTTTTATCAACTTATTTTCTAATTTATGTAGGCATTAAATCTTCCTGAACCTAAGGGTTTCTAACTTTGCTTGGTGGACCCAGCCCTTGTGCTGTCAAACTACAATCCCTATTTGCCCTGCTAGCTCATACTGAAGTAATATTCCCCTCCTAAGATCAGAATTCCTTTTGAAAATTTGTCAACTTTTCCTTGGAAAAGCCGTATTAACTTTCAGATTTGTGGTCAGAATTTGAACTGTGTTTTCTGACCTTCAGTATTTTAACTTAATTTTGCCAAAGTGTGGATCTTGCCTATACCCCTTATCCTATACATTAGGCAATGTTTGTCTTTTTCAGCAGCTTTCCCTGTTCTCCCCATATTGGTAATATTTCTCTATTTTTCCTTCTGGCAAACTGTAACTTTGGTGCCTACTTTTGATTGTTGTTCTCTGGGAAAATAGTGTGGTTCTGCATCTCTTTCAGGCTGTTCATCTTCAGCCAACCCATCATGTACCATAATCTGGCCCTCATAACTGACCAACATATATGTATCTGAGGTGCATGGTGCCTTATCACTTTCTATGATTAGTTCAGGTCCTCTCTATGTTAAATAACCTTGAGGAGCTTGGTTGTCATGCTATAAAAGAACAACTGTAACCTTACTGGACTTTTCCACTCTTTCTGACCATCTCTTTTGTATTTTTGTATTTCCTTGACTTGAATTTCAACTCTATATGAACCGTACAATGCCATAAGGCTCTCCAAAGTTTCTTTGAAACATCAACGTTAATGAGTGCTCTTCTCCCTGCATACAGGCTGCTTAAGTGCTCAAAAAAATTGGAGTTAATTGTGGATTGGAGGATGGATGATCATTCTCACTGAAATAATTTTTGTATTTTTGCCAGAAATAATTATTACAGGCTTTGACAGAGGGAACAGTGCACATTAGTTGGCATTATTAAGCTGTTGTCTACATTGGATATTGGGTGAAGTGTAGCCTTAGACAGGATTCTAAGATGGGATGGTACTAATGACAGGTAACCTTGGAGCTTGGTTCATAAATAGCAATACATTTACGAATGCACGCTTATATTTGAAATGAATTATCAGCCATGCCACTCACGTTCTTCTACCTCACTCTTACTGTTATTGTCATTCTTCACCACTCTTATCACCGGACTTATTTGCTCTTTTTTATCTTCATCTTTACAACAGTGTTGTTACACATAATATTGACGAGTGCTGGGTCTGGTGGGATGCTCTTGGGAGTATTGGTGCAGACTCAATGGGCTGAATGACCTCGATATGCACTTTGGTGATTCCCCATTCTTAAAGAAGGTTTTAGCAACTCTAGAATCTGTTTGTGCCATTACTTTACCTCTGGTGATAGACTATACTTAGCCATTGCCCTAGTCACCACACAATATAAAAAAATAAATTGCTGTGTCTCTTTAATCTCTTTCAGCCTTTCCATGATTATATGTCAAGCTATAACCGTTGCTCCAGCCAATTCAGGAGAGATTGGCTCAGTTAGAATCAAATTCATTGGAGTTTAGAAGAATGGTGATTTCATAGAAACTGATAAAACGCTAACAGAAAGAGGTAAGTATAGCTCTTGTGGCTAAGATGATCATGGGATATCGGGAAGGGTAGGATTCGAGTATTGAACTTGATGAACAGCCACAATCATATTGAATAGTGGGGCAGGCTCAAGAGGTCGAATGGCCTACTGTTGCTCCTATTTTCTATGGTTGTCTTAACTAGACGTATATCAACCCCATCTATGGATAATTTCTAAATAACCACTGACTAGCATTGTTCTGGACAACAACTCACATTTGAACTTTGCTTTAAGCAATTGAACTGTGATGTATTTTCCATGTATTCCATTTTCTAATCTTAACTTTGGCTTTTAATTGACTCGAAAGCTCTCTGGAAAAACTGTTTCAGTAGCAATTTATCTCAATACAGTTGTGAGTTTAATGATACCATTTGAATAAAAAAGCGTCAGGCGAATTTGACTCTGACCGACTCAATCTTTTGACGAAAAAATCTTTGGATCTCTCATCTGTCCAGTTCACCTCACCTGCACTTATGGCAATTTTCAACTCTGGTTCCTTGGATGTCGTCAAAGTTAAAATTTGATTTGTGGTAGTTTCTTTTTGAGCTCCTTTTTGGACTTGTTCAGTTGAACCTGAATGATTCCCATGGCTCTCTCTTGCAATTTCCAGTATTTTGAATGGAAGTGTCTCACTTTATTACAATGGAAACACTCACCTTCTATGCTCTCCTTTCTGATCTGATGTGAAATCTTAAGATTCTTAGGATCTTAGGCCATTCTTTCTTCAAATTCTTTCAAATATAGGCTATTTGTCTTCCTTTCTACCATCCTCTACCTTTCTCAAGTTTATGCGGATGGTGGATACAAGATTTAGTTTATGCATCAGCTCGTAATAGTCAATCATTATTGCTGCCTATTTAGCAGTTTTAACTGTCTGACCTTCAACATGCTTTCTCATTACAGAAGATAGTGAGTTTTTAAAATTTTTAAGAGTATGATCTCTCTGAAAGCTCTATATGTTGTCTCAACACCTTACACTTTAATCTACTTGTCAAAATTACTTTGTGTAACTCTTTTACATTCAATATAGGTTTGTCTTGAAATTAGATTTGTTCCCTTTAATTTCAAAAACTTTGCCTGCGTGTTTCAGGATCTCTCTCTTTCTCTCTCTGTCTTTCTCTCTCTCTCTCTCTCTCTCTCTCTCTCTCTCTCTCACTTTCTCTCCCTCACACACTGTCACTCGTCTTTTTTAAAGTGTTATAATACTTGGAAAGCTCCTCTGGCAGAAAAGCACTAATTTCCAGTGTTCTACCTGTCAATTTGCTCTGAATGGACAGTGTCCAGTTTTCTTTTGGCCAGCTAATTTGGTTTGCTCTTTTGTGTCAGCGAGGAGTGTTGCATGTTGGTCGCCGGCAGCAACACTCAGGTGCCCAGGTGGTGAAGGCAGGTTGTGGAGTGTCACTGACAGCTTGGCTCAGCACTGTGCAGCCTCTGACAAATATGGAGTGAAGCGAGACACAGAATTGTATATCCCCAGACCATGTAACTTTCACTTTGTGACATTGAGACAGGGTAGAGTCTGTCTCATTGACTGAGATCAGAAGCTTGGTGAAGCGATAAGGGGTGTTGGAGTAGTTTTTCAGGAGCAGGTGAGGAGTAAGTGGTTGCCCTGCTAACGGACTGGTACCTGGTTTGGGAGGGAGGAGAAGGAAAAAGAGTGACATGGTGGCACAGTGGTTAGCACTGCTGCTTCACAGTGCCAGGGATCCAGATTTGATTCCAGCCTTGGGTTTCTGTCTGTGTGGAGTTTGCTCATTTTCCCCGTATTTGTGCGGGTTTCCTCTCGGTGCTCCGATTTTCTCCCACAGTCCAAAGATGTTCAGGTTAGGTGGATTGGCCATGCTAAATTGGTCATAGTGTCCAGGGATGTGCAGACTATGTGGATTAGCCATGGGAAATGTTGGGTTACAGGGATAGGGAGGGGTGTGTCTGTTTGGGATACTTTTCAGAGGGCCAGGTTTGATGGACGAAATGGCACCTTTCTGCACTGTAGGGATTCTATTATTTTCTCAAATGATAAAAAGAATGCTTTCACATCCTTTTCCTCAAATGTTGGCAGGACCTGTGCAAACTTAAAAATTTCCTTACTGGCCTTTAGATTATGGCTGGTATTTTCCTTGTCACAGCCTTTTTCGGTTTTTGTTGTCTGCTTTTTTAACTGCATTATTTTAAGTTTAACTATTTTATTTTGACACTTTCCCTCCCTTGAATCTCCATTGCCAGGCATCTTGTTTCCGCTTCCATTTCAATTCCAATGCTTTTTCCTTGTCTTTCTCCAGCCCTTGAAATTCCATTTCCTTCTCCTGTTTTTCCATCTCCAACTGCTTCACCTTTTTTCTTCACATTCAAACTGCTCTAACTGTTATTCAGTACTAACTGAATCTGGTGTATCACTACTTGGAGTATCGGACACTCCTGTATTTCTACCCAGCCCAAATAGTGTACTAGCCCTTCCATTGTTTCTGACCTTATAGCTCTGGCAGAAAATGATATGGTCTTTACAGTTTCATTTGATAATTGAGGTAGAAAGCTGTGACTATACAGGTTTGGTTGAAATATTTTTCACTGCTTTCAAAAATGGAAAGAGTTCAGATTCCAAGTTGCAAAAATATTAACAGTGAAGTGCAATCAAAAGGGCAACAAGTGAACTATCTGTCCCACTTCAGTGGATATATATGATAGACAGATAATAGAATCTCTGAAACCAAATTGAGACAGATTGCAATCTTGTAAATGACTAGTTATGACAAACTCAAGTCTGGCGTTAGATGCTGAATGGACAATGTCAAGCAAAATTCCAAAGAAGAATCCCCAGATACCTTAAGGGAGCAAGCAGGAATGAATCTCTCGATAACACAATTGAGGAAGCAAACAAGCTGGTTTCACAAATAATGTAATCACTCAGAATGCAGGAGAAAGGCCAGAATATTCAAGAAGTTGCATTAATAAAGCCAATCCACTTCAACACATCTCTATAAGAAATAAGAACAAAATTTGACTGAAACAATTTGAAGATTTAATGCATACTATTACAGAAGAGGTCAACAAAACCTAAATAATTAAGCCACTGCAAGCAAAATAATTGTTTATAGCATGGTCCTGCTATGACTGACAAAAGATGTACACCACCTTTCACCTATGAAAGAGATCCCAGAGGTTCAAGGGCCTCCAAATCAAGAGAAAAATACAGACCTCGGACTATCAAGAAAGCAGTCCAAGTCAATATTTTACACAACAAGCTACCTTTCTTCTAGCTCTTTGAAGAGAACATGTTAGACGAAGTTGGTGAATCCCCCAGGTCATTTGAATGTTTAAAGTCAAAGAGGAGGAGAAGGCACAGTGATAAGTAAACATATAACAAATGCACAACTATTATTGTTCGAAGGCAAAAAATGCTTTTGAGGAGAAGTTGTTTTTGGTCTCAAAGTGTTAATACTTTATTGTGTGCAATAATCATCAGCCACTGCAATGACATCATGGTGACTTGGTCAGAGTAAAGAAGGAGCTCGTAGGAGAAGGACCTAAGGTTGACATGCTTCTAACAGAGCAGTCATTTAGAGCACATACATATACCCTGTAAATCATTGCAGCAGTGCAACTTCTTATTGTTTACTCAATTGAATTCTTCTGGTTAGATAAGAAACATCCTCTCCTCATCCATTCTAGACCAGTTCAGGCTTGTAGGAACGCACACAGACAATGTGAATGATCTGTATCTAGCATGGAATAATACCCCCCCCGCTGGGTTCGTTATTCAGAGACCCTCATGGACTTGATGCAAGAGCAAGACACTGACCTGGTTACAAAAACACAATCCCTTATTATTAAGCAAGTACAAGCAAGGATTGCTGCACACAACCCAGCACAGAGTGCTGAGCATCATGAGCGATTTTCTCCGAACAGGGGACAGACCTTTATACCCTTGGAATACATAAAACAATTACTACCTCTGAGAACAGGATATAGCTTTGATCGTCATGAAGTGTATGATAATGACAGGATGTGATTTCAAGTGGTGACAACAGCCTGGCTTGATCAAAGATCACTGACCTGGCCATCTCAGCAGAAACAGGGGTAGGTGCAGTGTGGGTAGAGCCAGAAAGATTTTACAGAGTTTAATGCTTCTTGTGTTTGCAGATGTTTCACACCCAATCCTGTTTGGGCAGGAAGTTGAGACAGTGTTCACATACACCTGTATGAGGAGATAAGGAGCATAAAAATTCATGGGATGTTCATCCATTAACATCTCACCCCCACACATCATACCGCTCACTTTAGTGTTCCTTATTTGCCTGAAATTTAGTGATCACATGACTTCTCAGCTTTGCCTTTCAGAAAATCCCAAAAGTCGAATTTTTAATTTCTCGCAAAGGATGAGGATTGGTCTTATTTGTAAGAATCTTCGAGTGTAAAGTGAAAAAATATAATGAGTGGCAATGCTTTGCATAGATTTTAAAATGAATTCCACGCTCAAGTACAAGGAGGAGTGATGGTAAGAAATTAAAGGGCCATAATAACTGATGTTCTGTGATATCAGGATTATTTTATAAAGCTTTTGGATTTTATGTTCTGGTTTTAAAATCAGTCTTAGGTGCCTGCCTGTAATTGACCATTCGGTATTCTTGTGGATAACCTGGTTATCTTGTCTGGTGTCTCTATTAATAGCATTGGCCACAAGAAGATACACTCTTCAGGGTGAACTTGTCCTGACCAACATTCATCCCTCAACCAGTACAACAAGAAAATTAGTACATTGGCTGTTCATCTTATCTGTGAATGTGACATGCATAACTGCTTCCTGCGTTTGCCCTTATAACACCGTTTGTCACACTTTGGAAGTCCTGAGGTTGTAATAACCTGCTATGTATCAACAATTCTTCATTTTTAGCTTGCAATTTGAAATTTGTATGTACATCACTTGTACTATTAGCATTTTGTCTGGATTTGAAACACAGACACCCACCTTCTGGATGTCACTGTAGGTGTACTAAATATTCAACATTCTTGTAGATGTATTGTTTGAATTGAGGGGGTGTTGAAAGACTTCTCTGCTCACTTCCAATTTTCTATATTAAGTGACAGAAGTCAACCTGAAGCAATTCCAATGTGTGCACATAGAATTAATCTTTTGGAAACAGAATGAATGTGATTTTCCAGCTATTCATTTACCCTGTGGTTTTAATAAGGGAAATCTCTGCCCACTGGTTCAGATAGAATGACTCTGCCACTGAGACTTGAAGCTATTCAAGTTCACAAGGTCCTGGTTTAGGCTGTAGGGTTATGCTGACTTCAGTTAGCCACAGTACCACAGGTAGTGATGAGGGATATCAGCCATGACTCCTGGTCCTGTGATTATTTAAACCAATGTATGTGCATGAGCAGATAAGGAGTGAATACAGGATCAATCTTGGTTGCAACATTGTTGGCACAGATAACCGATTGGCAATCCTCACTCATGAATAAAAGAGAACCCCCCCCCACCCAACCAACCCACACTACTTCCACTACCACCACCAGCTTATGTTTGCTGTCCTGCCTTGAATGCCTTTGCTGAACTGTTCCAGTGATGGAATCTGTGGTTCCAGGCATAAAACCCAAGATCCTATGAGTTTTCTTTCCTTCCAATCCTCCCCCACCCCCATCCTGTCTGAGATCAGAAACAGACTGTGTGTGAATAATGCGACAGATGTCTTCAGTGCACAATCTGTAACAAATTTGTCAGCCCAAATAAGTTGGTTTATGATTTTGATGCTCATGAACACAAGAGGAAATCTTATCCCTTCATGTTTCCAAATAGTGTGGTAGTAGGTTGTTTATAATTACTGGATTGAGGCTGTCTCAATAACAACTCCCCCAGTGGCTCAGCTGGTTAAGGCAGCAAACACTGGAGTCATACATGCCAGGAAGTCTCTAATTAGATGTTGGTTTCTGTGTTAACTGATCTCAGCCAAGGGAGCAGCTGGGGTGTTGCAAGTGGCCACTGTGTGCCATGGTTAGGGAAGGTAAGTTGACCAAGATTCTGTTCAATGATCATTATTTCCAGGAATGCTTGTTGGAGATGAACAGATGTCAGGGGAGTTCAGAATGATTAATTGACGTGATACTCTTATGGCTGATTATTCAGCTAGCATGCACTGTCTTGGCACAGTTTGCTATTCTGTGTGGTTTGTTTGGTTTTGTACGTTTGCTCTTGCAGTGTTGTGTTTATCATGTTTCCTTTGCACACAATAATTGTCCGGTTCAAAACCAGGCAGAAATATTATCGAGGTCGCTCATCTAAATTTAACGGAAAGATTGTATTGTCTTGGCCGACAAGATTTGCACTTGGCTAAGCTATTGGAGGCCAACAATTATTCAAGAGACCAGGAAATGGCAGAAAAAGAAAGAGGGGATTGGACTTAATGAAAAATGCAGTGGATCATAATGAGAAATTCACCTTCAAGAACAGAATCCTACTGATTTTTAATGATGGTCTGAACTTGAGCTTAATTTCCCCTGAAATGTCATGGAAATCACTGTGAATTTCTTATGTGGATTGTTGGATTAGTGGCCGTGGTTGTCAGCTCAGTTCGCAACACTCTTGTCTCTGAGTCAGAAGTTGGCGACTTCAAGTCTCACCATAGATTCTTGAAGATAGAGATAAGAATAATATTTTGATGTTATACCATGAATCATCATTTAGATGGAACTTTAAACTGAGGTCCCGCCTACTCTCTCAGTTGTAAGTAGAGCATCCCTATTTTGACAAAGAGCAGTGGTGTTATCATATTGTACTAGCTAATAGTTAACCCTCAACCACCATCTCTGAAACAGGCTATCGGGTTCTATATCTAATTAGTATTTGTGGGACCTTGCTGTGCATAAATTAGATGCCGTACTTCATGTATTACAACAATGGCTCAATTCCAAATGTACTTAATTGGCTGTAAAGTGCTTTGGAATACCCTGAGGTCATAAAAAGCAATATATAAGCAAATGACTCTCATTTGTTCTTTCTTTTGATATTGTTCGTTATCTAAACGAATCCTGAACAATGCCATATCTCACAGAACATGACACAGAACCTAATAGATAAACCAATCTAGCAAAATATTACTTTGAATGCAAAGTTCCTGAGGTATACCTTAGCTCCTTTCTGGTTAGACAGTCACTAGTAGAAATACTCCTTTTAATGTACTGTGCTTAGTTCATTTCTACTCATTAAGCGTATGCTTAGAATTAATTCAACAATAGCTGCAACCAAACATGGATCTGCATGCATTACTTTTTAGGATGTAATTAATCCATTAGTTAAATATGTAAACTATGGTTAACATAGTGCAAACATGGGATAGTGAACACAACTACTAGAATCCTGATAATTTCTTGCTGTAGAAAAACTGTTTGAGTTAAAGGTGAGTGATTGCAACGTCTTGTGCGATATTTAGCTTCACAAAGGCCGGTGATTGAAGCTGAATTGTGATGTGAATGACTCAGTATCGCTCTAGGTGATATAATTATCCGTTAAATGATCAGGTACTAGATAAGCAATATAACATTTTTTGATAGACATTTAATTACATTTTGAACTCAAAATTGTGTGTGGATCACTATACTTTCCTGCTCTGGGTAGACTGTAAACAGAAGAAAATATTTCCCCAGAAAATTGGAGCTTATATCAGGTTTACATTGATCTATTCTGATTTGGTTTTATTGTACATCAATGAGTCAGTTATATTTGTACAGCTGCACTCATTTAAATGCTCAGTTTACAAAGCCTTTTATGAATCCTGCAGTCTGACGTTTAACACATGCAATGGCAAGTCACAAATGATAGTGGGGCAACTCAGCTCACCTCATTTAAACAAGAGCTTTATGAATTCTTAAGAAGAGACATTGCTCCTTCTATGTTACATTGTCCACTGTACAAAGAAACTGAAAATCTGTACTATGCAGTATTGTGAAAGAGCCTAAAGTTGCCAGTGGAAAACAGATGTGCAGCAAATATGGAAATCGTGAGTCAGTGACCAGGATGGTGGTTTCATGCTTCAGTCGGTCACAAAAGTTCTGTTTATAGATGTTTAGATATTCTACCATAATCCTATTAAAATGCACAGTATAAATGATGCCAAAGTGGGAAAGGAGAGATTGAATTTGAAAGGGCAACTGAGGACATGCAAAATGATCAAAAGTGTAGACACACTGATTACTGGCTGATAAAATTTATTGCTAGCAAAGTCTTTCATACAGAGACAGAAGAAAAACAAAGTTGCCTATTACCTGTTGAATAGATTTGAAATATCAAGGATGCAATTGAAAGAGTTGCTTTACTCATCTAGTCATTGATTGCAGCTCTACAACGAGGAAATACATTAGTAAACACACATCATCACCAGTCAGAAATTGTCTGATTGCTCTGATCAGGCCAAACACTAAGCTATTGTGAACTCACACGGCTTCAGGCCCCCTCATACATTGAAATGACTGGGCCAACATTTATTAGTCATTCTTAACTTGAACTGATGGCTTGCTGGGCCATTTCACATTGCTGGGGGGCCTGGAATAACCCACCAGGTAAAGATATTAGATCTCCTTCTCTAAAGGGCATTTATGAACCAATTAGGTCTTTATGAGAATCAACTATAGCTACTACTCGATTAACTTTTTAATTCTGGATTTCTAAAAATTGAATTTAAGTCTCACCATCTGCCATGGTGAGATTCACATGTCCAGAACTTCTGTATGGCACTGTGTATTAGTCGTCCAGTGAAATTACTACAGTACCACCATCTCTGTACATTTTGAGCAATAAACAGTACATAGTGTTTATTATTACGGACCAGAGCAAACCCTCCAAAAATATATTAAGAAGATGGCTTAGAATCTAACATTTTCTCTTTTTAAAAGTAAGTTTAAGGTGTCGTGTTCTAGATGTAACTCGATTTGTCAAACTATTTGACCAAAAACAAGATGCACTTTAATTTTACACCACAATTCAAGTACAGACAAAATAAAAATAAAAGAATGGCTTAACTGTAACTCTATCGAAATGCTTACAAAATAATATATATATTAACTACTACTAATTAACTGTTCCAAGATAGTAACATCCCATAAACACACCCTTGATCAAGGCACATTCGGTCTGACATGTCATTCTAGCAGCTGGAAGAGAATCCCAGCTTTTGGCTATAACAGAGAGACGATTAAAAGCTTCTACATCCACCTTCAAGACCCTAAAGCTAAAACTAAAAAAACTTGGTTCTGTGGGAGCTTGAGCCCACGCATTCAGACTGCTTCTATTGTTCTTACTTTTAAAAAAAAAACAGGGCCTCACGAGTTGTTTGCCTGATTGGCGTTAAGCAGGCGGCTTGTAACCTCTGTCTCATCCCTTCTTCATGGAAAAAAAAATCCAGGACAAAACAGACCTCTTAAAGCCATAGTATTGTCACATGAAGGACTGAATTGAGTGGAGAAAACTGGAGAAACGTGTGATTTTTCAGTCATGAGAAAACATGCAAACACAAGGAATAGGAGCAGGGGTAGACATGACACTTGAAACTTGCTGTATCATTCAACACGATCATTGCTAATCATCAACTTTAACTCTGCTTTCTAACTCTATTTCCATATCCTCAGACTCCTTGAGAGACTAAATTGTTTTCTATCTCAGCCTGAAATATCTTCAACAATGGGGCATCCATTACCCTCTGGAATAGAGAAATCCAAAAATACTACAGCACCTTGAATGAAGAAATTTCTCCTCCTTGGCCCTAAATGATTGACCTCTTATTCTCTGTCTGAGCCTCCATGTTTTAGATTTCCCAGCCAGGTAAACAACTAGGGTGTATCTTGTCAAACCCCTACACAATAGCCAGTATTTCAAGGAATTGCCTTTCATTTTTCAAAATTCCCCAGGGGGGTTAGTCCTGGTTTAGTAAGATAAGTGACTAGAAATGAACCTCTGCCACTGCAGAATACAACAAATGATATATAAAGAGCAAATCTGAAACTTCAAGATAATCGTTGCAGTAGGTCAAAAGGACATTAATGTTTAATTACTTTAATCAAAATACAAAGTAAGAAATTAAATACTTGTCTTTAGCAGCTCTGCTGTTCACTCTTGTTCAATAGACACAAGCGTTATAAATTATTATGCATACTTTTCTGTACCAAAATGTTATAGCCTTTACATTTTAATGGTAACATACCAAAGGATGTATGTACATGAAATTATCCTTCAGAAAAATTGAAAATATTTCCCAAGGTTGTTTGGAAGGCCAGAAGTTTGTGGGAAAACCCAATTGCTAGGAAGATAAATGTTGCGGCAGCAAGTAGAATCTACAAGTAAGTCGTGGAGCCTGAATGCTCTGTTCGCTGGTTTGTAAAGGGTGATGCAGATACTTTCATGTGGTGGAGAGAAGATTACTCAGCTTCATACATCATCTCTGAGGACAGAGTACAGCAGAACTGAGAGAAGCTCATTGTCAGAAGTTGAGATGACAATGACCATGATTGTGAATGGGGTTCCATTGCTATATGCCATGCAGTGCAGCTCTGCAACTAGCTTCATACTGATTGAGAGTTGATGGACTATGCCACCCACACATTAGAGTTAAAGAACACTCCTCTAACTTCTTCATAGTCATTGCATGGTGGATATGTCATGGGATGAAGAGATGCATAAGTGTAGACAGTCTAGAACTGTCCCCTCTAATTTCCCTGGCATAATTTCTCTTCCTCTGTATTCAGGGCATATCCAAGATGATAACTATTAATGACATTAACTTCACTTATCTCAAGATTTTGCAGCTGGCACGTGCACCTACAGACATTGGGACTAGGAAAGACTTGTTTCCACATAGTCTCTTTATTATTCTATTTCTATTAATTGATTTTATTGTCCACTTATACCAAAGCACAGTAAAAAGCCTTGTTTATGAGCAGTACAGGCAGATCACAGTAAACAAGGACGTACAGATCAAACAGACTTAGACCGAGGCATACAGGTTACATTGCACAGGGTGTGGACTAGACAGGATCAAAGTTTGCAAGATCAGCACTATTTGAGGCTAGACAGTCCATTCATCAGTCTAATAATGGCCAGGAAGAAGCTGTTTCTGAACCTGCTTGTGGATGTGTTCAGGCTTCAGTCTCTTCTGCCTGACGGAAGAGGTTGTAGGAGGGTATTACCAGGGTGCGATGGGTCTTTGATGATGTTGGCCGCCTTTCTGCAGCAGCGAGCCATGTAAATAGAGTCCACAGATGGAAGGTTGGCTTCTGTGATGGTCTGGGCTGTGCACACCACCTCCTGTAGTTTCTTATAGTCCTGGGCAGAGCAGTTGGCATACCAGGCCATTATACACCCAGACAGAATGCTTTCAGTGATGCATCTGTAAACGTTAGTGACGGTCCTTATGGACATACCAAATTTTCCGAGCCACCCAAGGAAGAAGAGACATTGTTGTGTCTTCTTGACTTGCATCTATGTGAGATGTCCAGGAGAGTTGTTGGCTACCATCACTCTGAAGAACTTGACGCTCTCCACCCTCTCAGCTCCATTGATGTAGATGGGGAGCATGTTCTCAGGATGTTGGTATGATGAAGTTCTGTAAATGCTTCGCTCTCAGTCTATTTCCAACCATCAAGCCATTTATTTTCTAGTACTCATTCTCCAAGGCAACCCTTTAAAAGGAACCATACTGGGATATAAAAAACACAAAATCAATGTTACAACAATTCAGCAGAATACTGCAGGATTAGTTTTAACATAAGAAAAGTATCAATGTTTATATCTGAAATTCCTTTTGATGTTAAGTTGACATTTAATAAATTTAGGGAAGAAATAATGCTGGCCTTGCGACATGCTTTCCTCTGCAATGTGTTGATGAAAACTATTTAAGCAAATAGATTGTCAAATATAAATTTCATTTAAACAGAAAATTATATATGAAAGGATTTTTACCATAAGTGAGTTATCTCCGATACTTCGTAGAAAATGCGCTGGGGAGAAGGCACCTGAAATGGTTTGACAGTTCTGTAATATTTCAATCAACAGTTACAGCACAGGCAGTCTGTGACTTTATTCCCATGAAGCAAATGAAATGCTGAAGTCCCAGGCTGATTGTATAATGCTCTTCACACAGTTTGGAATAAAAAGTAGTCTCTCTGTAAAGTGGAGTATTCACCAGTGCATTTTCATTGTAATTTATGGAATAAAAACTAAATCTGATGAAAACAATATTTTTTATTGGTCGAAGATTTAATTTACTATCCTGAAGCATTTCCATCCTGAAATTCCTCACCCTGGCCAGGAATTGAAGGAGGTGAGCTGGTTTCGTTTCATTCCCCATGCCACTGGCACAACTGATTTGAAATTTTGACCAGTCTGCTGCTGCTGAATCTTCAAGAGATCAGACCTCTTTTTTTTCCCTGTTGTTGGAATCCCTATCAGACAGTGGGGCTAGGTGATGAATATCAGAACAGTAAGTCTGTTACACACAGCTGCTGATATTTAATTCCATTGGCAACAACAGAGCTCAATATAAGCAATGTGTATGAATGGAAAAGCAACATTTATATAATGCCTTTCACAATCTCTGGATGCCTCGAAGCAAATAAAATGCTTTGCTGAAGTGTAGTCACTGCCGTAATTTATGAAACATGGTGATCAATGCACACAACAGGCTCTGACATACAGCAATAGGATAAAGACCAGATTTTCTGTTTTTGTGTATTGATTGTGGGATAAAGTCATTAAGTACAACACTCCTGCTCTTTTCAGAATTGTAGCAATGGATATGCTCACCTGAGAGAGCTCTGTTGGGCTCCCAGCACACTTCCTTCCAGCCTACCCTTGACCTCCTTCCCACAATATGGCATGGACGACACTGTCTACCTTAGGCTTACTGAGGCCCTTATCCACTCAATTAATTGGCAGTTAAAGGCTCGATTAACCCTCACAGCTGTAAAATGCTGTGTGGAGAAGCTCTTTTACTGCAGTGAGAGTGTATCTACCCCTGAGCCAGGAAACAAGGTTTCAAAACCAGTCTAAGGTGAATGAAAATGCTGAAGACATTGGTACTTCATACATCTAGTTACTTATTACTGCCAATGCAGTGTTCACCAATTTATAAATTAAAATTGCTTATTGGCTTAAAGATTAAAATTTCAGAAGTGATTCAGTTACATCGTATTGTCCCAAATACAATAAAATACTCTTCTGGATACAAGGAAAGAATTACATCTCAAAAATGTTCCCTTGACAGCATTTGCAAAAACATCCTCAAATTCACAATTGTCTGGCTTTTAATGCTGTACTGACTAAAATAACTTTTAAAGCCAATCGACCCAGTTACTTCCTGGCATTGATGCCAGATCGGGACTCAGTTTTATCATCAACATACCAACTATAACTCACATTCTGGTTTCCTAAACAGCTGTTCTTTGTAGAAGTGGATTAAAAAATTACTTAGGGTCCTATATCACACTAAATACTGTATTTGACCTTTAAGTAAATTGGAGGGCTTACCACTTCTAAATGCAAAATATCACTTTTCAATTATGAAAATCATACGTGCAGAACAGTAAATAGTCATCAGCTGATCTATGCCAGGGACAGTCAGCTTTATTTTTCAAAGTTGCTCAAACTGTAGCCCTAAAGAACAGGCCTTGAGTATCAGAGCGATGATGCATGGGACAAACAAATGCAGCAATCCCTGGAGAGAGACCTAATGGACTAACTAATGCCCAACAGAATCAATCAACTCAGCTGCAGCCATTTTAAATTTGTGCTGGTGAGTGAAAGGAGAGACATGGATAGCACTTCTGGGTAAGAAGAAGGAAAAGAAGGTTTATAAAGAAGGTTCTTGTAGCACAGTAATAGTAATCGTACCTCAGAGCCTGGAAGCCCAGGTTCAATCTTCACCTGCTCCAGAGCTGTGTAATAACATCCATGAACAGGCTGATTACAAGATAAAGAAAGGAAAGAGATTGATTGTTCTTTTAATTAGAAACGCAGATGATTTGATGGTGGTTTTAAAAAATTTCAGAGGTGTGTATTAGCATCTCTGGACAGAAAAGATAAAAATGAACAGAGGGACAATGTGGAGGACAACAGGAAAGAGGGCTGGAGATCTGGGTAGTACATTCAAAATGAGAAAGTCACCTGTCATGACAGAGACAATCTGAGAACTTCTCGGAAGTCTCTGCCTACATTGACTGGGTCGGACTTGGGACAATGACCACTGTTTCCAAGGGACAGGTCAGGAGTGTGATGGAGTATTCTCCATTTGCTTGTATGACTTCAGCAACACTCAAGAAGCTCAAAACCATCCATGATAAGGAAGCCTGTTCGACTGGCATCCTATCCACCACCTTAAACAATCATTTCCCCCACGTCAATCCACCATAGCAGCAAGGGGCACTACATGTAATTAAGGTGCATGCAGCAACTTGTTAAGCTTCCTTCAATAGCACCATTTAATACTGTGACTTGTGCCACCCAGAAGGAGAAGAACAGTAGATTCATGGGAAGACTATAACTTCCAGTTTGCTGCTGAAAGTGGAGTTAAACATGAAGTACCCACAGTCTGAGTATTAATATTTTACACATATTATGCACGAGAGCCATCAAACATCTGATGCCATAAAACTAAACAATCCTAATGAATAACAAAAAAACGACTACAAGAATCTCCATGTCACACAGTTTTGAAGCATTGTTTTAACTCGTATTACCTACATGCTTTCACAGACAATGTTGTGGAAAGTAAGTCCACTTTCCGTTACCTGACATCTACATAAATCATAATTAGTGCAAAGATGTAACATTCCTTTTAGAAATGAATTTTTGCATTAACTTTCCAGTTTTTTGTCATATTCATCATTCAAGCCTTCCCTTCATTCTGATTTAAGTTTTGCTTTGCGGAAAGTAGAGTCAGTTTGATAGAATAGTATTATTATAGTGTTTATTTTCTACACAAATTATACTTGGGCTCAGAGTTATACAATTCCTGCAAGTGTTCCACACAATGATACATTCCTCTGTTTGGTCAATGCTAAATGCTGACTTCATCAATGTGCCACTGGCATAGGAGCACAGGTACTGTCATTTTTTCACATGTAAAAGATTTGATGTACAATTGTCTTATGCTTTTTTTATCCTGGTAACTTTATTTTCTTTAATCCCCTAGTCTTATGAATTTGTTGATTTGTGTTGGGTTTGTTGAATAACAGATTAAATGTTGGTTAGAGAGAATCTGCGCATAAAGCTTTTCTAGTCAGAGTTTTATTCCTACTTATACATTAAAAGCCCCAGCTGCACTGATTTCTTGTTTCGTTCACAGCCAGTCAAGTGCTCACCCAATTATCCCTCAATTACCTGTTCCCAAGTTTCAACTGGCTTCAAGTATCCTGACTGGAGACAACTAGATGATAACAGGGTTAGACTTTCTTGGGCATTTGTTGTGTCCTGCTGCCTTGTCCAAATTAGCTTAGATATTCATGGAGCTGATTTGATTATATTGTTACAGACCCAAGCTCAAATGCATCCCCATCTTCGCACATTCTGGTAGCAGTCACTTGATAGCAATTGCAAGTGGAAAACCTGAACGATTTTTGACTCTCTCCTCTCAGGTCACTGAAGGCTCTAATTTGACACTACTGTCTGTTGAAATAATTTAATGTCTGTCAGTGAGTTGCAAACTAAGTGTGAGATAAATTCAGGTCTTTCTGTTTATTTCTGTCAAGCTAACTGGTCTGTTTTCTGCAATTATATTGCCAAAAGCACACACGTTACTCCAACTGTGGTATAAACACTGTATACACACAACATGAGCCTATTTTAAATTGAATTCCCCTGTACCTAATGTTTCATGACATTATAAATCTGAAATATTGCTTTTAAAGAACATAGGAAGCATGAGCAAGAGTAGGCCATTTGCCTCTTGAATCCGCCCATTTAACTAGATCATGGCTGATTGTAAACCTCAATGTCACTGTCCCATACTATACTTACATATTAAATATTGTTAATATCTAGAAATCTGTCAATACAGATCTGTTAGCATCCAGTCCATTGGGATACTGGATTATATTTCCAGTCTCTTTTTTTCCAAAATTGCAATAATTAATTTGGAATACAAACAGAAATTGCTGGAAGAACTGAGCAGGTCTGGCAGCATTTGTGGAGAGAATGCAGAATTAATGTTTTGGATCCAGTAACCCTTCAGAACTTCACCATAAATCATAGCGGGATTCAAACCTATGTCCTCAGAACATTACCCAGGGTTCTGGATAAATAGTCCAGTAATAATATCATTACACCACTTCTAGCCCTATAATATTTCCTTCATATACATGTCTGAATATTGACAACAGGAGACCCAGTTTAGATTCCTGATACATATCATCAAACCCACCTTGCCAATCTGACATAATATTCATTAACTTGCTGTTTTAAAAGACTCCTTTTCTTTGCTGAAAGCCTCAGTTATAATCTTCTACATGTTAGGAAAAATCTTTCATCTTCTTCTGTCTTAAGTCTGAAGTTTGGAAAAGAACCGCTCAGCAAGGAACAGCAGAACATATCAGTAAGCAGCTTGCATGGCATTAATATCAATCAACCTTGCTTAACAGGAAACATCACTGACTTTAAAAGTCAGAACAAGCTCCCTGAAAGCCTTAGTGGATAAATCCAGCCAATAGCCTAGATCTGACATAGGGACTTGTATTGATCACCTCATAAATGGGTTATGTCTCATGAGTCACTGTTCTGCTGACACTCTTTGCACTAACTACCCTTTTGCAGTGTCTGCAACTGACAGCAACTTGCATTCAAGTAGAGCCTTTAGAATAGAAAAACATTTCATGATGTGTCCACGGGTATTAAGCTAGAGGAAAGGACATTAGGATGGGTTACTAAAAGCATGAGATTCAAGAAGGCTAACAAAGGAGGAGACGGAGAGGTAGAGGGAGACTTATGAAGGGAATTTCAAGCATAGGTCCAAGGCAGCTAAAGACACAACTGTCAGTGGTTGGGACCAAAGAAATCTCCCAAAATATGGGGATTGGGGGACTTTGGAGAGAAGGGATTTCAGTAGGTTGGAAATTGTGTGTGTGTGTGTGTGTGTGTGTGTGTGTGTGTGTGTGTGTGTGTGTGTGTGTGTGTGTGTGTGTGTGTGTGTGTGTGTGTGTGTGTGTGTGTGAGAGAGGTTTGGATTCAACAATGCATTCTGAAACCCGTCTGATCTTTTCAAAAACTAACAACTTAGGTAAGCTGCTGGAGGTGTGAGAATCTATAGCACAAAATGTGTTGGTGCATTTAGGAGCAGCTTGGAAACTGCTTTCCCATTTTCTTTTAAAAAAGCATACAGTTAAAGCAAAGCACAAACTTATTATCTTATTTATTTGTGACCCTGGTATACTAACAAGTTGGTGGATCTTGCATAATTTATTAAATGTGGTGGCAGATATAATTCAAAGGACAATGCAGCATTTTTGAGGCAGGGAAGGAACTAGAGACTAGTTTAAGAGTTGAAGCTTGTAACTCAATATCCTTAAATATACCTGGTGGCTACAATTCTAGGCAGTGTTCCCAAATCATGATCACACTTTTCCTGTGGCCTAAAACCCTTTCCCTGTATTTTAAGCCACGTGAAGGGCGAATACATCCCAAGAAAAATATGAAAACAATTAAATGATAATATTATGCTAAATAAGAAAGAAATCTAATAGTTACACAAGGTTAAGGTGCCTGTTCCTTACACACTCACTTCATTCACCCCTTGTTATGTTTCTCAGCCACCACCCACCTCCACCCCCACAAAGGGTAATGTCAGCTTGTTGAAGTTTGGTTAGGTTTTCCGCCTGTTAAAGGGATATCACTCTAAGTTTTTCCTTTGCTTGCAATGCAAACTTTAAGCAATAATCAGGTAAGCCAGGACTGGATTGGACTCCTGCTCACTTTAGCTTGTCCATTTCCATTTCTGGAGGGTGGGGAATGTGCTATCCTGAACTAGGTAGTAATGCCATGAATCCCATTTTCTGAATAAGGTCTAGACTCGAAATGTCAGTTTTCCTGCTCCTCTGATGCTGCCTGGCCTGCTGTGTTCATCCAGCTCTACACCTTGTTATCTTCACTCATTTTGTTCTATTTCAAAAAGCCAATCAGCCAAGGGGAGAACTGGGGCCAATAATACAGCCTTCTTTTCTCTGGAGGTGGATAGAAATAGATAGAAATTTGTTGTTACTTGTAGGTGTGAAAATACAGTAAAATATGTATAAGTCACCACAAAAACAGCTCCATTTAATTACCTAAACTATATAGAAAAAAAGACAAACATCACTTATTTTGTTCATTCCATGGTGTCTTGGTTTCATGAACTGATTGCTGTCATATATCAGGGCCTGCCCAACTATCAAGGATAGGGAAAGTACTCAACTGCTGAGGACTGGGGGCCTCCTGAAATGACCAACAACCATGGAGCTGTCGAATTTGCTGACGACCAGGGCCTTGTTGAAACTATTGAGGACCGGGACCAATCAAAACTGCTGAGGTTAGGGTCCTGCCAAATCTACAGAGGACTTGGAGCTGTTAAGGCCGGGTAAGTATAGTAAGAAATAATAATAAAAAAAGGATGCAGCTGGTCAACAGAAAGGGAGTGGATAGGCTAGGAGCCCAAACGCCAACTAACCTGCCATCTTGTAGGCGGGGGCAGGAAGAACATAGGAATTAGGGATGGAAGTAGGCAATTCAGCCCTTTGTGTCGGCTCTGCTAATTTATATGATTATGACTGGTCTCATCTTGGCCTCAGCTCCACTTCCCTGCCTGCTCTCCATATCCAGTCAATGACCTACTAGTTAAAAACCTGTCTATTGCCTCCTTAAATTTTCTCAATGTTCCAGCATCTACTGCACCCTGGAGTAGTGAATTCCACAGATTCACAACCCTTTGAGAGAAGAAATTTCTCCTCATCTCAGTCTTAAATCTCCTGTTCCATATCCTAAAACTATAGCCTCTTAATCTAGACTGCTCCATGTGAGGAATTACTCTTTTCATATTGACTTTGTTAAACCCTTTTTGCACCTTATGTGTCCTAATTAGATCTTGTCTCATTCTTCTAAACTCCAGACGCGATAGACCTAAACTGTTCAATCTCTCCTCATAACACAAACCCCTCATCTCTGGAATCAGTCCAATGAACCTCCTCTGAACTGCCTCCACTGCAACAACATCATGCTCATCTAAGGGGACCAAAATTGCATGCAGTACTCAGGTGCGGTCACACTAATACCTTGTATTGCGCAGCGACACTTCCCTACTCTCATACCCTATTCCTTTAGCAATAAATGCTAAAATTTCATTTGCTTTCCTCATTACCTGCTACACTTGCATATTAATTTGATAGATTCATGTATGACGTCACCCGTATCCTTCTCCACCAAACACGCTGAAATTTCTCTCCATTCATTTAGTAAGTTGCCTTTCTGTTTCTCCGAAGAGCAAATAATTGGGTGGACTGGACCCAGTGAGATTGTTGTTCCTTCTCATGGCCAAAACAATTAAAATTCTAGGTGACCTTCTTGATCTGTCACCAATTATCTATTTGCACCATCTGGACCCAAAATCTTAACTCTGCTTTCTCTCCACAGACGCAGCCAGACCCGCTGAGGTTTTCAAGCAAATTCTGACTTTGATTCTGATTTCCAGGCTCGCAGTTTTTTAAAAATTTGTTGTTACACACCTCTGGAGCAAGTAAGAATTGAACATAGGTCTCCTGGAGAAGAGGTGAGGATGGTGCCACTGCACCATAAGAGCCTTACATTCTGTTCCAAATGTACCCGTATACCAGTATCTTGTTAATTATTATTCAAAATAATAAAGATCACCTCATTTGTACCCAGTACTCTTCTCACTCATATGAAATCGGACTCTAAGTGTTACTGAAGTATTGGCTGAATATCTGCATTGCAAGGATCCTTTGTGAGCCTTTCTCCATTTTGGCTTGGGTGATATTTCACTTTTGTTTTACTTTTAACAACTGTGAGCCTGTGATTTTCTTAGGAAAGGTACAATGATTTCCCAAGTGGAAATGCCTTTTTTGTCTTTTCCTTTTTAAAAGTGGAGGAGACAGCTTTTTCTCCATTCCTCCCAGCTTTTCTTCCTTCCATTTTATGGCTAAGAACGGGAGAAAAGACAAGCCAAGGAAACATGATGGGGCAAGTGTAATTCGGTTCATTCTTCCCAGGCTGAGACAGGTTTCTTCTGACAGTGGAAGCAATGGCACTGTAAGAAACAAACAAAAAAAATCAGTTGTATCACTCTCTGTCACCTTGTGGGACCAATTAATTGTAAAATGCAGCAAGAGTAGGTGATGACCTTTAATTGCAGAACGCATTGTACAAACCAATGACTTGACATGGCCATCTGGTTGTGGATTGCTGTCAACTAGTTAGGGGCTGAGTGCACTTCATTCCTTCCTTGCCTGCTGTGTGTCTGCATTCTGTGAGTGAGTCTGCAGACACAAAATTGAATTCACAATATTGAACAAGTGAAGCTGCTGTGTCAGGGTGCGCTCGGAGTCATGTGTTCTGGTATATGCATTCTTAATAGAACATTGTAACTGCTGGGAAATCACCCAACTCTTTCTTTTTCATTTTACTTTTTACTTTTGGCACAAAGCAACTAGTAACTACGAACATGAGCCGACCACCTGCATCTGTTGGTTTCTGCCGTTGAAGTGCCTCATGTTAATTGTTTGAAACAGTTTGGCTCTGCCAAACCAAAGCGAGACATTTTCTTCCCTAGCTAAACATTGTGATTTAAGAATCACTTAAGCTGTTTTCTAAGTTGTAGATTCGTGAATGCAGTTTTGCCTAATCTTCCACCATTCAACCACCATGTTGTGCTTGGCTGTGCAAGACTGCACCAACAAAGCACCTCTGACCTCTTTATGCCAGGAATCAAACCAGCTGAAGACATTATTGCTTAGACAATTATCCTGCCTTCTCCCCTTAACCTTTGATGTCCTTACTAATCACAAAGCTATCTTTTCTCAAGTCCGCTTAATGACTTGACTCTATAGGCTTTGGTAGTAATGCGTTCCACAGATTAACCATCTTCTGACTGAAGAAATTCCTCCTCATCTCAGTTGTAGAAGCTTGTCCCTTCACTCTGAGGATGTGCCCTCATGTCATTCTCTCTCCTATTAGTGACAACCTCCACATCCACTCTATTGAGGCCTCTCAGTGTTCTGTAAATTTCAATCAGATATCTTTTTAAACTCTATCGAGTACAGACCCAGAGTCCTCAATCGCTCCTCGTATGACAAACCCTTTATCCCCAGCATCATTCTTGTTAACCTCCTCTACCCATCAGTAGATTATGTGCGTTGGATAATTTCTGATTTAAGTCAAGACCATATTTGTTCTTGATACATCAGATGGTTAAATTGTCAGTAGTGAAGCCATGTAGACTTAGGTAGCAGTAAACTCTGTAATTGGTCTGTGTTCAGCCAACTGATACTAGATTGGTGGTAAACAAACTTCAACTGACCTCAAAACTTCACACCCACTCCCAATCCCAACCCCTTAAGCTTGTTTGTTAGTGAGAAACCTTTATGTTTGTATGGCCATTGGCTGTGACTCAACTGTAATCCTTTCAGCTCTTAAACATTTTGTACACAATCATTATCCGGACTCATGCTTGAAGAATGTGAGGCTGGATGAACACAGCAGGCCAAGCAGCATCTCAGGAGCACAAAAGCTGACGTTTCGGGCCTAGACCCTTCATCAGAGAGGGGGATGGGGTGAGGGTTCTGGAATAAATAGGGAGAGAGGGGGAGGCGGACCGAAGATGGAGAGAAAAGAAGATAGGTGGAGAGGAGAGTATAGGTGGGGAGGTAGGGAGGGGATAGGTCAGTCCAGGGAAGACGGACAGGTCAAGGAGGTGGGATGAGGTTAGTAGGTAGATGGGGGTGCGGCTTGGGGTGGGAGGAAGGGATGGGTGAGAGGAAGAACAGGTTAGGGAGGCAGAGACAGGTTGGATTGGTTTTGGGATGCAGTGGGTGGAGGGGAAGAGCTGGGCTGGTTGTGTGGTGCAGTGGGGGGAGGGGACGAACTGGGCTGGTTTAGGCATCCCAAAACCAGCCCAGTTCATCCCCTCCCCCCACTGCACCACACAACCAGCCCAGCTCTTCCCCTCCACCCACTGCATCCCAAAACCAGTCCAACCTGCCTCTGCCTCCCTAACCTGTTCTTCCTCTCACCCATCCCTTCCTCCCAGCCCAAGCCGCACCTCCATCTCTTACCTACTAACCTCATCCCACCTCCTTGACCTGTCCGTTTTCCCTGGGCTGACCTATCCCCTCCCTACCTCCCCACCTATACTCTCTCCACCTATCTTCTTTTCTCTCCATCTTCGGTCCGCCTCCCCCTCTCTCCCTATTTATTCCAGAACCCTCGCCCCATCCCCCTCTCTGATGAAGGGTCTAGGCCCGAAACGTCAGCTTTTGTGCTCCTGATATGCTGCTTGGCCTGCTGTGTTCATCCAGCCTCACATTTTATTATCTTGGATTCTCCAGCATCTGCAGTTCCCATTATCTCTCATGCTTGAAGAATGTCCATGTAAATGAGATTTTGAAGGGTGATCACATCTATGAAACTGCACCAGAGCGAAGAGTTAATACTTTCAAAACAGGGAGGAGGAACACTTGTAAAAACAAAAACAGAGAGTAAAAAAATATAGTTTTGGATTATATATGTACTGATGTAGAATCTTCATAAAAAAGCCTAAACCAGCTGTGAATCATTGCTGAATTTATTCTAGATGAGCTTCAAACTCTCCCTCTTTTTCACTGACTACAGTCGATTTTGCTCACTTCAAATGGATTTTAAAAATTTTTAAATAGATGAGGCAAACCAACCACTGACCAAGTATTACACAATCTGTAACGCGTAAATATAAGCATGATAGTGCCACTGAACACATAATTGAGTAGTGAACCATGTTGCAGCTCAATGTCTCCAATACGATAATTCAGTATCCTAAACATGCATTTCCTTTACAATCATGACTTCTAAGTTTTAATACTGCTGCATATTGTTTATGAAAAGAAAGCTGACAAATTATTGAAACAACCGATGTTCTAATTTTGTCAACTAAAGCCTACAATATCAGAGAATGGCTAAGGTTAGAATTCTGTACTGGTGACATCTGAGACTGGCATACAATTACAGCCCCACACTGTCTTTTCTCTCTGCTAGTTACAAACATCCTAAATTAATTGAACCTGGCACAGTCTCAACAAAGTCCTTTGAGAATATGAGCAAAATTCCTGATGATTTGGTATTCATCAGCGCTAAATTGCCAGCGGCCCTGAGAAACACAGGCAAGCTATTTATACAATGGCGTTCATGAAGTCTAAGTTAAGGTGCATTATTGGGCGCACCTGTACGACACTCCTTAAAACCTATGCCTTTACAAAGCTTTTGTTCACTCCCTAATAATTTTTGACTCTGTGACAATTTTTTTTCGATTTATTTCACTCCTGTGAAACAAGATGCTTTACAGGAGAGTAATAAGACAAAAAAAAGTTTTACTGTGCCAATGGTGCTGTGTGAATGCAAGGTGTTGGTGAAAGGCAGGTCTCCACTCTTAGTGCTCCTGAATCAAACATGATATAATACCACTCACTATTATTTCTCTCTCAGAAACATAAATCCACTTATTAAAACTTAAAATTCACTGGTCAAAACTACTTAAAATTAACTGGATTGCCACCAGTGAGTCAGGTGGTGATGCTGAAGTGGGTGTGAGGGGGGTGGGATGCATGGGTTTCCACATACTCTGTTCACTGTTTGCAATGTGGTCTCCACCTGGATTTATTTCAGACCTTCAAGATAGTTGGCTTCTTTGTTGACATTGCTTCTTAAAATTGGACAGTCGTAAGCTAGAGGCTCCTTTGAGTCAGTGGGGATATTGCATTTTTCATGGAGACTTTAAGGAAAGCCTTGAAGCAATTCCTGTACCCTGCTTGTAACTGTTTGCTATGACAAAGCTGGGAGTAGCAAGCTTGCTTTGGATGGCACACGGGAGGCATGCAAATCGTGAGGCGAGTTGAATGCAGCTAATTGATTGCAACCAGTGCCACAATAAGGGGGAAATTGGTCTGAGGGAGGGTACTGAAATTGGAGAGCTTGTGTTTCTAGTGGATTTGCAGGATTCTGTGGAGTCATCACTGGTGATAATTGTCCAGGAATTTCAGTAATCTGCTGTACTTTACCCATGTTTCTGACACATACAAGGTGTGAGCGACACTACTGCTCTGTAGGCCATGGGTTTGGTATTAGGTTTAATGTCTTTGCCATCAAGCACTCTGCTGCTTAGACATGCAAAAGGGTGCACAGGCATGCTGGATGTAATGATGAATTTTATTGTCAATGTCTGCTGAAGCACAGAAGAAGGTCCCAAGGTGTGGACATTGGTCTGTGTTGTGCTGTGGCTCATCAGAGAACTTGATGGACAGCAGAGCAGTATTGTGTATTGGGAGCCAGTGAGTAGGGAATCCATGTCTTCTTCATGTTTAGCTTAAGACCAATTCTGTTATATGTTCTCTGAATACACAGCCATAGCTTGTATCTCAGCCTCTGAGCTTGCATACACGCAAATGCCATCTGCATAATATAACTCGATGTCAGACATTGAGGTGGTGTTGTTTCTGGACCTGCCTTTACACACGTTGAACAGTTTCTGCCTGTCCTGTGGACTGGCAAGGTATACGTTGTAGCAAGGAAGACGGACAAGGGCATTGATGCGATGATCCAGCCATGCTCGAACCTTAGTTTCCAGAGATTCGGGTACTATGGCATCTATTGATGAAGACAACATTTTGCATGCAGCAAGTGGAGGACGATAATTAATTTCTGTGGGTGGCCAAATTTGAGGAGGCCATTCCATAGTCCCTTTTTTGTTGACAGAGTTGAAGATCTTTGTGAGGTTGACAAAAGCCATGTATAGAAGTTGCATTTTTCCTGATTTTGTCTTACTATGGAGCCTAGGTGCCCTGTGCCTCGAAATGGAATCTGCATTGTGACTTTAGTAGAAGGTTTTCACTCACTGAGAGGAGACAATTGACTTTAGTGAAAACCTTACCTCTAGTGGATTGCAGGGATACTCTTCCATAGTTACTGCAATTGGTCTTATCTCATTCCTTGAAGGGGCTTTAATTGCAACTTTAGAGTGCCCTTTGCATGCTCACTTCCTTCCAGGTGAGCTGAAGAAAGAGAGAGATCAACAGGGATCCCAAATAAAAACGGAAAGAACTGCAGATGCTGTAAACCAGGAAGAAAAATAGAAGTTGCTGGAAAATCTCAGCAGATCAGGTAGCATCTGTGAAGAAAAATCAGAGTTAGCATCTGTTCTGAGGAAGGGTCACCAGACCCGAAAAATATTAGAGTTAACATTTCAGGTCCGGTGACCCTTCCTCAGAACAGATGCTAACTCTGATTTTTCTTCACAGGGATCCCAAGTAAGATGGGTTTGTGATCTGTAAACCATCAGGTTACATTTTGTGATGGAACAGTGAGTCTTAAAGGCATCCTGAAGTGAGACATTGCACAACATTTCTCCTTTCTCTGAAGATTAAAAAGTTATCCCAAAACATACATAAATGGTTGCACGTACACCCGCGTTGTCAACTCGATAATTATCCAAACTGGCAAGATAGAGTTTACGCAAATAACATTTCAAACTTCAATGTAATGCTTTGGACGTTTGACAACTTGTAGTGATTTGGTGAACAATAATCTGTCTGGAGAGGTGAGTGTTAGCCTCTGTTGCAATGTTTGGCTGGTTGCTTGTCTTGCTGCTAGTTTTGATGTTCAAAATCAGTGAACAATCATTGGGGTTTTCTTCAGCACTTTGCCTGTGACATGTCATACATTTATTTGACATAAAACAGTGTGACACTGGAAGAGCACAGCAAGCCAGGAAGCATCCAAAGAGCAGGAAAGTTTATATTTTGGGTGGAATGCTTCTTCAGAAAAAAATATTTTTCCAATTCAAAACGTCAACTTTCCTGCTTCTCTGATGCTGCTTGGCATGCTGTGTTCATCCAACTCCACACTGTGTTATTTCCAACTCTTACTATCTCTGGGTGAGATACATTTATTTGAGTTGTCTTCTACTTCTCTGCAATGTAGCACTGTGATCAGTAGAGACTCCATATGATTTGGGATGGTTGAATGTTATACACACCTTTACAGCTATCTGCATATTTACATTTCTAACTTGCATTCTCTGTTCTGTGCACTAATTTGAGTGTTCTCTACCTGCGTACCCATCATGAAGCTCTTTTGATTTTCTTCTACCTTTGAAGAAGAATGCCCTGTGTCTCAGAATTGGTTGCTGGGCAATGTCACTCTCACTTGCCTTCCAAGAGTGGGTTATCCTGGGGATGATAATTCCTTCTCCATTGCTGTTGCATGGAAACATAGCAGTACATTGTGAAAATTTTGCCTTGTTGCTTGACACTAAATAATGATCATTTTGAAAGTAAATTCTGGCAATGTGACATTGGTCACTGTCCACTCAATAAACATATTTTGTTGTGATCTGCCAGTCTGCTATTTGGCACTTGCTAATCTAAAATACCAAATAATCTGAAAATTAAACACATCCTGACAGCAAAAGTCACTTTCATTGCTTTATAACAAAGTTTGGAGCTGGATGAACACAGCAGGCCAAGCAGCATCTTAGGAGCACAAAAGCTGACGGTTCGGGCCTAGACCCTTCATCAGAAAAGGGTCTAGGCCCGAAACGTCAGCTTATGTGCTCCTGAGATGCTGCTTGGCCTGCTGTGTTCATCCAGCTCCACACTTTGTTATCTCGGATTCTCCAGCATCTGCAGTTCCCATTATCTCTGATACAACTTTCATTGCTTTGCTAAGTTATCTAACAATGGGGAATTTGGAGAACTTATCCATTACAAGAATGTAATCTTCCCACACACATTGTGAATAGGTCGATTGCTAATTTTGCTCAAGGAGTAGATAAAATATTTGTTGGACGTACAGACTCCCTCCACTGTTGGGATTGATACGTTTGGCAGACGTCACATGCATTTATGAATTATTGGTCATCTTGATTCATCCCTGGCCAGTTCAGAGGCTCACATAATATCCTTATTGTGCATTCGTAACCTGTGTAACATAAACATGATTTCTTGGGGTCGTCCTTTCAGTATTAGGATTTGTTTGCTCTTGAAAATGACATGTTATGATATTGCAAATTTGATTGTGTACAGCCAAAATGAATGAATCTTGACAGACGATGGCCCAGTCATCACCGTCACCAACCTTGGCTATGTCCTGTCCCACCTGCAGGACAGACCCAGCAGATGTGGTGGCATATGGTAAGCAGTTGAGAGGGAGCTGCCCTGGGAGTCGTCAACATTGACTTCAGATTCCATGAAGTCTCGTGGCTTCAGGTTAAACATGGGCAAGTAAATTTCTTGCTGATTACCATGTACCATCCTCTCTTAACTGATGAGTCCATACTCCTCAATGTTGAACAACACTTAGAAGAAGCACTGAGGATGGCAAGAGCACAAAATGTACTCTGGGTGGGAGATTTCAATACCCACCACCACGAGTGGCTCGGCAGCAGTACTGCTGATCGAGCTGGTCAGACTCTAAAGGACATAGTTGCGAGACTGAGTCTGCGGCAGATGGTGAGGGAACCAACACGAGGACAAACATACTCAAACTCATCCTTACCGATCTGCCAGCTGCAGACGCATCTGTCCATGACAGTACCAGTAAGATTGACCACTGCACAGTCCTTGTGGAAATGAAGTCCCACCTTCACATTGAGAATAACCTCTATCGTATTGTGTGGCACTTTCACCATGCTAAATGGGACAGATTAGCACAGATCTAGCAACTCAAGACTGAGCATCTATGAGTCTACTCCAGCACAATCTGTAATCTCGTGATCTGGCATATCCTCCACCAAATCATTACCATCGAGCTCAGGGAGCAATCCTGATTCAATGGAGAGTGCAGGAGGGCATGCCAGAGCAGCACCAGGCATACCTGAAGATGAGGTGTCAACCTGCTAAAGCCGCCAAACAGGGCTACTTGCACGTTAGACAGCATAAACAGCAAGTGATAGACAGATCTAAGTGATCCCACAACCAAAGAATTACATCTAAGCTCTGCAGTCCTGCCACATCCAGTTGTGAATGGTGGTGGATGATTAAACAACTCACGGTAAGGAGTATAAAGTAAGGAATGCAGATGCTGGAAGCTAGAGTCAATAAATGTGGACCTGGGAAAACACTGCCATCAGATAGCATCCGGGGAGCAGGAACATCAACATTTTGACCTGAAACATTGACTTTCCTGCTCCTCAGATGCTGTCTGATGGGCTGTGCTTTTGCAGTTACACATTTATTAACTGTCACTAGAGGATGAAGATCCACAAATATCACCATCCTCAATGATGGAAGCGCCCAGCACATCAGTGCAAAAGATAAGGCTGAGGCTTTCATAGCAATCTTCAGCCAGAATTATTGAGTGGATGATCCATCTTGGCCTCCTCCAGTGCCCCCCCAGCATTAGGGATACCAGCCTTCAGCCAATTTGATTCATTCCATGTGATATCAAGAGACGTTTGGAGATACTTGATACTGCAAAGACTATGGACTCTGGCAACATTTCGGCAACAGTACTGAAGACTTGTGCTCCAGAGCTTACCACTCAGATACAGCACTGATATTTACCCAACAATGTGGAAAATTGCCCAATTTTGTCCTGTACATGAAAAGCAGGATCAACACAGCCAACTATCGTCTATCAGTCTCCTCTCGATCATCAATAAAATGATGGAAGGTGTCATCAACAGTGCTATCAAGGAGCATCTGCTCAGCAATAACCTGCTCAGTAATGCCCAGTTTGGATTCTGCCAGGGCCACCCAGCTCCTGACCTCATTACAACCTTGGTCCAAAAATTGACAAAGGAGCTGAATTCCAGAGGTGAGGTGAGAGTGACAGCCCTTGACATCAGGGCTGTATTCGACGGAGTGTGGCATCAAGGAGCCCTAGCAAAACTGGAATCAATGGGTATTGGGCAGTACGAGTCATACCTAACACAAAGGAAGATGGTTGTGGTTGTTGGAGGTCAGTCATCTCAGCTCCAGGATATCTCTGCAGGAGTTCATTTTCAGCTGCTTCATCAATGACCTTCCCTTTATCATGAGTTCAGAAATGGGGATGTTCACCAATGATCGCACAATGATCAGCATCATTCGTGACTCCTCAGATACTGAAGCAGTGCATGTCCAAATGCAACAAGACCTGGACAATATCCAGACTTAGGCTGACAAGTGGCAAGTAATATTTATACCAAACAAATGCCAGGAAATGAGCATTACGATAAGAGACAGTCTAACCACCACCCCTTGACAGTGTTACCGTCACTGGATCCCCCAGTATCAACATCATGGGTGTTATCATTGACCAGAAACTCAGCTGGAATCACTGCATAAATGCAGGTGCTACAGGAACAGGTCAGAAGCTCAAAATTGTACAGCAAGTAACTCATCTCCTGACTGTCCCAAAGCCTGCCCACGATCTACAAGTTATGAGTCAAGAGTGCGATGGAATACTCCCCACTTGCCTGGATGAATGCAGCCCCAACAAAACTCAAGAAGCTTGACACAATGCAGCCTGCTGAATTGGCATCACATCCACAAGCATCCATTCCCTCCACCACTGACATTTAGTAGCAGCAGTGTGTACTGTCTACAAGATGTACTGCAGAAATTCACCAAAGATCCTTAGAGAGCACCTTCCAAACCCGTGAGCACTTCCATCCAGAAGGACAAGGGCAGCAGACAAATGGGAACAGCATCACTTTCAAGTTTCCCTCCAAGTCACTCAGCATCCTCACTTTGAAATGTATTGCCATTCCTTCACTGTTGCTGGGCCATCATGGTGGAATTCCATCCCTAATGGCATTGTGGGTCAACCCCCAGCAGGAGGACTGCAGCAGTTCAAGAAGGTAGCTCATCTCCACCTTCTCAAGGGCAACTAGTGATGGCAATAAATGCTGGTCAGCCATTGACACCCACATCCCACAACTGAATTTGTTAAAACTGTCAGACCATCTTTGTTTTGTGATCGCTTGCAACTCCTGTAGGTGCTCATCTTCAGCAGTTGATGATTGCAAATGTTCACCCCAGCTCTGGCCAAAGTATATCAGATCAAATCTGAAAATTTCTTCAACTTTGTGGTCAAAAGCATTAACATGTGGATCAAAAGAAATATATTGGTTTTTGTGTGCCTTGGGAAATCCGCTTAATGTTTCATATGCAATCATCCTGGTGCATGTCCTATATCTCACTGCAAAGTTGTATTTTTTACTATTGTTCACTGATTTGATTGCACCATGTATGGTCTGTTCCACCACAATGAATCTCATGAATTGTGAAGATATTGAGATCTGTACAAATTGATAGTACTTCCACTGCTTGGCCGTTGGCGTCTATCAGGTGGAAGGTTTCAGGAAGCTAAGATGAACCTGTGTATTGGCACAGCTGTATGGTTCTACCAATTCACAGAATTGGTGACTTGTTATACTTTGTATGATCGACTCTCATAGTTTGTATTTGATTTGTTGTTGTCACAGGTACTGAGATACATTGAAGACTGTTGTTTTGTGTGCAATAAGGCAGATTGTACCATACAAAGTGCATCAGGGTAACAGAATAAAGTGCAAAATGTGGTACTGCATCCACAGAGAAAATACAGAGAGATCAGAATTAGGATGCATTGTGGCAATATGTTGAGACTAGTCTATGTCAATTTTGGCTTTCCAATGGAACCATATGGAACCAATTATGGTTCTAACAGCTACCGATTGCCTTATACCACAGTGTGTGGGATTAACATTATGGAAAGCCTGTTCATCTTCTGAAGCTCGCCTTCCAATTGGTTGGCTTTGAAGTTCACTGCTGTGCTTGTACACCTTTGTAACACTTACCTTGTTGCCAGTGTTGCAGTGTTGTACCATTTTGTTAGTCATGTGTGTTTGTTCTCGGGTCCGGTTTGGCCCTTGTAACCAGATTTCCTGCATACCCGATGGTGCCAGACACATTATACATGTTAGTGAAGAACAGGTTAGCTTTTGGGTGAGTGCAAACAAAATCTGTTAGCGATTCTATTGGTTTGGTGTCCTTGATTGACTGTGACTATACTGTTGGCTGCACCTAAAGCATGGAACTGTTGTTGGCTTACCAATATAGCTTCATACTTATATCTATCCTCAAGAAATACATAAATGATATGGTCCTTTCTCTTACTCAGAGGATCCTTCCAAAAGATTTTAATTGGCACAGAGGTAATAAGTAACTCAATGAGCCTTTCCTCTTTGGAAAATTCACACTCATGCCCTTTGCTGTGTCATCATCTGACAAACCAGTTATGAGATTCTTGAAGCTGTTGTCTGTATGATATGTGTTGGAGTCTGTTGATTCTTATGTTATTTCTTACCTTGAACTGGGCTTTCTGAGAACCTTCCAGACCTTTCTTTTGGACCTTTTGGATTGCCCAGGACAAAAATAACATGTTATTTCTACCAAGCCCCTCCTTGCCAATGACAAGGAGGATTTTTAGAGCTCACTTCTTGTTTGATCCAGAAAATAGGACTGCATATTACTGTTTTCATAGGCATAATTCAGTAAAGGAGTCATTGGATATCCAGTTAAATTAAATATTTGTTTTCATTTCTCTTTGGAACTGTTGCTTTTTTAAAAAAAAAGTGCAGTGTCTACTTACTTCTTTATTGGTTTTGCTTTACACTTCTATTAATTTTCTCTTTTCTGCTTCTGTTTCCCTTTATTTCTGATGTTGTTGTTTCTTTACCAGCCCTGGTCCTCTTTGAGTGTTGCTGGAAGAATGACAGCCTTGTAGATTAAAAAGTGCAGGCTTGTTGTAGATTTCTGCCTTTAAATAGCAATGATGACATCATAGTGCCTTTCCTCTACTTTATTCCAATTTAAAGAAAGGAAATGGTGGAATTGACCAACCTCTAGTCATAGGTAAGGCACATTCATGTAAAAGAAACACATTTTTGGTGTTTTTAACGGATGTATTTCACTTTAAGAGAGCAGTGCTTTTAGGACTAATTCTTTAGCAGGATATTTTACCTGATGCAGAAATATATCAACCATGAAATGTAACACAACAGCTTTTATATCTGATTTCCAACATTCGCAGTATTTTCTTTTTATATTATCACAGCTTACACTCAAGGTAATTTGATCTGTCAATGTATCAACAGCTATAGGGCAAGTGTGGCGTAATGGAATGATAGAGATTTCTCAATCTGTATCAGTTGCTCTCAAGTGCTGATCTCATACTGTAAACAGGGATAATTTGAATGTGTAGCCAAGTAACCAAGTAAATCCATACCTGCTATAAATATTGTCAGCCATGCTCAGATGGTACCAGTCTTGCATAGAGTTTGAAGGTTACAATGATTGATGGAAGATTTGAAATATGAAGTAAGTTAAATCTGAAAATATGCTGTCTAAACCTGGAATTTAATCTTCCACCCCAAATTATGTATCTTCTTTCTGTTTATTGTAAAAAATAATTCTACAGTAAAAATAGAAATGTAAGGGAAAAAAGAAACTATATTATATATTATAATTCACATATGGCCACAGAGGACCAAATTGCATTAATTGACCATCTTTTCTACTTCGGAGCAGTGTACAACATTTTACCAGCAAAGGATCACTTTCTAAGTGTGAGTGATAATGGGAACTGCAGATGCTGGAGAATCCAAGATAATAAAATGTGAGGCTGGATGAACACAGCAGGCCCAGCAGCATCTCAGGAGCACAAAAGCTCCTGAGATGCTGCTGGGCCTGCTGTGTTCATCCAGCCTCACATTTTACTTTCTAAGTGTGGTTACTCATGTGTCTATCAACCTGCAAACAAGCTCTGTTTTATTTTTGGTAGTGGTGTTTAAAAGAAGGACGTTGATTAGGATTCTTTTCAAAAAGTACAACTTGATCCTTCGTATTGACTTCAGCAATAACAGGTTTTACTTCTACATCTCATGTGAAAGACACCACATCTGACAAATCAGCACTCCCACAGAGCTGCACTGGAGTGCCAGTATAGATTTCACAGCCAAGACTGTGGCAATAGTTGAATTCTCAACCTCCAAACTCAGAATGCCAACTGAGTTGAGGTGGACACTTTCAATATCCTTTAAAAGTGAACAAATCCATTGAAGGTCAAATGCTGCCATGAATGTTTTCTGGTAGCTTATCTGTGAAAACTATTGCTTCTACCCAGTGGAAGACTGAAGCATCGTGACCAAAGAAGGTTCACTCCTGTCAAGTTATCATGCCTTGAGTCAAGGAGGAGAGGATGCTGGGCAGACCCTAAATTGGGTCCTGGTGTAGACATGAAACAGCCATTGTGAATACCATAGGACTGATTCATAGAATAGTTACAGAGCAGAAAAAGCCCATATGGACACCTGTGGCTTTGTTGGCTCTCTCCCCAGCTCTAAGATGCGAATTTCTGCAGAGAATGGGAGTGTGCCTTGCGGTCCCATACTAACAAGTTATCATTGACTGTCAAATACACCTCTAAAGAATGATGTATTAGAGTTACTTCCTCATCAAGCTTCAAACTCACCTTAAGTGGAGGAGGGGAAAGTGAGGCTGTTGAGAGGGAAAAATTATGTGAGACATGAAATATAGCTAGTATTACAGGTTTGGTATCTATTATCCGCATGTCTGAAAACCAAGATTTAAGAATTGAAGGTCTGTTTGGAAGCGGACCCAAACAAACTTGTAGACACACGGAGTTCAGGTCCTTTGGAAAAAAATTCACTTTTAGGTCAGTTTGGGTCAGTTTGGGTTAACAGACATAAACACATTCTAGTGGACTGAAAAAAATATTGAAAATGTAATTTATCCTTTAAGACAAAGAAAGTTTTTGAATAAAGCATTCCTGACATGTTTTGTTAGGCCAGCACAATCCTAAAAGAGTAAAGTCTCTTTCAATTCATGACATAAGGATTCCAAAGTCACCAGCTTGTTCCAAAAGGACTTCTCTATACACCAATGCAGAATGGTCAAGCTTTTCCATACAAATTAGTTTTGTGTATATAACCTGCCACATTAATTCAGAGAAAGCAAATTAGCTCAAGGTCAAAGAGTAAACAAAAATATGATGTAGGCAAGTTCCTTTCTAAAAAGGTACAATGAAATCTACCCATCATGCGTGAAGACACAGCCAATAAAATGTAATCAATGTGATTCCTTTTAAGTCGGCAGATTCACTGACCCAGAAAATGGCTCCTCTGAAGGAAGGAAATGATTGCCAATAAAATGCAAACTGTGTGGGTGAAGCCTATTAGAACACAGGTTGTGAGACTCAACAACAGTACTGGGGAGACTAGCTAATTGGACCCTATTCACATAGTCAGGTAGTCATATGAGGAATTTATGGAATAGTTATGGAATAGTATTGTAACTGATACAGCTTTAAGCTATTAAAATGCACGGTGAAAGATTAAGTAGGATATCTCACCTTTAAAACTGTTGAATATCAATATAATCTTTTTGACCTTGGTGTCCTAACTATGAGCCTTGATTCTTCACCTCAGCTTCTTGGAGAAAAACATATTCTGAATTTCAAATTGCTATGTGTTTCGTTATCTTGCATTGAGAGATGAGAGTTTCTTTCACTTACTTTTTTAAAATCGATCCATTCTGACATGCTGTGAAACACTCCTAGACCAGATAGGACTTGAACCGAGATTTTCCTAATTCGGAGGCACTGGTACAGCCACTGCCCCATAAGACCCCTCCTCTTTACCTTTGCTCTGTCCTGTTGTCATGTAGTATCCCAGTTAAAGAATGAGATGACAACTAAGGCCCAGCTACATTGCTGGATTGTGTCCAAACAGCTCAGTAGTAACTCTTTTCTCAAACTGCCCTCTTAATAGAATTGTTCTGATTTTTGCTTTATATTTCTCATCAGCAGCATGCCTGTGATCAAGAGCTGTTCTTGGCGTCAACATGGTATGAAGAATTTCCCTTGTGGTTAGTCTGAATGAATATGTTTACATTGAAATTGTTGGCTGTACTGAATTTGCGCTTCAAGATGTGACAGCACTAAAGACCAATGGTGCCTAAATGTGAAAGAGCAGGAATACCAAATATTACAGGCATGGTGATGATTTGTCCTCATCACCAAATAGGAAATGATGTAAGGCACTGAAGTGATTGGGACCAAGTGGACAAGGTTGACTACGTGGTTGTTGAGTAGGGTTGTTAACCTGGGCCAAACAATCAGGAAAGCCTTGACCGACGAATATAATCAAGAGATTAGAGTCTCCCCAGTTGGGGACTCACTCCAAGCTGGTTGGCCACAACGAGTGTACTGCGCACTAGTAAATAAAGGGTCACTTGGTGACGGGACCCAGCTTCTGTGCAGTTATTTCAGTGGCAACAGGAGAAAACATGATGAGTCTGAAGAGCACTTTCTTGCAACTGTCATCTCGGAGTTGGGGTAAGCGTTTCTAGAATTATGTCTCTATTTGGGAAGTTTGACTCATTTAGCCCTGCTGTCTAGGACTGGAAACAGTATGTGGAAAGAATGTGATATATTTTCCTGGCAAATGACATTGTAGCAGAAGAAAAGCAACAAGTAATCCTTCTGACTGTGCGGGGACCCACAGCATTTTCAGTTATATGAGGCTTAACTTTTCCAGAGGGGCCAGACACTAAAACCTTCTAACTGTTGCTTAAGGAATATTACAGCCCCAGACCTCCATAGAATCCCTACAGTGCAGAAACAGGCCCAACAAGTCCACACTAACTCTCAAGGATCATCTCACCCAGACTCAGCCCCACTACCCTTTGGTACCTAGACACTACAGGCAATTTCCCATGGCCGATCCGCCTAACCTGCACATCTTTGGACTGCAGGTGGAAACTGGAGTACCCGGATGAAATCCACTTAGACAGTCCAAGAATGTCCAAACTCCACACAGACATTCGCCCAAGGCTGGAATTGAACTGATGTCCCTGGCACTGTGAGGCAGCAGTGCTAACCACTGAGCCACTGTCCCTCCTCGAATCCTGAGATGCTATTGGTTTGATTTGGCTGATAGCGAACCAAGGGAATTCATATTGGGATTTTCACGTGCTTAAGATGACTGAAAGAGGCGTGTGATTTTAGGTAAACCCTGGACTCGGTTTCATGTTGACTATGCCAGTCCTTTCATGAGCACAATGTTCCTGGTCATTTCTGGATGTCCATTCAAAGTTGGACATGCATAAAATTTGTTCAACAACTTGGTGATGATGATTGAGAAGCTGTGAGCATCAGCCGTGATACATGGACTCCCAGAAGTATTGGTCACGGACAATGGGATGCCATTTTTGGCAGGGAATTTGAATGTTTCCGAGAGTCCAATGGTATTCAGCACATAAGGACAGCTCCATTACATGCAGTCATCCAGTGGAAAGAGGTGCCCAAACGTTGATTGAGGGCAGGCTTAAAGAAGCAGCCTATAGCATCAATTGATACCAAGCTGTCCTGGTTTCTGTTCAATTATAGGACCACCCTACACACAACATCAGGGATAGCTGCGGCAGAGTTGCTGACGGGGAGAAGACTCTGCACCAGCTTAAATCTGATATTTCCAGATTTGGTGGGGGAGGGTGAAACGGCAGCAGGACCAATGGCAGCCACATGCCTGCTCTCAGCGAGGAAGATCATTTAATTCAGGGGATGAGGTTTGGTGCCGGACCCATGAGAATGGCCCCGAATGGGTACGAGGCGACGCTGATGCAAGATCAGGTCTTGTGCCTTACAACGCATGAGTAGGTGATATAGTCCAGAACAAACATGTGGAACACTTGTTATCTGACAAATGGGACACACACAAAACATACCTGGCCCTTCAGAACAGCCAGAAGGCCAGGCAGAAACCGTAAGGGCTCCCCCTCTGTCTAATGTTGAGGAAACCCTCAGAATCCGAAATGGATGTAGCCTTGATATTGTTGCTGCTGGAATAAGAGGCGTGTGAGAGAGCTCTCCCAAGATGTTCCACATGCAAGAGACGGGCCACGTTTTGGTACACGCTACCTGTGTACGAGCCAGAGGAACCGGAACTGGGATGAAAACACCACAAAAGAGGCTACAAGTGAAAGATCAGGCCTACATCTCCAGACTTAATCGGGGAGGGATGTAGTGTTTGGAACCAGGTGGACCCCATTGACTACATGGTTCTTGATTGGGGTTGTTAACCTGGGCCAAACAATCAGGAAAGCCTTGGCTGACCAATATAACCATGAGATTAGAGTCTCCTCAGTTGGGGACTGACTCCAAGCTGGCTGGGTACTGTGCACAAGTAAATAAAGGGTAACTTAGTGATGGATCCCACCTCTGCGCAGTTATTTAAGGTACCACATGATTGCAGACCGTCAATGTGTAGTCATCCAAGTAAAACATGTTATCAAGAACTGTTCATGAGTGTACATGTGCTACTTAACCTTCATGAAGAACAAATCCTTTGTATCAATTCCAACAAAATTTGAGCCATCAAATAGTAACGCACAGGGGAATTCCAACAGCCTTTGGAAGAGACAGGATGAGGGAGGGTCTAGATGGGGAGCAAATGAAATAAGAGAAGGGAAGTTGGAACTTGCAAATTTGCTGATCACTGACCAAGATTTTTTTTTCCCTCGAGATGCTGAGGATAAATTTCATGGGATGTGAACTTTATGGCTAGGCCAGCACTTCTCTCCTATCCCTCATTGCTCACAAAGCAGTTAAGAGTCAACTACATTGCTGTGGGTTTGGAGTCACACGTAGGCCAGACAGGGTGGCAGTTTTCCTTCCCTAAAAGATGTATTTTTACACAGTCCGTGTTACTTAGCCATTAGGCTAGCCTTTTAAATTCCATATCTGTTGAATTATTGCATTTAATGTTCACCATCTACCATGCTGGATATTTGGATCCTTGTGACCCAGACTGTTACGCTGGGGTTCTGACTTACCAGACCAATGACATTCCCACTACCACCTCCATGGTATTGTTGTATTATTATGGCTTTTAACAGCTAATACAACACTCATTGGGAATGAAGTAGGTCCTTGCTGGTCTGTATGGCCTGACATCTCACAGTGCATTTGTCTACTGAGCCATCAGAGCTGCTGCTTAATAATTAATCTTAATCTCACTGTGGGAACTTTACAGACAATTGCTATTTTAATTTAGCAAAGATTTTCATTATTTCTGATCTAACTTCTTGTTTATTCCCTTGTTCAAGTTTGTGGTTGTGGGCATGTAAATAATTTGAATGATACTGAGATAGAAGTACTCTGTTTTTAATCTCTTTATATCCAAAACTATTGAAAGGCCATTGATGTTGGCCAGCTGCCACTTATTTTGCATCACCGATGTATCAGATCATTTAAATTTGGTGGCATGGTGACTCAGGGGTTAGTGCTACTGCCTCACAGTGCCAGGGACCTGGGTTCAACCCTACCCTTGAGCTACTGTCTGTGTGGAGTTTTCATGTTCTCTCTGTATCTGTGTGGGTTTTCTGCAGGTGTTCCAGTTTCCTCCCACAGTCCAAAGACGTGTAGGTTGGGTTGGTTATCCATCGAATTGCCTGTAGTGTCTAGGGATGTACTGACTGGGTGGATTAGCCATAGGCAATGCCGAGTTACAGAAATTGGATGGAGATGCTGTTCAGGTGGTTGGTGTGGACTTGATGGGCCAAATGGCCTGCTTCCACACTGTGGGGATTCTGTGACAAAGGTATGTGTCAAGGTACTCGGTCACCCCTAAGAAGTCCAAGTCCATAAGGTTATCCAAATCTAATCTGTTTACAGAAAAATAAAGATAATCTGTTTCTACAAAGTTTAGGAGCATGAAAGGATTCAAGTATTCTGGTTTCGTTTGATCGAATGGCAAAGATTGCAACATACAGTATATCCTAACTTTTGTGTTTAATCCCATGCCATCTTTGAAGTACCGTTTGGAAAAATGATGGTTTCTCAGGCAGCATCAAGCTATAAGAGGTCAGCCCCAATTACCAAGCAACAGCAGAATCCAAGTTGGCGTATTCACTACACAAACATCAGGTTGTCATCCAGGTGTTTGCTTAAACCTGGCAGCTACATCACCCACCAGCAGCCTGGCTGTATATTATAATTATCAGTAAGTCTGTGCACTTTGCAATCGTCAAGAATAGCAGCAGCAGCCTTTGTGACAGGAAAATTGTACAGAAAAATAATTACAGCACTTGTGAGAGCGCCTGGAGGCATGGCTATGCACCTTTATAACCACCTCAATTTTCACTTCATATTAAGGATAACTGAGAATCTTAAAAACATTTTTGTATTTTAATTCTCCCATCACCCTTCCACTGGAAAGTGAGCAGTCTCCCTGACACACAAATACCAGCAAAGTCGCCCTCTAGGGGTGAGAAGCTTAATTATGGATGTGTTAAATCAGAAATGGGACTTCAACATGAATCTCTTTGTCAAAAATCCACCAAATGAAATGCATACTTATTAGCAAGAGCCATTTTCCAGGTTCAAATCACCCCTGCCCCAGGCATGTGTCATAACAGGTTAATTTAAAAGTAATGACAATTCTCAGCGATGGTATTGCTGATATTTTTTATAGTCTTGGATTCCTGTGTTTGAAATAACATGACTTAATTTTTCAAACAAACTAAACTGATTTGTAATATACGGGCAAATGTACAACCTCTGCTAAAAGTGTGTGAAATCTTAATGTGGTAACCAAATAGTATAACATTTGTTTATGCACTGTTTTAATGTATGCATCAACATTTTAATGCCTTTGCTAAAATAGTGAACAAAGGAGAGTGATGTAAACACACATTGTTGCTTGTTGATAAAGCCAGCAGTCATTTTGTTTTAGGATATCCTCTTGTCTATGCATTTTAAAAAGGGAAAAAAAAACAACCAAAATTCTCACTGACCAAATACCGCATGGAGTCTTCCTGCTTTGTGTGGTTTAGGACCTCACTGGGAGGGTGGTTTTCCATATGAAGTCCTTATGGGAATTTAGTCCGGATAAGATTTCATTCATGTGTTTGCAATTCCTTGGAATATTTCAGCACTCTGCTGTGTAAGCAGCTGCCATTGAAAGGGATGCCATCAATTACAATACACACTGCTGAAAGAATGCTTTGACTGACATCAAGAGGCATGAAATAGTGTTGGTAATTCTTGAAGTATTCTGACTGAATGGAGTGGCGGCAGAAGGAAAGTAGAGAGCAGCAGATAGGTAAAGAATCTAACAGAGAAATCTATGTCACTTTCGCAAAGTAGCCTTTATACAGTTTGCCTGTTAATTATTAAACAATAAAAAACAATTGTAAGTTTTACTAGAGATAATGGGAACTGCAGATGCTGGAGAATCTGAGATAACAAAGTATGGAGCTGGATGAACACAGCAGGCCAAGCAGCATCTCAGGAGCACAAAAGCTGACGTTTCGGACCTAGGCCCTTCACCGGAAAAGGGGGAGGGGAAGAGGGCACTGAAATAAATAGGGAGAGAGGGGAAGGTCGATCGAAGATGGATAGAGGAGAAGATAGGTGGAGAGGAGACAGACAAGTTAAACGGGCAGGGATAGAGCCAGTAGAGTTGAGTGTAAGTGGGGAGGTGGGGGGGGATAGGTCAGTCCAGGGAGGATGGACAGGTCAAGGGGGTGGGATGAGGTTAGTAGGTAGGAAATGGGGGTGCGGCTTGAGGCGGCAGGAGGGGATAGGTGAGAGAAAGAACAGGTTGGGGAGGCAGGAACGAGCCGGGCTGGTTTTGGGATGCAGTGGGGGAGGGAAGATTTTGCAGCTTGTGAAATCCACATTGATACCATTGGGCTGCAGGGTTCCCAAGCGGAATATGAGTTGCTGTTCCTGCAACCTTCAGGTGGCATCGTTGTGGGACTGCAGGAGGCCCAGGATAGACATGTTGTCTGAGGAGTGGGAGGGGGAGTCAAAATGGCTCGCGACTGGGAGGTGCAGTTGTTTATTACAAACTAAGCATAGGTGTTCTGCAAAGCGGTCCCCAAGCCTCCGCTTGGTTTCCTCGATATAGAGGGGGCCACAACAGGTACAGCGGATGCAGTATACCACATTGGCAGATGTGCAGTGGACATCTGCTTGATGTGGAAAGTCTTCTGGGGCCTGGGATGGGGGTGAGGGAGGAGGTATGGGGGCAAGTGTAGCACTTCCTGCGGTTGCAGGGGAAGGTGCCGGGTGTGGTGGTGTTGGAGGGGAGTGTGGAGCTGACAAGGGAGTCATGGAGAGAGTGTTCCCTCTGGAAACCAGACAAGGGTGGGGTTGGAAAAATGTCTTTGGTGGTGGGGTCGGATTGCAGATGGCGGAAGTGTCGGAGGATGTGTTGGAGAAGTTTTACTAGATTGCCGTGCAAATAAAATGTGCTTTAGCCATAATAATCAGAATACTTTCAAGCAATGATGTCAGTTGGTGGACTTCAGTCTGGGGAGGGGGTATACATTCAAGATTGTTGTCTTCACTGCTCTCTCATGATAATAGAAACATAGAAAATGGGATCAGGATTGGGCCATTCAGTCCTTTGAGTCTGGTCTTCCATTCAATATGATTGTGACTGATCATTCCACTTAGTACCCTGTTCCTGCTTTTCTACTTTGATCATTTTAGCCCTAAGACCTATAACTACTTCTTGAAAATATTCACAGTTTTGGCCTCAATTGCTTTCTGTAGCAGAGAATTGTACAGGCTTATCATTCTCTGGGTTAAGACACTTTCACTTATTCTGTCTTAAGAGGCCTACCCTTCATCTTTTAGACTTTGATTGCTTGTTCTGGACTCCCTGGTCTTGGGAACATCCTTCCTTCCTGCTTTTATCCTGAATAGTCCTTTTAGAACTTTATAAGATCCCCCCCTCATTCTTTTGAACTTTGGTGAATGCAAGTCCAACTGATCCAGTGTCTCTTCATATGTCAGCCCTGATAAAGAAGTTCTCAGAATCACAAAAGCTGACGTTTCGGGCCTAGACCCTTCATCAGAGAGCCTGAAACATCAGCTTTTGTGCTCCTGAGATGCTGCTTGGCCTGCTGTGTTCATCCAGCTTCACGCTTTATTATCTTGGATTCTCGAGCATCTGCAGTTCCCATTATCACCTCTCAGAATCAGTCTGGCAAACCCTTGTTGCGCTCCCTCCATAGTCAGGATGTCCTTCCTCAGATAAGGAGATGCAATACTCCAGGTGTGATGTCATCAAGGCCATGTGCGACTGCAGCAACACATCCCTGCTCTTGTACTCAAATCCTCTTGCATTGAAGGCCAACATACCATTTGCCTTCTTCAGCAGGGACAATAATCCTTACTGAAAAGTATGCATAAGTGATAGACTAATGTAGACTGAACTGAAGTTTTTTATCCCTTTATTCATTCATGGGATGAGGGCGTTGCTGGCTAGGCAGCGTTTATTGCCCATCCCTAATTGCCCAGGGGGCAGTTCAGAATCAACCACATTACTGTGGGTCTGGAGTCACATGTAGGCCACACCAGGTAAGGATGGTAGTTTCCTTCCCCAAAGGACATTAGTGAACCAGATGGGTTTTTCCCAACAATCGATTCATGATCACCATTAGATTTGTAATTCCAGATGTATATTGAATTCAAATTCCACCATCTGCCATTGCGGTATTCGAATCCGGGTCCCCAGAACATTATCTCGTCTCTGGATTAACAGTTTAGCAATAATACCACTAGGCCATTGCCTCTCCACTGTGATATTCTCCAGGATTGCTCACTAAATAATTGAAGAAAAATGATTGCCAGAAGATGGACCAGTGTGACTCTGATAGACCTCAGCAAGTGATACATAACTAATTAAGCCTCTTCAGGCCCAATCAATCCTGCCGGTGGAGGCTGACATTGATTTGGACCAGTACTTCATCTAGGCCCTGCCTGCTTGCCTTGATGCAGCAACAGCTACATGCCACCTGTGAAATGATTACCTCCAAACTCGTGAATTGCGTGCAAAGGCCATTTTTAGTTCATCGTTTAAAAGGCACAGATAAAGTGAGACCCTTCATTTACCTTATCTCCCTCATTTACCTTAACTGTCACTTTTAAAATTATTCATTCACAGGATGTGAGTGTCACCAACTAGGTCAGCATTCATTGCCCATTCCTAATTACCCTGAGGGCAGTTAAGAGTCAACCACATTGCAGTAGGCCTGGAATTGCGTATAGGCCAGACCAGATAAGGATGAGAATTTTCCCTAAAGGGCATTAGTGAACTGGGTGAGTTTTTTTCCTGGCAATTGACAATGATTTCAAGGTCATCATTAGACTTTTACTTCCATATTTTTACTGAATTCAAATTCCATTATCTGACAGCAAAGGATTTGGACCCAGTCTCCAGAAAAGTCCTTTGATCTCCAGATTAATATCACTAGGCCATCTCTTCTGTTATGTTTCTGTTTTCCAGCTGGAAAGGCGTCTGATTGCTTTGCAGCCTGATGAGACTGCCTACCATCCTTAATTGGATGGCAAACCGGTCATCTGGCCATTAATTGGCCTATCCTGGTAAAATCATATTGTGCAGTCTTCTACTTCCATCTGAACCTGATAATAAAGTTCAGAAGCCCCCAGCAAAAATCCTCCCAGAGGCTTGCACTTTGGAGAACTGAGCGAAACATAGAAAAGAGAACTAGGAATGGGCCATTCAGCCCATTGCTGTACGGTAGGGCGACTAGTGTGTCTGTCCGTGTTGTGTCTTGTTGTGGTGTGTTATGGATATGTAGGTGGATTGTGCTTTTTGGGTATCCATTCCTTTTAAAAACTCCATATATTCTCCTATTCTGCTTTGCACAATTCCGGGTTGCTGCAGTGTGTTGTGGCTCATTTGAATAATGTCCTGATGCAGCTCCGTTTATGGGTGTTGGAGTGGTTGCTGGAATAATTAAGTATCTGGTCTGTATATTCGGTCTTTCTATAAATGCTAGCCTGGAGTTCCCCATTGTTCTTATATTCTACCATTATATCGAGGAAGGGTAGTCGGTTATTGTTCTCTTCTTTTGTGAATTTTATTCTGGTGAGGATGTTGTTTCTGTGTTGGTGGGTTTCTTCTTGTCAAAAGCTGTTCTCTTTAAAATTCTCCCTGAGACAATTCAAAGGAAACAGGAAATAATTTTTAAAGCAGCACTTTGTTGGGGCTTGCCACAGGAGCCATTGATGCCGAAGTTATTGTTTATGGGAAAGTGGGCAAATATTATATGCAGTGAAAAATGTGAGAAGAAGGGCAGCACGGTGGCTCAGTGGTTAGCACTGCAGCCTCACAGCGCCAGGGACCTGGGTTCGATTCCAGCCTCGGGTGACTGTCTGTGTGGAGTTTGCACATTCGCCCCGTGTCTGCGTGGGTTTCCTCCGGGTACTCCGGTTTCCTCCCACAATCCAAAGATGTGCAGGCTAGGTGGATCGGCCATGCTAAATTGCCCCCGTAGTGTTCAGGGGTGTGTGGGTTATAGGGGGATGGGTCTGGGTGGGAAGCTCCAAGTGGCGGTGTGGACTTGTTGGGCCATAGGGCCTGTTTCCACACTGTAGGGAATCTAATCTAATCCAAGAGTGCAGGACAGTCAGAATAATCTTTGTTTCCTCAGATATCCTTGGACCAAATAGCTTTCTTTTGAACTGTAAACTTCAACGATGCCATTTTAATATTGCCATGTGGAATCTGGTGGGTTAGGCGAGGACAATAAGGATGCACAAACACTAGCCACTGAGAGACACAACCAATTCTCACTGGTCCCAATATACACACACAAAGAAGGATACAAATTGGACTGGGACAACACATCTATAATAGCACAAGCCAAACAGAGACATTCCAAGGAACTCTCGGAGACCTGGCATTCCAACTGGGACTCTGTCAACACCTAAAAATGCGTACGGAACTTCAAACAACCTTTCAATGGGGAAGAGGCAAGTCAAAGTGACTGGACCTGTGACTACAAATATAAGGAGGGCTGATAACCTCCTCCTCAACATGAGCTGATCCATTATGTCCCAAACTGCAGACACATTTTGTGTTTTTTCCTTTGAAAAATTCACAAGGACAGGTGTTCAAAAGCCAGTTTCAAATCAACAGAGTATACCATTAGGACTTAAATTTTCATATTTGTCGTTGCGGAACAGAGAATCTTGTGTGTACCAATGGACTGAGGTACCCATGTGTAATAGCTTGGGTTTGAGTGTTAACATACTGCCCTGGTCACAATTGGAGAACTATCCCCTAGACCTGCTGGTGTTGCAGGTAAAGGCTGATCCTCACTCTAAGTGCTAGCAAACAACTAGATAACAAGCTAGAAAAAAGGAAACAGGACATTAAAAGTGTTGTGTATACAATTCTCGATAATTCCAAAAGAGTTAGGAGAATGGAAGGTAACATATCTTTTGATAAGAAATGAATTTCAGAGAAGCTGAAATATCCCTAGCTTTGAAATGGATTTAGGCAGAGAACTAATTAAAGTTGAGTAACATTGATCAAAGCCCAGCATTAGATTTTACTAAATTACAGGAGGTTTGCAATTATTTTCCATTTGCTAAAAGTTGGTGAATGCTCCTGTACAGCAGTAAATATATCTTCAAGAGAGTAACAACACCATGAGGAAAGTAAATATGTTAGATCTGGCTTAATCCACGAGTATGAAATTATTATATCCTACCTCAAACTAATCAATAGAACATATGATCTTGTACTTCAAGGAAGATGGGGTTTACCCAGAGAACTAAATGTACACCTTAACAGGACAATTTCAATTTCAAAGGAGTGTGAAACAAGCATGTCCAAAGTGCACTTTGTTATTCATGTTCTTTAACTTTAGAAGCTAGTCAATGGGACAATTACTATTGTAGCTATCAAGTATAGGATAAGATAAAACCCCTATATGGATCAGCCTCACAGACACTAAAATGTTTGAAGCATACAAGCTTAGTACATAACTGCACAATTTGTTCTGTGAACCTACTTCTATAAAACTTAAACAGCAGCTTCAATTATTTGGATTTCAATGCTGTTTAAAGTTTCACACTTGCCAATTAACTTTGCAAAGTTGGCACCACTTGGGAAGCAGTAAATGGGGTTTGGACTGGAAATTAAGCAATGCGTGAGAAGACACCGCTGTCTAGTCTGATTTAGATCTACTGTTTTTCTAGTCTTCTTTACTGTCTGGGAGAGTTGCCTTGAGTGGACGACATGGCACATTTACTTTCCAATAAGCCCTCACCAGACATGATGTATTCCATTCTCCCATATATTGTAAACCTGATACTCTGATATTTTTTCACTTGCAATGATTAAGATCTCCAATATATGAGCAGTCCATGTTTATGTAACTTGAGCATAATTACCGTTATTAAGCATACTTCAACAAACCTCTTTCTGTGTCACGATTATAATTTTTTTCCCTCTGCAAGTTAACTTTTAGCTCTTTTTTCCTCACGGGCCATTTCACATTTTTGACAATTGTATTTATGCTTTTCAGTCATGTATAGAAAAACTTTAAAGTATCCTCAACCAAGAGTACCAGAGTGTCTTATTAGACATTCAAGGCTTCTTTCCTTGTCCTTCAGTTTATCCCAGTGTCCTTACTTCAGGTTTAATGCACTCTTTTCACTTGGGTCATACAATTGACTTATACATTGGTTTTATAAACTTATTCACCCACTGCTAAAATTCCAGTAATACATTATTGCCAAATTTATTCATAACCATCCTTGCTTTAAACATAGAACAGTCCAATATGTAGCAAAAAGAGGGCAGAAGAAGTTGTGCCTGAATAACAGTGCCCAGATATTTATTAATATCCCAGCGGGGCTCCCACACATGTAAACATGGAAGCCATAAATTTTAAACTAATGGAAATGTCATGGAGTTATATTATGTAAATCAAACGTAATTTATAATTATGTGATAAGGATTTGCTGAGTAAATACCTAAAGTTAATAGAATGTTAATTGGAGCAGCTGCATTTGTGACTTATTTATTCTCTTCTATGAGTTGCACTACAAAGAACTTGGGAATGCTTGCTTCTATCAATATGATTTCTTCTTACAGGGTTTCGTTTTGATTGAGGTTTAAGTATGGATTGAAATTTGGCATTGTCACCCAGAAGAAAAATAGAGCTTCTACCTTCCAAATTAAGAAAAGAAGTCTGTATTTTCCAGCATTGATGTAATTTATGCCGAATTGGGTTATTTTTGGCAGAATGTAGATTGACTCAAATTTGGAGTATGGCATCTGCACCCAATTTTCTCAGGTTCCCTCAATTAGCTTTGTGTCAGATGTAGATGCAGCCAAAGGGAGTGGCATTCATAGTGCAATTGTAAAGAAGTGGAGATCCCTAAAAAAGAGTATCATAATACGGCAATTAAAACCCCCGACAAACATTGGCAAAACTGAAAAGTCATCTCAACTAATACTGCAGACGCAGGGGACTAGAGAATGAGAGGCTGAGATGGAATGAAGAAACCCAGGCATGAGCCTGACTCTGGAAGCAAGGGATGATGCAGCCCGGGACTGTTAGATTCCCTGAATCTAGGTGATGAGATGGCGGTGAGGATGATGATACTCCATGCAATTCAGTGACACTATTCAAGCGAGTAGATGTAGGTTAAAGCTGTAACCAATGGTTACTTTAGTTAATCGTCAGGGTAGGTGCATGTTGCTTTACAAAAGGTGACACACTTTGATCCTGAGAAGGCAGTTTCTGACATTGGATTCCAGAAGAATGTGGCAGGGGTCAAAATTGTGGGGGAATTTATGTTCGGGTGAGTAATATATGCTGGCTATTCATCACCTTCAAATGCCTTTTGGTCTGCTGTGCTTTGAGATGAAGACAAGAGTTTAATTTCTAATTAATAATATAGAACCAAAAAGGTGCAGGCGAAACTCAATAGGTCAGGCAACATCTGTGTAGGAAGAAACAGAGTTAACATTTTGAATCCTGAAGAAGCGCTCCATTCAAGCCACCACTGAGAAGGGACAACCAATGCCCATCAATTCAAGACACTGCAAAGAAGAAATTGCCTGTTCTAGCAGGAAAGGTACCCTCAGTGGTGGGATTCCATGAAATAAAGGCCCTCTAATTTAAGGGGACCTACAGATCTCATACATTTAGGAAGAGAATCCAAAACAACAGTCTTCCAATAACCTACCAATCTTCTGAGTCCAAAGAGTACCCCATTCCAGAGAATATGCCTGAATTTGTAAATTCCGAGACTTGAGGGAGAAAATGGGGTAGCTATAAATGTATTATATGCACAAATGTGTAATATTAGTATAATGGAGAAAATCTTTGGAACAAGATGTTGCATATGAGTCTAAAAGTCTTAATGGTAAGGAGTGTCATAAGCAACACCCACTACGGTGCGAACACTTGGATTTATGAACAGACAAGCGAAGGATCTCAAAGGAATGAGACCTAATACCAGGTTCACCTCAAAGCCCCTGTAACAATGTCGAATTTATCAAAGTAACCTTTATCTAGTTGTTAACGTGCAATGAACTGTATTTCATTGAATAAGGGAGATCCAGTTAGACCAGAAAGTTGTTCTCCTCTGCCACCGTGGATCATGCAGTCTGTGTTGTTTCCTTCACTTACTGAGAATGACAGCAGCATCCTCCACGATGAACAGCAACCCATACAGTGTAACGAGCTGGTATGCCTATACAACAATGATGAGCCACCTTCTTTAATCAACACAATCTGTGTAGCAAAGGTACTCCATGATGCTGTTCAGTTTAGAATTCCAGGATTTAGTCCCAATCATAGTTAAGGAATAGTAATTTGCTTTGAGGTCAGGTCACTGCATGAGCTGAAGGCATATTTTAAGGTGGTAGTGTTCCTGTGCGCCTGCATCCTTGTCCTTCTATTTGGTGGATATTATGGGGTTTGGAATTTGCTGTCAAAGCAACATTGATGAATTGCTGTACACCACCTCAGCCCACAGTGCAGAGAAGACTTGTGAGTGATAGAGGGAGTGAATACATAACATGGTGATGAAGAGCCAGTCTGCCAAAATGAAATATGTTCAGTTTTCTTTGCAAATGTGACTTTTCAGGCACCAACACATGGACACAAAGAGTCTGTGTAATATGATCTGCCTATCAAACAACCATAATTTGTCTTCCTCTTCCATTCATTCTTGCTAGGCAGATTCCCATTTGGAAAATCTTTGGTGTCAGAAACGATGCTAAGGACTAACATGAAATAATTTGAAATATATGACACAAATGCTCAGAAAAGTGTTATCACTGAGGAAAGTTAAATAATATGAAGAATGAATATTAAGACAGACCTGAAATATATTTATCATTATATTACTCTGACCTGGCTGTGATACCCCATATACAGTGTAGGCTAGCAACTCCTGAATTCAGAAGGTTCTTCAAGTTAGCATTGAAATTAAGAGCTTGCTTGTTTAAAAGGGGTGCTTTCAAAATCAATACAATATCCTTTTTCTTTCAACAATGCAATATCCTTTTTCACTAGAATTCCTGCTATAAAACATATTTTAATACAAACAGGATTGAGTACTGGACCACTTTTCCATTTTCCAAGATTGGTCATTTGATATATCCCTCAACTATGTCCACATCAGCAGAAAATCCAGCCAGGGGTGCAGTGTTTGACTACCTATACAAATGTATACTGTTGTGTTATGTGAGGTGTATGGTGTATATTATTTGACTGCATATTTTTGCAATCTAAAAGAATGATGGCACAGAGAATTTTGATTCTTGTACCAATGCCTGATATGGGTGGCACTGACGGGCTGCCCATTTTTGGTGGTAAAGCACCGTACCACTCCAACATGATTTTGAGGCACATTTAAATTTGGTTTGTACGTTATAGCTTGATGGGTTGTGGTCTTTAATTAGGAACGTGGCAGTGCTCAGCCTACAGATGATCCTTCAGGACAGCAATGCTCAAAATTTTCCTTATGAACCAGACAGGTGTCAGGTGTACCTGACACAGGTGTACTTTTGCTCCATTGTGCAGATCAAACGATGACAATGGATCCCTGACTTCCATATTCAAAGGCCTATTGCTTGAATCAGGCAATTAGTTTGGACACCTGTAGGCACAGGCCCTTTTCAGAATGGAGCTAGCAATGCACTATAGTTGTTGAGACAGAAAGATCACCAATCCACTTTCTGAGTAGTTACCAACCTGTTCAGGCCAGGTGAAAGCAGATAAAATTGATTGCCATGGTTTTATAAGAGGAATAGTTTCTCCTGATTTTGATTCAAATCCACTTCCACCCATTGACTGTATAGGAATCAAAACTTGTGATGTGTTTGGAGAGAAAAGGAAAGCCCAAGTCCTGATTTCTGTCACATTAGCTGGAGCAGTGACAGAAAATAATTTGCCAGTGGAAAATGAAGTTATCATATCCATAGTAAGTGAACTCTATGGATTTAGTGGCTGCAAGTCATCCAATCAGCTGCTGCAAATGGTGTTTTCTTTTTATCTCCACTCTGCATAGATACCGGAGATGGAAAGTTGAGTTGGCTGCAAGTTCATGGCAGCAACCTTAGTTTTCCAATAGCTCACTGAAAGAACTTGCAAAGTAGTTTGTCAAAGGCCAAGATTTATTTGTGAGCCCTTCTGCAACCCTGCCAAAGCGCTTGGTGTATTGTAAATAAGGTTGAAAATTTTCTAACATTAGTAGGGACCAGAAGACTGCAGACAGTCTCTAAATGATGCATGTTAAAAACTCAAGAAAAAGCAGCAAAGCACTCGCTTTGAATGCAGCAGTTGTAACAATGGTGGAAAGTGCAAACCACCCACACAAACGTAGACCATCTCAATTAAACTAGTATTGAGTATCTCAGTGTGACATAACTCAATATTGTGATGGGACTGAGTATGCTCCAAGCATTAAGCCAAATCCCCTACTTTTAAGATGATACCTAAGCTAGATGGGCCTGAATAATTCTAAGCAGTAGCCTGCTTAATTCTGAGGCCGGGAGGTGAGGTGGGTTGGCATAGTATCGGATGGGTTTGGGAGGGATGGCGTATGATACATTAATTTTGGCTCCAAATAATTCTGCAAGCCAATGTCAATTGGACAGTATTCCACTCCAACAGGATTGCCACTGTCCATTCTGACAATACCGTTCATGTTTAAACCTCAGCACTTACCTCCTTTGCACAGGTGGAAATCCCTAAGGTTTTGTCAAATGGGACCTGAAATCTCTGGATTTAGGTAAGTGCGGTGTAGTTCTCAGGGAATAGACTGTGCATTTAATATTTGCAAACAGAAAGGTCTATGTTGTAGAAATAAGACTATTCTCAGCACTGTGCCTGCGACATGTGGCCAAAGATCTGATGACAGAATGACTAAAAAGTGGTCTGCTGGCCTCAATTATTTATCAGTGGTGAGCTGTAAACTTCACTCTTGGGTCAAAAAGGAGTTCGCCAGCCCTGGGACAAAGCAGATTTTCTGCCTTTCAGGGTTGTAAGGAGAACCTGATGAGAATGGAGAAAGCCGGGGAGACAGTTTGAAGGTGATGCTCGGGTAGAGTGGAAACTGAATGGAGTTGAACAAACTGTGGAGTTGAACACCAAAGAAGACAGCTCCCTGTGTGAAGGGCCCAGACCTGAAACGTCAGCTTTCCTGCTCCTCTGATGATGCTTGGCCTGCTGTGTTCATCCAGCTCTACACCTTGTTATCTCTCTCCCTGTGTGAATGTTGTGTGGTGGTGACAATTGCACACAAATGGACTGAACTAAATGAGGTTTAGGAGACATTTTATGCAACGCAACTACCTTTGCCGACATGGTGAATCATTGTAAAGAGCTTGTTCATGCTGTGCGCTATATATAATGGCTGCTTACGTGCTCAGTTTATGTGCAGAACAATTTAGGAGCAGGTCACTTAAGCCTACTCTGCACTTGAATAAGATCATGGCTGATCTGATCACTCCACATTTTCACCTACGTTGAATAGGTATTTGCCTCCTTGCTTGTTAAGAATCTATTTATTGCTGCCTTAATGTTCAAAGGGTCCCTCCATTGTCTTTTGATGAGGAGTTCCAAAAATGCATGCCCCTCTTTTTAGAAAAAAATGTTTTCTTATTCTGTGTTAAATAGGTGGTCCCTTAATTTTAAACCTCTAGTTCTCAATTCTCCCAAAAAAGGTAACTCCTTTCCACATCCACTATGGTAAGATTCCTCAGACTTCTATATGTTCAATCAAGTTACCTCTTACCCTTCTAAACTCCAATGGATAAAAGCCAATCTTTCCTTAAAATAAATTGCCCCGTCCAAGCATCAGTTTAATAAACCTATGCTGAACTGTTTCCAATTCACTTATATCCTTTTTTAAATAAGGGGAATACTGTACACAGTATTCCAGATATAGTCTCACCAGTACCCTGTAGAACCGAAGCATAACTTTTGTATTCAGTTCCCCTTGCATTCTGTTACCTTTCCTAAGTATTTGCTGTTACCTGCGTAAGAACATTTTGTGGTTCATGCACAAGGACACCCAAATCCCTCTGTATCTCAGTTCTGAATTCTTTAAATCAAATCCGTCTGTGTCCCAGTTCTGAAATTTCCACCCTGAATCCTTCTGCATCTCAGTTCTGAAACCTCTAAACCAAACCTCCCTTCTTCTCAGATCTGAAATCTCTAATATGAATCCCTTTGCATGTCAATTCTGAAATCTCTACTCATTTGGATAACATGCTTCTTTGTTATTCTCCCTGCCAAAATGGACAATTTCACATTTTCCAGCATTATGTTCCATTTTCCAGATCTTTCCACGTTCAGCTTTGTAGCCTTTGCAATTCAATTTCCCTTTGTAATTTTGCATACCCTTGTCACCATTTACTTTTCTATCTGTCTTTGTATCATATTGTTATGTCTGTAAAATGGATGCATCCTATTTCTAGGACTGCTTTATAGCATGTGCTATATTTTTCACATTTTTTTAAAGCTTGTGGTAGGGTTCTGCACATGTCAGACACCTACTGATCGAAATAAATATAAAATTGTGTCCTAATTTCTATCCTAATTATTGACCTTTTGATAACTTTCACAGGTTGTCTTTGAAGTGGATCTTTTCATTGACACTTTTGTTACAATAAGTTGCATTTTGAGATAAGTGGTACCTAAAATATTTTATAGAGATACACAGGATGCTCCTGGCTGTTTGCTGATGGAAGCACCACCATTTGAAGAAGCCTGACTTATGTGGCTGCCTCCTTTTGCTCTATTTTGACTTTTGCCTTCACTGTCAGTGTTTACTCACAAAGAACGTTTGCTCATACAAAATAAAAACCAAAAGAACTGCGGATGCTGTAAATCAGGAACAAAGACAAAGTTGCTGGAAAAGCTCAGCAGGTCTGGCAGGATCTGTGAAGGAGAAAACAGAGTTAACGTTTCAGGTCCGGTGACCCTTTCTCAGAACCTCAGCGGAGCTGAAACTCTATTTCCTTCTATTAACTCTGTTTTATCCTTCACAGATGCTGCCAGATCTGCTGAGCTTTTCCAGCAATTTTGTGTTTGCTCATACAAGTTACTTTCATACCTGTTGGACTGCTGTTCCCACTCACATATTTCCTTTAACAAGAAATGATGTAGTATGTACAACTTTAATCCAGATTACATCAAGTATTTGGAATGCCCATTCTTAATTCGTGTCTTTATGCAGTCACATTGTTTTCTGTCTCATTTCTGTTTTAAGTTGCCTTTGAGCCCCAGCCTCGTGGATAGTTATGAGCCATTATTGTTGGAGGAACTTCAGATGTAAACCCTTATGCCATGTGTCTTCATGAGACTGTGTCACTTCATAAATGGGTCTGTTATATACGCAAATTGTGCAAAACTATTCTGTTTATGCAGTATAGTGTAATATTAATATTAGAATTTCAGCAATATGTAACAGTCATTTTTGTTTGGACCCTTCAATGATGTGAGATATTAAAAATGGCTTTGTGTTTGAGGTCACTTAATTAAAACATCTTTCAACTATTGCACATTTAAATGTGTCCTAACTCTTCATCAAGGTTCAGGGTTCCCCGCGATCTTCATTTGGTAGTTTAATTTCCTGTGCTACCTCACTGCTAACACGTTGCATAACACTCCTTTTTGTTAACACAATTATTCTCCCACTTTTCCTGCAGCAGGAATTACTGGATAGCAATCAGCAGTGGTAACTTTGAGTGACTTTTAAAACAAACCGGCTAATAACTGCGCCAAAATATTACACAAAGGATTTTCACACAGACTTATTCAGTAATGTGCTACCAGAGGAAATTAAATCCTTCAGTTGTCAGAATTTTGTAACCATGCAGAAATTTCTGTTCACTTTCACACTGACCTGGCAGAAATTTGACCGAAACCCAGATCTCCATCCAAAACTCAATTTTCCATCTGCACTAAACAGGGTGGAACATTTGCTGACAGATGGATGATTTCACTTTGTTAATTTGGGCTTTATTTAACTGGGGGTCATTCTCGCTGACGAACTAGAAGGGGTGAACTTGCTCTAGTTCAGTAGCATGAAAAGGGTGATTGCAGATGGGAAGACTGATTGACTTGGGAAATATTGCCAATGCTTTTAAGTTCAAACTAAGCAAAATTGATGGTGAAACTTGCTGACCCTCAAAAACAGCTATTGCCATCATTTCATAAACATTAGGGGAAGGTAAATCAAGCATAGTGTAAAATAGACGTGATTTTCTTTAAGTCTATTTTGTACTGTGCCAGAGAGTAGCCCTGTGCTCGGCATCCTTCCATTATCCTGCTGTGCCTTCTCCTCATTTCCAAGATCCTACTTTATCTGGGAAGAGCTAGGATCCACATTAACCTTTCTCTTCATCTGAACATGTCTGACTTTATGCCACTTAATCTGTAAAATGGTTCCCCTTCACCAATTTTTCAGTCATATTTCCAAATTCTCCTGCCAAAACTCAGCTACCTGTACTTTCTCATTTGTGGAGAACATTGTAACATTTTTCTATGTTAAAGAAATACTAGTTGCTGAAATTGTCTGGATTGCCAGCAGATTGGTTTTTGCCTTTTGATGCAGTACTGAGGAAGTGTTGCATTGTTGGAGGTGCAGTCAAGTGAGATGTTTCCCAGTCTGCTATTCCAATTGTCAGTCAGATGCTAAAGATTCCACAAAAGAAACGAAAGACAATATCCCGAATTCCTTGCCAATGTTCCAAAAATGGATTAATGGGTCAGAAATCTAATTTTCCCTTGTGGAGCATCATTATGCAGCATGGCTGTCAATTTGCCAGTGTCTTTACTTCACGGTAATCAACTGCTTGTGAAGAATTCCAAGTGCTGAGAGATTTGTTAAGGTAAGTCATGTAAATGTAGGTTATTCCTCTTAATCATCCCAAATGCTATGACTGTGGCTGTTTTGCCACAAGATGGCAATGTTAGACACAGTTGAAACACAAATGAAGATTGAAAGTCATACGATGCATGTTACTGCTTAACACAGCCCAGTTTAGAAAACCTAGACATTCCAGCCAATTGATAGTAAGACTGAGGTACCACTGACAACACAATCAAGGCTATTTCTAATTCAGTCCTTTGCTGCTGTCCCTCAATTGCATTTAGGATAATACTACTGCACCTCTTCTAAGCTATATACAATTCAAATCTTCCTCTGATTATTAGCATTCGCAATATTTAACAATTCATAAACACAAGCATCATTTAGACTCCTATTGCAGCATATGTTTTCAAAAAACACATAATAACAACATAAAAATTCCCCTTTAACTGTTCACAAGTGTAATAAACACTTTAGGGACAGAAACATCTTCAATTACACTTTCCCAGTGTTTAGCAGATTTTTTTAGATAAATTCAAATAAGGAAAGACATATGATCCATTTATCCAAGACAATAAAATGTGAGGCTGGACGAACACAGCAGGCCAAGCAGCATCCCAGGAGCACAAAAGCTGACGTTTCGGGCCTAGACCCTTCATCTGATGAAGGGTCTAGGCCCGAAACGTCAGCTTTTGTGCTCCTGGGATGCTGCTTGGCCTGCTGTGTTCGTCCAGCCTCACATTTTATTGTCTTGGATTCTTCAGCATCTGCAGTTCCTATTATCTCTGATCCATTTATCCCTTCAGTTGGGTTAGCACACTTTAGACCAGCCCAAAGTCACAAATGATTTTCTGTTGTTGGACTGAGTTCTCTCACCATTCTTCTTTAGCCAATGCAAGGTTTTTCTTGAGGCTTCTGCAGCATCCTCATGGTGGCTTGGTTAGTCTGGCCTGACTTGGGAGTACTTTAAATGGTTTCGGTGCCAGTTTTCACAAATGTTGTTCTGGGTCTCCTTGTGTCTGACTCCATGTAACATTTTCTCAGGCATCATGGTGGGTCTGGCCTGGAATTCCAATGACAGGTCAGACCCTCAAGCCCAGGGCTGTCAGATGGTCTGATGGATTGTCTTAAATTTTTTTTGTTATTGTATTATCATGGAAGGATTGTTGTGCTGAAATTTTATTCCCTAATTTCTCTAATTTATTAGATGAGTTTATACTTCTGAAGATCTGTAATGCTGGACTTTTTATTTCTTTATTTTTCTAACTTTTCTTTTTTCTTGAGAACTTGTAGTTGAGAATCTGTACCTAGGAACCTTTGTACCTAAGATGGTGTCATAAGTGGCAACTTGTAAATTTTTCACAGTACTCATGTGAATACATGTGACAAAACTAATTCAATTCAATACAGTTGGCAATGTAATATTTATCCTCCTCCATTTCCTCATCTACAACAAGTAACTTCACAATATCATAGACCCTAATGGCACCAACTGTTCCTTTCTACTATCTTTTTCAACTTTTCCTTTGCCTCTGGGTTATCAGATTGTTTGCCTGATATTCAGCCTGGAATGAATTGCAGTCTCCTCCAGCCAAACAAGTGAAGACCCAAAGTCCCTATTACATTCTCTTCGAACTGGACATGGTAACACCTCCATCCCATTTCCAGGCCACTGCCTCAGGCTGAAGTGGACAGATCACAATCTCAGTTTCCTATTTCATCTTGAGTTAATTCTTCTCATCCTGTTGTGTCTCTCTACACTTTCATCTCTATAGCTTCACTGAGCTTTGGACTTTACCTCAAACCTCTGTCACATTCAGCTATAACTGTCCTGATCTCTACAATTTGCATGTCTCAGCTCATTCAAAACTCTGTTCCCTTAGCCCCATTCCTTGATTTGTCTTGCTTGCCCTCCATTCATTTCCTCACTGCATTTCTGGTCCCCATCAGAGGCAAAATTCTCTTTGTGTTTTACATTTCTAAATGTACGTTCCCAAATTTGAGTGTCAGCTTCCTGGATGTTTTACCGGAGAATCATTGATTTGTTGCTTGGTTTTCCAAAATCGTGTTATCTCTTTACAGAGAACTATAGGACTGCATCAGCTTCTGTGTGTCAGTCAGGGATCCACATGAACACAATGCTCAATATAGATAAAATGGTGGGCATGTCAAGTGTGAAGTCTATTGACAGCACAGCTCTTTTTTCAACTCAGCCCTTCACCGTTTATTTATTGACAGAAATGTCTCGCATTGTGATTTGAACTGTTTTGATTGGAGATAAAACAAAATAAATTGTTTTGTCAAACCTCCGCTGTGGCTCAGTGGTTAGCAATGCTGCCTCACAGCATCAGGGAACCAGGTTTGATTCCAGCTTCAGGAACATTCTCCCCATGTCTGCGTGGGTTTTCTCCAGGTGCTCCAGTTTCCTCACACAGTCCAAAGATGTGCAGGTGGATTGACCATGCTAAATTGCCTGTAGTGTTCAAGGATGTGTAGATTAGGTGGGTTGCAGGGGGATGGGTCTGGATGGGATGCTCTGAAGGTCATTGTGGGCTTGTTGGGCCAAAGGGCCTGTTTCCACACTGTAGGGATTCTATGAAGTAAAGAAAACCAACTCTGTCACTTTTAATCCTATCAATTTCTTGCAAAATTGGAATTTCCAAGGTAAGACTCAAGAATACTGATGTTATTTTAGTGTTTCTGGTAACTTGTTGTTATGATACGTACAAACATAGGAAATATAGAAGCATAGAAAATACAGCCCTGCTTTAATGTGGGAATTGAATCAAAGAGTTGAAGCAAAGGCAAAATCACATAGTTTCCCAGAATATCAGCCTCATATTTGGATAAGATGTTAGTTGAGGCCTACTGTGTCTTTTGACCAAGCCTAAAACATCCTGTTACATTAGATCCCGTTGACATACCTTGGGTGCATTGTATATCTTCTACAAGAAGTATTGTTGGCACTTCTTCAGTAACACCTCACGAGCCTGAGACTTCTACCATTATGAAAGACGGTCTTTGGGTGTGTTGGAAATTGCACCCCTAAATTTCCCTGCAAGTCATGCATCATGCTGAAATGCAACTGTGTCATTGTTCCTTCATTGCCACTGGGTCTAAATCCTAGAATTCTCTCATGTGGAAATGTCTTTGCAACATGGATGCATGTACTTCAAGCATATGGTTCATTCTTTTCTCAAGAATATATAAGAATGTATTTTAAAAAAAGGAAACTATTCTAAGAGAAGGGGACTAAACAAAAAAAAGTAAAGAACTGCAGTTGCTGAAAATCAGAAACGAAATAAAAAAATTACTGGAAAAACTCAGCAGGTCTGGCAGCATCTATCGACAGAAAACAGTGTTAAATTCTGAAGGATCTTCTGAAGAAACGTCACGGACCCAAAATGTTAACTCTGCTTTTTGTCCGTAGATACAGCAGGACTTGCTGAGTTTTTCCAGAAATTTCTGTTTTTGTCACTAAGAGATGGGGAGTTTGACCTGTTATAAGCATGTTACATGGTGGAGCAGGCTTAAAAGGCTGATATCTATTCCTAACTTTTATGGGATCCTTTCTGTGTGGTGGCAGGCCATTCAGCCCATCGAGTCCACACCCACCCTCTGAAGAACATCCCACCTAGTCCCAACTCCTACGCTATCACCATAACCCCACATTTACCATGGCTAATCCACCTAGTCTATACATCCCTGGAACTATGGGCAATTTACCATAGTCAATGCACCTAAACTGCACATTTTTGGACTGTGGGAGGAAATCCACACCAACCATGTGTAAACTCCATACAGACGGTCGCCCAAGGGCGGCAGAATCGAGCCGAGGTCCCTGGCACTGTGAGGCAGCAGTGCTAACCACAGAACCACTGTGCCACACAATAGGCTTGTTGTATATTCATTTGTTACATAGGAACATAGAAAATAGGAGCCATTTGACTCTTTGAGGCTGCTTTACCAATTTACATGATCTTGGCTGAACCTTTTATCTTAATGCCATATTCCCATGCTCTTTGTATATCCCTTGACACATTTAGCTTCTAGAAATCTATCTGATTAAATATATTCAGTGTCTTGGCCTCCACAGCATTCTGTGTGCAAGAATTCCATAGGCTCACCAACCCGTGAGTGAAGAAATTTCTCCTCCTCTGTTTAAAATAGCCTACCATGTATCATGAGACCACAACCCTTTGTTCTGCATCCCTGTCCAGGGGACACATCATCCCTGCGCTCAGTTTGTCCAGCCTGACAGAATTTTATACATTTCATGTGTTTGTCCAGTCTCCTGGATAAAAGTGTCTTTAGAAGTAGATTCCCTGGTAATTTTTGTTAATGCTCTATATGGCAACTCGCTAATCATTAATTGACCTCTATATTTGCTGGCACTACAATGACTACATTTCAGAAGATGTTATTGGCTGTGAAGTACATTGAATCGTGACAGATGTAGTGTAAATGCAAGTTTATCATTCCATTTCTTCATCTGTAAAGACACTGCTCATCCTGGTTGTGAATATTTATTTAAAAAGCTACTATAATGAATGAAGCACAAAATTTTCATTTGAAGATTTGGGGAGTAAAATGAGTTCCTTTTACCACTAGGTTCCAATCCAACCCCAACAGATTATCCTCAACTCCTCTCTCTGACAAGTCTAAAGTGAAAAGAGTTTGTTGTACAGCGTGTCTATTAAACAGTCAACAAATATGAGTTGTACTTGTGGAGGTGGCAGGAAACCTTAAGGTTGAGGCAGAGTGAAGTAAATTTTAATTTGGACTTTAACAATTGCAGGATTAGGATTTGGGGTTGAATCATATTTGAATTTTATCTTGACCAAAACAAGATCACCCAATTTTCTTCTTCCTAACCTAAAAGCACCAAAGGTACAATAGCTTTGGAGTATGCCTAAGCAAAGCATCAATAGATTGGCCATTGATGCACCCAACTCATTACCCTTATGTTTAAACGTTTCTTTTTTTTTGAGATTATTATGCAGTGATAATAGCCTCTCTTTTTTTTGAACTGCCTTGTAGAGATCAATTATTGCAATGTAGACTGGGCTTGACCCTAAGACCTTTCCCTATGACTCAGCTGCTTGTTGGCTAAACTTGGTGAGCCATTAGGGAACTGTGGATACATGGGTAAGAGATGATTGAAGAGAGGAAGTATTTCTATGTTGATAGCCCACCTTTCAACACTTATAAACACTTTAGTTCCTCAATCGGCTCCTAATATACAAATCCCAGAGCAATGTAGGCACGCTAACCATAGTTGGTTCAAGGACATTTAATCAGACTAAAAATAAACTATAAAGAGTTTTATTTTTCAAAGATCTCATACCTTTGAAATTGAACCAAAAGATTCTGGAAAACAACACTGTAAGATCAGAATGTTATGTTAAATAATAGAGCAAGTAGAAAGGAAAGTCATATGTGGGAGAAAGTTTTTGCCTTGAACTTCCTAATGCTTTTGCTTTTAACTTTCATTTCACCTGCACTTTTGATTGATGCCCACTTGCTTTCTGTTTTTTTTTAAAATGCCAGTCTCACAACCTTTTGTTTGCCTTTGTATCAATTTTCTTTTGTCCTTTTACGTGTTATATTGCACATATTTCTGGACTTGGCCATCTTTAGCATTCACGTATTATGGGACTGTGGGGGTGTGAAAGGTTGAAGATGTGGAAAAGGATTTGTCTGAGTGAATTATGAATTTAAACTTCCACTGGACTTGGACGTTAATCCTTGTTGGAGTATGCTTATATTGTCATGTGCTTGTTCTGTGTAGTGTGGCCCTATTCCAAACAATTTATATTGTTGTACACCACTTATTTCAATCACAGGATAAAATTTGAGTTTGGCTGAATGAGGGCCTTTAACCCATTTGATCCCATCCCCCCAGAACACCTGCAGTCTTCCCATTATAACATTGAGTTGATTATAGAATGTGTTCAGAGCCCCGTCCTCAAAAAACCTTCCTGGCAAAGTATTCCAGCCATTAATCGCCCTTTGTTTAGAGAAATACTTCCTGACACCTTGCCTGATGTTGGCCATCCCAGCCTTGAACTTGTCTCCTCTTGGCTTGCAGACTTGGACTACTTGTAAGTGTTCATATTTCAGTTTTGGACCTGTGTTGTTTTACATACAAGAAACAAATGATCAAAATTTACCTTCTGATTTTGAAAAGAACACATTTCTTTCTGTCTCCGTCTATAGCCTGCCAACAGTCAATGTGTCAATATCTTGAGCCAAAGGGATGATCAGTTAGCATCTGGCACAACTGAGATGGTGGCAAAGAGATGCTGCAGATTGGTTCAAGCTGGTTTAGCTTCTGGTTGTCCATTCTTCAGCATCCTCCACCACTTGTACTCTCTTCCCACTCTTTCAATGGGAATGAGCCTTAAATCTAGCCCAGCATGACCGAGCATTGTTACAGCACGCACGCTTTTCTCCTTCATGGAATATCTGTTTTGCTCATAGTTTTCGACAGTCAACACATTTGTGTCCTTTTACATGAAATTCTGTTACAGAAAGAATCGTGAACAAAAGTCCTGGTCCTATTTTCCAATTAAGTACCTACTTTTTCATTATTAGATTTCCATTCAAAACCATTTGCTTGTGTTTCAACCAAAATATAGTTCTGGCATTTTTGTAGTTATTATCCAACTGTCCATTGGATTGATCCCCTATACAGCAGTTAACTTGAGTAGCAGTGCATTCACAAATAACTGGCCAGGAAATGCTGCTCAGTTTCTGGTCCTTAAACACAATAAAAGACATGGTGATGATTAGGATTGCCTGTGAGAATTGATCCCTCCAGAAGTGACTGATTGAGAAAACTTTCCCACATTAATACCTTTAAATGTTTTTGTGATTGCTGTGTGAACATTATGCATTTCTGCTAGGATGGGGAGGTCTAATCCCTCTGTTAATTAAAATGGAAACACAAGCTGCCAATCTGTTATGGTGGGAGTTGAGGAACCCTTCTAATAATTAAACCTGAAACATCCAGAGAAGCTGGCCTGGCCTGCCCTAATCTGTTCAACTATTATTGAGAAGGGGAGGTTAAATGAAAGAAGATCCCTGATATTCACTATAAAAGTAACAAGTAACAAGTTATTTATTTAACACTGACATTGTACAAATTAACAGAACTACCAAAAAAAACCAAACAATTCCCCCCAACTCCTAACAATTCTCTAATTGAACAAAATTCTAATGGTAACTTAAAACTTAGTCTCTCAAAGTCCACACAGAATGTGTCTTCTGGAATGCTCTGCCTTCTCCAATGTCTCTCTAGTCATAAACACCTTTCTTTCACTGATCCTGCTGTCAGGGATGTTTTCACTGTCAAGTCTCTTAGTTAGAAGTGCAGCAGTATTTTTATGGATAATATGGTGCTTTCTTAGGAAACTTAACAATTTCTTGTGAGAGCTGAGAGCTTATTTCTCAGATGGAAGCTTGCTCTCACCCCGATTTTTAAAAACCCCTGTCCTTATATACCTTGGAAGACATACCAATTTTCTTACAATAGCATTGGCTCGAGATTGTCAAAACCATCAGATTTAAATTAAGAGATAACAAGGTGTAGAGCTGGATGAACACAGCAGGCTAAGCAGCATCAGAGGAGGAGGAAAGCTGACGTTTCGGGCCTAGACCCTTCTTCAATTGGCTTTCAATTGCTAAGTGCTTGGTTTAAATTAATTGGCTGACTCCAGCTAGTTGCCAAAACATGAAACCGAGTCTAAAGTTTCCAATCACACAACCAATTGATAAATGTTTCAAATTTAGAATTGTCTGTACATCTTCAGCTACATGCAGATGCCATTTTCCCCCTCTATTTAAATCTCTAAGCTTAGAAAAGCACTTTATCTCTTAAAGGAATCACACACTTTACACAACTTCATAACAATTGTGGTTCTGTGATCCAAAATTTTGCTGTAAATCTTTAGTGAATAATCTCCTTCTTGGCATCTTTTGCCCATGTGTTCACTTCCTCATTATGTGTTTCTAGGGGCTCTTGTGGTGCAATGGGAGTGACCCTAACTATGGGTCAGAGGTCTTGGCTCAAGTTCCACCTGCTCCAGAGGTGTCATAACCTGTCTGAACAGATTCATTTCAAATATCTACACATGTATGATGAAGATGCTTTACATTTGGTGTTGTGCAAAGGACTTAACTTTTAAAGGATCATGAAACAGAGATTTGTTTGAAGTTTTGTGGACATACCTGGTAGAGTTTCTTTTGAAGAGGCCATTGAAAGTTCACTGTAGGCATTGAATTAGTTTTCACAAGACTTCCTAGAAAACATATAGAGTTATAGAGTCATATAGCACAGAAACAGACCCTTCGGTCCAACCAGTCCGCGCTAACCTTAACCCCAAACTAAACTAGCCCCACTTGCCTGTGTTTTGCCCATATCCTTCCAAATATGTCTTATCATGTAGTTATCTGAATATATTTTAAACATTATAACTGTACCTGCATCCACCACTTCCTCAGTAAGTTCATTCCACACAGGAACTGCTTTCTGTGTAAAATAAATTGCCCCTCTTGTCTTTTTAAACTCTTTCTCCTCTCACCTTCAACGCATGCCCACTAGTATTGAAATCCCCCACCCTGGGGAATAATCACTTTATCTGTATTATTTTATAAACCTCTATAAGGTCACCTCTCAACCTCCTATGTTCCAGTGAAAAAATTCCCAACCTACCCAGCCTCTCCTTATAATCACACCCTCAATTGCTGACAACATCCTGGTACGTCTCCTCTGAACCCACTTCAGCTTAATAATATCCTTAATAATTTGCTCATATGTCTAGTGATCGTTACTTACTTTTCTGTGGCCCTCGGTGGGGACTATTTCAAACAATGATTAGCTTAGAGGGGATCTTGTTTCTTTTCTGGTTCAATTGGAGAGAAACCCGCTAAGAAGAAGCTAAGTTGGAGGAAAAATTGCAGCGTACAAGTTGCCCAGTTGATCCCTTCCATTTCTGAAAAGAAAACTCTCTAGATCAGGGGAAAATCTATTTGTCGTTTTACAAAGAATGATTGAAAGAACACCTCCAGAGTTTACTTCTTGAGTAGCTATGGCTGAAAGACTTCATAGAAAGTGTGCATTTACTACATGTGCCAGTCCATCCACATTGATGTTACAGGCAAGCAAGCACACCAACTTCCTCAGGAGGCTAAGGAAATTTGGCATGTCCTCAATGAATCTTACCAATTTTTATAGACACACCATAAAAAGCATCTTATCCAGATTTGTCACAGCTCAGTATGGCAACTGCTCTGCCCGAGACTGCAAGAAATTGTAGAGATGGACAGCCCTGTCTGTCACGAAAACCAGCCTTCCAGCCATTGACTCAGTTGACACTTCCTGCTGCCTTGGGAAAGCAGCCAACACAATCAAAGAACCCCCCCCCCCTTCACCCCACCCCCAGTTGTACTCTCTTCCACCCTCTTCCACTGGGTAGGAGATAAAAAAAGTTTGTAAGCATGTACCAAAAGATTCAAGAACAGCTTCTCTCAAGCAGTTATTGAACCTGTTGGTACATATTTACAAGCTTTTGTATCTCCTACCCAATGGAACAGCTTCCTCCAAGCTGTTATCAGCCTTATGAATGGACCCTCCAAATATTAGAGTGAACTTCATCTGCACCTTCTCTGTAGCTGTAACGCAATATTCTGCATTGTATTCTCTTCCCCGACGTACTCAAAAGTTACGATTTCTCTGGGTAAAACGTAAAACAATACTATTTATTGCATCTCGGTATATGTGACAATAATATACCAATGAACACTGGAGTTTGGAACATACTATACCTTATCTTTTTGTCTTCAAGAGTAATCCATTAGCCAGAGTTTTTTCTTTCTTTTTCAGAAATCTAATCTCTGAAGATAAATCTGTGTTTATTTCATCTTTTTCCGAATATAGAGAGTGTACGTATGTGCATGTGTTTTTGCAAAGTTAGAAGAATAAGCATTTATACTTTGATATTACTGCCTATGCATGTTAACCAGTTATTTTATTGAATAAGTTTCATTTTGATAATAAACTCATGATTGTGTTTGGCCATTTTATTAAACTTGACCCTGAAAATTATTTAATTGCCCATTTTAATAACTGGAAAAAAGTATTTTTTATTTTGTGTTGAGTCCATGGAGCAGTAGGACGAGAATAATTTCTTGAAAAGAAGATGATTTTAGCTTTTATTAATGTCCATCCATGAAGGAGGAGTGCACATATAAGGATGTATGAGTACCACAACATGTCGTTTCATGATTAGGAATATCATAAAGCTACAGAACCAAATGAAATGTTCCTTTTCTTCTCACTGAATTTCATTTTCCACAGGAGAACATTTAATTTGCTCTTAAAAGATGCATTAAATGAAGAACTCTTGGCATGTTGTCTAGCCTCAGTAGCAAATCTATGAGGGAGCCATACAATTGCCTAAACAGATGAGAGTAGCAACCCTATTATCAGCAAGCAGGGAAGAGTGTTCCAAGTTGTCTTGAACCTTGGAATCCTGCCACAGCAGATGGTGGAATTTGAATTCAATAAAAATATCTGGAATTAAGAATCTAATGATGGCCATGACTCCATTGTTGATTGTTGGAAAAACCTGTCTGGGGTACTAATGTCCATTAGGAAAGGAAACTGCCATCATTACCTGACCTGACCTGCATGTGACTTCAGACCCACAGCAACGTGGCTGACTTTAAACTGCTTACTGGGCAATTAGGGATGGGCAATAAATGCTGCCTGGTCAGCAATATCCACATCCCAGTAATAACTAAACGAGTGAATAAAAATTAAACCCCCACTGAGGAGGAGAAAAGACTGACTGGTGAGATTTTGAAGACAAAGTTTGAACCCTCCATTTCTTCTATTTACAAATGATATACGATCAGCATCAGATCTTGGAAGTGAGAGAGAATATTGATCATTATGTGACAGCACTGAGCCCTGTGTCTGGTCCCATCAGAGACTGAATGGTCTTAGGCATGAAAAATCCTGCCATGTAAGTTCATTGACCGAGAGAGGAGAAAGTTACTTTCAGGAAAGCTAGCCATGTGTGAAAGCTCTGAAATTGTCAACCAGTTACAGAATATTGTCTGGTTGAGTGCAGTTCTAACAACACTTAAGAAGCTTGACACTATTCAGGATAAAGCAGCCCACTTGATTGACATCACATCCACAAACATCCATTCCCTCCACAACAGACACTCCTTCACAGAATTGTATACAATCTATAAAATGCACTGCAGAAATTCACCAACAATCCTTAGTCAGCATTTTCCAACCCCATGACCACTACCAACTGGAAGGTTGAGCGCAGTGGACACATGGGAATAGCAACATCTGAATGTTCCCTTCCAAGCCATGCAACATCCTGATTTGGAAATATATCACCATTCCTTCAGTGCCTGTGGTTAAAGTCCTGGAATTGTCTACCTAACGGTATTGTTGTTGTACTTACAAGCACACAGACTGCAGCAGTGCAAGAAAGCAGTTCACCATCACCTTCTTAATGCCCAGGCAGTGATGCCTACATTCCACAAATGAATTTAAAAAAACCCGTCCCATTATGCTAATGAGTAAAATACCTCATCTCTAACAATGGCTGACATCTGGCAATGAGGACTGAGCTAGCTTACGTTTAATAATGCAGTCTCCAACCCAAGTCTGTATTTGTGTATATTATTAATAAATGGCATGAAAGCAGACTCTCTCTCTCTCTCTCTCTCTCTCTTTCTCCCCCCCAGTAACATCAATATGGGCTCACAAAAAAACTGTAAATGCTGGAAACAATGAAACAAATGCTGAAATTACTCTGGTCAGACAGCATCTGTGGAGATCAAGCAGTTAATATTTCAGGTTAACCCATGTTCTCATTCCTCCATAACTGTAGCCTTTTATTCTGATATTATTGTAGCCAGTCTTTTTTTTTCCAAGTTGACCGGTAGGACGTGTTAAGGTACACCTCTTTGTAGGTGGAACTTGAACCTGGTCCTTCTGGCGCAGATGTGGGACTGACTGCCACAAGGAACCTTTCAGTCTTCAATGACTCTCTAAAAGTCCAGTCGTCAGTGAGTTGCACCGAACTGTATGCAAATCTCTAGTTGTGGTCTAATTTGTACAAATTCAATACCAGTTCTGTGCTTATATACACAATGTCTATCTCAATTGCTTTTTTTATTACACTTGATTTACCTACACTTCCAACTTTTCACAAATTATATGGAAATTGCTCTCTTTCATCTTCCAAGTTGCTGGGAGTCTGAGTATTTCTCTGTGCCAAACTGCGTCTGCCACTTAAATTCTCACTCCACTGACCAAGACCAAGTTATGCCCTCCTGCAAACTCTAGGTTACTCCCTCAAAGTTTCCTATGCTCTGGTTTGATTTATATTTATCATTGGTGCAAGTCTGGCACGTATTGTTGGCACAGGTGTGCAACTAACATTAATCTCTCTGGCCTTGATCAGACAAGTTCTTTTTCTGCTGCGACATTCTCAAGGAATTTCACTGCCCTGTCTCTGATTCCCCTATTTGTTTTAGAATTACATATTTCCACATTCCAACAAATTTAGGTCTGCAATTTCCAGGCATTGTCTTTGGAGAAGGAACAAGACTATGGTGGACTTCAGCTTGCCAGCACAGGTGTGGCATCCAAATTTAAAATACTACAAATTCTATGTTCTGTAAAATTAATCATTCAGATCTTTGACTAGCCCTTATGAGGAATTTGTGCCATATTATATTTTATAAAGCTGCAGTGAAGTGCCGGTGGACATTTTGTGATGTTAAAAGCACTCGTATAAATACAAGTTGTTGTTGTTGGGTTCATGCTAATGCTGACAAAGTAAGCAAACTGCTTTAAAATAGTTTTGTCAAGAAGAAAATAAAGATAGATTGTTCTTTTTTTACAACCTTGTAACTTGTGCATCAAAGGATTTCTGGTATAAAAAACCACAGAATACTGTTTTTGTTGAATTCTATTAAATTTTTTCAAAGGGTGTGTTAGTGTACGCACTTCCCTCAAAGCTGAAGGACGTGAATTTATGTAATCCCGAATATAGTCTAATTTCTCATGTCCATCTTACATTTAATTGATATTTACCTTTTTAAATTGAGAGGAAGTATCAGGACAGCTTGAAAAAATGATTGCTGTCTGATTATTTGCAATATGCAATCCTTGCCTCTGTCAGGATTGCAAACATCTTATGCCTTATGTTCACTTCCTGTTTCTTTTCACAGTTCTTAATGGTTTTCACAGCAAAAGAATAACATAATCCCTAACTCCTCATGGGAATGCTCTCTCATAATGTCTCACATCATGTGTATTCCTTCAGAACACTTGGTACAAACTTTCATTTGTTGATAACAGTAAGACTACAGATTACCGGATTCTGTTGCGGCTTTAGTACACAAGGTGGAGGCACATGTAAAGGAAACATTTAAAGTATGTGTTAAAAAATAAAGACTTAGCGTGATCATACAATGTTGCTCTGTTCCATTTAAAGAAGAGTTAAAACTCAAACTGATATATAAATATCATATGAACATAGTAAATGCCTGCTTGCCCAACTCAAGGCATCTGGCCAGGAATGATGTTTGAAAGGATTGGTTGGGAATATCAAGGAGTAAGTCCATTGACTTTTTAGCCATTTATGTTAATGGATTCAAACCTACACTTGGGACTCATTATCTTCCAGTTGGTGCTTCTTGCTGGCATCACTTTTCACCAGGTCTCCCCAACTGGACTATCAGCCTTAACTGTTCATGCATTTATATCATCTAAAATAACTTATTGGCTATATTTTCCACTTCAATATCTGTTATTAATACATGTAATACAAGAAATAAATTAAATGTAAGAAATGGGCGTGGATTCAAATTGGAAACTATGATATAGTAGCCATCACAGAGATATGGTTGCACCATTGCCAGGATTGGGAACTAAATTTGCTGGGTTATAAGGTTTAAAGGAGGGATAGAGAAAACAGCAGAGGTGGTGGAGCAGCATTCCTGATTAGAAACATTTCTATGGTGAGGGAGCACGTATGAGAGGAATGCACCCAGTGGAGACCTTATGGGTGGAACTGAGGAACTATAAAGGAACTAAAACCATAATAGGTTTCATACATAGACCACTTGTAGCAGCTCAGAAGTAATGCATAAATTGTAAAAATTTATATATTGGAAAATACAGAAATTATGCAACTATGCAGTCAAGGCTGTGCATTATTAATGGAGGATTTTAATCTTCACATAGACTGGAAGAGACAAATAATCACGTGCCAGAAAATTTATGAATTTCTCAAGTGTGACTGGGATGGTTTCCAATGGTAATATGTCTTGGATTTGACAAGGAGATAAGAAATATTTCATAATAGTAATGAGTGATGAGCCTGATTTAATTAGTGATCTAGTTGTTCATGAGCATTTGTCAAATAGTGATCATAACAGAATCAAGTTTTATGTAGCATTTGTAAGAGATGAGCAAAGAGCAGATATTAAAATTTTGGTTTTAATTAAGATAGACCTTAATGGGAAGATGCAGAGATGGTCCACAGTAAACTGGGAAGCTCTGCTAATTAGTAAAACAACTGAGAAACAGTGAAGGGTGTTCAAAGAAACATTTAATGCTATTCAGAAGCAGTTTGTGCCCATGAGAAGGAATAGCTCTACTTCACAGAAAAAAACAGCCATGGACTTTCAAGGAGTTAAGAGACAGCATAAAATTAAAAGAAAGGGCTTAGAAAAATGTAAAGAACAGTACAGATCCCACAGAATGGGACAAATGCAAAGACCCACAAAGGGCCATAAAGCAACTTCTAAGAGCAGCTAAAAAGGATTATGAAAAGAAACCTGCAAAGCATATCCAAGGCTAGAAGTAGACACTTTATAGTTATATAAAGGCAAAGTGGCTGGTTAAGAGTGCTGTCGGCCCATTGAAGGCTAAGATAGGGGATATTGTTAATGACCTTGGGAAATGGCAGATATGCTGAATGGTTATTTTGATTCAATATTCACAATAGAAAAGGAGGATAACTTGCCAGATGTTCCAAAGAAATTAACGGAAGATCAGGGATTGGGTCGAAATAAAATTAGCTCAAGTAAATCATCTTAATTGGGAAATTAATAGAACTGAAGAGTTTACGAGGTGATATCTGGACTTCAGGGGTTATGTCATGGGGGAGGATGACAAATTAGACTTTTGCTCTGTAGAATTTGGAAGGTTAAGGAGTGACCTCAGGATATTAACGAGATAAGACAGGTTAGATGAAGAGAAACTATTTCCACTAGTTGAAGATTTTAGGAACAAAGGATATAAGCGAAGATTTAGGGCCAGGCCATTCAGGAGAGATGTTAGAAAGCACTTCTACATGCAAAGAGTAGTGGAGATTTAGACCTCTCTTCCTCAAACAGCAATTATTGCTAATTCAATTATTAAATTTAAATGGGAGAGGAACAATTTTTTTTATTAATGCAAGGGTTTCGGGGGATTTGGGCCTAAGGCAGGCATATGGAGTTTGGCCATTGCTCAGCCATGATCTTACTGAATGGCCTACTCCTTTCTTTTGTTCCTATGTTATTCAGTTTTGCAATGACTTTTTCCTCCCTTTTTAAGTCGCATCCTCTGCTATTCCATGAGTGATCATGGAACAGCAACTTATACATAGCTCTCAACGGTAACTTGACTAATTGACAGTAGATGGGAGAGAAGGAGGGAACCTTTGTCCTCTGGCATCTCCTCTGAGTACCTGTAAGGCTGAGTCCCAGTTATACTGTGAATCATGAACATAAACTTTATACTGTTTGTCCATGGCATCCCAATACATTGCACTCGATATCACAGTAAACTACTTAGCGACAGCTTCAGCCATTCTCTTGATCTCTGGCGAGTATTTGAAAGACTTTTTAATGTGCAAAGTCCCTATAAAGGAAGCTGGATATTTTCCTTACTCCATGCTGCCACATACACATTAGCCCTCACAATTACTAAGATTGAATTTTGAAAGTTGGAGCATTGGGATGTTGGGGTGATCTGGAATTTGTGGGCATGAGGGAAAAGAGATCAGAGTTATAGACAAATCTAAATGCCAGTGCGTGTATTGTTTTAAACAAATCTTCAACCAGAAATCACCTCAATTGTTAACTAAAACAGAAATTGCTGGAGAAAGCCATCAGGTCTGGCAGCATCTGTGGTGAAAAAGCAGAGTCAGTGCTGTCAGTTCAGGCCTAGACCCTTCATCAGAGAGGGGGATGGGGTGAGGGTTCTGGAATAAATAGGGAGAGAGGGGGAGGCGGACCGAAGATGGAGAGAAAAGAAGATAGGTGGAGAGGAGAGTATAGGTGGGGAGGTAGGGAGGGGATAGGTCAGCCCAGGGAAGACAGACAGGTCAAGGAGGTGGGATGAGGTTAGTAGGTAGGAGATGGAGGTGCGGCTTGGGGTGGGAGGAAGGGATGGGTGAGAGGAAGAACAGGTTAGGGAGGCAGAGACAGGTTGGACTGGTTTTGGGATGCAGTGGGTGGAGGGGAAGAGCTGGGCTGGTTGTGTGGTGCAGTGGGGGGACGGGACGAACTGGGCTGGTTTTGGGATGCGGTGGGGGAAGGGGAGATTTTGAAACTGGTGAAGTCCACATTGATACCATTGGGCTGCAGGGTTCCCAAGCGGAATATGAGTTGCTGTTCCTGCAACCTTTGGGTGGCATCATTGTGGCAGTGCAGGAGGCCCATGATGGACATGTCATCTAAAGAATGGGAGGGAGAGTGGAAATGGTTTGCGACTGGGAGGTGCAGTTGCTTATTGCGAACCGAGCGGAGGTGTTCTGCAAAGCAGTCCCCAAGCCTCTGCTTGGTTTCCCAAATGTAGAGGTAGCCACACCAAGCCACACCGTGTGTTAAAATTGGATGCCGTTTTAAATGTTGACCTGCAAATTTCAACAACTGACCCACTTCCCACGAACAGGTTAGTTGCTTGTTACTCATCCAATCTCCTCCTCTCACTAAACCCTCAAATGGGAGTGTTTGAAATAGGTTTAGTGTTGCTTCAGATCGTTAACACTTTAACAAGCTTAGATCTTTCATTTTTGAGGTTAAAATTATATCCATTGTTTCTAAAGGATAAAAATAGCAAAAAAAAGGAATGTTTGATTTTGGCATTGAATATGAAAGCAAGGAATTGATGATGAATGTGTACAAGACATTGAGGGCCACAATTGCAATGTTAAGTGTAGTTTTATTTTCGTGTAAATAGGGAAATAACGGAAGAGATGTGGCATAGATTTGTGAGGATGTTTTGGGAGGGTGAAAGGTTATAGTTTTGATCAGAGATTAGAGAGGTTAACATTTCATAGCAATGGAGATCAAACGCCTAAAAAATACACACCAGGATGATGAAGGTTTATGGCAGCGACTGAACAATACAATGTGATCAGTTTTGGTATCCAGTCTGATTCATGTATTGAGTGCTAGGTATCTATAATTCCTGTCCAACAAATCTTAAGAGCTTAAAGAATAATGTAAATTAGCCTCCTGTGCTTATAGCTGGTGGTGGTGTCTTGGAGCTCGGTCAGGAAGTTTGGGTTACTGTGTGACATACACTTCCACATGTATTGTTGTAATCTGGAACACTGGATAGTGATTGCTGGAGCTCCAATTTTCTTTTCATCGCACAGCTGATAAGGAATCTCTCCCAAGCTTAGACATTGCTGAGTGTTTGAATGATTTGCGGATTGAGTATCAGTCTGGTTAGCTGTATTATGAACACACCTTTCTTTGCCATCGAGCCCTGGAATAAGACCTGAACCTTCAGTGTAAAAAGGACAGAACAGTGGAGGGATCACTGGAGGCTGCTCTAATACTGCTCCAGTTCAGGAGTTAATGCTAGGAGAAGTACTATCATCTACTCCTCATTACAAAAAAAAACTTTCCACCTCTTATTTAGCTTCAACAATGTCCACTGTGTTACTACAAAGTCCTTTACTTTAAAGAGTTATTGCTGGTATAGCAAAGAAATGATTTAGTAAACTCTAGCATAGGCCATCAGCTGGGAGGTGACAACACTCCACCCACCATCTAGCTGATGAACAGATTTGAAAGCTGGCCCCATTTCCCCCTCTGAAACCTTTGCAAAGTTCTTGCTGGCCAACAAGACAGTAAACGAGTTCAAATTTAATGTAAGATGAATAAAGGCAGGTTGCAGATTAGAAACAAGTTATTTACATGCAGTGTCCAAGATTCAAAATTCTCTGCCGTAGCGTTATTTCTGGTGTCAACAGTCACCATAAAAAAACCACCAGATGGCCTGTCTTCTCTTCCTGTAGCCATTAATTTGTTTGAGTCACGTTCATGATTATTGTCCAAAAGCTGTTTGATAAACCAGCATATTAAGTGAAAATCAGAAAATAGCAGGAAAAGAAAATAGGATAAAGGAATCAGACCATGTGACTGGTGTGGAAGAAAATAGTAATGCGGATTGTTTAACCTTAATGTCTGCCTCTAATGGAGTACTCTTAAGATTATAGAATAACGACCGGGAATAATGAGATTCTCATCTGATTTTCCACTCGCTGATCGAGGTCAATTGCAGTGCCCCGTCTGTTGCTAACTCAAAGCAGGTTAAGAATTAAATTTGAAACCTGCTGATCCATATGGTTCATTTACAAGCTGGCTTCACCAAATGAGCCAACAAGGGAGTGTCCTTGTTATTTCCTGTTGATCCAGGGCTTGGTGAGTTCATTGTGTGATTTGTACTTGAGTCTCCCGCTGAGGCATCAACCAGTCAAACGTTCTTACAGACTGTGTGCATTAGTTCTATCACATAAAGAAAAGATGGTGAACAATACTAGATGCTTTCAACAGTGTTGAGTTATAATTGGTTATCTTTTGATTAGCAAAAACCTTAAATGACTGGCCCCCTGACAGGTGTAGATAGTTATATGAGAATAAGGAGGTTGCTGAAATAAAATGCCACAAAAATAACAACAATCGACTGAACAATTGAATGGGAAAACATTGGGCGAGATTTTTCCTTTGAAGTGGGATCCCAATATTAGGACTGAATGGAAGTCCTAAGATTATATTTGCAGTGAGCAAGACAGGCCGGGTGCTATTGTGGAAGATGGCATCTAATTGGTTCATTGTGCTGTTATAGAAATGAAGTATGCCCCGAAGGTTGGAGGACCAATAAGATGGTTAGCAGCTCTGGAGCCTCACTCGACAATCCACTTGGAGAGTTGAGTGCTGCTAAGGTAGTTTTGGAACTGTGAGGGCACCTCACCCTTGAGCAATGCTTGCTGGCAACACGAACGGGATGTACTCAGGACGCCTCAAGTTGGGGGCGTTTTTGAATGGCTCGGATGCAGCTATGATTTTGGCTTTCATCCCTGTGACAACGCCATTGTGCTGTGCAGGCTATTGGTTCACAAGGGTGGCAATTTGTTGGGATCATAACCACCCTAATTGATTACTGTACTTCACGGAGCAAAGCCCAAACCTCGTTGTACAGAGTCCACACTGGTAGGTGAAGGCAAAATCACATCTAATAAGCCTGATAAGTATTTTAAAGGATATTTTTGCTGAATTGATAAAGGGAAACCAGTAGATGTGCTTTATTCAGATTTTCAGAAGGGTTTTGCTGAATTTGCAAACAGGTAAGCAAGCAAAATTTAAGTACGTATGACTGGAGATAATATACTAACAAGGATTGAGGATTGGTGAATCAAGCAGAAGGCAAAGAACAGGAATAAATTCTCAGGCTGTGACTAGTAGGGTACCGCAAGGACCAGTACTCGGGGTCCGAGCTGTTCACTTTGGGCCCAGTGATTTGGATTGAACACCATTTATAATATTTCCAAGTTTGCAGATGATGAAAAACCTGATGAGAATGAGAGTTATGAGAAGGATACAAAGGGACTTTGAGGCGACTTGGACAGGTAGACTGATTGGACAAGAGGATGGCACATGGAATATAATGCGGATAATTGAGAGGTTATCTACTTTGGTAGGAAGGACAAAGGGACTGAATATTTCTTAAATGGTGACAATTTAGAATGTATTGATGTCCAAAGGAATCTAGTCATCCTTGTTCATAAGTCACAGAAAGCTAGTATAAAGATGCAGCAAGCAATTTGGAAAACAAACAGAATGTTAGTCTTTATTGCAGGATTTGAGTGCAGGAGCAAAGAGGCATCGCTTCAATCGGATAGAACACTGGTGAGTCTGCACCTGGATTATTGTGTACAATTCTGGTTCTTTGCCTAAGGAAGGATGTAATTGTTATAGAGGGAGTGCAGCAGAAGACGATCCCTTGACTACGGGATCTAGTATGGGGACACTAAGGGAAGTCAATTAAGGCTGAGATCAAAAGTTAAATTTTTCATGCTGAGGGTGATATATCTTTGGAATTCTTTACTGGCTGTGGAAGCTCAACCTAAGTAATTTCAAGTCAGATTGATAGATATCTAGTTACTAATAATATTGAAACAGAAGGATGATATCATATTGATATAGATGATCAGCCATGAAGTTGGATGCAGAAGGCATGAGGGACTGAATGGCCTACACTTGCATCTATGTTCCAATGTTCCTCAATAAGGTAGTTTCAGTTTCCTCTTTGCATAAGGATTTTCAGCAAAACCTGTAGAAATTTCAACCTCATGACAAATGAAGGTCACATTGTGAACTATACATTCCAGCCGATGAATTTTAATTTCCAAGCTATTATCTTTGGATATTCTTTTCCCAGTATAGTGGAGAAATTCACCTGTCTTATTTAGACATTGCGCTGTATCCTATTGAGTTTACTGCTGTAAGATTTTTATCTTAACATTTTTAAACAGTTTTTTCTCAAACCAATGTCCAGGGCTTTTTAGATAGCCAATGAGATTTAAAGATTAATCATCAGTATTTGATACTATCGTGACAGCAATACAATGACCCAGCCTGCACTACTCTCTCGGGGAGAGATTTGACAAGCTACTGACTCTCTGAACAAATCTTTAGTCAGTTGAGCCTGTTAAAGCATTAAATGCGTTCATGGCCGATCTGTGACCTGCACTCCGTTTGAAATTGAAATCCTACATGTGTTGGAACTGGGTGCTACTTTTGGTTTGTTCTTTGTGAAACTCAAATGCACATTTTGGATCGAAATTTTAGTCGCATGGGCAGTGATTGGCATTAACTTCCCTCTTCAATCTGCTTATTTGCACGACCAATTTGCAGTACAAACATCCATGTAAGCCAAACATCGTTCAAACCGGTGAATGATGTAGCACTGGATGGTGTGTTTCATTTGAAATGACTGAATTTGGTGTTTTTTTTAAGCGGGGAAAAGAAAATTACACTGGGTGCCTGAGCTCCAGACGAACATGCCTGGAGAGAAGTGGCTGTGGGGGTGGTGCAGGGAGCAGAGTAAACATGATGGGTGAATTGGTTCAGTGTAGTTGGGCTTCTGAACAGTGGGCCAGGCTGCAGTTTGTCCTAATGGGACCTGCTGTGCAGACAATCCCTCCCAGTGCTGATCCTGTTTGTTTCTTCCGAGGGCTCTATGATTAATGAAGCCCAAATACATCCTCCTTCCCGCTGTCTCAGAAAGATCCACAGCTGTATAAATAGCTTCTCATTAATCCTGCTGCCCAGTCTGGGAATAAAACTGCAGGTATCTTAACACTGTGCCAAACAGATTGCTTAAGGAATCCTTCAATCAACAGTAGGAAAAACTTCTCTTGTTGAAAGTAGTTTAGAAGCATCTGGACCTTGATTCACCCCTCATTTAGTGGGATCTTCAATGTTGATTGCATCATCTGTAGGCAGAGACACACCGCTTAGTTCATCAAATCATGTTTACACTAGAAGGAAAACACTATTCATATAAGCGAAATGAATGGGGGGGGGGCTACCCTGGAAGCTTCCCAGAGTTTTTATAAATATTTGCAATTTTAGGGCTTTCCTGAGTAATCCTTTATGGAGTCACTGAAGTTGATGTGATGGGGTAGGAATAAACCAAAGAGACATTTTTTGGTGTCTGACTATTTCTTAAAGTCCCTGGTGTTGATATGGCTCATCCATTTTCAAACTGATTGGACAATAACTTTTCTGCTATAAAGCCAACATTCCTTAGATGCTGGAAATCTGAAATAAAGGCAGAAAAAGAGTTAGAAATACTCATTCTGGCAGCATCTGTGGGAAGAGATATATAGAGTTAACATTTAAGAATGGAGAATAGTCATATTTAACTTGGGAGACAGTCGTCTAGTGGTTAATTTTTCTTTGCATGGAACTCGGAAAGGTATTATACCTTGAAGACAGCCAGATGATAACACAACATATGACACTCTAATGTAAAATGTCGCCATCTTACTTTGTGATTTCTGCTAGTTGGCAATTTATCTGTTCACAAGCAGCCAGCTAGTTAGTCAGTCAATCAATGTACCCATGATCAAAGTGAGCACATATCCTACATTATGTGTGTAATTTGGAGATGTCATTTTAGTATGCACAGTTACTTGTTAATAAACTTACTGACATACGACTCAATAAGAACCCAACTCTTTATGGTATGTGTTACATAGGCTAACATATAGAAGAACATGAAGAACAATAGTATTATTGTTGTTACTATTCTTGATGTCCTGACTGGTGCTGTAGAGTCAGGGGTTCAAATATCGTCACAACAATTAGTGCAATTTGAATTCAATTAATAAGTCAAAAACTAAAGCCAGTCTCAGCAATAGTGACTATGAAACTATCAATGATTGTGATAGAAATCAATGTGGTTCAATAATGTCTTACAGGGAAGAGAATCAGTTATTCTTGTCCTTGTGACTCTTAATTACTCTGAAATGGCCTATCAAGCTGTTCATTTCAAGGCAATTAGGGATTACCACCGATACTCACATCCTATGAAAATATAAAATAAGGGTCATTTGAAAAGAGGTCCCTTGCCCAAAGTTCCACGATGACTGTGCAACTGAAGTAATTTAAACCAATTAATGCAGTTCAAGGGCGAGGGTGGCTGATACTTGGATGGTGCTTTGAAGAGTCATACATCTGCTCCCTTTCACCCAATGTTGCTATACATAGCATTTGAGCATAATTAAACATCACTTTGATATCAATTTATGGGACAATTTAGTAGGCAGGGCTTGGCCTGTACTTTTGAATGTGCATTGTCTGTGCAGTGCTGACATGTAAAATGTGTAATTCAGTCAGAAAAAGATCATTGAAGCTAAGGAAGTGTCAAAAATAAATTCTGGTAACAGAGCGTAATGAGCACAGCCTGTAATGAATCTGAAGGTTTTCCATTTCAATTCACTGGAGTGCAGTATTGTGGGAACCAGTTCCACTCCCTGGTATTCTCATCAACTTCTGTGGATCAGAGCGAAGCTCTTCTGCACACTGATAGACACTTGTAGCTTATTAAAATACACACAAATTCAATTATAAACAAAAACATTTTTTATTTAGCAGAATCCAATCTTTTCTAAGTTTACACATGATTTCCCCATAGTTTTCACTCTCTCACTTCCCATGTTAACCTTTGAATCCATAGCTTCCCTCTGTTACTAAACCAGGAGCTACTGACAGTTCCTGGAAAATGGCACTTAGTTGTACTCTTTGGCCCACCTACCAGGTAGCTCTCCAGAGTCAAGTTGTGGAGGCTTTCTCTGATCAGCTTACTCTCCTCCCAGGAGGAGATGCACAGAACTTAATCTGTGTGAATAAGAACGTAAGCCACCATGAACCTTACACTGTGCTATGTCAATCTGTTATTTGACTCCATGGTAAGTTACACACATGCCTTAGAGTCTTGTTCCATTATATATGGAAAGGCAGGAATCTTGGTAAAATGCTGTGTGCTCATTTTCAGTTAAATTATCTCTTTTTGTCATATGATGAGACCGCATATCTCTTTTTCTTACAAACCCTCTTTTCCTGTCACAAGGCATGCAAAGTAAATGCCAATACAGCAGCAACAATGATTACTGGCATTAAAAGAAGATATAAATTCAAGGAATAAAGTTCACAAAGGCTATTGGCTGTAAGTGGATCTCAAATCCCTGAAATTTGGTAAGTTGAACCTTAATCTATATTGAATGTTGTGATGCATGCAGCCTACCTGTAGCCTATTGCAAAACGTAGTCTAACATGCTATTGCCTATTGTTTCATTATATCGCTATTGTATGATATAATTTTCCACCAACCTGCTCACTACCAGGACTGTGCCTATTCCATGATGCACTTATTGCAGTCATTTGAGATCCATACTCTTGTGAGTGAATGTTAAACAGGCTTTATTGAATATAACTATCTCCAGAGGATGTTACGTGAGAATGTCATCAGGGAGCTGACAGACCAGGCTCTGGATCATGTAAACTGGTGTGATTGAGAGCTGAATTTGACCACAAACTGGCTGAGTGTAATTTTTGTTGAATTTCACAGAGGTTTTCTCTGGGAGTTTTCTTGTGTGATTGTCTCAAACTAGCCTCATTAACTAGGTACAACAAATGTATGTCACCCTTCTCATTGATTTTCCCACTTGCCATTAGTGGAAGTACTTGCAACCTGCAGGAAATTCTGGGATCCCTGGTGCCAATGGCATGTTTAAAAGGACACTTTGTACCTAGTCAAGCACTGACAGTCTGGGCGTACCCTGCATAGCTGGAGACATTTGCCCTGGAAAAGGTGAACTTGGCACCATATTTTGTGGACAGGGACCTGGAAGTCCTGGTTGATGAATTGGTGCAGAGAAGAGACATCCTTTTCTCCCAGAACCACCTGTGGAGGCCATGACACCAGGCCCTGCCAGCCTGGTCCAGATTGCCACCTGCGTCGGTGTACTCTGTAACATCTGAAGGAAATCCCAGCACCTTCTCACTCCGAAAGGGTAACTGCAACCGTCTTCTGTCTGCAACGACATACCATCACTATCTGTGCTACTGCAACATCGAGAGCTGAAGGGCCTGTTCTGAGCAGTAATGTTCTATGTTCTATGCACCCACCTCACACCAAAGCTCATGGTGTACCAGCCTCACTACTGCCTGCAACATTTCCCCTCACACTCTCTCTCACCTCCTCCCAACCACCCCACACCCACCATTTTCATAGGAATAGAGGAACTGGAGGAGGCCATTCAGCCCGTTGAGGTTGCCCCACCATTCAATATGATCATGGCTGATCAAACACTTCAGTGCCTTTTGGCGGTACCAGAAGATCATCAAACCTCATGCAGTGCCGTGCTCAGTACCTTCAATGTTCTAATTACAACTAGACTGACATTCACTCACACAGCTGATGATGAAATTTGAACATATATCTACAAATCTGAGAAAACTTTTATAGTGAAGTGTTACTTACGTGCCCTCAGAAGGTAGTCTCCTTTCTCAGTGAAGCCTTGGGAAGGTTTCTGCAGCCGGGGTGCTTCCTACAGTGGAGTCCATTGGCACTGAGGATTTGGTCAGGTGAGCCCAGGGGCTTTTGTGTCTGGATGGTTGAGACATGCCACCTCCATCCTTTCTACTACTCTCAGCTTTTTAACAAATACCTCCTCATCCCCTCCCTACACAGCCCAATCCCGATGCATCCCCCTCTCCCACCTCCCAGTTGCCATCCCGTGGTTAAGTTTCTCCTCCAGGAAGACAGCCTGACCGGTGCGGCCTCCTTCCATTCACAAATTTTTAAGGCATATTCAGAGAGCACCTCAAAATGGAGGCACCTTCTCTCTGCATTTTCTATCTCAGTTTGCAGCCCCTGCTTCCAATGGTGGGAGTGCTGCAGAAGTGCCATTGCTGGAGGGTCCTCTATTAACCCTTTAATCCTTGACACTTCATCTGTTGTTCTACTTTGGATGGCAAGTGTACACTTTAGCCATTAATTGAAAAATCCTGTCATGTGTCGACATCTCATGTGGTGCAGAGCTCGAGTTTGGAAATTTTCCCCAATGTTTGGCTCCTGGGCCTAGCAGGAAATTCCAGGTTTGATTGGAATGCGAAACATCTTGGGGCAATTTGGTACGTTAAAGGTGCTACAGCAGTACAAGTTGTTGCTGTTAGGCTTTGCTAATGAATGCCATTTGTATGGGGCAGCACCAATGTTTATACCATCAGTGCACCAGAAAGGGGACCAAATCTGCTTACTTTATGCATCAAACTGTGGGAAATCTCTGACTGTGTGGAGCTTTTCTCTTGGTTTCTGCTGTTAGTTTTTTTTCTAATTTTCTAATTAGTAGAACAGTGTTATCCACTCGGGAAATTTAGCAAAAGTCTCATTCTGTTTGTAGACTCGAACAGTCAATTACAAAAGTGTAGACAAGCTCAACTGAATTTCTGATGAGGGCAGAAACATCAATATATCACAATTTTCTACAATGGACAAGTGCACTGATAAAGCAGAGCATCTAATTACATCTAACCTAAACTAAATTCGCCTCTTCACCCAGAACAATTTTGTCCACTGAGCTACAGAAGACACAAACTGAGGCAGGCTCCTTGGGACCTGAGTGAACTTGAGGACTGAGCAGTGGTGTTTCTCTGTAACCAGATTAAAGAATTGAACAAAAAAATACAGCTGAAGGACTAAGAAGAAAGCATAAGAGGAAAAGACTGGATTCAGCAAGTTTGAAAAAAAGTGCAAAGGTAAAGGAAAACATTTTTAAGTTGGACATTTTAAATGCCTTGAATTACTAAAAGTCGAAGGAAGTGAGCTTTCACAATTTTAATAGTTATTTTCAGTGCCAGAAGGGATGATTGTCTGAACTGAATAATTATGATTTCATTCAAAGGACACTTAAGCTTGAAGTGACTAGACTTAACTTGCTTTGATAAGTTAATTAATGTCTATGACACAAATACATCAATTTCAACACGTCAATGGTGAGGTAAATAGTGGAATAGCTTTTGCAGAGTTACCCGTAGAACAGAATATCTCAGACTGCAGCTTTAGCATAGTGACATCAAATTGTATATCTAATCAAGCTTGAAGTTGCTTACTTATAAAAAACATCACTACACTATTAATTTTGGCAATAAAGTCTGGTAACACATTTTGGATTAACCTCTAACAAACATATTTGATGTAACAGGGTGATCAACAATTGTATAATGTCGATTTATCAACCTGTAAATTGCTTTGCCAGATGGGCAGCCATTGACAGCACCCCTTTAAATACACAATTTCTGTGCATGATGCCATTGCTCTGGAAGACTCCAGAGTTGAGCACTAGTTCATGTAATATATAAAGCATATTGCATGCTTATGTTGATAATTAAGACTGAAGATTCGCGACAAAAATATTTTTTGGGAAGCTACCGTGTCTTTATGAATGCACCTCTATTTTTGGCTGTTTTTTGGGATGGTTTTTGAAGTTAGGTTTGGTTCTGAGATACTTTCAATTGTCCCTGATGTCAAGGAATGCCACTTTTATGAAAACGGCTCAGCCAGGAAACCATCCATATGCAACCTTCCAGCTCCTCATTGCTGCAGATTCCACAGTGCCAGGATTTTGTTTTTCTTTTTAACAAACACTTCAGCATTTTCCCACAGTCTTAGCCTGACATTTTTAATGCCATTCTCTGAGGGATGTTCCAATTCTATATTATTTTCCTTGACAAACAAAGCCAATTTTAAATTTACTCAGGGAATACTTGTATTTAATATAGCCTTTTCTGGTGCTGTTTCCTGCTACAGTAAATCCCATTAATAACAAATGTGCTGGGACCAGTAAAATGATTCTTCACATCCCGACATTCAAAATATGGAAGTTTAAATTCTTTTGCTGACTAATTTTGATTAAATTCTCAGGGAAAATTAATTGGGTGTTGGTAATAACAATAGTGATTGCAATTGTTTGGGTTTTATAATTCCATATTCAGTGGAGGTTGGGATAAGAGGCTATGAGAAGGTATGTTGGGAAAAGGCTGCAAAAAGTTATCCATTGATTTGGAATACTGGAGTACTGAAAGTGAAACAATATCTTCTGTCCATACCTGTGCTGCAACTCTTGTATCGTCCACAAAAATCTGATGTAAAGTGGTTTTTTTGGGGAAGTGTGGAGTGTGGTGTGATTTAGTTAAGGTTGATAAAATAAAGAAGAATTTAAACTGTTTTGTTCGATAGTTTATTTGAATGAATGGGTTTTGAAGATGTGGGAAGGTTTGGGACGCGGAAGAGATGGTGGTGGTAGGGCCACAATCTCAAATTATAACAAGACAGAATAGGGCTAGATATTCGGACGTCTTTCCTTTTCCAGAAAAGATTGGGCTTGTGGTGAACATTACTTCATTCAGATCCTTTAAGGTCGTGTTGGACATTTTTCTGACTCTGGCAGAGATTAACCCTAACCCTAACCCTCAGAGACAATCTAACCGCCACTCCTTGACTTTCAATGGTGTTACTATCGCTGATTCCCCACTATCAACATCCTGGGACTTATGATTGACCAGAAACTCAACTGGGATCACCATATAAATACAATGGCTACAAGACCAGGCCAGAGGCTAGGAATACTGCAGCAAATAACTCACTTCCTGACATCTGAAGCCTGTCTGCCATCTCCAAAGTACAAGCCCAGAATGTAATGGAATAATCACCATTTTCTTGGATGGTGAATGGTTAATGATTTTATTGTCAAGTGAATTTTACAGAGAAAAATGCAGTGAAAAGCTTCCACTGTCCCATGATTCTGGTGCCATTTTGAATAGTTTAAGAATAAAAAGAAGTTTAAAGACAGATGTGTAACCCTTCTGCCAACACTTCTCCACTGCCAGCGCTGGACGCAACCAATGACCGTTAGAACTTGCCGCTCCTCAGGCACCATCTTCCGCCATGGGGCTCACCTTGCCGATGTTGCCTCCAAATATGTAGCAGCTGATACTGGGTCCCATACTTGCCCCTCTGCCAGCTGCATTCTCAATGCCTCTGCCAGAGTCTCGCACCAGGCTGGACAGCCATCTTGCCATCATCTGCCAGAGCCCCGCTCTGGGCTCACCTGCCGTTGTCCTGCTCTGGACACTGATGAAGTCACCTTCCTACTGCCTTTGGCCTTCTTTATTGATGCCATCGCCGCCAATGCCACCACAACCATGCTCTCCCCAGAAAGTAAAAAAAAATGAGCAAAAGCAGAAAAGCGGATGGAGTGAATGAGCCCCAGGCATTGGAGCCCGGATGCTGTCTACTCCACTGCCGCCATCTTGAGTGTAGCTCTGAAAACACTAATGAAGCTCAACACCCTCTGGGACAAAGTAGCCCACTTCATTAACGTTACATCCACAAACATCCACTCCACCCACCGATGCTCAGTAGCAGCAGTGTGTACTATTTCTAAGATGTACTGTAGAAATTCACTAAAGATCCTTAGACAGCACCTTCCAAGCTCACAAACGCTTCCATCTAGAAGAACAAGATCTGCAGATGCGTAGGAACAAACCCACTGGCACACTCCCCTCCAAAACACTCGCCATCCTAATTTGTAAATCTATTCCCGTTCCTTCACTGTCACTGGGTCAAAATTCTGGAATTCCCTCACTAAATGCAATATGGGTCAACCTACATAACATAGACCGTAGTGGTTCAAGAAGGCAGCTCACCACCACCATCTTCTCAGGAGCAAATAAAAACAGGCAATAAATGCTGGCAATGCCCACAACCCATATCCTACGAGTGAATAAAAAGAAAACCTTTGTATAAGAATCCGGAATGGAACATCTTATCGGGGCATTGTGGTCTACTGGAATCAATCTGTTCAGTAAGGGACTTTGAAAGGAATTTTTCAGACTTCATCCCCCACACCTGCTTTTCCTTGAAGATTACATCATTGTATGTATCAAAGAGCAAGACATCAGGATAGGATTGGCTTACCATTTTAGACCTACCTTGAATTCATTTTTGAATATTAGGCTAAATTTACCATCAAAGTGGAGACTTCCTAGTCAGCCATGCATGGTACCTCTCAAGTTGTCACCATTTATCTCTCTGAAACCGAGAGAGATGCCTATGGTCCATTTACACACCTTCAAAATGGGAAATGTAGGCACAATGCAATAAAGGCAAGATTTCATGCAGAAACCTGATTTGTTTTTGTTTATGGCTATCATATCAACTCTCTGTTCATGAAAGCAAGATTTCCACTGAAATAAACATTAGCAAATATAAAAAAATGCAGATTGGAAGCAGACAAGCTATTTCAAATCTTGCAAATTGTAATGACTTGATATCTTAGGGCTGGAAAAATATTTTGCAAGTTACTCACTGTTTGGCAAGTAAGTCTTTCACCTGAATGAACTTACCATTGCCAAAAAATCTGTTGCTTGAATTTTAACTGTGGGAAATGAATTCTAAATGCACCTTTGGTTTCACCTGTGAATTATATTCTAGGGCAGGGGAAAGATGTGCAACAGACAGCTTTAATATTTTATAAGAAATGTAGGTCTAGACCAAAAATTGGAGTCTGAAAGCCCACATGTCCTATAATGTCCTGCATTATAATGCAGGAGAGGAGTTGGGCCTCAGGATACTTCATACATCTTAAGCAATAAAGAGATGATACTAATTTCTATGTAGGCAAACCTTGGGAGAGCTGGTGGTGAGTGATAATGTCCCTGGACTAGTCTTGTAGAACCCAGGTCAATATTCTGTGGATGTGGTTTCAAATCTCACCATTGCAGCTGGTGAAATTTTAATTCAAGAAAAAATCTGCAATAGAGAGCTTGCCTGATGGTGACAATGTAACCACTGAATCTTCTGATTCACTAGTGACCGATTCAGACGGAAAACTGCTATTCCAACCGACATCTGACTCCAGACACATAGTGATGTGATTGACTCTTAACTGGTCTCTGGGCAATTAGGGATCCGCAATTAACGCTGGCTTAGCCAGGGATGCTCATAGCCTGTGAATGAATTAAGAAAGAGTTTATTCAAACTGTTTTAAAATGTTTACTCCATGCTTTAAATTTGGTTCCAGCTCTTTCCAGTATCTTTTCTATTTTTCTCTGAGTTCAAATCCAAGCTTATCTAATCAAGCACCCCGAGCATTAAGAACAAATGCTCATATAATCAAAAGCAGAACAACTGAGCCATTGATAACTACAAATGGGACTTCTACTAAGATATTTGGAAAATACATGGAAAAAGCATGCTGCAACCATGATACTAAATCTCTACAAAACATCAGTCTGGTCCCACCTTGAGCATTTTGTCCAAATCTGGGCACAATATTGTAGGTGAAGACTCCGGAGCCATTACAGAAGTGAGTAATCAGATGAGGATTACAGCTATATAGATGGACTGGATTTGCTGGGATTGCTCACCTTAAAACAGATGAGGCTAAAACAGCTTGGAAGATGTTTCTAAAGTCATGGAATATTTAGATAGGCTAAGTCAAGAGCAGCTGTTTCCAATGGATGAATCACCACAGGGCATAAAATGATTGGCATTAAAAAAATCAGAGGTCACATGAGGCAAAACCATTTAAAGCAACAATTGGTTAGAATTTGGAGCTCAGATAGGAAATTGGCTTCAGAAACAATACTAGCTTTCACATGGAAAATATACAAATATTTGAAGGAGAACATTTTTAGGAATATGGGGAAAAAGTTGAACAATGAGATTAACTGAATTACTTCTTGAAAGAGCTAGCACAATTACAATGGACCAAATGTTTCTGTGTTGTAGCCTTCTACAATTCTGCAATGCACCTGGAATTGCTCAGAAAATGCCCAATCTCCCACTTGCATTGAGGCACTACTCTAGAAATAATAATGCTCACAAGGAAACTAATTCAACCCATGCCAGTTTGACAAGTGATCTACACCTATCTCAACTACTGAGGACCAACAGAAAGAAAAGGTGGTAGGTATTCCAGCTTCTTGCCGGTCCTGATGTCATTCAGAAAGAGGGCAGAAATGCAAAACATCTGTCTCAATGCCTGAGGAAGGTCAGCACCTGGCCAAACAAGACTGAGACCTATTGAAATAAGGCTCCAACTCTGTTCTTGCCTGTGCCAATAACTCAGGAGGGTAAAACAAAAGGTCAAAGGATAACATACAAAGTTGTTTGATTTAACATTGATTCAGAGGCACATGGATTTGTTTTTCAAATGTTGCATTGAGGTTGAAAATACAGAATAATGTCCAAAATCCCTTGAAGGCAGAAAAGAGACATTGTTGTTCTGTTAGAAAAACAGAGAGTTACGAAGCCCTTTGCAGAATGGTAGACTGAAAATGTGTCTCCACTGAAGGAGTGTTGGAGGTTTTACCAGGCAGAGGGGTTTCATAGTGCTAACTGCCTCAAAAACTTTGAGTAATGTGTCACGGCTTCTCAAGCTTTGCTTTTTTGTGGGTTCTGAGGAAAGGGAAAGTGGATAAATAGTTAGCACTGGCAAGGATGGATCAAATAGCTCAGACGTGTACTGAAAGACTGTGATTAGTGGGTCAGCTGTACTAGTAGCCAGTCACAGATTAGAAGAGTCAACCAGCCTTTATCTCGTTTCAAGAACTTGACATGTCATTAATTACATTACATGTCACAAGGCTCTTTGAACTCACTGAGGGCACACAGTTCTTGTAGAAAACAGTTCAACTAAAATTAAGGCAATACTAGTTTACCCAGGAGGTGCTCCTTTCACACCATTTGCAGGCATGTATGTGCTTTGTAAATTGAGTCAGATGGAAGTGTTTATAACTCTCTCAATGAATACAGAATACTTTATTCCCATAGATTCACAAAGTCTTTCAGTTTCATTTTAATAGTGATTTTAGCACAACATATAGAGTGTGAAGATTTCCCTTTATGGGAAAGCTGCCCGAATGTGGAAAAAAGGAATTTTTTTTTGTATAATGTAGGTATAAAAAGTAGGAAAAAATACATATCACAGCTTTATACCTTTCTGGAAATAACTTGGCTGAATTATTACACCTTAAAGGGCTAACTCAATTTTGTTGATCAAATTAGAATTAAAACTTTACTGTTAATTACCATAGATATTGCTGCAAGATTGAGAAAAATGTGAGGATGTGCGTTTACAGTTTCCATGTAGTTTTAGACATTTTGAGTTCATAAAATATATAAATACAAGACATTTATTTTTACTGTGCCTAGAAGCTGAATCCTTCTGAATAGATAATAAAATGTGAGGCTGGATGAACACAGCAGGCCAAGCAGTATCTCAGGAGCACAAAAGCTGACGTTTCGGGCCTAGACCCTTCATCAGAGAGGGGGATGGGGAGAGGGAACTGGAATAAATAGGGAGAGAGGGGGAGGCGGACCGAAGATGGAGAGTAAAGAAGATAGGTGGAGAGAGTATAGGTGGGGAGGTAGGGAGGGGAAAGGTCAGTCCAGGGAAGACGGACAGGTCAAGGAGGTGGGATGAGGTTAGTAGGTAGATGGGGGTGTGGCTTGGGGTGGGAGAAAGGGATTGGTGAGAGGAAGAACTGGTTAGGGAGGCAGAGACAGGTTGGACTGGTTTTGGGATGCAGTGGGTGGGGGGCGAAGAGCTGGGCTGGTTGTGTGGTGCAGTGGGGGGAGGGGACGAACTGGGCTGGTTGAGGGATGCAGTTGGGGAAGGGGAGATCTTGAAACTGGTGAAGTCCACATTGATACCATTAGGCTGCAGGGTTCCCAGGCGGAATATGAGTTGCTGTTCCTGCAACCTTCGGGTGGCGTCATTGTGGCACTGCAGGAGGCCCATGATGGACATGTCATCTAAAGAATGGGAGGGGGAGTGGAAATGGTTTGCGACTGGGAGGTGCAGTTGTTTGTTGCGAACTGAGCGGAGGTGTTCTGCAAAGCGGTCTCCAAGCCTCCGCTTGGTTTCCCCAATGTAGAGGAAGCCACACCGGGTATAGTGGATGCAGTATACCACCTTGGCAGATGTGCAGGTGAACCTCTGCTTAATGTGGAATGTCATCTTGGGGCCTGGGATAGGGGTGAGGGAGGAGGTGTGGGGGCAAGTGTAGCATTTCCTGCGGTTGCAGGGGAAGGTGCCGGGTGTGGTGGGGTTGGAGGGCAGTGTGGAGCGAACAAGGGAGTCACGGAGAGCGTGGTCTCTCCGGAAAGCAGACAGGGGTGGGGATGGAAAAATGTCTTGGGTGGTGGGGTCGGATTGTAAATGGCGGAAGTGTCGGTGGATGATGCGTTGTATCCGGAGGTTGGTAGGGTGGTGTGTGAGAACGAGGGGGATCCTCTTTGGGCGGTTGTGGTGGGGGCGGGGTGTGAGGGATGTGTTGCGGGAAATACGGGAGACGCGGTCAAGGGCGTTCTCGATTACTGTGGGGGGAAAGTTGCGGTCCTTAAAGAACTTGGACATCTGGGATGTGCGGGAGTAGAATGTCTTATCGTGGGAGCAGATGCGGCGGAGGCGGAGGAATTGGGAATAGGGGATGGAATTTTTGCAGGAGGGTGGGTGGGAGGAGGTGTATTCTAGGTCGCTGTGGGAGTCAGTGGGCTTGAAATGGACATCAGTTACAAGCTGGTTGCCTGAGATGGAGACTAAGAGGTCCAGGAAGGTGAGGGATGTGCTGGAGATGGCCCAGGTGAACTGAAGGTTGGGGTGGAAGGTGTTGGTGAAGTGGATGAACTGTTGGAGCTCCTCTGGGGAGCAAGAGGCGGCGCCGGTACAGTCATCAATGTAACGGAGGAAGAGGTGGGGTTTGGGGCCTGTGTAGGTGCGGAAGAGGGACTGTTCCACGTAACCTACAAAGAGGCAGGCATAGCTGGGGCCCATGCGGGTGCCCATGGCCACCCCTTTAGTCTGAAGGAAGTGGGAGGAGTCAAAAGAGAAGTTGTTGAGGGTGAGGACGAGTTCAGCTAGGTGGATGAGGGTGTCGGTGGAGGGGGATTGGTCGGGACTGCGGGACAGGAAGAAGCGGAGGGCCTTGAGGCCATCTGCATGCAGAATGCAGGTGTATAGGGACTGGATGTCCATGGTGAAGATGAGGTGTTGGGGGCCAGGGATGCATGCGGAATGCAGGTGTGTAGGGACTGGATGTCCATGGTGAAGATGAGGTGTTGGGGGCAAGGGAATTGGAAGTCCAGGAGGAGGTGGAGGGCGTGGGTGGTGTCACGGACGTAGGTGGGAAGTTCCTGGACCAAAGGGGAGAAACTGGAGTCCAGATAGGTGGAGATGAGTTCGGTGGGACAGGAGCAGGCTGAGACGATGGTTCGACCAGGGCCTCCAACACCACCACACCCGGCACCTTCCCCTGCTACCGCAGGAAATGCTACACTTGCCCCCACACCTCCTCCCTCACCCCTATCCCAGGCCCCAAGATGACATTCCACATTAAGCAGAGGTTCACCTGCACATCTGCCAATGTGGTATACTGCATCCACTGTACCCGGTGTGGCTTCCTCTACATTGGGGAAACCAAGCGGAGGCTTGGAGACCGCTTTGCAGAACACCTCCGCTCAGTTCGCAACAAACAACTGCACCTCCCAGTCGCAAACCATTTCCACTTCCCCTCCCATTCTTTAGATGACATGTCCATCATGGGCCTCCTGCAGTGCCACAATGATGCCACCTGAAGGTTGCAGGAACAGCAACTCATATTCCGCTTGGGAACCCTGCAGCCTAATGGTATCAATGTGGACTTCACCAGTTTCAAGATGTCCCCTTCCCCAACTGCATCCCTAAACCAGCCCAGTTCGTCCCCTCCCCCCACTGCACCACACAACCAGCCCAGCTCTTCGCCCCCACCCACTGCATCCCAAAACCAGTCCAACCTGTCTCTGCCTCCCTAACCGGTTCTTCCTCTCACCCATCCCTTTCTCCCACCCCAAGCCGCACCCCCATCTATCTACTAACCTCATCCCACCTCCTTGACCTGTCCGTCTTCCCTGGACTGACCTATCCTCTCCCTACCTCCCCACCTATATTCTCTCCACCTATCTTCTTTTCTCTCCATCTTCGGTCCGCCTCCCCCTCTCTCCCTATTTATTTCAGTTCCCTCTCCCCATCCCCCTCTCTGATGAAGGGTCTAGGCCCGAAACGTCAGCTTTTGTGCTCCTGAGATGTTGCTGGGCCTGCTGTGTTCATCCAGCCTCACATTTTATTATCTTGGAATTCTCCAGCATCTGCAGTTCCCATTATCTCTCCTTCTGAATAGAACTCCTTTCTCTCATTAGTTTGCCATCCAAGCTTCAATTTTCTTCTATATTTGTCCCCTGCCCTGTTATAATACATTGTTTTTAATTAACAAATGAAACTGCATGCCAATGTATTAAAATCTCATCCTGAGGAGATGCACAGTGCAGAGATTGATTCTGCCAGGTCTTTGTGAAGGAAGGTTTATTATCACATCCGAACTCTAGGAACTGTGCACAGCTAGAACAAACTGCAACTTCCAGGCATTTAAACCTCATGTGTGCTATCATCCATATCAGTGTTTCTCAAATTAGAGTCTGTGGAACTCTGTGATAGTCTTTGTCTACAAAGATATTCAAGGGTTCTGCAAAATATTGTGAAATGTAAGCCAGGAGTGGAGTATAGCTACATATACAGTGCCACATATGCAGTGCAGTGCTTTCTGGCTGTCTCATCTATGAAGGGAGGGTGCAAAGCTAGATAGATTCTACAGTAAGATGCAGGCACAACTATCTCACTGATCTCTATAGGTAAGTTTTTTTTCAAATCCAAGTACTCTTTACACATTGTGCTGTCATAGATGAGCATTATGTGTGACATGAGAGTGGAACTAATTGGTCACTTCTTTCAAAATGTTAGCTCAGGCAATAATGGGTTGAATGGCTTATATACATACTGAAAAAATCTATGAATAATGGGGCAGCCATACCAGTAGCCAGTCACAAACTACAAGTAACAGCCAGCCTTTATTTCCTTTTGTGGCTTTATAATTTAGATGGAACCGAGAGTATTAATCTATTTGAAAAGAAGTCCATTGACCAAATACATTTTGGTTATTCAGCTTGGCATTTTTTGAGTTATCTTGATAGATATTTGTTCTGTTTGTGTACATTTCTAACCTGGTGTTAATCACACACTGTGGGCCTTGGTTTTTCAACCAGGTTAGAAAAGAACCACATTCATAGCTTTATTTATCTGTCTTATTTTCAAGCCACCTTTTGTGGATATTCTCCGACAATATTTTTCTCTCTTGCTCTCTTTCTCTGTCTCACTTGTGCATGCATCACACCACCTTCTATGTAAAGTGCAAAGTAAATATTCATTCTTCATTGCACGCCAGTCTTCCCGAAAGATTTGTTTCCTCCTTAGTGTCCATGACAGATTAGAGTGGAGACCTAAGTCATTATACCCTCTGTGATATAACATGTATGATTTATTTAAATTGAAATATAATTTTGTTCAAATTTACATTCGAAATAGTGGTATGTTTTCTCTGCGTGAGAAGGGGTTCCATAGTTGAGTATTTCTGAAGCTATGATGATTTCATTAAAAATACCGCAATGAGAAAAATAGTTCTTGGAGGCTAATAGGAATTTGTCTATATTGAGAGAAATTTTAATGGGTGAACTAAGTAAACAATGTTGTTTTCAGTTAGAAGGTTCTGGAAATGATATAATTTTGATTAGTGGAAGTATCTATAGCTTGAAAAAAAAATCTTCTGGGTTTCAGTTTAGCTAAAGCTGGATGCGTCAAACAATTGCTCCTGAGAAAGAAGAAAATTTAGAACTGTTAAGAAAGCGATTACCTTGGAGTAAGGAGTCTAATTTTAATGTTCCAGGCCAGAAGTATTTGGCTAAAATCTTGAAGGATTTGAATGACGCTGAGAAAGTCTACGCTCAGCGGAATGAAAAATTAAGAAAGAGAAATTCAGTCTCAAACATAGATGTTTGAATACTATGGGATTAATGGGATTATATTGTGTGATGTGTTTTGAAATGTTTAAAAGGTGCGTTATAAGTAAATCATCCTGTTTATTCTATTTTAACTTGACTTCTATTGCTTTATATTGCTAATTCTATCAATAAACTTCTGTTTTATTGTTAAGACCACATTTGCAGCTTTATGTACTTATGTTTCAGTAAAAATGACCTCATTAAAACCAAAAAACCCACATGATCTATCAAGCCAGATTTCAGCCTGAAATCTGACTTGTTCAATAATAACATCATCTGGGATCATAACAACTGAAAGTTGAACAGTCTACATTATTAAATTTCTATGTTAGTGAATGAAAAGATTTTGAAATAACTTTTATTTTAATAATTTTAATTTATCTTTCAACTTCCCATTCACTGCTGATTCTGCTCTCTACATGTTTTGCTCCTGATGTCTCAGTCCTTGACCCTCCCTCTCACCATCAATAGTCCAGTTTACAGACTCTCCTACTCCCTAACCCTTTCAGTTATCATGGACTCTTCTTCTCCCTAAAATTCTCATTCTGTGCTTATCTGGATTACTGTTTACCTCTCTGGAAACTTTGTTGTGAGTGACAATTCTGGAGATCAGTGGTGAGAGTCAACAAAAGCAGTTTAAACTTCTATGAGACAAACTACAAGCTAGAGAGACAATCAGATGGAGGGCAGAGGCTATGAACTGGAGAATCAGCAATAAGAAGGAGGGTCAGTGAATGTCAAAGGCTGCTTTATAATAGCGTCAGTCAGGTGACACAGCTGGAAGACAGCCTTGGCCTGAAACAACGTTAAAACAAAACTTCTTTTTCAATTGTTCATGGAATACATGCATCACTAAAGGGCAAGAATTTATTTCCCACCTTTAATTCTCCCTGAACTGAGTGGCTTGCTAGGCCATTTAAGAGTTAACAACACTGCTGTGGATCTGGTGTCGCATATATACGCAATGAGACAAGGATAGCAGATTTCCTTTCCTAATGGCCATTAGTGAACTACATGGGTATTTACAGCAATCAACAATGATTACGTGGTCAGCAGTAGATTAATTTTTAAATTCCAGATTCTTATGAATTCAAATTTCACTATTTGTCATGATGGGATTTGAAACCATCTCCCTAAAACACTACAGCACCATCTCCCCATGATGTTTAATATCAAATGCTGAGATGGGCTCCATTAGCTGACTAATATTAAAGAATGTCCTAAACCAGGGCAACTTAAACAGGGGTTTGCTGCAAATATTAATCTGATCCAGAATTGATACAAATCTCTAGGCCTGCATTAAACACTGTTAGAACCTATAGGGCTTTCTACTAGTAATTCACAAGTTTCCCTCATATTGACTTCCATTAAACCTTATAAAACAGAAGAAAAATAAGGCCTACTTTTGCTGAATTCTGCACTGAACTCATTTGGAGCAGGTTGATGTGAAGGGTTAAGCAAAGTGCTTGGTGAAGGATATTACGCTGCTGTCAGTAAATGGGGATTTTTAAAAAAATGATTTAGAAGAAGTTGTTGAGTCCTGTGAAATGCCTACTCTAGACTGATACTCCTGAACTCGCGCCCCCCCCTCCCCCTGCCCCACCGCCCCCACACCTACAGTACCACAGAATGGAATTTGGATAAAATAACTAGGAACAGGCCTGATATGTTTTGATGGACAACCTCCCACATTGTCTGATAGAAGAAACATAAACGTATTTGCAAATTTAGTCTCCAGCTTTTTAATTACTGTCTGAAATTCTCTTCATTTCCTTTCTCATAATATAAACTGAGAAGTCAAAATATAATTTAAAATCAGTTGAAATTGTGCATGGAAGAATGCAGGGTTTTGTTAGTATGTAGTCACATCAAGACCTAGCTGTGTTAAGAATACAATTAATGAATGAAAAGCATATAAACATACACCTTAAATAGCCAATTACCAGATCAACTCTTTGTCTACTGCTTTTCTTTTGTGGTTATAGCTTGCTGTCTCTATTGCCTCTTGCAGGCCATTCATGCACTAATGCAAGACTGGTCTACATACACGAATGATCCACTTGTTCATGCACAGATACAAGACTGCTTCACATTTATTCATACGTGCCGGACCATTTCACAAGGTCATGCTGAAATGTACGGAAAGTCCACTTGGTCGAACATGATTGGAAGATTGGTTTGCTCACTCATGGTAAATACGAGATGTGTTCACTTACTCACTGATCAATGTTGAATTGTTCCAAGTATGTGCCAGTCTTTAATTGAAATTCAATCAATGGAAACTCATTCAGATTTCCATTTCTCCAAACCTCCCGCTCAAAATTACTAGAAATAAACAAACTGGTAAGAAATGGGTTAACTGAAGTTTTACATGATTTCTTATGAATTTCACGCTTATTTTTCAAAAGATCCTGCATATTTTACTCCCTGTCACATACTCTCTGTTTACAGTGTTAGCAGTTGTATATTTCTATTTGAAACACACTTTTAAAAATTGTGTTTTGATTTTAAAAGGAAGACAGGCTGTGTAATCCTAAAGAAAATGTCAGTGGCTGGTACAGGTTTTAGTTCCACGCTTTCAAAAGTGAAAGCTAATCACTGAAATCAATGTTTCTGTCAGCAGTATCACTGAAGCCAAGTCATTTCCAACTCAGTCCCTCTCCAGAAACAATCACACTGTCGTCAGCAGATCACGCATCTTTCAGATTTATTATTTCCACCAAAAAGTAATAGACCGTGTCAGTGAGGCTAATTTCCTTCCGTTCTTTCGCCAGTGCAAGTCAACTTTTAATGTACCATTCATAGACAAATGCTTCTGTTCATATTCCAATGTAGAACTAGTAATGGAGGAGAAAAGATTTCTGATTTCCTTCCAGGCAGATTTCCAAAGTTTCAGAAACAGTTTTAAAGCAGAGTTGTGACAAACGCTTGACTCTATTGTATCTATCATCTGCTTTACATTAACTAAGGGTACAATATAAAGCTGAAGAAACAAATTGAAGCAGCGAGCTGACAAAAGAAATTCTAAATCAGTACTTTGAGATGAATGTAACAGATGAAGTGATAAGGTCAGAGATTTCAGTCAAGCTCCATCTTCCAACAAGTCTTGACCTGCTGTATTTGGCCTGTCTTATGAAAATCTGATGATGTAGTGGTAGCATCATTGGATTAGTCATCCAGAGATCTAGTCTATTGCTTTAGGTTTGGGGGTGTAAACTAATTCAAGGCAGCTGATGGAATTTAATTTCAATTAATAAAACTGGAATTGAAAACAAGTTTCAGTAATGATGATCATGAAATTATCATCAACGGTTGTAAAAATCAATCGATTTCACTAATGTTTTTTAGGGAAGGAAAGCTGCCATCCTTACCTGGTCTGGCCTACATGGCTGCAGAATTTCTCAGTGATGTGCTTGACTCTTAACTGCCCTCTGAAATGGCCAAGCAAGCTGTTCAGTTCAAGGACAAACACAGACAGGAAACAATTTCTGGCCTTGCTCGCCACACTCACATATCCTGAAAGAACATTAGAAATCTGTCGACAACTTCAATTTAAGTATTTCCATTGGGCTGGGTGAAAACTTTGCAAAAGCCTGAACAATGTAAGAATGTGAACAGAGACTGTTGAGGAAGAAAACTCGATGGTGAAATTCGGTGACATGCAAAGTTTGTTGAGAATTACTGAAAGTCTTAGGTAAAAATGAAAATGAGGAAAATGCAGAACTAATGAGCTGGCATCTTAAAGAGAGGCGTTAAAATTAAATTCTTTGACAGAACGGTTTAAAGATGCGTGAAAATTGTCTTTGGTAGAATATTAAATATCAATTTTGCACTGTGTTCAACTACATAGGAGAGGGAACATCTTGAAATTGAGGGGTCCAAACACCTCAAAGAAACTGACTTGCATTGTATTTCAACAATGATTTCACCAATCATTTCATAGAATCCCTACAGTGTGGAAATAGGCCATTCAGCCCAACAAGTCCATACCAACCCTATGAAGAGCATCATAGCCAGACTCACCAACACCCCCTCAACCTTATCCCTGTAACCCTACATATCCCGTGGCTAATCCACCTAACCTACACATCCCTGGATACTATGGGCAATTTAGCATGACCAGTCCACCCAATCCGCATATCTTTGGACTGTGGGAGGAAACCGGAGCACCTGGAGGAAGCCCACCCAGACACACAGTAAGACAGTCACTGAGAGTGGAATTGAACTCAGGTCCCTGGCGTTGTGAGGCAGCTGTGCTAACCACTGAGCCACCATACTGCCCTTGTATAAATGAGGGTAATATTTATTTTTTTCTTTTTTAAGAACGTGCTTTTGAAGTCCTCGGTTCAACTGCCCTACAATATCAGACAGAGCCAGTTTCATAATGCTTTGACCACTCACTTGGCAGAAGTATTCAATTTTAAATAATGCAAGTCTTCTGTTCTGGCCGTTGTTATGATGAGCATGTCCCTCAGACCCTGGGTGACATAATTTATTGGTTCCAGACCCTGGGTGACTCCCAGCCACAAGCATCGCTTATATAGATGGCCATGACTATTTTTGTCGACTGAATTGGGTCGGAATGGAACTGGGTAATCAATAAAGATGGTGACAATATATGCCAGTTTGCCACCAGCTTTCCAAGCCCAGGTGAGCTTCATAAGGACAGTAAGCAAGTGACCTCACCAGCAGTCATGAAAAGGCTAATTAAGACATTTCAGTAGGTTATTGGAACTCGCAATTTATAATTACATACTTTCATGGTGGCCTTTGGGAGCAGCCTAAAGTAGATCAGCTCACAGGTAGTGGGAACAGGACCAGGCATGGTGTGATTGTGGAAGATGAATTTATAAGTCACAGTAAAGAGGTTTAATGTGCAGAGAGACCTAGCTGCTGTCTTAGATGCTGACACAGCAATGAATTTCTAAGCCAGGATGTCCTCCCAGAGGCAGTTTCAAAAGGAGTAAATATAATAAGGCTCAAGAGGAGAAACTATAAACGTTTTAAGTTGTTATTGTGTGAACAACGGAGAAAATGGGGAACTGAATTCATAGACGTTTCACACATAGTAAAAGCCTCTTTCTGTGCTGTTCAGTGCTTTGAGTGCAGCTGATCGCATCTTTCCAGAATAGTAATTCTCTCATCTTCCCATTACAACATTTAATTGTTTCCTAAATGTATCCAGTGCTTTGGCATGAATCTCGCAGCCCACTCTATTGTTGATTATTCCTCTAAGCAATGGTTTGACAAGTTTTGCTTATAGTTGCAATGTAGCAGAGAGCCACAAACTGCTGAACAAGGGCTCCAAGGCATTGCGACTTGGAAAGATAAAAAAAAAGCCAAACATTGTCTCACATAAAAATAATTTCATCTTCACCGTTGCACCAGTTCACTGGATTTTTGCCTATGTTTTAGATTTGTAAAATATCTAAAAATGTTTTAGATTTTTAATTTTTTAAGCTATTTAAATCCTTTAAAAATAATTTATTCCTTCTACCTCTTCAAGACAGAATCGCTTCACCCCAAAAATTGCCCCTGTCTGAGAGTATGGTTTAGGTCTTTCTCCCAGACCTCCATTAGACAGCTGCTGGAAGGAACACAAAAGCTGTACTCGGGTGTCTGGCCTTTCAGATGTTCCCTCTCCCTGAGAGGGAATATTCCTGAGTAGTCAAAATTTTGTGGCGCTCTCACCCACACAATGAAAAAAAAAACCCATAGAAACAAAGCAGGATTCAATAATCAAAAGCATGTGTCTACTAAAGCACAGTAAACTCTTGGAGTGGACTTCTATATAGGAAAGCGGAGGCAAAAATATTGGAATCATTTGAGGAACTGTGAATGCTGTAAGAGATCTGTTGGGGGAGGAAACCAAGGGAGTAGATTTTGATTTGTGCTAAAATGTAAAACTGGAGGAAGTGAAAAGTCAGCCTGTTTTATCTCTCGGTATTTTGTGTTGTAATACATGTTACCACATAAGTTCTGAGCTATGTTCATTATTAGAACACTCAAGATCTTAGCTATACTCGCTGGTAGAACACCTAGAGTCTTTTGCATTGTCAGCAACACTGACTAACACCCATATTCTGCAGATTTTTTAAAAAATTATGAATGCGGTTAAAAATGTGATAATGATCAAGTAGTCTGTTTCCTGTGATGTTGATTGTAGGCCAGGTTAGTGGCAATTGATGTTCCATGTTCTTCATCAGCAACACCAACATCCCTAAGCAGGCCAGTATCCTCAGCATCAAGGCACTGACCACCCTTGATCGGACACGAAGAGCTGGGCATGCTATCTGTAAGGCTGGCACGAGACTCCCCAAGCAGGTGCTCTACATCAGAAACAGCTCAGAAACAGGAGGAAATGCCCTAGCTGGACCAAGGAAGTGCTTTAGTGGCACCCTCAAGGCCTCACTGGCAAAGTGCGGCATTCGCACAGACACCTGGGAATCACTGGCCCAGACTGTCCAAGATGAAGGGGTTCCATCTGGGAAGGCAACGAGCACCGTGAAGCTTGCCATTGGGAAGAAGTGGAAGCCAAGCAAAAACAGTGAAAGGAGTGCACTGCCACACCAATGCCCCACCCACCCATTCCCGCAACCAACTTCTGCCGCAAGTGTAACAGAACCTGCGAAGGCCACATCAGTCCCTACAGCCACACATGGACCCAGCCTGAGAGTGGAAGAGAGTAATCCTCACCTGAGAGGAACCATCGATGATGATAATGATGGTCTTCTTCAAGATAGTGCCATGAAATCTTTTGCGTTCACCTGTGCAGGCAGATGGGACCTTAATTTAAGAATCTCATCTGAAAGTCACACCTTTGACAATGCAGTGCTCCACTAGGATACCAGCGTTGGTTTTCTTGCACTCAAACGTTGAAGTGAGGCTTGAATCCAGGATTTTGTGATTCAGAGGCGAGAATGTTCCAATTGTGCCACCCTTCAGATGTGCTTATTACTAGATTGTCCCATTCATGCTTTCACAAAGTCAAAATCCTGCCCATATATTTTGGATAAATATATCAAAATGAACCAAAAGCTCTCCTCCCATGTCTATGAATCATGTGACATTGCAAAGGCTACCAAAAGTTCAGAGAGGCAAGTGCTGTTTGTAAATCCCCAATTCCTTGCCAATTACTGCAAAGGAAATAAATGATGTGGAGCCATTGAAAAACTGGACATAATTAAAGAAGATACTGCCATTCATCTCAGGCTGAAGTTATCCACCATTACTTCATTGTGTGAGCAGTTAATACTACTCAACTGGACTTAGTCCACAGCTCGCAGTTATTAATACCCAGAGGTTTCAGTGGAGTCCTTGAAACTGAATTGGACAAAATCGAAATTCAGAACACAAATCATTGCCTCCTGTGCCCAGGAGAAATTTGAATACTTCTGTCAAAATGAGAGCTGGAGTTGATTACCTGTGTTAGGACTGGCTGGTGGTCTATGTCAGTGTTTGCTGACAGCATCACATGAACGACTCCTATGGAAAGCTGATACCTCTGTAAGCACAGAGTTCCTCTCATGTGGTGGCTACATTTGAACATTAGGAGGGAATGGACAACGGTATGGTTCTTTGCTAACATTTCAGAGAGTCAATACTAGATTCGCAAGATGGAAAGGGATGCACAGAGTACTTTCAAATTCTGGCTTCACACTGGATTGAAGATAAATTTCAATTGACATGAAGTGGCCCTTTAGAAATACACTCATACTGCTTTACATAAGTTTGCTTAGGTCTCAACTTGGAACCTGGCTTAGATTCATACTGTTACTTTCCTTTCACTGAACTGAAAACACTTACCAATAAACATGAAGGTAGCAGTAAAAGCACAGAATAAAATCATTCAGTTTCATAGATCTGATTCAGTTTAACTATATAGCAGAAAACTGCCAGGAGGAAATATTATTGTGGTTATTTTATGAACAACACTGAAGCTGTTTCAGTGAATGGGGATACACAGAGGTATCAGCTTTGTGTAGGATTTGTTCAGGTGATGCTGTCAGCAGACACTGATATGGACCACCAGTCCTAACGCAAACAATCAACTCCAGCTTCCCATATTAGCCATTTAAGCATTATGGCCTGTTTCCATTTGTGTATGCAGGCTATATGTTCCCAGACAGACCAGTTCTGGCTCTGTATCTCTTGGGAACTATAATATTGTGTGCAGTTTCCATTGTTTCTTGTTCTGTGAGTTGAGTATCTTAACAGAACAAGTCTGTTTTGGTTTGGTCTGCATGATTTTCTAACAATTTGAGGCAGCATCATTCAGTATTTTCTACGTTAATTTCTCTGAAATCCCAGTTTGAACTTTTAGCAGATTACAGGCCTAATCTAGATCATTACCTCTACAGAAAAGAAACAGAAGATGTGCCCAGTCATATTTCATCCTCACAAACATGTTTTAGTAAAGAGGAAATAAAGTAGGCTTTCCGAGGTGCCTTAGAGGGGGAGTTACCTGCGTCCTGAGGAGAGGATTGAAATTTTAGGTGGGGCCTGAATTCATTGGGTTTTTGTCCCATATAACTGGTGTCCATTCCAAGAGAAATGGGTACTCTTTTAGCACACACCCCATTTTGGTGGTGGTTGCTGTAGGGAATGGGGTAAAGCATTTCTGGGATTGTTCCCAGGCTATTTCGGGAACTGACCCTCCAAGCATCCACCAGAAACGCTGCCTATGGCAGATGGACTAGAAATTCTCCAAAGAAGTCTTGATAATCTGAGTGGTCCTGCCCCATTGCTTCCTTAGAGGCAAAATTAAAATTGTTTCTCAACCCTACCCCAGCACTCAGGCCCCTTGAGTTGGGGACTGCAGGATGTATATCATTATCAGAATAGATGTCACCTTTATAGACATTGACCACCAGCATGCCAAAAATATAAACGACTCTGTAGGGATTTAGGATAAGGGAATAACTGGGCCTTTGTGCTGGTTGTTATGATCTGAAGCCAGATCTACCATTTCCTGTCTCAAACAGCAATTAATCTTTAACTGAATTCTGTGACAATATTATGGCATTAAGAGATGTAGTTTTTTTTTTCTTTTTTACAAAGAAATGTTGAGACAGAGGTACTGAGCAATCTGTTCCAAAGCCAATAGAGTACACAGTTTATGAGGCCTTGGGAATTTTTTTTAAAGTTGGAATAATAGAAACTGCCTGAATGGGTGGGGTCAAGTTCCCACAGAACCAGGATTTTTAGTTTTAGCTTTCCACAGTGGCTAAGGTCTTAAAGCTGGATGTAGAAGCTCTTATTCCTCTCTCTGTTACAGCTAAAAGCAGTGGTTCTCTTCCTGCTCCTCGAATTGTATGTGAGATAATCTACTTCACTGAATTTGCCTTTGCCAAGGATGTGTTTATGGCATGTTACCATATTGGAACAGTTCCTGTTTAGTAGTTAAATGATCTATTGTTCTGTTAAGTTCTCCAAGATAGTTAAGTAATTCCAATTCTTTCTTTTGATGGACATGTCATCTAAAGAATGGAAGGGGGAGTGGAAATGGTTTGCGACTGGGAGGTGCAGTTGTTTATTGATTGCGACTGGGAGGTGCAGTTGTTTATTGATTGCGACTGGGAGGTGTAGTACCATTTCCACTCCCCCTCCCATTCTTTAGATGACATATCCATCATGGGCCTCCTGCAGTGCCACAATGATGCCACCCGAAGGTTGCAGGAACAGCAACTCATATTCCGCTTGGGAACCCTGCAGCCCAATGGTATCAATGTGGACTTCACCAGCTTCAAAATCTCCCCTTCCCCCACCGCATCCCAAAACCAGCCCAGTTCGTCCCCTCCCCCCACTGCACCTCACAACCAGCCCAGCTCTTCCCCTCCACCCACTGCATCCCAAAACCAGTCCAACCTGTCTCTGCCTCCCTAACCTGTTCTTCCTCTCACCCATCCCTTCCTCTCACCCCAAGCCGCACCTCCATTGCCTACCTACGAACCTCATCCCACCTCCTTGACCTGTCCGTCTTCCCTGGGCTGAGCTATCCCCTCCCTACCTCCCCACCTAAACTCTCTCCACCTATCTTCTTTTCTCTCCATCTTCGGTCTGCCTCCCCCTCTGTCCCTATTTATTCCAGAACCCCCACCCCTTCCCCCTCTCTGATGAAGGGTCTAGGCCCGAAACGTCAGCTTTTGTGCTCCTGAGATGCTGCTTGGCCTGCTGTGTTCATCCAGCCTCACATTTTATTATCTTGGATTCTCCAGCATCTGCAGTTCCCATTATCACTAACGCTATATTTTATCTTCTCAACATGTCATCAGGGAATACACAAGATGCCAGTTTCTTGGTGACCATTACCTCAGTAACAGTTTTGATGAAGGGTCACTGAACCCGAAATGTTAACTCTGACTTCTTTTTCTTCGCAGATGCTCCCAGACTTGCTGAGCTTTTACAGCAACTTCTGTTTTTGTACCTCAGTAACACAGTTTGGAGTTCAGTTTTCATAATCCAGCGCGAGGTTGTACACATACCTTCCAGGTAAACGGGTTTATTTTAGAATCATAGAATAAAATCCCTACAGTGTGGCAGCTGGCATTTCAGCCCATCAATTCCACACTGGCCATCTGAAGAGCTTTCCACCCACCATCCCCTACCCTATCCCTATAACCCGGCATTTCCCATGGCTAATCCACCCAGCCTGCACACTCCTGGACACTATTGGGCAATCTAGCATGGCCTAACCACCGAAAGGGAGGAAACCAGAGCTCCCCAAGGAGATCCACACAGACAGAGGGAGAACGTGCAAACTCCACACAGACAGGTGACCCGAGGGCGAAATTGAACCTGGGTCCCTGGTGCTGTGAGGCAGCCACTGTGCCATCCAGTTTGCAAAATCCAGCTCAGGGGCCAGGTAATTTTTTTAAGAACGTCCTTATTAAATGTGCAAAATATATATAGACACCATTACTTACAGAGCCCACAAGGATATCCTCACAGGAAGAATAATGTTTTGATTCAAGCCAGATTGTGTAGCTGAATGCATGTTCAAGGGAGACTGGCTGAGGGAGAGGCACACTCCTGAAAGATAAGAATAAACTGACTGTAGATTGCAGCAACTACATGCTGACTGACAGCTGACATGAAGGTTGTTCAGGGAGGGGTCATTGTGTAAGGGAACCTTAGGATGAGGGCTGAGTTAATGGTAAGCATCAGGCATTATTTCATGATTCAGCCTCTGGTGTGGGGCTTAATCCCACAACATTATGACTCTAGGGACAACAGTGCTACCATAATTTGACAACTAAGAGGGACTGATAGAAAGTTGCTTCCAAAAAGAGGTTAACACAGAGTAGGTAGCAATATGGAGAAAAACATTTGCATAGACAGAGTGAGAAAGAGAGAAATTCAGAAAAGGAAACAGCGAAGAAGGATCTCCAAGATTACAGAGGCCTTAATCAATTGGGTCAATAGGCTGAAGAGTGGCAGGTAGTGTTTAATTTAGATTAATGTGAGGTTATTGCATTTTGGTAAAACAAACAAGGCAGGATTTATACAATTAATGATAGGGCCCTTGCTAGTGTTGTCGGAGAAAAACTAGGAGGTGCATTTTTAAGGTGAGAGGAGGAAATTTTGGGGGGAAATGGGCCAAATGCAGACACGAGGCACCAGTTTACTTTGGAAACTAGTTGGACTAATTGGACTAAAGGGTCTGTTTCCATGCTTTATGACCCTGTACCTGAGCATGTATGTGGATTACCAAGATTAAAAGCAGTAAAAAATGGTTACCGACTGCCTGGCATAGGTGAAGTTAGTGGAATTTCTACATGGATTGCTGAAGTGTATATTCACCAAAGTTTCATGCACAGAATCAATGAATTATTTGTCAGTTTTTAGGTCAGAAGAAGCAGAAGAAATAGGGCCAAGAGAAGATCAGGAGGCACTGCTTCATCATTCAATGCAATAAAGGTTGATGTTTTGCTCGACTTCATTTTCTCATTCATTCCCTTCATTCTCTGATTGACCAACACTCTGTCAGTTCTGCTTTCTGTCCCGTGCTTGAATGAAGCATTTCACAAAAATGGGGTGTGTGCCAAAAGGCTATCCATTTCTCTCGGAACAGACAACATTTATATGGGACGAAAAACCCAATGAATTAGAAGCTGTTTGTTAATGAGCTAAATCAAACAAGAGCCTTGCTCCCTCAAGTATGGTTCTACTTTGAGGTTTGTTTACTTGTACTTTGTGCAAGTGTCAAGCTTTCATGTGGGTGAGTCTGAACGGCGAATGTCAATGAAGCTATTTGGTCATGGAAAGCATCACAGTTAAAGCATGATCAGTTTCTTTCCAAATATTCACACCCGTCAGGGGGTAGCTGCTGGGAGTAAGAAATTGTTGGAAAAGCTCAACAGGTGAAGCAACTCTTCTGGAGAAAGAAACCGAATTAATATTTCAAGTTGCTAACTATGCTTCTTTCTCCAGAAATGCTGCCCGACCTGCTGAGTGTTTCCAATGTCTTGTGTTTTCATTTCAAACGTTCAGCAACCAGAGCATTCTGCTTTTGTATTAGAAGCAGAAAACTTGATCTGTCCCTTCTTGACTGCAGTGGCAACTGGTATGATCTGGCTACAATTCATTTTCCACAGTTACACTCTATTAAACGTCTATAAGTCTTGACCCAAACAATTCCTCACACCACATACATTTTAGTTTTCACATATGTCTGTTCTTCGAGTGCTAGACAAGGCTAATGCTGAGGATATTTCTCCCTGACAGGAGTGTCTAGAACCAAAGGGCATGGTCTCGGGATAAGGTATTGGACATTTGCAACTAACATGAGAAATTTCCCCACTTAAAGGCTTGTGATTCTTTGGAAGTCTCACGCCAGAAGCTGATGGATCCTCAGTCATTGAGCATATTCAAGGCTGAGAATTTTGCGTTTTGGGATGGTAACGAAATCAAAGGGTTTGGTTTACTGCAGGAAACAAGAGTTAAGGTAAATGATCAGCCATAATTTCATTAATTGGTGGAGCAATTTTGAAGGGCTATATAACTTGCACTAGTTTCTGTTGTCTTGTGTTCTTTTAAATTGTATTCTTCAAAAGCATCTGAATAGAAACTAAGCTGGTGAATGACAATTGACAATATTATCTCCGGCCCTCCTTAAATCGAATTGCTATCTGTGATAACATTTGTTGGTGTATTTGGGCTATAAGTATTAGCATTCTTTTTCAATTCATTCCAGTATCATGTTATATTCTTCATTATAATTACAAAATAACTAGCATTTGTGTGAACTCGCATTGCTTCGTCCTGACAACTTGATCATGTTGTAAATAGCACCCTTTAAATCATTCCTCAAAAATGATAACTTTTCAGAATTGATGCCAAAATATTACATTTATTTAGTTGTATAACTTCTTGAAAAGTTATAATTGCAGTAACCCATTTTCCAAAATTAGAAACCAAGCTTGTCCACAACATAACTTTTAAATTGCTGCATTTTAATTGTTCAACACATTCTTGTGTGTAATATGGGTTGTTAACACACTGGGAATGAAATCACACTGTGAAGATTGGCACACAAGCATTTAAACAATCATATGAAATTCCTCAGTCAGCTATTTTAACAGAAAAATTATTTTTACTATGCTTATGGTTTGTCATGATAGATGCATGTATAACAGTATTACACACCGTGGTGCGCTCAAAACCATTTAGGCATGGCAATGCCTGTGGCCCCATTCTACAGGCGTAAGTACAGTGAAATAAAACCCCTGCTGTTCTTGCCTAAGGAGGAAAACAATTCTCAAATTCCAGGTTGCCATTGCTTACACTTGTTGAGTCAAACCACTTTTCTGGGGTAGGTCGTCAATCGGATGAAAGAAATTATACATTCATGAACATCTTTGAAGATGTCATTCTTAGTAAAAGTACATGATATCACCCAAGCTCAATTAGTTTACTTGAATAAATGCTACGGGGGTTTTCAAAAGCTTCAAAAGATCTTGTGGCAAGTCTCCAGTACCAATAGCTCCACAGAGGCAATTTAGAGGCGTAAAAGGAGAAATTGCCCAGCAAACTCTCCCCAGTACACTCCCTTGACCAGTCATTGGAGCATTGGACAAAGAATTAAGCAATAAAGTAATTGGAGCTTGTAACAAGGGTGATGTAATAACTGCAGGCAATGTTAATCTTCATGTAGTTTAGATCGATTAAATTGGCAGTTGGACTGCAACATAAGTTTATAGAGTGGTTTTCAACAGTTTCCTGGCACAATACCAGATCCTTGTCTGCCTTCTTTCTACTCACTGTCCTGCTCATTCACTCATCGTGTGTGATAGATAGTGAGAGACCAGGAAGGCATTAGAGACCATAAGACTGTAAGAAATAGGAGCAGGAGTAGGCTGTTCAGCCACTCAATCCTGCTCTGCCATTCAACAGGATCATAGCTGATCCAACATTCCTCAGGTCCAATTTCCTGCCCTTTCCCCATTACCCCATTGATCAAGACTCTGCCCACCACAGCCTTAAATACACACAAGATCTCTGCTCCCACAGCTCTCTGTGACAAGGAATTCCAAAGACTCACAATCCCCTGAGAGACAAAATTTATCCTTTTCTCAGTCTTAAATTGGTATCCCTTAACTCTGACGTTATGTCATCTTGCTCTCGACCCTCCCATGAGGTGAAACATCTTCGCAGCATTTACCCTGTCAAGCCCCTTATAGAAGTGGAGTAGTCAGTGAGATGGTTGGCAAGCTCAGCATTTTAAAATGGTGTTTTGGGATTAAATATTTTGAGAAAACCACAAAGATTCATCATGGTATCAGAAGGCAGAATGAGATCACGCAACGTTTAAGACATTACAGATGTCATTTGAAAAAGGCACTTTTATAACTGGTGCTGCACTTGTGAAAGTAACTTTTATGCTGTTCAATGTTATGGATGGTCCTGTTCTTTGATGCTCAAAGCTATCCATGTCCTCACTAGCAGTAAAATCACAGGCTTTGCGTCTGTGTGTATGGTGACTTTGCCTTCTCCATATGAAAATATAGACTAATGAGTGAGCAAAGCGAGATAGAAAGCGATCTACCTCAGTTTGCTGGTGTTACAAAGTTGGATGGGAATCTAAGCTGTGACGAGAACACAATGATATAGACTGATTAAATGAGTTGGCAGCATTATGGAGTATAATGTAACAAAATGTGAAGTTATTTGCCTTGGTAGGAAAAAAAGGGAAAACAGAATATTTTCAGGCATGTATGAAACATGTAAATTTCTTATGGGCCTTCAAAGGGTGGACAGGGAGAGGTTGTTTCCCTCTGAGAGGAGAGTCTGGGATCAGAAGGCATATTCTCAAAGTAAGGGCTCACCAATTTAAGATAGAGATGATGAGGAATTTCTTCCAATGGTAGGGAATCTGTGGAATTCTTGACTGTGGAATGAATACAATCCAGGCTGAGATAGACAGATTTTTAAAATCAGTAATGCGTTCAAGGCTGGTTGGAAAATGGCAGTAAAGTGGAGTTCGAGACAAGTCATGATTTTATTGAATGGTGGAATAGACTTGATGGATCGAATGGCTTACTTCTGCTTCTTTGCCTTATGGAAACGTGTGAATGTTGATGATAAAAGTGATCTTGGCTATTCACCCTATCCATGCCCCTCATGATTTATAAACCTCTAAAATGTCTCCGCTCAGCATCAAATGCTCTGGGGAAAATAGCCCATTCAGCCTCTCTCTATTAAGCAAATCCTCAAACCTGGCAATATTCTTCTATGTCTTTTCTGCACCCTCTCAAGTTCAATGATATCCTTTCTATAGAAGGGTGACCAGAATTGTATGCAGTATTCCAAAAGTGGTCTCACCACAGCCACAAAATGACATCCCAATTCCTATAGTCAATGTTCTGACCAATGAAGGCAAGCATGCCAAATACCGTCTTCACCACCTTGTCCACCTGTGATTCCACTTCCAAGGAACTATCACCTGCAACCTTCTAGGTCTCTTTGTTTGGCGACACTCCTCAGAGGCCTACCATTAACTATATAAGTCCTGCCCTGATTTGCCTTACCAAAATGCAACATCTCATATTTATCTAAATTAAACTCTATCTGCCACTCCTCAGCTCAATGGTCCATCTAATTAAGGTCCCATTGTACTCTGAGATAATCTTCTTCACTGTCCACTATACCTCCTATTTTGGTGACATCTGCAACCTATCTAACCATGGCCCCTATATTCACATCTGTATCATTTGTTATAAATGATGAAAAGCGGTGGATCCAGCACAGATGCCTGTAGCACACCACTGGTAGCAGGTCTCTAGTCAGAAAAAGAACCCTCTACCACTACCCTCTGTCTCCTACCTTCAAGCCAATTTTGTATCCAATTGGCCAGCTCCTCAGGATCCCATCTGATCTAACCTTACTAACCAATCCCCCATCTGGAACTTTGTCGGATGCTTTGCTGAAGTCTATGTTAACATTTTGAATGGATGTATTCCATTTTTTAATTCCTGAAAACCAACACAACCTCCATCCCGAGGCTGCTGGATTTGTGGAAGTGTATCCTACGCTAACTGTCTCTGTTGCTTTCACTTGCTTACCACCAGCTGCTAGCTCCTCAAAATACAACTTTTTGACTTTATTTTTTTTCCCATTTTTTAGGATCTCCTGATTGGTTAGGTCACTGGTCCCATTTGTCCTTCAGTGTATATCTAAGGGCAATTGGAACTATCCTCAGCAAGTTCGGAGTTGACTCACACTGCCGTCTATTTTGAGATGATGTTGGGCAGGAAGACATTCAAGACCTTTGACAACATCTTTCTAACCTTCTAGCATTTGTTCAGTAGCCAATTACTTACTGGCCTGTGCAACAGTCCAAAAACCTGCTGGCTCACATATTCTTATCAATCTGATGTTAAGATTTGTTTGAGCTGAGATAAGTGAATGCTTCTTTACATTGTCATTCTTCCCATGGCATTTGGCCCTCGACTTCATTTCTGGGATACGGACATTTAAAAAAAATTTAATCTACTCATTTTTATCTTTAAGGGCTTCATTTTTGTGTCACCATCTTGACCCCCTTTGGAAGTGATTGTAAAGCAATTGATGCTTCACATTTGCTTGATGCTCTACTGTAGACATCACTTGAATGTCACAAACCTTTTACCACATTTAAACCTGACAGTACGGTATACAGTAATTTCATCAGATTCATTAGCTGACAGCTCTCCATCAACCATCTTTATCTGCATATTTTTCTTCTTTCCAGTTAAACATTTGCATGCAAAGTGATTCAGCCTCTGCAGTTAGAGCACTGCTTTCTCAATGCTAGACCTGTATAAAGTTTTGTATGAAATCCTCTATATTTACCTATTTATATCCTGTAATTTGGTCTCAGTCTTTTTGCTGTCTCGTCTGCAAAAACTTCTTTCTTTCTTCTAATATATTGTTCTAGTTCAACCATGACTGTCTCTCAGCAAAGCCTTGTCTGTTCTCCCATTGATATACACTAGCCAATGATTGACAACCTCATAGATTCTATATGTGTGGGTAGATTTCTTGAGAGTAAATTTCTCTTCCTTCAACAGATGTGCTCCCATGGCAGGTTCTTTTAGGCCTCAGACAATCCTGCTTCTGTTGTGATACTGTTTCTGTTGTCTAAACTCGGATTTTAGCTAGATGTGCCAGTGTTACATAATGATCAATTGCTTTCTCTGTGTGTCAGAGTCAATATTGAGCACATCCCATTTGAAGATTTCATCAAAGGTCGCATGTATGTCATCAAAATCTTTAAAATGTCTCCTATCCAGATATCTGCTCCTTCGTAGGGAACAATGCACTCTTTTTCCAATTGACAACAAAGTTACTATTTTTTTATTTTGCTCAGTCTTTTTATTTAATTCAGTAGTGATTTGATAGATTTGCCTTTAAGTGTAGCTAAAAAAAATTAGTTTCATATCTCCTTTTATTTCCACAGCAGCAGGAAATGGAAAATTTACAGCTACTCTGACTCACTCAGCAATTCAGAGTTGCAGACTATGGTTTTAATTCTTCCCATTTTATGTATATTAGCAAGATTTCCTATAGCTCTGAAAATTCATTCAATCTCACTTTTATACTTCTGATTCTGGAGTTTCATGTAATGTGTTTAATGATAGCTAAAAAACTAAAGTGAAAACAACTTACAGAAGAAGGAGGTCATGTGACTGTGCTAAGCCAGCTATCACGTTGTGCACAAATACTTTCCTCAAAACAGCTCTAGTTCCAAAGCCTCTTTTACAAGTGGCTGATCCTGTGCAATCAATGATATCTAAGGAACTCCAGCAGAGAGAGGAGGTTTTCACCATCACCAACAGTGATGTAAACTTGAACATCCACCTAAATTAGACTCCTCTTGGACTTTACAACAGGATTCAGATTACTGGGAAACTCCTCTGCTGTATTCTGAACTATAGACTTTGAAATTCAACATTAGCATCAGGTATTTCACCACAACAGATATACTGGTGATAAGAAGTCTTCTAGCCTTGACACTTCCTCACATACTTGTTCTGTACCAGTATATTTCACAAATAGACTTTAAATCTCTTTAGACGTGGTGTAGCATTTACAAACTTCTTGACTATGGCATGTTCAGTTTCTTCCGTTGTAATATTTCCAATGAGCAAATTCCTTTCCTTTGCTTGATAGAGCTGTGTGACTGCCATCTTCTGTGGATGGGGGTTTACTCCTTGTATATGTTCCAGGCCATGCTGATTTTCTGCAAAAATGCTTATACCCGCTATTTAATCTCTCGCTCAGTGATAGTTCCTACATTATTCAATGAATGTGAATACCCACTCAGTTTCATTGAGAACATAGGTAATACAGAATGTCTTTGATGTATCCAGCTGAATCAGGAAGCAGCATCATGTCACAGTGGATGTTAGTATTTATTTGCAAAAAGGCCCATCTTTTACTGAATCTTTATTTCCAGTTGCTGTGAGTATTCCGGAGCTCATACAACAGGAGTGGCACCTTGTAATTCCAGGCTCTGTTAATGCAGGCTATTGACAAATTGTTCACATGTGAAATGATACTGTAATCTTGTAATTTACGCCTCCAGTCTTTGTTCTGTTTCAGTTGTTTGCTGCGTGGCATGTGCTACAGTGAAACTCGGAGATTTATATGGAGCTGGAATATTTGTTTCTTATTCATGTTGTTCTCTTTTTCAAACATTTGCCAACCAACGTGTTTCTGTGATTTTCTTTCTAGATCCTCTTAAGTAACCTTTCTGCAGTACTCAGGTAATCCTCAACAATATGCTGATCCTCCTCAGCAGAAATAGTGAAGACATTAGGGCTACTATTTCCATAATCTACACGGCCATTTAAAAACAAAGTGAGATTTAGGATCCGTACCTCTGTTAAATCATCAACATTAGTTGTATCCATATTCTCTTCCCCTGTTTTTGAAAGAACACATTTAGGTTGAGAGGTCATCTTGTGGGTCGTCTCTTCATTCTTGATATACCTCACTTCTGCACTTTCTAGCAACTCCTCAAAGAGAAATGAGAAATCTATGACAGCCTTTTGTGATCCTCGAGGTGGTTGGGGAGGTGGAGTGTGGGCAGGTGTGGAATCTATTATCTGCATGCCAAAATTTCTCTTCTAGATCAACCATTTCCCCTAAGAAGAATACATCTTGTTCTTCAGTACCATCTACTTCTTGGACTATTACAGTTTGGAGTGATTCTGTGTTAAATTTTTGTCCTGTAGTTGGAAGTCTTTGGCTTCCAAGGAAAATTGTTCTAAAAATGACCTCTCTTATACCAAGCATTGGCCAGACAGTTCCCACCACTATGCCATCTTCCCCCTTTTCTGCTTTCTTACTGACACATTGGCATCCTCTGACTGACCAATCGGACCAAATCAGAATCGATATTCTGGTCTCAGGAATGTCCCCTGCCAAGTTGGACAAAGGTTCAAGCTGGCTCATGAACCCCACAGATCTGGCAGGCATAAAGTCCTCTTTGCACTGAAAGAATTTTGATAAAGCCTCATTCAGCACCCCAACTATCATGAGGTCTTTTATGAGCTCATCTCTGAATGTTCCATTTTGGCAATTACCAGTGAAGCAATAACCAATTGTTTCCCTTAGCTCCTGCCTGTAATGACTGAATTTCACCCAATCTATTATTGTGTTGTGCCACTAACTATAATAAGAATCAAACACCTAATGATGCCTTTGCATTTGGAGGTTTCTTCTTCAACCTCCCTACCTATTCAGAATGGCATCAGAACTGGTTCAGTTGTGCACAACAGTGAACATACCAAATCAACAAAGGGCTTTTGTCAGAGTTTGGAGGCAGTTTAGTCCTAATTTTTAAAAATTCGATGATGGCCAAGTGTCCAGATGTTAGTCTGATGTTCTAGGTTACTAGTTCAGTGACACTGAACCTCTTCTGCTCTAGTAGCCACAGTAGGTCCATGGCTGGTTCAGTTCATCTTGTGAATAGCAGCCCCAAGAATGTTGATAGTGGGGAAATCAGCAATGGTAATGACATTGAATGCCAGAGAACAAATGGTTAGATTCTCCTTTTAGTTGTTTCAGCAGCGGGAGTCCGAAAGGAGGCGCAAAGGCGGCCTGGGAAGGTAAGCTTTTCCTTCAAAAACTTACCTCGTAAATAGGCGGAGCGCACGTTGAGCAGGCGCAGATACGGGATGGCTGAGTAAGTTAGGTAATATATTTGGGCATATAAGGTGGGTGAACTTGCAGCATGGATTAGTACCTGGGACTTCGATGTTGTGGCCATTTCGGAGACATGGTTAGAGCAGGGACAGGAATAGTTGTTGCAGGTTCCGGGGTTTAGACGTTTCACTAAGATCAGGGAAGGTGGTAAAAGAGGGGAACGTGTGGCATTATTAGTCATGAACAGTATTACGGTGGTAGAAAGGATGTTTGATGAGGACTTGTCAACTGAGGTAGTATGGGCTGAGTCTAGAAACAGGAAAGGAGAGATCACCCTGTTGAGAGTTTTCTATAGGCCTCCGAAAAGTTCCAGAGATGTAGAGGAAAGGATTGCAAAGATGATTCTGGATGAGGTGATGCACTTTGGTAGGAGTAGCTGGAAGGCAAAGTACAGGGCTAATGGTAAGATTCTTAGTAGTGTAGATGAGCAGAGAGATCTCGGTGACCATGTACACAGATCCTTGAAAGTTGCCACCCAGGTTGACAGGGCTGTTAAAAAGGCATACAGTGTTTTAGCTTTTATTAATAGAGGGATCGAGTTCCGGAACCAAGAGGTTATGGTGAAGCTGTACAAAACTCTGGTGCGGCTGCACTTGGAGTATTGTATACAGTTCTGGTCACCGCATTATAGAAGGATGTGGAAGCTTTGGAAAGGGTGCAGATGAGATTTACTAGGATGTTGCCTGGTATGGAGGGAAGGTCTTATGAGGAAAGGCTGAGGGACTTGAGGCCGTTTTCATTAGTGAGAAGAAGGTTGAGAGGTGACTTAATTGAAACATATAAAATAATCAGAGGGTTAGATAGGGTGGATAGGGAGAGCCTTTTTCCTAGGATGGTGACGGCGAACACGAGGGAGCATAGCTTTAAATTGAGGGGTGAAAGATATAGGACAGATGTCAGAGGTAGTTTCTTTACTCAGAGAGTAGTAAGGGAATGGAACGCTTTGCCTGCAACAGTAGTAGATTCGCCAACTTTAGGTACATTTAAGTCGTCATTGGACAAGCATATGGACTTACATGAAATAGTATAGGTTAGATGGGCTTGAGATTGGTATGACAGGTCGGCACAACATCGAAGGCCGAAGGGCCTGTACTGTGCTGTAATGTTCTATGTTTTATGTATGTTCTATGGGAGCGAAAGTAACAGGGTAGTTGTTATGGGGCCTTTAACTTTCTGAATATTGACTGGAAACGCTATAGTTCAAGTACTATAGATGGGTCAGTTTTTGTCCAGTGTGTGCAGGAGGGTTTCCTGACACAGTATGTAGATCGACCAACAAGAGGCAAGGCCACATTGGATTTGGTTCTGGGTAATGAACCAGGCCAGGTGTTAGATTTGGAGGTAGGTGAGCACTTTGGTGATAGTGACCACAATTCAGTTACGTTTACATTAGTGATGGAAAGAGATAGGTATATACCGCAGGACAAGAGTTATAGCTGGGGGAAAGGCGATTATGAGGTGATTAGGCAAGACTTAGGATGCATAGGATGGGGAGGGAAACTGCAGGGTCTGGGCACGATTGAAATGTGAGCTTGTTCAAGGAACAGCTACTGCGTGTCCTTGATAAGTATGTACCTGTCAGGCAGGGAGGAAGTAGTCGAGTGAGGGAACCATGTTTTACTAGAGAAGTTGAATCCCTTGTCAACAGGAAGAAGGAGGCTTATGTAAAGATGAGGTGTGAAGGCTCAGTTAGGGCGCTTGAGAGTTACAAGTTAGCCAGGAAGGGCCTAAAGAGAGAGCTAAGAAGAGCCAGGAGGTGACATGAGAAGTCTTTGGCGGGTAGGATCAAGGAACACCCTAAAGCTTTCTATAGGTGTGTCAGGAATAAAAGAATGACGAAAGTATGATTAGGGTCAGTCAAAGTCAGAAGTGGGAAGTTGTGCGTGGAGTCCGAAGAAATAGGAGAGGCGCTAAATGAATACTTTTCATCAGTATTCACAAAGGAAAAAGACAATGTTGTCGAGGAGAATACTGAGATACAGGCTATTAGGCTAGATGGGATTAAGGTTCATAAGGAGGAGTTGTTAGCAATTCTGGAAAATGTGAAAATAGATAAGTCCCCTGGGCTGGATGGGATGTATCCTAGGATTCTCTGGGAAGCTAGGGAGGAGATTGCAGAGCCTTTGGCTTTGATCTTTATGTTATCATTGTCTACAGGAATAGTGCCAGATGACTGGAGGATAGCAAATATGGTCCCCTTGTTCAAGAAGGGGAGTAGAGACAACCCTGGTAATTATAGACCAGTGAGCCTTACCTCGGTTGTGAGTAAAGTGTTGGAAAGGATTATAAGAGAAAGGATTTATAATCATACAGAAAGGAATAATTTGATTAGGGATAGTCAACACAGTTTTGTGAAAGGTAGGCCATGCCTCACAAACCTTATTGAGTTCTTTGACAAGGTGACCAAACAGGTGGATGAGGGTAAAGCGGTTGATGTGGTGTATATGGATTTCAGTAAAGTGTTTGCTAGGGTTCGCCATGGTAGGCTATTGTAGAAAATACAGAGGCATGGGACTGAGGGTGATTTAGTGGTTTGGATCAGAAATTGGCTAGCTGGAAGAAGACAGAGGGTGGTGGTCGATGGGAGATGTTCATTCTGGAGTTCAGTTACTAGTGGTGTACCACAAAGATCTGTTTTGGGGCCACTGCTGTTAGTCATTTTTATAAATGACTGGATGACGGTGTAGAAGGATGGGTTAGTAAATTTGCAGATGACACTAATGTCGGTGGAGCTGTGGATAGTGCAGAAGAATGTTGCAGGTTACAGAAGGACATAGATAAGCTGCAGAGCTGGGCTGAGAGGTGGCAAATGGAGTTTAGTGCGGACAAGTGTGAGGTGATTCGTGTGGAAGGAGTAACAGGAATACAGAGTACTGGGCTAATGGTAAGATTCTTGGTAGTGTGGACGAGCACGGGGATCTTGGTGTCCATGTGCATAGATCCCTGAAAGTTGCCACCCAGGTTGATAGGGTTGTTAGGAAGGCTTATGGTGTGTTAGGTTTTGTTGGTAGAGGGATTGAGTTTCAGAGCCATGAGGTCATGTTGCAGCTGTACAAAACTCTGGTGTGGCCGGACTTGGAGTATTGCATACAGTTCTGGTCGCCGCATTATAGAAAGGATGTGGAAAGGGTGCAGAGGAGATTTACCAGGATGTTGCCTGGTAAGGAGGGAAGGTCTTATGAGGAAAGGCTGAGGGACTTGAGGCTGTTTTTGTTAGAGAGAAGAAGGTTAAGAGGTGACTTAATAGAGACATATAAGATGATCAGAGGATTAGATAGGATGGACAGTAAGAGCCTTTTTCCTCGGATGGTGATGGCTAGCATGAGGAGACATAGGTTTAAATTGAGGGTGATTGATATAGGACAGATGTCAGAGGTGGGTTCTTTACTCAGAGAGTAGTAAGGGCATGCAATGCCCTGCCTGCAACAGTACTAGACTCGTCAAGTTTAAGGTCATTTAAATGGTCATTGAATAGACATATGGATGATAATGGGATAGTGTTGGTTAGATGGGCTTCAGATTGGTTTCACAGGTCGGCACAACATTGAGGGCCGAAGGGCCTGTACTGCGCTGTAATGTTCTATGTTCTATGTTGTTGAGATGAACATGGTCTGGTACTTGAGTAATGTAAATGTTATTAATCACTTATTAGATCAAGCTTGGATGTTGTCCAGGTCTTGCAATGACAGTGATGCTAATCCATCCAGTGCATGGTTTGGTTGAGGTCCTACATATGAACCAGAGGCTCAGGAAGTAATAAGGCTCCTTCCATTGTGCAGTTCACTCCTTGTTAGCTGGCATGGGACTCCAATAATGATTAGGTGCTCCAGTTTCGCTTTGAGCATTTTCTTGAGTGTACTCTGCCGGATTTTCATTTCCTGGCTTTCATCAGCATCAGCTAGGATCCTCAAAACAAGGGTTTGCAAACTATCATTAGCAAGTTTATGTATCATGACCAGGTTATGGATGCTTCTGACAGAGTACTAGAAAACAGACTAGTGCGCACTAATGAACATTTCAGGACTGTTTGCAGAGATATGGAATAGAACGACTCCAGAATAGAATCTTCATTCCCTCAAGTTCCCGTTCCAAGTTATCCAATATCATTGATGAGTCTACTTATCAGCGTAATATCTTTTAACCTGTAATTCTACAATAATTATTCAATGAATGCCCCCTGCCTGTCAATACATTATCTTGATTAACATCATTATCATTGGAATGGTGATGCATTTTGGAGGGGAGAATGTTTGACATTGTGGATATGGACTCTGGGTCAACGGCAATCCTGGCTAGCAATTTCCTTTCGCAGTTATTGGAAAAAATAACATATTTTCCCTTTGTGGCAAAATCTAGAACCAGAGGGCATATTCTCAGGATAAGGGATTGCACATTTAAGTCAGAGATGTGAAGGAACTTCTCTCAGATATTAGTGCATTTGTGGAGCTCTTGAAGGATGGTCTTAAATATATTCAAGGCTGAGATAGACATATTTTTAATCAGTAAGGAAATCAAGGGCTGTAGAGAAAAGGCAGGAAAGTAGAGTTGAGGGCTATCAGTTCACCCATGATCATATTGAATGATAGAGCAGGCTCAATGGGCTGAATAGCTTACGTCTGCTCCTATGTCTTGAGAACGTGTGGTCCAGTCCACTTCCCCCTCCAAGTATTGAGATGTACTCAGTCATCTGCAGTTTTGATAAACCTCTTCAATGAAGAAAGTTAGAATAGTGTTTGATACTTATCATTGGGATTTGACAGATGAATTCCTTCAGGAATTTGCATCCTGTTGTTTCCATATTCTAATAGGCTGGTCTTCCCTAAACATTAGAACATAGAACATAGAACATGGAGAAGTACAGCACAGTTTGATAAACCTCGCCCTATTATAGGAAAGATGTGGAGGCTTTGGAGAGGGTGCAAAGGAGGTTTACCAGGATGCTGCCTGGACTGTCTTACAAGGAGAGGTTGACTGAGCTTGGACTTTTCTCTCTGGAGAGAAGGAGGAAGAGAGGTGACCTGATCGAGGTGTACACGGTAATGAGAGGCATGGATAGAGTTGATAACCAGAGACTTTTCCCCAGGGCAGGATTGACTGCCATGAGGTGTCATAGTTTTAAGGTGTTAGGAGGAAGGTATAGAGGAGACATCAGAGGGAGATTTGTCACCCAGAGAGTTGTGAGCGCATGGAATGCTTTGCTAGTGGTAGTCGTGGAAGCAGACTCATTAGTGACATTTAAGCGACTGCTGGACATGCACATGGACAGCAGTGAATTGACGGGAATGTAGTTTAGGTTACTTTATTTTTGGATTAGGATTAATCCACGGAACAACATCATGGGCCGAAGGGCCTGTACTGTGCTGTACTTTTCTATGTTCTGTGTTCTAATGGTTAGGGAAGACCAGCCTATTAGAATATGGAAATAACAGGATGCAAATTCCTGATGGAATTCATCTGTCAAATCCCAATGATAAGTATCAAACACGATTCTAACTTTCTTCAGTCTGTTTCTCCACCAACTCTCTCTTCAGTCTGATTACAAATTTAGCACAATTGAAAGAAATTAAGTGAGAAAGATAGAGTCTAAAATAACATAGATACACAATGCCACAGGAAGGAGTGAGCTCAATGGACTGAATGATAATTTCCTCATTCAAATTTTTTAAGTTCTTGGCTATATGGCTTTTGGCATCAAATTCATCATTAAGAATAAAGGAGAAATGGAACAGTAAGCTGGTCAAAAAAAGCCAGTTGTTCTATTATTGAAGAGTATGTTAGGTCTTTGGCATCTACTAGAATGCAGTAACCTGCTTGAAGATGATTTGGCCCATCACTCACATCAGCAGGCAGCTTAGTTACTGATGATCTTATTAATCATCACAGCCTTGTCTCATAACAGCCCAACAAAAGCATTTGTTTGAGTTTGACCAATGATCACAGTTTGATGATCTTTACGTAGGGGATTGGAATTCCTTTACAGGTTTTAGCCAACTTCTTTTACCCTGATGGAAGGTTAGTGAGTGAGTAATCCAGCCCAATCGCTCCCCTGCTCCTCACCCCACTATCAAACTTAGAGGAAAATAGCCAGGAAGTGGGGGCTCTTGTAGAGTTGGGGAACTGTCATGCCAGTCAGTGGTGAGGAATTCTGCCTTCACTCACCTTCATGACTGCCCCCAGTGGGGCCTAAAAAATTCAGCTTCTCACACGTAAAGAAAAGAGTTGATCCAAACATTTATCTGAACATTTCTGCTTCTGGATCCTACTGTGTATAAATTAGCTGCTGTACTTCTGTGTTGTAACTGTGCCACACTTGATGCGAGTAACTAAGACTCTCGCAGGTGGGTCTCCTGGGAGGGCCTTGCCTGACTGGTTACCTTTGGTGTTGGTTCTTACGTAGCTTTCTCCAACACATAGTCAGCCAAGCCTCCAAAAGGCCCCACCAGTAACAGCAAACAGCCACTATCGGTCTGGGCTGAAGTGGTGGTATTGGCTGGCTAATTCGACTGCTGGGATACAGCTCATCTTGGCTGGAGAGGGAGTGGGGTGTATTTCTGGAAATAAGGTATGAGATGGCCATTGATCTGTGTAGATCTAGGGACTGGCCCCATTTAAAAAAGAAATAACCAGATTGGCACTGGATGTCCCAAAAATCTGGATGGGATGCCAGTCAATTTCCTGGCATGTGTGTAATGGCAGCGCCATGCTATAAATACCAATTGCCATTTAACATCCATTATTTTGCCATTGGCTAGATAGAGACCAATGACGAAATTTCCGCCTGTGTTCTCTCAGACTGGTTGTCAGGCGTGAGGTCTGAGAGCCAGATGGATGTTCTTTCTGCCATCGGATGGCTTCCTGAACGACAAACACATCAGATGATGAGAGGTATACCTGGAATGGTCTCCAGTTCACTCTCTTGTTGCGGGGTATCTGCCCTTGCTTGGCTCTGTACTGTGGTAGGCCCTGCTTTTTGCTCTAACCTGTTCCTCTTAACACCATTGGCTTGGATAGCTGGTAGAAGCTTACATTTCGCTGATGAGTGACATAAAACTCGGACAAGGCACTTCTGTGTATCAAAATGTGAAGTGCTTAATGATAACTCGAGGCTAGGGGAAAGCTAATTTGTTGACAATATTTGGTTAGACCTTTATCGTTCTGGATCATCTGCACAGTGTCAGAAAAACTAATTTGAGAGAAACAGATATTTTTGTCCATAGGTTTTTTTTAATGATAATTCACAATCTAAATTCAGCTGTGTGCAAAATTGATCATAAATTAAAATCAGTCTGATTCAGGCCTGGAAGCTTTAGATATCACCCCACACAACAATCTATTTTCAGCTTTTTCCTCTGATTATGTAAAAGGCTTTAAAAAAAACCGTAACATTGTTTTGCTCTCAGGGGCTTAATGCTTAAAGTATTTCCTGCAGATTTTTTCACTCTGTTTCTTTAAATTACTTTTGTATCATGTAGCTTTCTTTTCCTCCAGTCTACAGTAAGACACATTCTATGTCATTATGCAGGTTTGGATTAAAATCTTCTAGCATAATTGAGCTACTTCAGCATATACATATATGTAAAAGAAGTGGATTATATACATCTCTATTGTTGTCCTGCTCTATCATGGATGTTCACCATTGCAACTCTTTACCAGCATGAAATGACAGGGACAACCACGGAAAGACTTGTTAGCGTTACTGTTGTATTGTGTCCTGAGCTTCAGTGATGCTTGAAAAGTATCAACCCCAGAATGATGTTGGGATGATTTATAGAGTCAGGAAGAGCTTGAAACAAATGATAGGCCACAGACATATTACCACAAAGGCTCTAGCTCTTGTTTTAGAATCCTTCTGAGGCTTCAAGCTACCTTGCTGTGTGCAGGCTTCCTCAGGCTTTCTAGGCAGAGGTATGCCTGGACAAATGGCTGCCCCTGAAAAGGTAAGTAGCTTCTATTTTTACGATGATATAGAGCAGTAAGAACAGGAACGCTCTTTGAGACTATAACTTTCCAAAGGATCGCAGCCAACCACATCTTCACCACTCTCTCCCTGTGTTGTCCTCTACCCCTAGACCAATATCTTAGACCTACTGCCCAGAATTCATTTGTGGCAAGTAACCTGTGAAGGCATGGCAAATACTAATAAGTCACTTAATCTACTGAAATACTGATAAAGACTGATTAAACTCAACTGAGAGTAAAATTTTATTGAGTTAACAAAAAAATTGGTTCCCTTTGCTCATTGAGGACAAAGTGAGAGGATGATTGTTCGGTGATAGAAATAAAATCCATAAAAGATGAGTAAATATCTGAACTATTTCAAAGGTATAGGGAATGGAATTCATTTGGATTGCAGCTTGTGCAGCCCAGTGGGTCAATTGGCCTCTATGTCCATGTGCCAGGACTCAATTAGAGCTCTCAGTTCCACTGGAGAGGCTGATTGAATCCATGCCCTTCAGGCATTTAACTGGCTACCTGTAGTAAAACTCCTTACAGCACAAGTCCCAATCTTGGTCAATCTGAGGCTGACAGTACCAGTAAGGGGATAATGCAACCCCCCGATCCCCCCGCAAAGGCCCTGTGTCACTGTGGAAACCCAGGCCAGAGGCAAGTGAGGATGAGATGGAGATTGTGAGGCTGGTATGGAGTTGGAAGGTGGGAAGGAAGGTTGGAGGCAAGGGCATGTGGATAGCACCACCGCCCCCTTTCTGAAGCTAGGTCCTTTGATGGCACACATAGATCTGAATTGTCTAAAAGCTGAAGAAATTCTCCTTTGTCCTGGAAACAATTAGGCAGGCCTGAACCCTGAAGCCTTGCCCTGGAACATGCCACCTATCATTCACTTTGAGGTAATGGAGGGTGAGCTCCAATTTACATATCAATACATTTACACATTTACAAATCAATTCATGCAGGTTGCTCCAGTATAACTGTTACAGATTTTACAATGCAGCTGCCCTGGGCTAATCATTTTCAGTAGTGAAATGTCCAAAATATGACTTGTGCACATTAGACCATGTAGGAGAATGTCTAAAGTTGCCAGGGGCTGATGCAAAATGGTGTACCCCTTTGGAAATGTAAAGCAATCTTTTGAATGTGGTCTTGGGTAATCTTTGAACAGATGTCCAGTGCTCTTTTGGAAAATGACGTGCCCTTTGGTTTGTTAAAAAATAGACATGAGTATACTTAAAAATGTTTCAACTCATGGAAGCTGTCGAGCTCATTGGTACTTTGAAGACAGACATCAAAGTGAACTTTCAGCAGAATTGTTGCAAGGTGTCATTAAGTTGTTGAGGCATTTAAAACAGATACCCTGTCAACAGCTGAAAATCCTGAATGGAATGTTTTAAAAATAAATCTGTGCTTTCTATCTCACACTGTCTGTTGATGTAAGCCCGGGGTATAGCACCAGAGGATTAGTACTGCATAAAGTATTTCACAACCTTTGATTTTCATGTGAGGTGCCTCTCAGTTCACAATTTAACTTGCAGCTCTGAGTGACTAAAATGTCTTGGATATGGGCTCTGAATTCCTGTCCTTGTTTTTATAAGGGACACAAAGGGTGACAGCTCCCTGAAGATAGTGACTATAAGGATTCCTTCAACCCCACCACCCACAATGTGATCAGCTGGACAGCCTTCCAATGGCAGGGGAAGACCTTGTGACCCTTGGGTATAATGCTTGTTGGTGGCCTCATTAATTAATCAAAACTTTCCATCCTGCTGATGAGGGCTTAGCCACAGAATGGAAGAATTATTATTGGTGCAGGAGGAGGACATCGGGCACATTTTGTTTGCCCCTACCCCTGGTTTTATAATACATAAAATGTGCTCATTAAATTCCCTTTCACCCTCCCTGCATAACTGGTGGAGGAATTGCTGAGGCTAGTGTCATGTGACCATTCCCATGATTACTTGAGCCAGATTGCCATGGATCCTGGTGCAACAAGCTGCATTAATTAACCTGGTGGCCTTATTGCTTTCTGTGATGCCAAGTATAAATGAGACACTTTCCCGATTATAGGGAGAAAGGAAGCCAGCCAGCTATCATATGCTTTAGGTCAACTTACAAAGCTAAGTATAACTCTTCACTGTACCTTAATTCAGCAAATGTTGCTTGGAGTCACAGAAGAATGGTTCCAAGGATGAGGGCATTCACTTACATAGTTAAGTTGGAACTGTTTCCCTTGGAGAACACATTCGATCGGGATATTCAAAATCATGAGAGGTCTAAAGTGAGTAGATAAGGAAAGTAGTGTTCCCATTAATGGAAAGGTTGAGACACATGGGGCACAGTTCTAAGGATATTGGCAGCAGAATATGAGGAGAAACTTTATTGTGCAATGAATGGTTATGATCTGGAATGTGCTGGCTAAAAGTGTGCTGGAAGCAGATTCAAATGAGGTGTTTAGGAGAGAAATGAATTGTCACCTTAAAAGACAAAGTAAATGGGGCTACAGTGAGAGGTAAGTAGGTAATAGCATTGTGGTAATACCTTCGGATCAGTAATCCATAGTCCCAGGCTAAAGGACTGGGGACATGGGTTTGAAACCCAGCATGGCAGTGAAAAAAAATTGAATTCAATTAAAAAAATTAAAATTAAAGGGAAAAGCTAGTCTTATGGTGACCATGAAACTAGTGTTGTAGAAACCCATCTGGGGCTTTAATAGCATAGTGATAGCATCCATACCCTTCAGCCAGGAAGTGTGGTTTCATCGCCACCTGCTAAACAGCTGAATAGTAACATCTACGAACAGATTGATCAGAAATTATAATAAAAACCCACCTCGTATACCAGTGTCCTTTAGGGAAGGAAATTTGCCATCTTTACCTGGTTTTGTCTAGATGTCTCTCCAGACCCACAGCAATGTGGTTCATTCTTGACTGTCTGTGATAGGGTAGTTAGGGGTGGGAAACAATTGCTGGCCTAGCCAGTGATGCCCACATCTTATGAATGATTTTTTTTACAATGTAGCATTAAATGAGTTGCTACCATAGAGAGCCAGCACAGACACAATGGGCCAAATGGTCTCTTTCTGATCTGTAGAGTTTTTACAATTCTACTTACAGTGAGGGCCAGAACAGGTCTGTGAGTTTAGGTTGGAGGCTAGCGCTGCTTGTAAGCAGGGCCTTGCGCTAATGACAATACAGATCTTCCACCTGCACCAAATTAAAATTGATTTTGTTAAGTCTCTATTAGTCTCAATTACAGATACACAGTGCATGCTAGTCGCAGGGCTTTGAGCTGCTCTGCACTCAATAAAAACAAAGGTAAATAGGGATTACATTTTTTGTAGATGCAGTACAGCTCTGCAAGATAAGTAGAGAAATAGATCAGTGAGTTAAGTGCCATGCTTTGACACCTTTGCTGATGTGAGAAGAAATTTGTCCAAGTGCCACACTGTGGGAGGTCAGAGGTCACCAGATGTGACCTGGTGTCAGGGGAGCTCTCTCAAGGCCCTTGGAATGATGGAAAAATGTTTGACGCTTTTCCTCAATGGTTCTAGCTTGCTAACACAACACAGCTGACTGAACACAAACAGAGGTGGTGTAATACACTAAAATCTGTACTTCCTCTGAAACTTCCAGTCATTTTCCTGTGAAATTCCAGACGGCTGAATTTTCCTGGCAGTGGCTCAAAAGTGGCCACTTTCTTTCAACTAAATCAATATACATCAAGATCGTGTGGCTTAGTTGTAACAAATATCAAAATGATCAACTCCTGACTTAATTATAAAAAGCTGCATTTGGCCATTGGAATAGATCTCGCCAAGCACCCAACCTGCATCTTTAAGAAAGAAAAGAAATTCAGTTGGTTGATTGAATTTGAACAATAGTTTACACCATTGTGCAGCAGTGTAGATGTAACCTTTGTGGAACGGAACTGCCCTTTCAGCCTTCAGTAAATGATCGCCTGTGCAATTTTGAATTGAAGGAAAAACCCTTAATGAAACATCAAGGGACCAGAAGACAATTTTTCATTCATTTTATTTTTAATATACTGAAAATTCTATCCTCTTGTTTATGAATATTTTGACTTATTGTCTTGTGACAAATGATATAGTGGCAAGTGGCACTTTGATGATTGTGCCAGGTCATAGTTCAGACAGGAGAGAATGTTTTCCTTAATCTGTTGCTCAAGGTAGAAGCACAATAGTTGATGCTTCACAATATAGAAGTCTCGTAGCGTAGCCTGTGATTTTCAATGTGTATGGCAGTGGCAGTGTCCTCTTCCAGTGTGACATTGGGTTCATAATAGTTCACAAAAAGATGATAACAACTTGATTGGTGAGTGACACAAAAGTGTGAGTGTGCCAGAAGACATTGTGTTAATCTGCATAGTTAAGTATGTTACTTAGAGCAACAGGCAGAGCAGATAGACAAGATTCGTTGTTAAATCTATGACTAGGATATATAGTCCAAAACATAAAGTTATACTTTTCAGAGGTGAAATTAGGAAACACATTTTAGTGCAAAGGTGGGTTGTTTGGAACTTTCTTCTGCAAATCACAATTGTTACTCGGTCAGTTGTTAATTTTAAATCTATGAATTATAATTTTGCCTACAGTGTCTGTTGAGTCTAAGGGGAAAAGATCGGTATATGGAGGTGGGTTGCAGATCTGTCATGATTTAATGGAATGGGGACCAGCTTCAACGATTGAAGCTATGTTATATTGTGGTGATGAACGTATCGTATGTATCAGTTTGATTCAGGAAAATTTCACAAAGTCATGAGACAAACAGATGTTACCCAGTTTAATATTAATGTTTTCTGTTAATCGCACTTTGTCTTTTTGACTGTGAATAGCAACAGACTTTTAGGTACATAGTTAACCAGTTTTGTTTGGAGTGTGAGCACCACTGGCAGGGCCAGAGGTTATTGTTCATCCAGATGTGCTTTGAGAAGATGGTGGCCATCACCTTGAAGAGCCTTCTACTTCTGAGCGGTTTCCAAGAGCACTTCAACATGACAGGTAAGAGTCAAGCGCAGTGCTATAGCATTGGAAGCTGGGTCTTTAAGGACAGCAGGCTTTATTCCCTGGAGGGCGTTACTGAACCAGTTGGACAGTCACTGAGATCCAAAAAGTTTGTGGTCACACTTTATCAATGCCTCCTTTTCAATTTCCAGCTATTTTAAAGTGGAATTCAAATTCTCAGGCAGCTATGATGAGATTTCTGCAACTTGAGGGTTTGGGTTTGCAAACTCGCGTGAAACAAAGTGATAGCTTAACTTTAATTGCATGAACCACAAGGTAAAATCTCAATATTTTTCTTCATGCTTGACCAGCTTTACCTTTAGTAAGAAATATGCCCTTGTCGTAGGTGCCTTAGCCACATCCTGCCAATGTCCAAAAATCTTCCAAAAATAAAGCATTTCATCAGTTTGTTAGAGTAGAGGTTTCTCATGAAGAATCAGCTGGCATAGCAAGATGGATTCTAAGCACATTGTAACTCCCAATCTCAGCTGTAGTTTTATAACATAATATATTCCAAAATGTCTTCCATTGAAAGGGTTTTCAATTTTGACTGTGCAGTGATGCAGATAGGATTGTCATGATGTTTAACAGTCACTTAGGGAGTCCTAATTGCTGTGGTGATGTGCATTTTTGCTTGCATGTTGTAGTGTGGAGACATGGGTCGTGATAGTGGAAGCTTCAACACTCTTTCCTGTCGGACCAGGAATCTCTTCCATTCTTAACTTGCTGCTATTGGCAGGGGTTGAAAGGGTTTGATGATTGTTACTTGACATGCTTGACTGTATAATGAAGGAACTTCTTCGGGGACATTGAGATCTGGAATGGGACTTGACCCTGTAGCTCCTAGGTTACCTACCTTAGGAGAGCAAATTCTTTGCATGATCAGTACACAATCTCAGCCATCCTGGATAAATAAGTGAGGATCTTGACACTGTCCATTAGCAGGGACTGCTGGAAAGAAAGTGTTCCTTTGTTGCTCTCATGAGACCAGCGCAGGCCAAGGCCTTGGAACAGATTCCCAGGCTGTTCTCTCTGTGGAGATAGTGTAGAGCTTGGATGAAGCAAAGAGAAGAAAAATAAATATCTGTAAAGAAAAACTTGTAGCAGCCAGCACTTTCTGCTTATTGAAAGAATCCTTCTGCCTCTAGACATTAACTTGGACACAGCGATAGGATTCTTTCTGTCAAGTATTAATACCCGTTCTATAAACTTACATTATGGTACTAAAATAACTATCAAACATTGAAATAAAGTTCCTTTTAATTTTTTTCACAACAAAACTCTATTAAGGAAGTTTAATTTTCATCTTCCCGCTGCTCAAAACTTGTCATTTAACACTTTAAGGCTAAAAATTACTATTGGGGCTGTAAGACAGAATAAATGCTTACCACCTACATAAGACATTCCGCTGTTCTTTATGAATACAATTTTGCTCCACAACAACACTACTAATGCAGAATAATAAATAACAAAGTGTGAAGCTGGATGAACACAGCAGGCCAAGCAGCATCTCAGGATGTGCTCCTGAGATGCTGCTTGGCCTGCTGTGTTCATCCAGCTTCACACTTTGTTATCTTGGATTCTCCAGCATCTGCAGCTCCCATTATCTCTGATGCAGAATAATGCTCACTTTTCTTACCCTCTGCAAGGTTAGTTGCTGTAGCTATATAAGCATAGGAACATTAACTCCATTGCATTCTATTGCCTAGCACCTTCCTATGGCAATCTCATCATCGCCATTTTAATGGCATTATAAGAACATGAGAACATAAGAACCAGGAGCAGGAGTAGGCCATTCAATAAGATCATGGCTGATCATGTTGTGTTCTCAGCTCCACTTATCTACCCTCTCACTATAACCTTTAATTCATTTACTGTACAAACATTTATCTACCTTAGCTTTAAAAACATTCAATGAGGAAGCCTCAACAACTTCACTGGGCTGGGAATTCCATAGATTCTCAACCCTTTTGGTGAAGGAGTTCCTCCCCAATTCAGTCCTAAATCTGCTCCTGCTAATTTTGAGGCTATGCCTTGTTCTGGTTTCACCCACCAGTGAAACGTCCTCCCTATCTATCTTACATAAAATTACTTTGTATAGCATTAATGTTCCTATTGGTTAAGGGAGGATTTTGGAATGGCCATTTTAATTTTTTTATTGATCTACTTTCTTTTGGAAAAATGTTCTCTGCATTCTTCACCCTAAAGATGTTGAATCTGCTTCTGATTATACAATAATAAGAATTCTATGTTCAGTTTTGGTCTTTTCTTGTACTTGTGAATTATGAAAGCTTTGGTAAAGCTGCAGAGAAGACCCACCTGATTCTTTCTGTGGTTAAAGAATCATCACTTCTAAAATAGCCTCGAAGAGCTGGTCCTTTAAGCTTTAGAGAAGGACAGACCAAAGGTTAGGGCTAGGTATAGGGTTAGAGTTAGGTTGGTGGCTAGGGTTAGGTTGGTTGGGGTCTATTTGGTGGCTGAAGTGATTAGGTTTTGTTTGAGTGGTGGACAGTTTGTTTCGAAGTGACACTCTCTCAGATGCAGTAAAGAAAAATCTAGGTTAAGACATGAGCATGTGGTTAGTTTATCCAGGAATAGTGAAACATGGAAACTAGGAGCTAGGATTAAGCCACTCAGCCCTTTGCACCTGCTCTGGTATTCAACAGATCACCCCTGATCCTCTCTCTCAATACCACACTTGCTCTCCATACCCCTTGATTCCTTTAAAACCTAGAAATTTATCGGTCTCCTTCTTGAATGCATTCAATGGCTTGGCCTCCACAGCCTCCTGTAATTGAAAATTTGACAGGCTCACCACCCTTTGAAGAATCTTTTTCCTCATTTTAGTCCAAAGTGGTCTACCGTGTATCCTGGGTCTATGGCAACAGGTGCTTGACTTGCAAATCAATAAAAAGATTGACCATCATCTAGTCTGTCCATTCTGTTAGAATTTCAAATATTTCAATCAGATCCCTTCTCATCTTTCTCGAATGAATGCAGGCCTATTCAATCAAGTCTTTCCTCAATGACAATCCTGCCATCCCCAGTATCACCCTAGTGAACACTCACTGCACTCCCGCTCTGGCAGGTATACTTTTTTCTAAGTAAGGAGACCAGAACGGCAGGTATTTCTCCAGGTATGGTCTCCTGGAGAAGACCCTGTGCGACTGCATTAAGATACCCCTGCTCCTGAGCTCAAATTGAAAGGACATTCATGAACCAGTTAGGGTTTTACAATAATTGACAGTTGCCACCATCAGGGTAACTCAATTACGGATTTTTCATTGGATTCAAATTTCACTATCTGCCATTCTGGGATTCAAAGATATGTTTTCCTCTGCTTGTGGTTTTGGTGCCATCTGAGATTAGACACCTCTCTGTGCCTAGTTTCTGAAGGAGGCTTGTGGTCAAATCCATTCAGATGACACATAGGATCCTCTGTGGGCAGTGCTGATGTTATACTTCAAAGTTTATCTTGGGCTTCGCAATATGTCACCCATTCTTATTTTTCAACTGTTTTTCCCTGGAATATAAATCCACGAGTGTCCATAGACAATTCAAGTGTCTTGCTTTAGCTCTGGGATTAGACAATGGGAGTTGGATGGCTATTAAATTCCAGAGAGCTTCATGGTCATGCTAATTCCTCCCTCGTTCTACATCAACAAACGTGAAAATAAAGAACTTACTTTTATATAGTGCCTGTCAGGCCCTCAGGCTATCCCAAAAATCTTAAATAAAGTAATTTTGAGGCATAGTGACTATAGTAAAATGCATTTTCTAGCAGGGGGTCATTGGCTAGTTTTCAGGAGCAGGAACACTGACAATATAATTTGACGCCCTGAATCGAGAATATTCAGCAAAGGTAATGTTGTTCCAACTGTTTTGGCTAAACTCAGTTCACTCGGCGTATGTCAGGAATCAGGCTTAACAAGCATCTGCTCCGTGGCTTCAAACCAAACTCGATGATCCAGTTGTAGACAATTTCTTTTATCAGGTTTAATTTGCAAATGTTGTTTTTGCAGAATATTTTTTTGAGTTTCCACTCCCTCCGACGTTTGAAAGTTTAAAATCATCTCAAATATAAGTAGCAAGTATAGTTGCTTGTTCTTAAAACATTCAGTAATAGTTTGCAGTATCAAGGTTCAAACTAAATGCGTTCATCACCTGGAAAAGATGGCCACTTTAACTTAGAATAGAAAAAGCAAAGATATTTCCTGGTGCACCCACCCACACATTGTATGATAGATTGCAGACATATTCATTGGGTTACACTTATGAAAAATAGGTTTCTAGCCAAGTCTATGATATTAAGCTGTCTCTTCCATTCAAAGGCAAGATTTTCTGGCTTACAACATGTATAGGAAATGGTTTGGTGCTTTAAAATTTGATCATTATAAGCTGATTATGATATACAAAAGACATTAAGCAGTTTGCACTCCATGGTTTTGTTCTGTAGGGTTAGGGTATAAAACTCATACATCATTAATCAACCTTAAGGAAACCCAATAAAACAATGAGACAAAAACGAAAACATCTCAGTCAAAGTAAGCTGCAGGATTCGATTTTGACATTATTTAGGAACTTGGCCAGGGCAATCCCCAGTTGTAACTACAATATTTAGTGGCTGTGTGGTCATTTTCCCCTCTACCCTGCATCAGGTAAATCTTTACGATTAATCATGGGGAAGCATTGCCCCATTGGCAGTCAAAGCAGCTTCTTAACTGCATTAGAAACAGAATTCCTACAGTGTGGGGGCAGGCCATTCGACCCACCCAGTCCACACTGACCTCCTGAGAAGCATCCCACCCAGATCCAGCCCCCTACCCTATCCGTGTAACCCTGCATTTCCCAGGCTAATCCACCCAGCCTGCATATCCTTGGACACCATGTGCAACTTAGCATGGTCAATCCACCTAACCTGAACATTTTTGGCCTGAACATGATTTCTGCTGCTCAGTGAAATGTATAAAGGGAGAAACTAGTCCTTGTTCCACCCTCTTTTCCCCCAGTTGGAGAAAAGGACTTAAAGGATCTGTTTTGGTGAACCAACCACAACCCTCCCCCCACCTACCACCACCCCCACCCCAACCCTATGAAGCTACTTGACAGCATTTTGACCTCAGACAATGTCCTGGCATCCTGGTTGGCCAACCTAAACACACCTTAGATCTGTTGAGTATGGTAATGAAAATCATATATCTGATTAAGAACACCTTCCAGAAATTAGCCTGCGCCAAGTGGAACAAACTTAACTCAAACTTAATTGGCATTTGCTGGAGCCCGACTAGTGATTGTCAATAAGCAGGCAAAGCTTTTTCTAATTTTATCTTTGCCTGGAACCTGGGAAAACAGGGCAACTGCACATCTTGTTCCTGTTTCGGGTAATAACCAACCTTTTCACTTCAACTGTTTAAAATTTTAGTTAACCCGGTAAGATTGACTGAATTATTTTTATGAAGACTTTTAAATGATTGCACATATAAAAGTGAGACTGATAATAATGCAGAAATACTGTTTGCGTTTTTGTTACAAAATAAGGAATATTTATTTTGGTGCATCCTGACTGACCCACATCTGTACTGACTGGACCTATCAGCTCTATTCCCTTGTTCTGATGACACAACTCTTGCCCTGTTACTCTCCTCTTCTTAATTAATATCATCCAGTGAAAACTGGATGATATTAATAGTTGTTTGGTAATGCAAAACTTTAAATACGTGTTTGCAATGGAGAGTGCACCAGGGAATTGTCCTGCAAACATTTTGTTTAGTTCAAAAAAGTACAATGCCTGGACATATTCCTTTCTCCTGCAGGAGACAGATGCCCGTGTGTTAACTATGAAGTCTCTAGCAAGTGTAAACGAACCCCATATTTCAAGTCCTCCAGACAATCATAAATTGGTTGTTAGTGTGATATCTAACACACTTTTTTGCTTGTTCAGCAAATGTTGTCCAATTGCAAATTGCGACTTAGACATTACATATTAAATCTTGTAAGCACAGGTCGGCGCAGGAAGCTAAATTAATAAGTACCCATTTTCTCATGTAATAGTGGTTGTTACTCCCCTTAGAAATTTAATATTCTTGCATCTATCCTGGTAGTACACGATGAAAAGCTTTCACAAATTGTGTCTTCCTTCAGAAGTACTTGAAATTGTTTGTTTGTTTTTTTTGATATAAGGATGCAGAAGGCTATCTGTGCTGCACAGTCCCAAAATTATTACATTTGATGACGAATGATTGTGATGTATGTACAAATATGAATGGACATAGTTACTGAATGGCCTTCTCTGTGCTATTAGACTCTATGGTCTGAATCTTTGCACATGCGTCAGGGTACAAGAATTGAGAAATTTCTGAGCTTCCTGTGCCTGCCTTAGGAAGAATGCACTTCAATGGAGATGTCCATTCTGGGGGACAGAGGGTGGTAACTTTTTATGAGATGGAGTTAGGCCTATTGCCCCTGGATGCTGTTGAAAAAGCCCACCATGGGTTGTCTCGGACTTTGTCCCATTTGTTTCATTGATCCCTCTCGCCAACACCCCTTGCATTTCCCCACACTTCACAACACCAATTTATGCCAATGCGTGCACCCACTCAACAGAGTCAATATTTTAATTTCAGTGATCCTTCTTCAGAACTGATTGTAGCTAGTAGAAGGTGACATTTATGCAGAGGTTAGGGGCTGGGGCTGGGGAACATTTAATAGTCTTTTTGAGCTACCAATGAAACTCTGAACTTAGGAGATCTCAGCAGGATAGTGGCAAGTTGTTGAAATCACCCAATTATTAATAAGGACATAATGTTGCCCTGCAAGGAATGTTATCAAATAGCTACTGGAACTGGTGCACCTGACTCTCATTTCAACTCTATATATCCACTACTGGAACAGACACTTTTCATTGACAGAAGCAACCTTTTAAACTTTCAAATTGCTCTGGATAATTTAATAACTTAAGTGGTTTTACCACACATTGACACAGCCTAGCTATTAATGACAAATTAAATAGATCGGGTTTTAAATGACCTCACAGCTTGACACTTCTCCCACCAGCTCCCTCATTTAAGAGCTTTTAAGGCTACGATGGAAATTTATAGTCAGTAATGAATTTGAAAGGCCTAGCTGAGTTAGGAATCCTAGACTATGTAAGTTATACCCTTCCCCAACTGGCGAAAATGAAATCTGTTCGAAATGGAGGCAGGACATATGGATTCCAGTCCCGCCACCATTTTGGATGCTAGAGAGATGATCTGTACAAAAATATAGGGATGTGTGTATATTGAATTCTTACCCACTCCATGGCTACTGATTGACCCATTGTTTCTTATGTTGTGGAATGCATAAATTATTTGGGAATAGCTTTGTGGGCCAAAGGGCCTGTCTCTGTGCTGTATTTTATATTGTATAAGTACCTTCTACTTCACCCAGATGCATTTGTTGTATCTCACTTGATGCTGAGGACTTATTGATCTATAAGTGTCTCTGTCTGTTTCTATCTCTTTCACTCTGTCCCCATTTCTGAAGAGAAACCAGGAAGTGTCTATTCCGTCATTGCAGACAAAGTGGAAACATATTGAATTCTCTAGTCCTCCCGTTGCTCACCAATGTGGTGAACACATGCTCTCAAAAATTTCAAATAGAAGTTGCACAACATTTGGCATTTAGTGAAGAAGTCTGAATTAACCACAGGAAACAAGGGGATAATCTCTCAGCAGTAGCTGTGCATGATCATAGTTGACTGGACTGAGTAATGGGGAACCTCAACCCATGGCTCAATATATTCAGATTCTCTACAATTTTAGTTTGGGCTGGGAAGAGGCAGTTGTGTGAATATTTCTTGAACTAAAACAATTAGAAGTGAACCTTCCACTTCTTCACATTATTGCCTTTGTCTAAACAATGTTGGCACATGATATCAAGTCTAGGCACATTTAGAATACTGTCATAGATTGTAAAATGGAAAAACTGATCCATTTGACAGCGCTGTAATCCCTCACCATAACAAAAAAGACCTGGTTTATCTCAAGAGAAAGAAAGAGGGGTGTAGTTGACTCAACATATCATGGCTATTGCCAACCTTTCCCACATTGTTTAGTTTCCACTATCTGTTCCAAGACACATTCCCAGGGGATTCCCAGATATCCAGCTGTTTGAACTTGGATGATGGCTTGAGCCTGGTATAAGGCCTCCCTTCACAGACAAATTGAAACAATATGGACTTGTGTGTGACTGAGCTGCAGCAAGAGGAAACAAAAGATTACAGATACTCACAAAAAGGCACCTGCATAGAGTCCTGCAATGGATACTGCTGTATAAACTCCTGCCCCACTATAACTCACAAATACAACCTGTAAGCTGATAGTCTACCACTCACTTTTTATTCTCAGTTAGCTCCTTATAGTTAATGTTAGGAAAACGCTATTATTTTAAGAAATTTCACCCTATTTTTTGATTTCTGTTAGAACAGTACAAAACCATAAGTTGTTTATCAATAATTATTTTGGAATTGTCTATTCCTTTGTAAACATTCCCTTAACTCTTACGTTTAAAATTGAATTGTCGCAGCAGCTTTTATTTCTCCTACTTTTCGCTTCCTTCTTCCTCCAGCGGAAAGGAGGGTATTAAATATATGTAAATTGTGTTTAATTGTATACAAATGAAGCAGGCTAATTAGGGTTTGTGAGAGTACATATTTTGGGCTCTTGTCGTGCAGTGGTATTGCCCCTACCTCTGAACAAGAAGCCCTGAGTTCAAGTCCTATCTTCTCCAGAAATGTGTCATAACATATGTGACCTGGTTGATTTGAACATGTCTGAGAGTACATGGTTAGGGATATTGTGGTGCAGTCATTGTGTCCCAGAAAGCCTGGGTTCAAGCCCAATCTGCCCCAGGCATGTGTATTGTAACATGTCAGAATTGGCTGATTTTAAAAAAAATCTGAGTACATAAGTGCTGTTCTTGTGAGTATCTGTGTAGGTATTTTAAACGACTTGATCTGATATGTTATGACACACAGAGTAGGTAGGCCTTGAATGGGTATTTCCTGACACAGAGGTAGGAACACCACTGTTCCATACAAGCTGCTGTAGCTGGTGGTAAAGTGGTAATGTCAATGGACTAGCAATCTATCTAACACCTCCAGAGAACAATGGGTTCATGTCCTACTCCAGTAGCATGTGAAACTTAAGATAAATAAGCAAAGGGGCTTTTGTGTTGCAGTTGTAATGCCCCTATCTCTGAGTTCAAGACCCACTTGCCCCAGGTGTGTCAGTGAGCATTTGAAATCTGAATGGCCCTTTTTATGCTGTAAAATTTTAGAATGAATGAGACTCCAATTTCTTGGGCAAACAAGATCAATTTTTAAAGATCTCCTGTGAGAGGTAGTATTTCACTTAACAAAAAACAATTTTCCTGTACAACTTCAATGTAGGAAGTACTTTACATTAATCACTTTATCTTTAAGATCGATGACTGGGGCAAAGCATTGGGCCTGTTTCTTTTTCACAAAATTGCATGTGTTCTCAGGATGTGGGTATGTTTGTAAGATCACATTTTTGTACCCACCTTCAGTTGCCTAAAGGACTTAATAATGAGTCTCCTGTTTGAACTGCTTCCGATGGTGTTCTTAAGATGCAGCTGGAAGATGTCAGCCTGTGGGAGTTGCTGAGGTCTATGAAGCCTGCCTGGTGCACGTATCCCTGTGCTACTGCAAGGTCGCCCCCTCTAGGCAGCTGTACTGTCCCTCACCTCGTGTGGGATACCTGTTGATTAACTGGAAAATCTTTAGTCGCCAATGATTAAGAGGTTTGTAAAGGCTTTTTGCTGCTCCCAGCTCTGGCCCCACATCCCACTGGGTCAATTACCTAAAGAGGCTGGAGGATCACCGGAAATTGGTCCTCAGGGGTTTCCTTCAGGATGATTTGCCAAGAGGCATCAGTTTCTAATGACATGGTTCATGTGTGGTTGCCTACAAATAAAGGACAGAATGCAGCATTGAAAAATCCACAAAGGATGAGCAAGATTTTTCCCCTTGGTTCCACATAACCACAGAACTTTAATTTTTACATTCACTTACCGTTACAGTGGCAATTTTCACAACCTGACCTCGGCATAAGCATGCTTGAGGCTTTATTAGTCTGAATTGTTGGGACAGATCCTTAAGCAGATGTCAGGCCCCTCATCCACATATGTGTTAGATAGCAGCCTCAGTTTGAGGCAGGCATTTTCATCCATTATTCATGTTGTCTTGTGCCTTTCCCCTTTTTATACCCATCTCACGCCAGCCAGGTGAGGCTTTTAGTTGTAAGTTTCAAAAAAAGGAGGCCAATGAGCATAAGGGATCATGGAAGAAACAAAATCAATGAGGCCCACTAGATTGTGATAAATAATAACCTGAAGTTTTTATATTCATTCATGGGGTGAGGGTGTAGTAGCCCTTGAGAAGGTGGTGGTGAGCTGCCTTCTTGAATCACTGTAGTAGGTCCACCTACAGTGAAACTGGGAAGGGAGCTCCAAGATTGTGACTCAGTGACACTAAAGGAACAGCAATATATTTCCAAGTCAGGATGATGATTGGCTTGGAGGGGAACTTGAAGTTGACAGTATTCCCATGTATGTGCTTTCCTTGTTCTTCCAGATGGAAGTGGTTGTGAGTTTGGAAGGTGCTGTCTAATAAGCCTTGGAGAATTTCTAAAAGGCATCTTGTGAATGGTACACACAGCTGCTGCTGGGTGTTGCTGGTGAAAGTAGTGCATGTTTATGGCTGTGGTAACAATCAAGTGGGCTGCTTTGACCTGGATAGTGTCAAGCTTCTTGAGTATTTTTGGGGCTGCATTCATCCAGGCAAGTGGGGAGTATTCCATCACACTCCTGACTTGTGCCTTGTAGATAGTGTGCAGGCTTTGGGGAGCCAGGAAGTAAGTCACTTGCTGCAAGATTCTTTGCTCTGACAAACTGTTGTAGCCATAGTATTTATACGACTAATCCAGTTCAGTTTCTGGTCATTGGTAACTCAGAACGTTGATAGTGGGAGGATTCAGTGATTGTGGTGTCATTGAATGTCAAATGCTTGAAACTGTTTGATTCGTACCAAGTCTGACCATTCAGAGGTTATTGGTCAGTTTTCTTATATGTTGTACATTATAGCTATACTTCAGACTCCAGCCTACCATGAGACAATCAGCTAATTTTTATACTACATCTTTAAAGAAAAACATTTGCGGCTTTATACACATTTATGCTGTCTTTATATTTTGAATGACCAATTTTCTTTAGTTTTACTTTTGAAGTGTAAATACTGCTCCAATGAAGGAGAGCAGTTATTAAATTTTAAGTCTATGGTTTACTCTTGTAGATTGGATGACTTTCAGAAACTGTTTAGGCTTTCCTACTACAATTTATAACTCTACTAACTGGTTGGCACACTTAATATTTTGTTGAAACAATTTGCAATTTGTAACAAAGTCTTGGAAGTAGAACGCATAGCCCATTAAGACTATTTCACTATTTAATAAAATCATGGCTGATCAGAAGTTTAACTCTATATGCCCACCTTTGTCCCATATCCATTTTAAATAACAAGAAGCTACCAAACTCAGATTTAAGACTAACAATAGATCTGGCATCAATTGCTGTTTGTGTTTCCAAAATGCAACTACCTATTTTGTACATCCGAATTTTGTTCCTCTAAGAGTTAGCTTTAATTTTTTGACTGTGTTATCTGTTGCCGGATTCCGGTAGGAATTATTTCTCTAATCCATCTTGAAAATGTAGAGTAAATCATGCTTTACCTCGTAAACTCCAATGGATAATTGTGTACATCTTCCACCCAGTATCCTGTTTTTACAGATTTACAATATGACTTGCAGTATTTTGTTAGTTTAATGTTCTCTGAATGTATATGCTCCCACATGCTTCACCTTATACAGCAGTGTTTGAATTAAAAAAAAATTTCCACATTAAGCACAGCCTTCGCTTTATAAGGTATTGAGGTGTAGAAACTATGTTATTTGTGATTCTTGAAGAATTCACAGTGAATCAAAAAGAGAGAAGCAAAGACAAAAAAAAAGTTTGCTTGAACATCTTTTCCAACATAAGAATTCCCAACTGGATGTAACAACTATTCAGTTTGAAGAGTTAACTGTTTAGTTTGTAATGTAATATTGGAGCCAAAGATTCAACTACTGATCCAGGAAACATAAAATTTACCAAAATTTCTGACAGCAACCATAAAAAAAATGAAATGATCAGAATATAGAAAGGTAAGTTACTTAATGTTGTGCTTTATGAATGTATCCTATCGACTGTGATGGGATGGGTGGAAATGGGATGACTTATCTGTCCCTCAGGTGTCATAAATTTTGTCAAAAGCAGACCCTGCTTTTCAGTTCAGCCTACCCTCGTGCACTTAGGCTGCATTTTTCTCTTCCCTGGCTCTTTAAAGCAGCATATTTTCCATCAAAATTGGTGTCGAGGGAGGATGTGTAGAAGACACTACAATCCTTAGTGCACCCACTCCTGTGAGCTTCCCAAGTTTTGGAGAGGAAAAAAGAAACAGTTCATTCATAAAAGCTGCTATCCAGGGCTGGACAGCAGGTGGCTAAAAATAACAGTAGGATGCAGATGTCAGTGAAAAGTAAGTTTTATAGTGTACTAAGTGTTTATTTAAGAGGCATTGTCTAAATCCAACTGGTTTTCACTAGATAAATGGGCTAAGCAAAACACTGCACATTTCCACCTTTTTGTTGAATGTTTCTGATAGTCTGTGTCAATTGCTGTTTCTTCACACTTAACACATTGCTTGAGTGCTGCAGATGTAGTGACACCACAATACCCTAAGTCCCAGTGATGTTATGGATACTTCGCTGAGAATTATTTCTGAAAATTATGTTTGGTTAATTCCAGACATGTTAGTTCCTATGAATAAAACATTCTCACCTCAGCTTTATTGCCAACATGGATCATTCCTCAAACAGTCAACCTACTACCAGTTTGCTGAACTACTTCCTAAGGTTAAATATGGTTTAGAGTGAATTTGCTTCCCCCGACTAGGGAAGTTTTTAAATGCATGCTTCCTACTGTTGCTGCAACTAAGACTGGGAACTTGCTCCCACATGCTCCACCTTCCACTCCCTGAATAAATTAGGGAAGTGCTGTCCTGGAGCACTGCTTTGCATTACGAGGCATCATACTGAGATTAAAGACATGGTGGTAGGTGCATCTGACTCATGCTTCAAATATTACACACTGCTACGTTCTCCCAATTTAGCCTGTCATAATTTTTAAAAGTAAATGTAATGATATTTTAGCAATTGTCGCATATATAAATCATTGTATAAAAACTGCATTACAGCCCAGGCTTGAACATCTGCTTAAAGAATACCCTTTGGATCATTCGCCATTTAATGCTGAAGGCATAAATTTACATAGACTCACACAGCTACCTTGTTGTACATTTACCCTTCAGACCATGGCATCTGCTGTCTACACTGACTGTTATATGATCTAAGTGTCTAGGGTTTTTAGGGGCTTACGTAATATAATGTGTGAAAGTGGCCACCTTGCTGGTTTAATGAGATATGTATTGTAAACAAGTTGTAGTTTATTGCTTCTTTGCAAATATTTATAGGTTATAAGAATAATCATTACATTACTTCAAACACTGTAGAGAGGCTGAGAGTTCACAAAAGTCTTCCATGACATCATCATAGAGGATGTTACTTGCTGCACCATCCTAATATAGTTTGCAGAAAGTAACCATTCCAGACCCATATGCAATGTCTCTTAATACGCTTTTGTCGATACGATGATTGTCATACATTTGTCTATATAATTACATTTACTATTACTGAACTTCACCCAGGTTTTTGACATTACAAATTCTAGCAGTCATACAGTTTCACAATTTTCAAACCTGGAAGATTGCTAGCTTGTTTGGCAGAAGGTAGTTGCTTTGTATTGTCTCCTGACAGTTTGAAATCTGAGGTTCTGTTCTGGAAGGGAGGAATCATAGAATCCCTACACTGTGGAAACTGGTCCTTCGGCCCAGCAAGTCCACACCAACCCTTGGAGCATCCCACCCAGACCCACCCCCCTATAACCCACCTAATCTACACCTCTCTGAACACTAAGGGCAATTTAGCATGCCCAATCCACCTAACCTGCACATCTTTGGACTGTGGGAGGAAACCGGAGCACCCAAAAGAAACCCATGCAAACAAGGGGAGAATGTGCAAGCTCCACACAGACAGTTGCCCGAGGGTGGAATTAAACCTGGGTCCCTGGTGCTGTGAGGCAACAGTGCTAACAACTGAGCCCCCGTGCCGTCTTTCAGTCTCTTGGTTTGAAAGAAGATAGCATCATCCCTGCTAGCGTCGGTACATTTTTCTTTGCAAAATCTAGAATTATTAGATATTGCTTGTCTCTTCTTAGTGGTGTCTTCAGTGGTGTTGTGTGCACTACATCTTCCGTTTGTGTCCGTGGATTTTTATTTTAAATCCACTCAATGCTCCGTACTGCAGTAGGCAGCCTTTATCTCACCTTGATGATTAGTTTAGCCAATTTTGTTGGCCCTCAATGAAAGAATTAGTGATGAAGTCAACTTGTTCACTTCTATGATTGTGTTATTTGAAGACTACTTGTGACCTGAGAAATGCTATTTGTTACAGTTGTAGAGGATTCTTCATTGAAAGCTAGGCAGATCAGATATCCCACTTGAACATGTTTCTGCCTCATCATCTCAGCATCTAATGTGTGACTTTCTATTGTTATAGCCAATTACTTGGTTGCATTCTAGTTCAGTTGCAATTTGTTCATTGGCCCAAGTGGACATACTGTTCTGTTGTTGAGTTTTTGTTTGATTTTCTTAATGTTTCTTTGGAATTGGAATCTGAGCTCTCTTCCATGTTAATAGTAGTAGTAAACATTTTGACCAAACCGATAAAGTCACAGCTTTGTTTCATTGATGACATGAATCAAATTTCTTATTCCAATGCAATTAATCTTGAAGAATTCTATTTATTTATGTTCTTCCAGAAGCTTATGGAGCCCAAAAAATCTTCTGTTGTTTAACCCTTTCAGAATTGCTTCTTATCATACCTTCAACATCAAGTGTGATTGCTGTAGACCATGTATTTAATTTCTGTCAGATTTAATGTGTTTAGTCAATAAGGGTCACTATCTGATAATATCATTACAAATATTTTTATGTTTAACATGAAATTTGTCAGATGTTCATTGTTATAAATGTCGGCTTGCCAAAATGTTTGGTTTGTGTCACCAAGTTGTATTAAAACAACAATTGTTTTGTCTTCTGGAGACTGCCGCATCTTACTATTTATTACTTACCTCCTTGTATGGGGAGCTCTTTGTCTTTTGGTATTCTAAGGCTGTATCCTGCTTCAGCTTATTTTCTGAGGCTGACCTATCGTTTTACACTAAAAGCAGTTCATTTTAACAGTTGCCACTGATCATCCTTGTGAGGTTGTTTTGTTCTATAGCATTGACAAGGATTTTCTATGTCTGTCCTGTCTGCTGCATGAGCTTATGATATATATCTTTTATTATCTAATGCCTTAAGAACTGGACTTATTCACAAGATCTCTTTCGTGCCAAATGTGATCCTCAGCCCTTCAGATAAATCCGTGTTACTTCTGGACCTCTGCTTCATTCACTAACTGAAAGGCTTTCTCCAGATTCAGGTCATCTTTGGACTGTAATAAATTTAACAAATTACTCATCAGTAATGCCTACAACAATTCCGTTTCTCATTAATTCTGACTTTAAGTCACCAGACATGCGTCTCTCCATTAGTCTGTGGGGATCTTTAATTACATTTGCTAGGGATCCACCAATTACTCAATTCTTCGTTTAATCATATTTTCAAGAATTATAATTGTTCCCAGAATGAAGTAATTGTCAAAGATTTACAGTACCTCTTTGAATGTAATTATCATTTCTTTTGCCTCTTGGTGAGTTATTACATTATCTGCTGCACTCCCTACTGTGTATAATACTTATTTGTTCAGCTTCTCATTTAGTATCCTATTTCGAAGCTATTCTATCTTCAAGAATTGTTTTAATTCAAATGTCCAGTATTCTATTCCATTTGGCCCATCTCTGCAATTAAATCTTCCTGGCAATTCTATTTCTGATACTATGGATTTTGACACAGCTAGGCAGTTTAAAAGATTTTTATTTTATCATTAAATAAATTTTTCCTGTGCTGTTGTAATGGAGAGGCCTGACCTTAATCCCTAACTGCCATTTACAACTTTAATGGAGGTGTTCCCCACCATTCACAGATGGAACAGAGTCTCCCAAATAAATTTCCATGTTAGACTAGAATTGTTCACTTTTTGAGGCTCAGTATGTAGTTTATTGCATGGTGGCAACTATATATAAGGAATAATAAATAATTGGTAGTACAGAACTTAAACATCAATGAGAAATGACCTAAAATCAAAACTTTTCATCTTTAAACTCCAGAATTAAAATGTAAGAAACAGACTCAAAAAAAGGAGGGGCACTAATTTATATACCATGAGAAGACTGTGAATTGTTTGGGTGATTATATGCATGGAAATATTTTAAGAACAGTTAAGTGTCAATCTTAGTTCTTAAATCAGACAGGGGGACTCTGATTAGTCAGGCCACTGCCACTTTGCACCAAAGTCTACCTAACTGGTCTGAAAATTTAAATTGACAATTAACTATTTTTGTTTTTCTCCATACCAACAAAACCCCAACCAATGAGCACCCACTTCTTATAATGCATAAATTAATTACCTTTATTTCAAGCTTGTTTTCTTTGTCTTAGTCTTACTGAGAGTAAGACAAAATAAAAATGTCCTGATGTTTTGTCTCCTTTTTCACAATGTTTGAGTTGCATTAATAAGGTAATCTTGGTAAAAATGTCCATGAGGAAGATTCAAATGACAGATCTTACTCTTTGGACAGCCCAAAAACAGTTCACTCAAGGCATGTGTGCTGGTGACTGGCTGTTTGCTTTTGAGAAGATAGTGGTTGTAAGTTACATTCTTAAACCATTGTACTCCATGTGCTCTCGCTAGACTCACAGGCATTCCAGTATCATCACATTGGGCTATGCTTAATGTTCTCCTTACCATTAATCCATTCAGACCCTTGTACAACATTTCCATGAAATTCTATTTTACTCTCTCATCAAATCCTCTTGACATTATCACAGTGCTGACTGTATTTACTCAAGTATAAACCCTTTAATACCATGTGCACCAATGTCCATTCTGTAAGGTCACTGTGCTGGGACTTCCAATTGCTAATAAATGACAAGTTGTTTTGTTGATAATGAAAGATGTGTCATTTTACTTGTTAATATTTCATTATATAATACAAAATATTATTTTTGTTGCAATGATAGACATTTGCCCTGCTAAGGCAAGAATGTTTAATTGTTAATAGCGGTTTATAGGAATCATTTCAAGCTTAATTGTTGGTAGTCACATCCAGAAGCCAACTGGAGAGTGATCAGTTCTAAAAGATTGGAAAACTGGGTAAAAATATCAGTTTACCCCAAAAGGGACAAAGTCATTATTGGAGCCCATGTGTGAAGTGCGATGGGTGGTTTGCAAGATGCATCCCTATCTTTGAACCAAGATGCTCCAGCAGAGTCTGATAGCATCTCTGAATAGGTGATTAGAAAATATCTATAAAGTGTGATGGACACTTTTTTTATATTCACATGCAAGTGTTTTATTTTTTAAAATACAAATAATTTAAATGTAGGTTTTCACAATGTTATTACTTTCTACAGAATGCTTTGTGTCCATCAACATCATTTGATTAGCTGTGTTTTTACTGTTTTAGTCCATGTGTATGTAACAATTTGGCTGGAGTTGGCCTTGCTTTCCGAGCTCTCCAACATGGGCTGGAATATCACACACACACTTGTAGCTCTTCAAGGATTGTAACTCATTTAATTCTGTGGCTTGCCGTTTTCACACTTGTGTTCTTTCTGTTAAGTGAAGTCTTATTTCTAATTTCCTTTTTTTGAATTATTTCTTCTTCTTACATTTTTAATTTTTTCTGATTTCTTGACAATTATGGCTGACTTACCAATTATCCTGTAAACAATTTTCTGCTGTTTTTGTTTTCATATGAATTTCCCCATGTGTTCTTAATACCAACCCTTAAAATCTATTATGGAAACTAGCGATTTTTTTTTACTTTAAAATTTGCAAGTTGCACCAAAGAATAAAAATATTAATAATCTTTTGCTCTTTCCCTTTTCACGTATGAAGTTTCCCTTCGCACCCATTCCAGGGGCAAATGTGTACAACATGATCTTGGGTCTAAACAAGTGGAAATTGCACAAAGGTTAATTTATATTTTTTTAATGAGGCTCTTACATATGCAGTATATTGCTTTCCAAAAAGCAAAATGATTTTGCCGTCTCATGTTTTTTGCAGTCTAATGTAGCCATTATTAATAGTCAGAAACACAACCCTAAAGCATTCATAAGGAAGTGTGTTTCTCAAAGGTCAGTTTAAAGACTTTCTCATTCTTTTGAGATTTCATTTTCAACCACCAGTTAGTATTAACTTTTAAATTACAAAAAACACCCTGAAATTTGAGCTGGCATTTGAATTGTGTTTGTTTCTAATCCTTACTTTACGTGTTGACTCACTCTTTATGGAAATGTAGATCCAATTATGTTTATTTTAGAAAAAAACTGGACAGAATTAATTGAATCCAAATCCAAGTTTATATTTGATTTTTTTCCTGGCAGTATGTGGAGTATGTTTGACAGTATGTATTACTGCATTTACCTGTGATTTGCAGAGAATGCACATGAATTCTAAATCGATCTGCATGAAGCAAAGGAAAAGTATCTTACTAGTGCCTTACATACTGTTCCTAAATGCAAGTCACCAGTGGCGCATGAAAGAGGCGTAAGAATTGAAGGTACGTCTTCATCTACCTAAAGAAAAATGAGTAAGGCAGCAATCAATTCAATGTGAACAGAGAAATAAAAATATTTGTAAATGATTAATGTTGCATTAGAAAGGGATCATGAAGTTTTACTTTTATAATGGCCAGATACCAGTTAAACCTAATTTGTAGCATCCACAAATATAAGATTTATAAATGATTGTGGTGCAGAAATTTGATGACTTCTCTCATTGGAAGATTTTCACTGAAATTGGGTAGGGCCTGTGCAACAGTCAATGACTAAAGAAGAAAAGAATGGGAGATGGCCATTAGAGTAAGGCTGAACTTCTGAATAGATAATTGCAAAGTTTAGACGAACCAAATAAGGGGGCCAGCATTTATTATCACAGCTGTAAATAATTGGAGCATAGTACTTTTAAATACAGCCAGAAAAAATTGAATGACATCACCCGGAAGAGTCTGTGTGGCAGTAATCACATCTGCATCTCTTTTCATGAAGCTACCTCCTTTCTATTGTGCTGCATATTGCTTTTGAACTGGTTGAATCAAGCACAGTCATCACAATGCAATAACTTCTCAGAATAAACTCTAATATCAATCATATTGTTACTCTGTCAATGTGAAACAAAGATTTTAGATTTTAAGGTTTGACTATCTTCATCATGCAAATAAGCACTTTTTTGATTGAAATTGATTTAATTTATGAATCTAACAGTCAAAAATGCTACTCTAGTGATATATATTCTGTAATTCAGACTTTTTTTACCAATTTAATTGGATTACTACCACATTGAGCTTGCTCAATTCATCCCATGTTAATATTCACCTTCTCTGCATTGACGTATTTGGTATCATCACTTTCTGTTTATTTGTTCATGGGATGAGGGCATCAATGGCTAGGCCAGCACTTATTGCCCATTCCAGAGAGCTGTGGAGAGACAATTATTTTCAACTGATTCTGAAATAAAAGTCAAAGCAGATGGAGCAACTAAACATGCACAATAGATCGACTCACATTGAATCAATATGGACTGCTATATCCGTGTTGTTGGAATTACTCTGAATTGAACTTAATTTAATTCAAGTCAAACCATGTAAACATTTAAGCTATATTTATTGAGGACGTCTGTATAGAAATCAGTGGTATGTGCACAAATAGCTGGAGAACAAATGTATCAGGAAACAGCTGACCCGAACCATTTTTGTGTAGCTTAGTGTTTCAGCTGCATTTATAGCTCACCCTTCTTTTTTAGATGAACATTGTCAAAATTGTGTTGTATATTTTATGGCATAAGATGTATTTATGCAAGTTTACATTTTACTGTTGTTTGTGGGCCTTTAAAATGGTTGGCAGCCACTTTCGGGCTAATAAATTGACAATGAATTCAAACTCCAATTTTTAAAATTTGCTATTGAACTAATTATCCAACAGTGCCCCCGTTGGCTACACAGAAAAAATTATATAAAAGGAACAATTTGCATTCCTTGCTTCACAAAATCTACTTAGTGACAATGAGTAGGGATCTGCAAACCAATTGTGGTGAAATGAGTACCTTAATTGTAGCAGTCCCTCTTTAAGTCACTAAATGCACGCCATTCTATCCTTCCCAGGCCATGCTTGTCATGTCATACCTTTCATTTTTCTTTCAACGCTCTCACATTAACCCCATCCCATAGCCCAGCCCAACCCTTCTGCTTGTGCCAACCTATTCGCCAATTCATCTTCGTCTTAACTCTTTCCCACATTCCATACATCCCATGCTTTTCCTCCTACCATTCTGTCTCCCCACTTATCAAATCAACAAAGTGGAGACACCCAAAAATTGTGTATTTTTATTACAAATTGCTCTGCAATGTCAACTCTCTTTCTAGATTCAAGGATTTTGACTTACTGAATGATCATTTAAGTTTCAAGTTGCAGTATCTTTATGATCGAGAATTAAGCTGTGGATGTTTGAATGAGTCTTGTTTCCATTCACTTTAAACCAATAGGATGGGATCTGAGAATCCATGGGAACAATCTGCCAGCATAAAGGATGAGGAGTGCCAGTTGGATGTCTCTGCTTCAGATCCTGCTGAAGAATCCATGCCAGAAAGGAATTGACTTGCTTCCATGTGACCACAATTCAGTATATGTGGTATTCTTTTGTTTATTTTCTGAAAGATTCTGAAATCCATGAAATGTAATTCTGTCTTATTCAATATAATGTGAAAATATTTCTAGGATTTTTTTTGATTCTGATCGGGGACTCAGCTTTTGACCACATTTCAATAAAAGCTTTTCACTCCCACACACAAAGCCCAGTCAAAATTTTGAACTCTCTCACAGCCTCCTGATAAGTAGGACAATTGGACCTTTTAGGACTGCAGTAGAGAGTTTTAGTGGAAAGGTATCAAGGGACATGGAAGAAAAGCAGAAAAATGGACTTGAGGTGAAGATCAGCCATGATCTAACCGAATGGTGGAGCAAGCCTGAGGGAATGTACGGCCTACCCCGTTACTAATGAATTACGATGTAATTATTGGATTCAGGTTCCAACTCAATTCAGATTCCGACAGTTTTATTGAAATCCTGTCAAAAGCAAGGGAGAACTCATGGCAATGAATTGAAACATCTCTGAAAATTTTCCACACAGTAATAAGGTACAAATCTAATTCATCATTACAGCAAAGTTTGCTTATAACAAATTGACCTTGAAAAGAGCTCTTATCCAAAGCTGGATGGAACTACTTTTCTTTAACAGTTTTCCATCTTTAATCATTTTAAGGTTGGAAGTCGAAATCCGTGAGGTAAAAACAATAACATTTCCAGCACAAAGTTTGCACAGATGCAGACCTGCCCAATGATCCTTCTAATCACTTAATCAACCTGGAAAGCACAGGCCAGCCAGCTGTAATCACTGAACGAGGTTTCCTAATGATTCTTTTACCGTTCCATCATCCCAAGCTTCCCCTCTCAGAAAGAAAAGGAAACAAGTTAGAAATTTAAAAGCCAACTTAATTGGCACATCTTTTTAAGTTTCACGTTTTACTACTAATTTTGCTTCAGCCCCATTCCTTGGCTACTTCAGCTTGCTGCATTGAAATGAATCTAACAATATCAATCAAAAGTAATGATGTTTGATGAAATCCAGAGATTCCTATCTTTTCACGCCTGAGAATAGTTGTAACAGAGACTGAAATTTTAAAAAGATGTAACTTCTCAATTCGATATGTTCTTGACCATGTGTAAAACTACATAAGGAAATAGGCCAGGCAGACCTTTTGAGTCAATAAAATAAAGAAGTAAGTTTGACCATAACTCATTCAAATTAGTGTCTTTGGTGGTCTTGAATTTTTACTGTGGTTGCAACCAATGATCTTCTTTAAAAGTCTCTACTGAACTACAGTCCTCCCTTTTCTAGAGTAGTTGCCATGACACTTCAAGTTCCATTTATTGTTTAATTCTCATCTCCATCATTTATTCAAACTTATCGGGATGAAGCTTGAAAAACAAAACCTTTTGAATACAACTGCTGTTGTTCCATTTTGTTAGCCTTCTTGAGGCTGTTTGCTTCTGTAACCAATCATAAGCTTCTAATCATAGCTTTTCACAAGGGCAGGGGCATGGTTTATTCATGTGAAAATTGACTATTGGTACACATGTGGCCAATGCATGTTTATTTCCTTTGTCAAAGCTACCAAAGTACCATTGAAATAGATAGTGCAGTCTTCAGGACCATTTTGCATTTCTGGTTTGAGCTGATTTTCTTTGTTTCTGCCAGTTTCTACAGATGAAGTGGCTATTACTTATTATCCACAGCTTTGTCCAAATTATTAAAAAAATGGCAAGGGTAAAGCAATGCAGGCCAACTGTCCAGACGTGTACGCCATTAACTCATTTCAGAGGTTCTTAGAAACTTTGTTTCTCTTGTAGGTCAGGTGACGTCAGCAGCCATTTTAAAACAGTATCCTAGCTCATTTAAAGGAGTTTTCTTTCAAATATAAGTTCTAAGCTGGCTGAGGAGATCTTGCTCAAATCTAGGAATCCATCAAAGCCTAATTCTAATGGAAGCTGTAAGGTAGAGAGATTGGATACATCACTCTATCAATTGAGTGCCCTAGTGCCCCTGAAGTAACTGCACAGAGGCCAACATACCATCACCAAGTCAGCCTTGGTTTACACATGGAGAGTCCTTGATGCTGATCCAGCTGTCTCAGAGCCAGCTCTCAGTGTACTCAGGATGTCTGAACACTCTTGTCCTTATGTCAGACAGGGCTCCCTCAATGGACCAGATTAACACCCCCGGTCAGAGAACTCATTTTTTGAGGTCCACCAGGCTGACCTCATTTCAGTCACTGCATCCCTCTCCTTCTGAATCCGAGGACACAACACCAGTTCTTTATTTTTGTAACTCTTCCTGGTGCGTTTTAGCATCAGGTCAGGTTCCTCCAACTCTGTCTCTGATACAGGTGATGTGTAGCTTGCCTGTGGTGCCCAAGAAGAAATCTCAGAAGAAACTCATTCCCTTCTTCAGGTGGCAAAGGTTTTGAGGCATTAACATCTGCCATGTCCACCTCAGATCCCAAGGTATCTTTAACACTTGATGGAGAGGGAGAACGCATGGGTTCCGGAAAGGCTGCTGAGGAGCCAAACATGTTTTGTTCCCATGCTGCTTGTGAGTTTGCAGCTTACATACCATCCACCCGCTTGTTCAGGACCATTACAGCTACTTTATCTGTCACTTTACCTCGTATCAACCATGCCTCTTACCCATGCAGGGCTGTTCCCATGGTTTCTATATCAAACTTCATTCCCTGACGTAAACTGTCTCGCTTGCTTAATGGAGTTTTGTGTCTGGCATTGACATTCCTGATGCAGTTTCACACACACCCCCCACCACGCCACTCCAGATCCAGGAAGATCAGATTTAACCTGGTGCAGAGACTTGTCTCCATTAGCAGCTCTGCTGGAACTATCTCTGTATTTGCATGGGAGGTGGTCCTATAATCAAATAGGAACTATGATAGGTTGGTACCTAATGAAGCTATAGGCTTTTGTTTTAAGCCTGACTTCAAAGTTATTTGTTCTGAAGAAGTGCCACTGGACCAAAATGTTAATTCTGATTTCTCTTTGCATATGCTGGCAGACCTGCTGAGCTTTTCTGGCAATTTCTGTTTTTGTTTCAAAGTTGTGTCAGCACTTTCTGCGAGACGTTTGGATGATGGATAGTACAGAGCTATCCTTGTATGTCAAATCTCATCTGACTTTTGGGAAATACTCAAATTTCCAGCTGGTAAATGGTAGCCTGTCATCTGCAATCAATGCTTACATGAGTCTGTGTATTGCAAAAGATGCTCTCTGTTTTTCTATTATCGTCCCTGTGTCTGATGAATGATTCAATTGCATGTTCAATTGCTTTGAATGGACACCCACAATGAGTGAAAAATTGACCCCATGAAAGGATCTGCACAATTGACGTGTAACTGAATCCAGGGTTTACCAAGCCATTCCCACAAATGTGGGGGAGCCTGTGGCTGTAACTTTTATCTTTGTTGGCACTTTGAGCACTGCTCCATCAATGCATCTATGTCTGCAACCAATCTTGGGCACCAGGCAAAGCTTCTCGCCAACATCTTCATTTTGGAAACTCCTGGATAACCTTGGTGGAGTTCAGTCAATATCTGGATGCTTTGTTCAGGACAATCACTCTTACTCCCTATAATAATATGCAGTTCTCTACTGTGATCTGGTCTCTTTGGTCCAAAAATGTTTCAATTCTGATTGCAATGGCCCTTTGATTTCCTCTGTCACCACCAGCTTTATCAGTTTTGCCAGGACCAGATCTTTCTGTGTCCAAAGTCTAATCTTGTCAGCTGTGACTGGAAGTGCATCCAGAAAATTTAGAACTATCATGGTACGACTGGTGGTGGATCTGCCAGCAGGAACCAGCTCAATGCATCTGCATTAGCTATTGGGCCTCCTGGACAGTGTTCCAACTTGTATTCGGCCTGAAACAATGGGTGGCACTGCCTTGTCCTCTTTATAAATAGACATATGAAGGGCTTTTGGTCTGTTATTATTACAAATTTATATCTGTAAAGGTATTAGTGGAACTTTCTGACTCTAAATATGATTGTCAAACCTTCCTTCTCTGTCTGGGTGTATTTATGTAGTGCATTATCCCAAGTTCTGCATACACAATTGGGCATTCCTCTGTATTGGGCTACCAATGTGCTAATATTACCCCAATGCTCTATGGGGAGGCATCTTATGTCTATATCAGATTTTGCTTGGGATCATAGTGTGCCAACACCTTCGAGGGTGACAGCTGTTTCTTCACTTCCCTGAAACTATGTCTTCGATAAAGGACCATTTCCAAGACTGACTCTTTAAGAGGTGATGGAAAGTGTCAGGATGGAGGCCAGGTTATGTATGAACTTTCCGTAATAATTCCCGGCCCAAGCAAAAAAACCTGAGCAACGGTACAGAAGTTGGATTCGGGCACCTTTGATCACCCTCACTTTGTTTTCCGATAGGTCTAACCCAGTCCTGTTGAATCTGTAGCCCAAGTAAGCCATTTGAGGTGCCTGGAACACACATTTTTCCCTTCTAAGCTGTATGCCCGCCCAGCTGGGAAAACAGCCTGATGACTGTATTCAAGTTGTCTAAGTCCTTCTTATTTCTCTTCCCTGTTATTAGCAAGTCATTTCAATAAATGGTGAAATGTTCTCCATTATCCACTGAAAAATTGCACAAGCTGATGATACCCCAAATGGCAGTCTCGTACGTTGGTACAAACCCCAACAAGTTTTAATTGTAGCATACTCCTGGGAATCTTCACCAAACTGGAATTGCAGGTACGGATAGCTCATGTCTAGCTTAGTGAAGGCCAGTCCCCGCTGCCAGCTTTGTGTATAAATCCTCCCTGCGAGGGACCGCAAAAAGTGGTTTACCATTTGTTTAAAGTCCCCACAAAGGTGAACTGATGCGTTGGAATTCACAATTTTTACAACTGATGCTGCCCATTCAGTAAACCGGACTGGTTTGATAATTCCTTCATTTTCCAGCGTCCTGATTTCTGTCTCTACTTCTGCCCATAAGGGAAATGGCACTGAGTAGGCCCTTGCAGAATCATTGCATGTTGACCAGGAAACAATTCAATATGACCTCAGCTCCTTTGATAGTCCCCAGACCTTCCTGATGTTCTTCCAGGTATTTAATTAAGACTTCACTCAGGCAGCCATTTACTAATGAAAAATGTTGAGCTAGTCGAGGTGAATCTTTCTCAAACAATTTTGGGTCTGAGTCTTTTAATACAATCAGTGGTAACTGAACTGTCTGGTTCTCATAAGAGAACAGAACTGAAGTTCATAGAATCCCAAGAGTGTGGAAGCTGCCATTCAGCCCAATAAGTCCCACTGCCCCTCCGAAGAGCAGCCACCTCAACTCGTTCCCCTATCCCCGCATTTCCCCATATCTAACCCAAACATCCTTGGGCACTATGGACAACTTAGCATGGCCAGTTCACCCACCCTGTACATCTTTGGGCTGTAGGAGGAAACTGGAGCACTGGGAGGAAACCCACGCCGACACAGGGAGAATGTGCAAACTCCCCAGGGATAGTCACCTGAGGGTGGAATTGAACCAGAGCCCCTGGTGCTGTGAGGTAACAGTGCTAACCACTGAGCCACTGTGCCACCCCTAATCTGTAAAGGGTCCCCAATATTGGTTCTCAATCTAGTTGAGATCTTGTGCAATCTTAAGAGTTGGAGATCAGACCAAATTTTGTTAAAACTTGGCTCTGTGATCACTGGAACAGCCACATTTGTATCGACCTTCCCCTAAGAGGAAGGCGATGGTCTACTGGTATTATTACTGGATTGTTAATCCAGAGAACATTCTGGGGATCCAGTTCAAATCCTGCCATGGCAGATGGTGGAATATAAATTCAATAAATATCTGGAATTAATGATGATCATGAATCCATTGCCAATTTTCAGGAAAAACCCACTGGTTCACTAAGGTCCTTACTGCTTTCCTTACCTTGGCTGGCCTACATATGACTCCAGACCCACAGCAATGTGGTTGACTTTGAACTGGGCAATTAGGGCTGGGCAAGAAATGCTGCCTAACCAGTGATGCCCTCATCCTGTGAATGAATGAATAAAGAATGAAAAAAAAAACCTCATTAGAACTGGGTGACCATTTAACCAGATGTTTGTTCTGATTTGGATTTTGCTAAGAAATTTAGCTGTTCCAAACCAGATTCAGGTGGACTTTTCAAGGTGTGCACTCTCCTGGATACCGGCCCATGTGTTCTCTTACCACAACACAGGCAAAGCTAGGGTAGAGGACCTGTTCAGGGATTACAAAGCACTAGGAAAGAAATTGAAGTACAGGTCCTCAAGGGTCATAATCTCCGGATTACTGCCTGAGCCATGTGCCAATTGGCATAGGGAAAACAAAGTTAGGGAAGTAAACACGTGGCAAAGGGATTGGTGTGGGAAAGAGAGATTCCATGGGGCATTGGCATCAGTTTTGGAATGGGGGGGGATCTGTACCGTTGGGGCGGTGTCCACCTGAACCGATCTGGAACCAGTGTCCTAGCAAAAAGGATAAATAAGGTGGTCAGTAGGACTTTAAACTTCTGAGTTGGGGGGGAAGGGAAAGTGAAAGTGACAGGGAGTATGGAGTTAAATGGAAAGATAAGTTACAGGATAGCATATGTACAGGTGGGTTTAAGCTAGAGGCAGACTAGGAATACAGCAAAAAGGAAGAATATCCTAAGATTTCTTAGGATTTCCAATATCTCTAATAATGATAAGAAAGTTAGCATTAAGGCACTTTATCTAAGTGCTCGTAATATTCGCAACAAAGTAGATGAATTAACAGCACAAATCCTCTTGAATGATTATGATGTGGTAGGCATCACAGAGATATGGTTGCAGGGAGTTCAGGACTGGCAGTTAAACATCCAAGGATTCACAACATATCAAAGACAGGGAGGTGGCAGGGTTGCCTTGTTAGTTAAGGATGAAATTAAATCTACTGCACTGAATGACATAGGGTCAGAGGATGTGTGGGTGGAGTTGAGGAACCACAAAGGCAAAAAAACCATAATGGGAGTTATGTACAGACCTCCTAACAGTGATCAGGACCAGGGGTGCAAGATGCACCGGGAAATAGATAGGGCATGTCAGAAAGGCAAGGTCACAGTGATCATGCAGGACTTCATTATGCAGGTGGATTGTGTGAATAATGTTGCTGGTGGATCCAAAGAAAGGGAATTAATGGAATGTTTGCAGGATGGCTTTTTGGAACAGCTTGTGATGGGGCCCAGAAGGGAGCAGGCTATTCTGGACTTAGTGCTATGTAATAAGCCAGACTTTGTAAAAGACCTTAAAGTAAGGGAACACTTAGGAGCCAGCGATCATAATATGGTAGAGTTCAGTCTGCAGTTTGAAAGAGAGAAGGCAAAATCGGATGTAATGGTGTTACAGTTAAATAAAGGTAATTACAGGGGCATGAGAGAGGAATTGACGAAAATCGACTGGAAGCAGAGTCTAGCAGGGAAAACAGTAGAGCAACAATGGCAGGAGTTTCTGTGTGTAATTGAGGACACAGTACATAGGTTCATCCCAAAGAAGACAAAGATTATCCGGGGTGGGATTAGACTGCCATGGCTGACAAAGGAAGTCAGGCTATGTATCAAAGGAAAAGAGACAGCGTATAAAGTGGCCAAGAACACTGGGAAATCAGAAGATTGGGAAGGCTACAAAAACAAACAGAGGATAACAAAGAGAGCAATAAGGGAGGAGAGGATCAAATATGAAGGTAGGCTAGCTAGTAATATTAGAAATGATAGTAAAAGCTTCTTTCAATACATAAGAAACAAACGAGAGGCAAAAGTAGACATCGGGCCACTTCAAATTGATGCTGGAAAGCTAGTGATGGGAGATAAGGAAATAGCTGAAGAACATAATAAGTACTTTGCGTCAGTCTTCACAGTGGAAGACATGAGTAGTGTCCCAACAATTAGGGAGAGCCAGGGGGCAGAGTTGAGTACGGTAGGCATTACAAAAGAGAAAGTGCTAGAAAAGCTAAAAGGTCTAAAAATTGATAAATCTCCTGGCCCCGATGGGCTACATCCTAGAGTTCTGAGGGAGGTGGCTGAGGAAATAGCAGAGGCTTTGGCTGTGATACTGTAAAAGTCACTGGAGTCAGGGAAAGTCCCAGATGATTGGAAAATTGCTGTTGTAACCCTCCTATTTAAGAAAGGATCAAGGCAAAAGATGGAAAATTATAGGCCGATTAGCCTAACCTCGGTTGTTGGTAAAATTCTAGAATCCGTTGTCAAGGATGAGATTTCTAAAGTCTTCGAAGTGCAGGGTGGGATTAGAGCAAGTCAGCATGGTTTTAGTAAGGGGAGGTCGTGCCTGACAAACCTGTTCGAATTCTTTGAAGAGGTAACAAGTATGTTAGACCAGGGAAACCCAGTGGATGTTATCTACCTAGATTTCCAAAAGGCCTTTGATACGGTGCCTCACGGGAGGCTGCTGAGCAAGGTGAGGGCCCATGGTGTTCGAGGTGAGCTACTGGCTTGGATTGAGGATTGGCTGTCTGACAGAAGGCAGAGAGTTGGGATAAAAGGCTCTTTTTCAAAATGACAACCGGTGATGAGTGGTGTCCCGCAGGGTTCAGCGTTGGGGCCGCAGCTGTTCACCTTATATATTAATGATCTGGATAAAGGGGGGCATTCTGGCAAAGTTTGCCGATTATACAAAGATAGATGGACAGGCAGGTAGTACTGAGGAGGTGGGGAAGCTGCAGAAAGATTTAGACAGTTTAGGAAAGTGGTCCAGGAAATGGCTGATGAAATTCAATGTGAGCAAATGTGAGGTTTTGCACTTTGGAAAAAAGAATACAGGCATGGTCTATTTTCTAAATGGTGAGAAAATTCACAAATCAGAAGTGCAAAGGGATCTGGGGGTATTGGTCCAGGATTCTCTAAAGGTTAACTTGCAGGTAGAGTCCGTGATAAAGAAAGCGAATGTAATGTTGTTTATCTCAAGAGGGTTGGAATATAAAAGCAGCGATGTGCTTCTGAGACTTTATAAAGCTCTAGTTAGGCTCCATTTAGAATACTGTGTCCAATTTTGGGCCCCACACCTCAGGAAAGACATACTAGCCCTGGAGTGTGTCCAGCGGAGATTCACACGGATGATCCCTGGAATGGTAGGTTTAACGTATGATGAACGGCTAAAGATCCTGGGATTGTATTCATTAGAGTTTAGAAGGTTGAGGGGACATCTAATAGAAACTTACAAGATAATGTCTGGCTTAGAAGGGTGGACGCTGGGAAATTGTTTCCGTTTGACGGGGAGAGTAGGACCTGTATAGGACCCTTAAAATTAGAGGGGATAAATTTAAAACTGAAAATGAAATGACATTTCTTCAGCCAGAGAGTGGTGGGCTTGTGGAATTCATTGCCACGGAGTGCAGTGGAGGCCGGGACGTTAGATGCCTTCAAGGCAGAAATCGACAAATTCTTAATCTCACAAGGAATCAAGGGCTACGGGGAGAGTGCAGGGAAGTGGAGTTGAAATGCCCATCAGCCATGATTTAAATGGCGGAGTGGACTTGATAGGCCAAATGGCCTTACTTCCACTCCTATGTCTTATGATCTTATGTTCTTACTCAATTTAGGTCTAATGGGACTCGCTTGCTGTCTCAAGTCCATGTACCAGCGCCAACTACAATGGCTTGCTGCCCTGGATCTTGAAGAAAATTTAACCACTTGACTGAAGCTTTATTTTGGGGTTTTGATGTGGGCTGACCTGGAGTCCCTGTGTTTATGATATGTCCTGAGTGAGGCTATGCAATTGCATTCACTCAAGTGGTGTTCCCCAAGCTCAGTCAGCCTGGCAAGGGTGTCACTTCCATCAGAATACCCCAAAACTCAAAGGTCCACATGCCACATTTTCCAATGACAGAGGCACTTATGGTGTCCATTTGAAGTCCTGTTGGGCTTCAGCTAGTACTTTTGCATCGTTACATCATAAATCCCACATACCAAATGGTCTCTCGGCATCTCATTACAGGTTAAAGCAATGTTACATGCGCCTATCAGTCATCTTACGCACGTCAAAAATCCCAATTCGGGTTCCCCTGGTTCTCAAATTGCTGAGTAAAACTGATAATATCTCAGAATTAGAAGAGGCTTGGGGTTGTAATGCTCCTTAACTGGATCTGTCATCTTTTGAATGGTTTTAGTATTTGGTGCCTCTGGGAAAGTGAGAGTCCTAATAAACGAAAAAAAATGTGGGTCTGCAAGCTGCCAGGATTATTACCCATTGTTTTCCGTGTCTTAGTGTCTTTTGTCCAAAAAAAGGTGCAGTTCTTTCCATATACTTTCACTGCAGTTTTGAATGAGTCAAGCTTCCCAAATAATGGCATGATGCAAGAAATGCTTACCCCAACACAAAGACGATTGTTGTGAATTGATTCCTTAAAAGAGTGCGCCTTTTTCTCATCACCATTAAAATAGCTGTGCAGAGGCCAATATCCTGTCACCATGCCACCCTTTATTAACATGTCCTTGACACTGATCCAGGTCCCTCAGAGTCAGTTGTAGGAGTGAACAAGATGTCTGACACTTCTGTGTAGATCTGTCAGCCAGGGCCCCCTAATTGGACCAGATTAACAGCCCCAATCAGGGAACTCCTATTCTATGGGTCCACCTGACTGACCTTGTTACAAGTATTACACCTCCAAGAACATCATCTCTGGGAGCAGGATTCTGCCTGTTCACTTTATTTCTTTCTACAGATGCTGCTCAGATGTGATAAGTTTTTAGTACTTTCTGTTTTTATTTCAGATGTCCAACATCTGCAGTATTTTGCTTTTGCATTGGTTTTTCAAGTTTTTTTGGGAATGTCCACCTTGAAGGTGTTCTGGCCTTCATTCTGGCAGGATTTGTATTTGTCTCTTTTGCCATGTATAAACTTCATTACTTTCTGTTTCCTGTCTGTCAGATGTCTACAAAAACCTATGTCTGAGCCACATCTACTTCCTTAGCAACTGCTTCTAGCTCCAAGTTATTCAATGCAGATTCAAACTGAAACTCCAGTATTCATGTTTCAGATGCTTCTCTATGTAGTACTAAGTAATTTGAAATTCTCTGCCCTTTGTCTCATCACATATGCTTTCAACCCATGTACTACCACATGTGTACTCCTGACCTCTCACTTAACCAACAATGAGTCACACCATCTCAAAGCAGCCCTAATCCACAGTTTCATTTCATCCTTCACCTCATTCAGCACTTCAACAAAAAAATTTTTATCTTCTTTTCAGCTTTGAGGGTTCATAGGATCACCCTGGGGGAGCAATACCCCTTCAGATCCTTCCTCCCCACCTAATCCATCAACTCTTTGAAATTCAAATGTTGCTTATTCACAATTATCACTGATCTTTCTCTCCCTAATCTGAAGAGAGATCATCAATTTGAAATGTTAAGTTTGCTTTTCTCTCCAGAAGCTCCCTGGCCTGCTGAGTATTTCCAGCAATTTCTGGTTTTATTTTTGTTGTGTTCATTGTAATTTCTTCCACAGTGCCCTCAGCTAACATTCTATATGTTGTCACATTCACTAGGATAGCAATGAAAATCAAGCCTCACTATTCTTGGAGTCATCACAAAAGTTAAAAATTTTAAAAGTTCTCAATTTACCTATCTTTAAGTCCCAGCTAGATAAAAAGCATGAGCCAGGTATCTGTATTAACAAAATTTGCTATTTACTACAAGCAATTAGATAGAAGTAAACAATTATGAACCAGCTCCATATGACTCTATTAATTAAAAGTGCAATTCCCTTATAAAGTCCTTTTTATATGCACACACAGGCAAAGATAGGGAAAATAAATGGGTGTTATGGATGTAGAGAAAGACAGGGAAGGTAGCTCACAAAGGTTGCCGAAATGGTATTTATAATTCTTGCCCTGGTCATCCTTCCCCAAACGTTTCCATCGGTTTTAAAGAGATATATGGTGGGTAGTTCCCTTATAAAGTTTCTGACTTATCATTTAAATGTTACAGCCTACAGCAATTAATAAAGGAAAGATAAAAGTTTTTCTTCAGGTTTAGCATTGCTTTTATTGCAGAAAACAGAGAACTCGTCCTGACTCTCCAAAGTCTGTCCATCATTTTCAAAGCTCCAGTCAGGAGCGTGATGGAATACTTCCCACTTGCCTGGATGGGTAAAGCTGTCATAACATTCAAGAAGCTTGACAATATCCAGGACAAAGCAGGCCGCTTGATTAGCATCACAGTCACAAACATCCACTCCCTCCACCATCAACACTCAGTAGCAGCAGAGTGTACTACTTACAAAAGGCACTGCATAAATTCACCAAAGGTCCTGAGACAGCACATTCCTAACCCACAACCACTTCCATCTAGTGGGACAAAGGCAGCAGACCACCTTTAAGTTCTCCTCCAAGACACTTGCCACCCTGACTTGGAAGTATATCATTGTTCCTTCATTGTTCACTGGATCAAAATCCTGGAATTCTCTCCCTAATTGCATTGTGGGTCAACCCACAACATGTGGACTATAATAGTTCAAGAAGGCAACTCACCACTACCTTCTCAAGGGCAACTAAAGAGGAGCAATAAATGCTGGCCAACCAGTGAAGCCCATGTCTTAACTAATGAACTTTTTTTTAAAAAAGAGAGCTTATTAATTATTGGTGACCTGAAAGGCTCTGTGTTGCTTGTTCACAGACCCAAGCTGTTCAGCTACTTCACAATCGATAACATCATTGTTGGCAAACAGAATGCCTGTATTATTGATGAAAGTTCGCTAGTCCACAAACCAATTTGCTACTTGTTAGAGCCAAAGCTTCATCTGTACACAACCCTAAGTTCCAGTTCGTCGGCAACCACATTCTAACCACTGTTCGAAGTAGCTTTGTAAGCAGTACTGACAATGAGTGTTACACTGTTTGCTTTTAAAACATGCAGCCATCCTTGTTTTTAAAAACAATTCTTATCTCATTTCAGTCCACAATTTGAAATACAGGAAATGTTAGGGTTTTAAAGTGTTTTTAAAAGTCACAGTCTTTACAGTACTATGATGTCTGAGCAAACTATGTCCACAGTTTCAAAAACGCATTTAAAAAGATTGGAAAGGTCTACTTGAAATTTCACAGCTGTGATATTTCAGATGGAATAACTTGGAAGATTCTGTTTGGAAAAATTAAATTCAGGCACTATCCACTTGACATCCTATCAAAGAATTCAGTCCAATCAACCTTTACTGGTTTCTAGCCCAACATAATTTATTATTTCCCAGCTATATCCTTTCAGTCATAAAAATTTTTCTTGTAGGGTGGTAAATCTTTGGAATTCTCTACATTAGAGGTCTAAAGGGCTCCATCTTTCAGTATACTCATGACAAAGAATGAAATGTTACTAGATTTTAAAGACATCCAGGGATATGGAGTTATTGCAGGAAAACAAGATTGAAGTGGATGATCAGCTATGATCTAGTTCAGTGGCAGACCAGGCTTGAGGGGCCAAGTGGCCTACTCTTGCTCCTATTTCCTTTTTTGTTATATGCAAGCACTCCCCATGGAAATGTAGTGTAATAGACACATCCTGAGGTCAATTACAGGCTAATTGCTGTCAAATGTTTCTCTAGATGGGCAATGAGTTGATTCCTCCCCTTGGGGAAGAGGCCAGTTTATCTAAAAGTAAGAAAAGAACAGTCAGAAATCTCCGATTTTCTTCCTCTTCTTCTACGTTTTTAAATGTTGTTTGGAATTCTTTAGAACAAATACGACACATGTCCTGGAATTTACAAAGGCCATGGTGTGTGCACCTGATGTGAGGGGGCTTTGAAAATTGACATCTTTGCATTGTCATGCCTCTGGGACAAATTTTTGCTGGGAGGGAATGGATGCGAACATCACCAATTACTGGTCCCATAGATACATTAGGGAATGTTATAAGGGGGCCTGTCTGCTTGAGTTTGGAATTTGTCATAATTTTCTTGGTGAGCCCAAAACAATCATGCACATGTATGTTAGTTCACAGCTGTTGAATGCACCATGGGGAACAGGTAATTTTGTCTGCTTCGAGTTGGAATATTGAAAGACCAACTTGTACTGACAGGGGATCCTCCCCATGTCTCGTTGTCCTTGGCTGCTTTTCATTTCCCGGCCTTCTTAAAAACTGCCTGTTCCAATCAACAAGGCAGCAATAGCCCCCTACAAGGCTGCTGATTACCTTGGCTACTGCCACCAGAAAAGTAATGCCTGCTTCATGGATGTGCCTGGCACCTCTCTGATGCTAAGTTCAGCTCCTGGCTAATTAGGCATTTAACCTCAAAAGTAGCATGAAATTTATCCAGCAGCACGGTTCCCTATAGAACATTGACTATCTGACGTACGATGTCTGAATGATAACATTTCCATTTGATTACAACTTTCACAAGACATATTTTTCATTCACTGCATTACAGCTACCGTCTCTGCAATCATATTCCAAAAACGTCTTCTTTGGAACCCTTTAGATGCAATGAAAATAATTTGTGTTATTTTTCTTTTCATTGATAGTGTTCAAGCCACCCTTCTTTGGCAACAGCCTCTGCTCTGATCTGGTCATTTCCAAAAATAAATGAGCTATTATGTAAAAGACAACATCAATCACTACTGTTATTAATGTTGTCACATGTTGTAGACTTTCATAATAATTATGAGCACCTTCTGCTTAGTTGCTGCTCCCTTCCTTTCTCTAAGCCAATACTTTTGCACATTTTTTTATAAGAAAGCAAATGGGCAGGAGGTTTATATTTCTGACTTACTTCTCCAATACCAAATAACCTTCATCGAAAATACTCTCATGACTCATCTTGTTGAAAACTATAAAATATCTAAAGGTTTATGGATCTATTTGGCTTTTAATCCTATTCAAATCTAGCACAGGTTTCCTTTTGGTTTAAAGTCCTGGGCACAATGGATTCATTTAAGTCATAGAATTTTGGAAGTAAAATCTACATTTCCTTCCTTTCATTACACTGGTTACAGATATGTCTTTAATGTCTAATATTTGATTTTCTGCTCTGGCAAATGTGATCATTTATCTCCAGTGTTGAAGTGGAGATACTTAACTCTTAAATCAAATGAAAATATGGAGCTTAAGGTGAGAAGATCAATAGTAATGAGAAAATAGAAACAGAGCAATTCTGATTTGAAGTATTCTACTTTTTCGAGCTGTTTGTAAGATGGCTGCTTGCGATCAGTAGACCCTATGGCTCATTTGACAATGGCAAGCCAGGAAGGGCATGAATGTAGTATTTTATTTCTTCCCAAACATCCTCTTTCTCATAAAAATGAAAGAAATTTGCATGCACTATCATATACATTTTGAGTTACAAAGCTACCCATTGTACACATGCATTGTCAAAACTGTCCATTATTTCAGTTAGACCTTCTTTACCTGCACAACACATACATTGGTGGTCAGCTCTTCCTCAAGAGCTTGCTGGTTGAAATGTCTGCTCTCTTGTTTTTATCTTCTGAGAAATGTTTTCACTGACTGTTAATTTACATTGTTTCATTTGATAACTCTTTCCCGGTTTCTATCTCATCTGTTTGTGGTCTGCAATATATTATACATCTCCCTTGAGACATTTAAGGTTACCACTGTGAGCTTTTGATTTACTTGTGCTAATTTGAGTGAATCATAGTATTCCTACAGTGTGGAAACAGGCTATTTGAAGTTCACACTGCCCCTCCAAAAAGCATCTCACCCAGACCCTATGCCCTACAACCCAACATTTCCAATGTCTAATCCACCTAGTTTACACACCCCTGGACACTACAGGCAATTTACCATGGCCAATCCATCTAACACATCTTTGGATTACGGGAGAAAACTGGAGTAAACCCAAGCAGTCACAGGGAGAATGTGCAAGCACAGTCACCTGAGGCTGGAATCAAACCTGGATCCCTGGCACTGTGAGGCAGCAATGCTAACCATTGAGCCGCCATACCACATTAGCTTTTGTGACTAATATCTGAAATGCTGAGGCTTCATTCTTACCATAGCATTGGGCAGTCTGGTTAATTTTTCCTCTTGAAGTAAACATGGTTTTATCACAGAAACTTATTTTTACCGTTGATGTTTTGATTTTGTGAACACTATTTGGTACAACCTTAAGCAGATCTGTGAAGATCATAATGTTGTAGGAAGCAACAGACTCTATCTGGTACTTCATACATGCTTGATATTTTCATTCTGCCGTCATCATTGAAATAGTTAGATACCCTGTTATCTTCTTTCAATTTGACATTGCCAACCTGCTTGAAGGTCCAGATTCAATCACTGAAACTTTGGCCTGACACCTTACGTGTACACTTGATACGTCAGAATAATTCTCTGACATATCTGTAGGGAACACCTGTACATACTTGTTTGTTTTCTTCCTAGCTAACCACTTGCATAAAAAATACATTTTACAGTCATAGCCCACACTGGGCATCCTTTCTTTTATCTTACATGATGACGTCTCCAATATTTGCAACTTGTCCTTCAACCTTGATCTTTCTGCTGGGCCTTCTGAGGCTATTTGCTGCTCTCCACATTGTTACATTTGAATGATCTCAATTGATTACCAACAGTGTGCAAAAATATTTCTCCACATTGTGGACAAGCTTATCTGTACTCCCATGTATGTGCTGAAACTGCTGATTTACAAATTTAGAACTGCAAGTGTTCATAACTACAAGAGTCAGATTCATTTATCTTAAAAATTTTGCTGTCATAGCAGGATCTCTAATACCTAAGATCATTTTATCTTTGATAAGATCATCTTTCAGATATGTGAATTGACACAGTTCAGAGATCTGCAATAATTTCACAATCTATCAAGACACCATTTTTCACTTTGATATCCAATATTGAGATCTAATTGTATTTTACATTCAATTTTGATTCAAATGTCATTGGACTAGTATTCCAAAACCCCAGGATCAGGGGAAATGGCTTTGAAACCCACCATGGCAGAAGGTAAAATTGCAATTTAATAAAAATTTGAAATAAGAGGCATGCTGTTGTTGACTGTTATAAAAATGCACCTGGTTCACGAATATCCTTTAACGAATTAAATCTGCCATCCTTATGTGATCTGACCTAATGTGTCTACAGACATAACAAAGTAATTGACACTTAATTATCCTGTGGCTAATTAGAGAGGGTCAAGCATCCTGTGAACATTCTTTGCATGAATAATAAAACAAACTGTTCTTTTTCTAAGTGATAAAAGTATAGTTGCTCTTGTTAGTTAATTAAATCAATTGCAATCTTATTGCTATGTCATTGTAAATGGGAAAAAAACTGGTAGTCCTGCTTCAAATCATTTTTTTAATTCAACAAAGGCAAGACAGAAAAAGTTTCAGTGATTTTATGACCCACCTAATGATTTAGCTGTCGCCTGTTTCTTTGCATACTTTTACCTTTGAGTGGTTTTTAGCAGCTTTCAGCAGCTCTAAACATTTTTGTGTTTCTCTTTAAGTAACTGTGCTTCCATGCAGCTCTGCAAAACTCAATACCTGTGCACAATGTTACATGTTGAGTAGATTAGGATTATTTTCATTAGAAAGATGGAGATTGAGGGGGGACCTGATTGAGGTCTACAAAATCATGAGGGGTGTAGACAGGGTGGATAGCAAAAAGCTTTTTCCCAGAGTGGGGGACTCAATTACTAGGGGTCATGAGTTCAAAGTGAGAGGAGGAAAGTTTCAGGGAGATATGCGTGGAAAGTTCTTTACACAGAGGGTGGTGGGTGCCTGGAACGCATTGCCAGCGGAGGTGGTAGACGCAGACACGTTAGCGTCTTTTAAGATATATTTGGACAGGTACATGGGTGGGCAGGGAGCAAATGGACACAGACTGTCAGAAAATAGATGACAGGTTAGACAGAGGATCTTGATCAGCGCAGGCTTGGAGGGCCGATTGGCCTGTTCCTGTGCTGTAATTTTCTTTGTTCTTTGTTCTATGTTATGTCCAATGGGCGCAATTTTGCCTGCACTCTGGCTTTACAGGAATTGGCTTCAGGAAGCAAGGAGGAGGGCATGCTGAAGTGGAGATGGTTGAGAGCATCAAGTTCCTAGGAGTGATGATCACCAACAATCTGTCCTGATCCACCCACGTTGATGTGATAGTCAAGAAAGCTCAACAATGTCTCTATTTCCTCAGGAAATGGGAAATTCAGCATGACTGTAAAGACTGTTACAATTTTTAGAGATGCACTAAAGAAAGCATTCCATCTGGATGCATCACAGCTTGTTTTGGCAACTGCTCTGCTCAAGACTACAATAAACTACAGAGAATTATGAACACAGTACAGTTCATCACATAAGCCAACCTTCCAACCATTAACTCCATTTATACTTCTTACTGCCTCAGGAAGGCAGCCAACATAATCAAATACCCCTCCCACCCTGGTTATAATCTCTTCCAACCTCTTCCATTGGATAAAAGATACAAAAACTTAAATATATGAACCAAAAAATTCAAGACCAACTTCTTCCCTGCTGTTATTACACTTTTGAATAGGCCTCTCAAGGCTTAAATTTAATATTGATCTCACTTTTTGTGTACCTTCTCTGCAAGGTGTAAAGTCATATTCCTTGCTCTGTTCTATTGCGCCTATGAAACTTCATGTGGTATGATCTGCCTGTACTGCATCACTGCATCTAGGTACACATGACAATATTAAATCAAATCAAAAACAAAAAACTGTTTGTAAATTGCATTTCTGTCGAGAGTGTGCCTCTTGGCACAGGTCACATGATTACAGCAAGCCAGCAAGGACATTAGTATAAATGTAAATTTCCATCCAAACAATATCAATGAGGTTTCAACCATGTTAGAGACAAGAAATTTAAACCAAAATACCATTTTAACAAATTACAATTTAAGAATGAAGAGACACTTACATTCTTTACATAATATCAAGGAAACTTGCAAAAGTATAAATTTTACAGTTAAACCAATGAACTCAAAGCTCAAGCTATTTAAGAAAGACAAGTCTCAAGCAGCTGGAATAATAGTTCCAAGTATCAGGACCAAATAGAAATTTGAAATCATGGCTGTCCACAGAAATAAACTAATAAAAAGTAGAGCTGAGGAAATTATACAGGAGCTCTCAAAGAAAACTTGACAATGTCTGAGCTTTGAAGCCACTTACATCCAATGGTAGGAATGAAACTCCACAATGGGGAACACCCACTACTCCCTCCTGATTTAAACTCATACACTGTGCTAAGCTGATGAAGATCCAAGAAAGGAAGCGTAGACGGTGCCCTTACTGTGAACTAGATTTCAGATCATGTGGAGCTTGGATGCCTGATTCCTGTGGAATAAGGAAGTGGCCCTATAATGTGGGGGCAACATCCTTGGTAGAAATATTAAACAGAAGCTCTGTCAAATTGTTCTGATGAATAATAAAGGTCCCACGGCACCAATTACAAAATAGGAAGAACCGGGTATGTTCAATAGTCCAAGAATAACTATCCCATTAGTAGGTTTGAAGATCTCAATCTAAATGTAACATCCAAAAATATGAAGTTCACCTGTAACTTTAATTCAAATTAATTAATGGAAGTTTCATGAAATACTATATTGCCATAAAGAAATAAAGTAAAACAAGAGTGATTGCAGCCAATAATCAATTTGTAACTGTTGTAGTCATTAATTCCTTTGTTTTATGATGGTTACTGGTTTGATTTTCACATTTGGTTTAAACATGAATTCTAAATGTACAGCAAAGAAAATACATGACTGTTCCTTTTGCTTTTTAAGTATCATTACATCATTAATATATTAGTTTTTTTGTCTGGTTGTTCCCGGGTTCCTGATGAATCTCTGATTTAAAAAAGGAGCACTTTGATAAATTGCATGACCTTTTATCCTTACTTGTTACAGATAAGTTACAGACATTCATAGTACAGTATGGACAGACCATATGTTTCAGTACAGAGGTTTTATTGCCTGGGTTCCCACATGCAGCTGTAATGACCTCTTTTTCACAGTTACCACAGCATTTGCAAGTTCAGAGGTCACCCTGCTTTGATGTCAAGCACGAAATGTTTCTTCACAAAACAATAACATACAACTTCAGCCTGGACAGATGGTCCAAGCAGCCCATGTTGGGACACGCTTTAATTTAAACAGACATTGCTCAGCCTGGATTTAATCTGTAGCTTGTTAAATGGATCCATTTATCAAACACAAGTACTGATGTGCAAAACCAGGACAAGCAGCTGTTGATATGGCAGTTCCAATTCTTTAACCTGTAAGAGAACTTTTTGACAAGTTGGCGGTATTTCCATTGAAACACCTCTAAACACCCTTGGTGTAGCAGCCCCTTGCCTAAACACTTGATGCCATGGCCTTTGACATCATTCAAATTGGTATGCTGCAATTCATTGACTGCACCCATTGCAAATCCCTTCTTTCTGTGGCAATCGATAATGTAAACACTGTGGTACCAACTTTACATTTCCTCTCATCACCCAGTCTAGCATTGTTCACTGCACCACAGAGATTTATAATTTGTACTGATTAGAGAATAAAAGCTTTTCAAGAGTTGAAGTTCAACAGTGTTAACTAGATAAATCATATGTTTAGTATTTCAGAATTTATAATAGGGCTGGACACATGAGATGCCGGGCGGATGATTTGGAGGAATCTAGAACCATTTGACAGAGTTTCAGGATATGGGGTAGACCATTTAGATGAGATAAGGAAACTATTTTTTTATTTTAAGGGATAGTGAACCTATGGAATTGTCTAACAGAGAAGACTAGTCACTGCATATAATCAAGGAAGGGAATCATAAACATTTAGATATTAAAGGCATCAAAAGCTATGGAGAGAAAGCAGGAAAATAGAATTAAAATAGAGGATTAGTCGTGATTAAATTCAAATGAACTATTCTGGCTGATAGTTTCTATGTTTCCATAATGCTTCTGCAGGATTTTTTAATTTTCCAAATGTCAAACATATTGAATTACTTGCTAGCATTCTCATCTCAGAGACAGAAGATCACGGGTTAAATCTTCATTCCAGAGGCCTGAGCACAACATGTAGCATTTTTCAAGTGGCAGAGTTTCTTGTACCAAGTGAAAAAGTCAGCCTAGCATTCATTGGGTGGAGGTAGATCTTTGTCCCTACATCTGAGGAGGAGCTCTTATCTCAGAGACCAATTTGGACAAACTGATTGACCAAACAAATCCGTTGTGTCAGAGGCCACAGCTGGGAACCCATTAGTCCCACCAAAGATAACACAGTGTGGATCTGGAGGTACTCAGCAGGCCAGGCAGCATCAGAGGTGCAGGAACACTTGAGTCAGGACACTTCTTCAGAAAGAAGAGCCAGATTTATGTTGGAGGCGAGTTCTGAGGGCCTTTGGGTAGGGCCAGAGTGGGAGGTCACAGGGGCATGGAAGAAGACAGAATGACGTGAGTAGAGGTGGACTTGATAGGACAGGCCAGAGTGTGATGGTGGTAGATAGGGACAGGGGCTTCCCCTCTTTTTGAGAGGAGGTTTTTGCATGAGGCCTGTGAGGAGGGCAATTCCTTGTGTTTCCTCTTTTCATACACAAGTCCTCAGGTTCTCCCTTTGGCTCCATCCCTGCCATCCTTCAATGGCCTGGAAATTGCAGCCAGGTGGGAAGCAGCCCTGAGGTGGCCCGACAAGGGGTAGATGGGAAGGTAATCTGTAGAATATTACACTGTGCCCGATCTGCAAAGCTGCCAGCAAAAGATAGTTAAAATTTGGACTGACACTCCAGTGCTGTATCAAAGGAGTGTTGCACTTTCAGAGAGTGCTGTTTTTTGGATGAGATGTTAAACCAAGAGGCAGCCTGTCACCTCAAGCAGTTATTAAAAAAAAATCCCATGACACTGTTTTGAGGAAGACCAGTAGAGCTCTCGCTTGTATCCTGATCAACATTTATGGCTCCACTAACACTAAAGCAGTTGATTTCATTGATGGCACAATGATGTTTGTTGGAGCTCACTGCATTAAATTGGTCTGCTCCATTTCTTATATTAGAACAGACTTGAAACAAACACTGATGGGATGGAATAGCTTGAGGATATCTTGAGATTTTTGAGAGGCACGATATCAATTCAAAACTATCTTTACATCAATTTGGGAGATGATTGGTGACATTGCAGAAAATACATGCAAGGAAAAGCCATTACAATTAGTCATAAAGTGGAAAATGTAGCAAAAGGCTCTACTCCTGCTCCCACTCTCCTCATTAAAGCAGCAAAGTGTTTATATTGCTGGATTTGTAATGTGGAGAATGCAAATTCAGTTCCGCCACTGAAGCTTGAGAATTTGTACTGCAGTGTGTATACAAGGAAAAAAGAAAAGTGATCTGTCCCAACAATGCTGAGACCTTTAGAAAGAAGCCCAGTGGCTAAGATGGCATGGTGGCTCAGTGATTAGCACTGCTGTCTTACAGCACCAGGGACCCATGTTTGATTCCACCCTTGGGTAACTGTCTGTGTGGATTTTGCACATTCTTCCTATATCTGCATTGATTTCCTCCCACAGTCCAAAGATGTGCAGGCTAGCTGAATTGGCCATGCTAAATTGCCCCTAGTGTTCAGGGATGTGTAGATTAGGTGGGATACTCTGAAGGTCAATGTCCACTTGTTGGGCTGAAGGGCCTGTTTCCATGCTGTAGGAATTCTATGATCTATAGAAATATATCTTTAATATAAGCAAGGCAGGAGATCGAAGTATGGCTGGAGTTGGACTTCTGGTGATCAAAAATTCTAATTTGCGTAACAAAGTAGCATCCTAGCTGAATATTCCCATGCCAATGATACTTGCACCCATAAAGCAATGCCCACACAGCAGGGGATGTAACCCACAACCTGAATAAAATCCTCAATGCTGATCTCACTGTGGAATATGTGCAACTGCAATTGCTTTCTGAATAAATGCAAAATACCATGGATGCTGGAAATCTGAAACACAGAAAATGCAGTAGAAACTCAGCAGGCCTGTCAATATCTATGAAAAGAGAAACAGTGTTTTGGGTTCAGTATATCCAAAGAGGAAAACTCATCTGAAGAAGAGTCATACCAGATTTGTAATATTAACTCAAATGAATTTACTATGAAAATATAATTGAATAAGCATGCAAACTGTTGGACAACAGGCTAAGAGAAAAAAGTCAAGAACATTGTTTAAAGCTTCCTGACTAATAGGTAACACATGTAAAACATATTTTTCATAACACAACTCTCAGTATATTATGCTTTTATTAGTCCCAAAGGTAGAGAGGGTATTCCCTTGGATATAGCCTTTGACCCGGCGACAATACTACAATTTGGTAAAATTTCACCTCTGGGCACATTGCTTTCTTGAATTTACTAGTGAACGAAACATTAGTTGATTGAGTCAATAAAATGTATAGCCAATGATTCCTGAATATTGCTTTTAAAAAATCCAGGAGTGGGGGCATTCTCTCCCATGTTGCATGTGTTAGATAAGTACACGGAATAACTAATCACAAAAGATGACTGAGAAAGCTGATAAATGCTCCTGTTTTTTTTAGCAGCCACATAAAGCTTTTTTTTTAAAATTGGCAAATGAAACGAATGCACTTCCTGAACAAAAGATCCACACCTAAAGATTTAAGAATTGTAAATTACAGCTTTATTTCACTGGATGTACTAGTGACCTGGGTGTACCACGCAGATGGCTTATCTAAAGGTAATCTTTGTTTGTGAGGAAAAGGTTCAGAAATCTTAGTAAGAGCTAACAAACACAAGGGACTGGGTGGCTTAACGGGTTAGATCACTGTATGTTCACCTCTGGGCCCTTTCTTTGCATTCAGCAATGGGAGTGCCTTTAGCTAAAGATTGTGTATGTGCTCTGAGTCATATTAATTACGGCTGTCCTAAACTTGATCCTGGTAGGAATGAATCCACAGCTAGAAACGGCAATGATTTGCCACTAATTAACTGTGTTGGCAGTCTCAGTAAGCATAACTGACATATAAAGAGGCATATAGTTAAGACCTGCAATAAGAATTTCTGCTGTGGGCCAATTTGGTAATTGAGGTAGAACTGTGCTTAAAGTTGTGCTAATTTTCAGAAGCAAACTTTTGCTCAGGTTTTGTCTCAAATATTTTGTCTCATATTTCTACACCACCAAGAATAAAATCTACCTTGAACCAGCGCAATTGGGCATTTTTGATTGTTCAACTAAAATTTGGATTCAGAATTATTCTTTGAAATATTTAAGAGGGATAATCGGCACAGTTTTACTCATATGGCCGAAAATGTGTTTCTCATTAAAAAAAATAAACATTTTAATGAGAGTGTCTAATCGAGGACCTGTGAATAATCCAACCACAAATCAGTGAAAATAAAAATGAAATCCTAAACAATTGAATAATCTCATTTGCATACACCAGTTTCTTAACAAATTATTGGATAATTAATAGTATTTAAAGGTATTTAATAATGCATACTTTTTTTAAGAAAGTTTTTTTTAAGAGTCTACTTAAATTCTATCTGTTGAATTGTTTCAAATTTCAAATGCTCTGTAACAATGAGAGGAAGAATGATTAGTTCTCTTTTTAACCTCATCATGGTATGTCATGACAGCTTTTTTTTAAATTCTTAGCATGCAACCTGTACATTTTGATCAAACATGGTGAAATGAGTAACTTCCTCAATGTCCTCGTGAGACATCAGCCAAGGGGCTCTCTATTAATGTCTACCAAAACCCACCCTCAATCAGTATACATAGTGATTCCTGCAGTTCTGCACACCATACAATTGTCCTTATTGGCAAACTCATAAATAGGCCCTCAGCCTTTTCATCACAATGCGTGCTTAATGGTGAAAGGAAGAAAAAAAACAACTCAGAGTACTCAGGATTACAAAGGTGTTTCCCCATCTTTACTCCTTTTACCACAGCCATACCTTATCTGTCTTTGTGTGTCTGCCTGGTAGTGAAGGGGGAAGTTTGAGGAGGGATAGATTTTAAGTTGTAGAATTAGAAGTTAGAAGTTCATAATGTCTAAATTACCAGAGGTGAAAGAAAATTAATTCATAATAAAGTTATTTTCATGTTAAGTATGGAAACCTGATGAGTGTTTTCTTTTAATATGACATCATCAGTCAAATAAATTGGGGACTTCTGTTTCAACTGAATGAGACAGGTCACAGCCATCTTCTGGTTCATTTTTCTGGGCAATGCAGAGAGCTGTTGTGGTGTAGTGGTAGTATTCCTACCTTTGAACGAGGAGACTTGGGTTCAAGTCCCACCTGTTTTACAGGTGTGTAATATCTTTGGTGAACAGGTTGATTTGAAAATAGGTTTAGAACACTGGAGAGAGGAATTCTTGTGTCCCCACCTCTCAGCCAGGAGATTTGGCTCCAAACCCAATTTGCTCCAGGGATGTGTCATAACAGTTTGATTTGAAAATGGATGCATAAACATATATAATTCAGGGCAATGCATTAACAAATCAGGGGCAAACTGTCTGGTTGAAAATTTAAACCCTGGTATTCTCTATGGCAAAACTGCAGCCAATCAGAGTTCAGTTGCCAAGCAATCAGCGCTTTCCCCTCATACGTATAATAATGTTTTCCTCCTGAGACTGATATTCTTGTAAATTGTTCTGATAAGTGCAAGATGAAAAGCTATGAGTAAATGTGTCTTTTTGCTGCAATGTTCAAGCTCTGTACTTTGAGATGTAAATAATGGGATCAAAATGAAGCACCAAACTACAAGGTTTCCTAAGTTAAAGAAAGGAGATTATTACCTACTATTCTAAGAAAATAATGAAAACATGACATCAAATAAAAGCACAAATCATGCAAAAATCATTAAAAAGGGAGCGGACTGGTGGTATCGGTATGTCTACAGACAGGATGGTAAAAGCATTTGTGATTTCAAGCTCTTAAAGACAATGAGTTGGTCAATTTTAAGCCTGAGACTTGCAGCTTAATTGTAAACTTGTATTGTGTGGCAGTGACAAACTTTGTAGATCTTGAATCTCAGTGAACATTTGTTGTTCTGAGTTGCTTTTTTGCTAGAATCGGACTTTTTGAGGTTCAAAGATAGACCGAAGGAGAGAACATCATCCATTTCATTCTTACAAATCTGTACTTCTTTCTTTCCTCGCTGCTGCTTAAAATTACAGTTCAGTCTGTTTCCAGGAGTCTAATTCTGTTGTCTTTTTTCAAGTTATATAATCTGGAGATCTCTTTCATCCGAGTGTGCAACATTCAGAAAAGTTTGAATCAACCAGAAAGCACAGATCTAAGTCTCAGTACCTTTTACAACAATGTCAATTTTGACTTAGACTGATCTTTGTTGACTTATGGGTTCATGAACTTTGTTAAAGCTGTTTAGGTGATTAAAGCAGTCATTTTAGGTCAACATTTATCCCTTCTAAAAATCATTGTTAGCATAGGAAATGACTCCAGCGTGCAAATCCAATGATTGAAGTTGAATATTGATAGTCCATGATTTCTATTATTATAATAAAGTATACATTTTTAGTTAATTGAAGCATGACCTACTACTGACTAATTACGACCATGTCTCTAGAATCAAGTATCTAAACAGGGGAATAGGGTCCCTGGTTGCATTAAAAATTATCTACCCACCTTTTAGGTGACTTCTGCAATGGAGATTCCTGCTCCTGAGGCTCCTACTACAACCTAATTAGGAACCCACCAATCAGTACTCAAGAAGACCTTCATGAAATCGATAATCACTTTTACAGCATTTTACAACATATTCTGTAGTTTAGACATCCAGCAGCTACTGTTAAAGGCTAAGCACCTCAGGTAAGTGAGGAGGTTAGGGTGCTGGATTGGGAGGGTTGGGTGCCGGGTCAGTGACATAGGTAGGATGCCAGGCAGGTGGATGACTGCCTGAGGTAGTTTAGGAGGTCAGGTGCATGGAGGGTGTGGTGTTGTGTCAGGGAATTGGGTTAAGGAAAGGGGTCAGGTATGGCGAAGTCAGTATTGGGTAAGGATGGGTTGGAGCTTCACTGAACTCTGGTGGGGTCAGGTTCGGTCAAGGATGGGGAATCGCAGATATAGGGGTCTGTCAGCTGTCAGGGTGTGGCAGATGAGTGTTGTCAGGAGCTAGGGCGAGATATGGTTGGATGGGGATCAGTACTATGTTGGGGCTTCATTTGAAGAGTTACCCAAGAGTTACAGTAGGTTGTTAATCTTCCAGTGTTTGCTGAGTAACAAATAAGCTTAAATGAGTTGGAATCCTCCACATTCTTTGACCTTATGGGATTTTTCAAAGGGTTCCAGAGACATGAAGGTTACCCATTAGAAAATTTTATGTCCTGTGCAATTCCCACAGAGTCAGCAGCATTGAAATTTCTGCATTGTTCTGATGTGCAATTATTGTCTATACCAGTAGAAGTGAGGTGCCAGAAGACTGGAGGTTGTCTACTGTGGTGCCATTATTTAAGAAAGGTGGTAAGGAAAAGCCAGGGAACTATAGACTGGTGCTCAGTGTTAGGTAAGTCGTTGGACGGATTCTGAGGGACAGGATTTACATGCATTTGGAAAGCTAAGGTTGCTTTGCCTGTGGGAAATTGTGTCTCAAAAACTTGATTGAGTTTTTTGGAGAGGTGACAAAGAAGATTGATGAAAGCAGAATGATAGACATTGTCTACATGAACTTCAGCAAGGCATTCGACAACGTTCCATATGGAAGGTTGGTTAGCAAGCTTATGGCATCCGGGGGGAGCTAGCCAATTGGATAGAAAAATTGGCTTGAAGGTAGGAGACAGGGGGTGGAGGTAGATTATTTCTTGGACTGGAGGCCTGGGATCAGTGGTGTGTTGCGAGAATTGCTGCTGAGTCCACTACTTTTCATCATTTACACAAATGATTTGAATGTGAATATAGAAAATATGGTTAGTAAGTTTGAAGATGACATCAAAATAGGTGGCATAGTGGAGAGTGAAGAAGATCATCTCAGCGTACAATGGGTCCTTAATCAGATGAGCCAAAGGGCCAAGGAGTTCAATTTAGACAAATGTGAGGTGTTGCATCTTGCTAAGGCAAACCAGGGAAGGACTTATACAGTTAATAGTAGGTCCCTGGGGAGTGTTGCTGAACAAAGAGACCTAGGAGTGCAGGTGCATTATTCCTTGAAAGTGGAGTTGCAAGAGGACTTGCAGTGGTGGTGAAGAAGGTGTTTGGCATGCTTGCCTTTGTTGTTCAGTGCATTGAGTATAGGAATTGAGATGTCATGTTGCAGCTGTACAGGACATTGGTGAGTCCACTTTTAAAATACTGCGTTTAATTTTGGTCTCCCTGCTGTAGGTAAGATATTGTTAAACTTGAAAGGGTTCAGAAAAGATTTACAAGGATGTTGCTTTGGAGGGTTAGGGCTACAGAGAGAGGCTGAATAGGCTGGGGTTTTTTTCCCTGGAGCATTGGAAGCTGAGGGCTGACCTTATTGTGGTTTATAAAATGAGAGGCATGGATAGGGTGAATAGCCAAGGGTTTTTTGGCAAGATATGGGAGTCTGAAACTAGACAGCATAGGTTTAAGGTGAGAAGGAAAAGATTTAAAACGGACCTGAAGGTTTTTTTTTTCACGCAGAGTGTGATATGTGTATAGAATGAGCTGACAGAGGAGATGGTGGAGGTGGGTACAATTACAACATTTAAAAGGCATCTGGATAGGTACATGAATAGGAAAAGTTTAGAGGGATGTGAGCCAAATGCCTACAAAACGGGACTAGATAAGTTTAGGGTATTTGTTGACACAGACAATTTGGATCATAGGGTCTGTTTCTGTGCCGTATAAGTCTATGACCTGGTGACCAATGGTTTCCAATCTTTTCAGTAATATTGCACACTTTCATGAGACAAACAATTCTCCGGCACACCCAATATTTTCAGCTGAATTGATTGCTCAGAAATGTCACACATACTTGCACTTATTAGGGTCATGGTCTTACTACAGAAATTTGCAAAACAGTGCATAAGACAAGTTAAAGGAGGATCAAATGCATTCATGTTTCACATTCTGTAATGAAACATTTTCAAAATCCGATCAACTTTCTACCTATTCATGGCCCTGAAGCTGCTCAATACAATACATTCAACTAGTACATAATTGCAATTCAGTGAATCAGAATACAGCACAAAAGTAAATTGCAATTTACCGGGTTAGTGTAAATTTGGGTCTGCCGATGTGCATGAGCCTTTTGCTGCAAGGAGGAATCGACGAGTGGGTTACCTGCAAATCTTGCTCCACTGATGGATGCTCCCTTTGGGCATGAACTTGCTTTGTCTCGTTTCAAGAAAAAAGTACGCAAATGCTTTTAAATGGTCACTAATTTTAATTACCATGAGCTCTCGATTTTGACCTTTGACCACCTGCATTTAGAATGTTCACGCATTTTAGAATTGAAAAACTTGCTTTGAAATTTCATGATTAATTTTCACAAGTGTAATTTTATTTCGGTAAAAATTGGTTAAGATGAAACATTGATTTCCTTGCCTTTGTATAAAATTTCATGACACACTCAGACAATTCTCACGGCATGCACAAAGTTTGGAAAACACTGCCCTATGCTGCCCTAACAACTATCTTGCCATCAGAATATCTGGGCCAAGTATAACTCAAGATTGGTTCTTGTCCAGGTCACTAACTAATCCTTTCGTTTCTGGGTTGAAATTAAGTCACAGCTGTTACAAGAATAGTCCATCAAAGTCCATCATTATATTCATCTGGGCAAGCTTAACCAGGAGCTGGTAACTTTGGCATTAACTTGTCAGTCTAACTCATGCTACAAAGATGGGAAATGTAAATGCTGCACTGATGAAATAAGGCATCTTTTTCTGAATGCACACTCACAAGGAGAAGATTTCTCTCGTGCCCTTCCTGAAGCAATATCCTTATCGGCCAATGAATTCCCCTAACCTTTACCATTTGCCATAGTTACTTCATCAAATTTATTTGAAATACAATTGTACAGGTATAAAGAATCTTAATTACTTCATATCTGTGGATAGCCAAATGGAAATATGAGGAAAGAATTTATTTAACTCGGTAAATTATTGAATTATGCTAAATGTCTCGCTAATTTGCATCAACAATAAAATGTTAGATGTATACAAGACATTTTATGAGACACTAATGTTTTAAGAATATCTATTTATTGAAAGTGGTAGTTACGTTCCACAAAAATGCACTGACATAAATGTCCTGAGTATTGATATATTGCTATGGGTGAGTTTCCTGAGCCGGGGTGAGGAGTTTTAGATAATCTGGGTTTCCCCATGCTATCAAGTTTTAACTCCATTGTACACAGCTTTTCATTTTGGCAGGATTTCACTCAGAAGCAAGTCTAATTGACAGGCTCACAGTCAGGCTGAAGCACTGTAGTGGAGACCAGAGCTGCAGGAAGAGGGAAGGAATCTATTGCCATGTTCATGGTAATTACTAGGAGTGAGGGGGAGAGGTGTATGGATTGTACGATTTATCATGCCTGCCGAGGTCCAATCCCCAATTTGAGAGGGGAGAATGTTGGGGGCAAGGAAGTCTTTGGATGGGGCAAGGGATATTGATGCAAAGGGTGGAAGGGTGGGGGCTACAATTGAGAAAGAAGAAAGACTAAAAACTAGGGAGAAGCACTCCTGCTCCTCCTTGCCCACAATCAACACTGAAAATGCATTTACCATTTCTGGACCACTACTGACACCTTCTTTGAGATGCCAGATTTTCCAAGACCAGGGAAATGGGGACTGTAAAACACTGGTTAAATGTAAGGCTCTGGTCTGATTATAATATTTATATGAATAATCCATCTCTGACGAGCAAGTGCTCTGTTCACTCTTAAAGTTGATAAGTTGGATATACATTGTGGTTGGTTTTGACACATTCAACTTTTTTTTACATCTCACTTGACATCACCTGGGAGCTAAAATAAATGAAAATGGGTGCATACATTGCAACATGGATTCTGGTTTTGAAAGTCAATTTTCTCTTTAGCCATACTTACCATTAAAGTGAAATCTAAATCTGCTGTGCATATCTGATTAAGAGAAATGTAAAAATCTCTTGATCTGCTCATATCACATTTCTTACGGTGCCCATTAATGCATGACCAATGATGTCCCTGAGCACTGATCTGATACATAAGTTAAAGAGCAAAGTACTTAGTTTAGGATACTATCGAGACAAGTTCACAATTTAAATTTATGATGTGAGGTGCTTGCTACGAACACTGATCAATTTTATTCTCCTCTGTTATATTAATGTGAAAGATATGTTTAAAAGAATTAGCAAACATGTTAAGATAGAGGAATTCCACAGAAATTGTTAGGTACTTATACATTAATATGTGATACATAGTTTTGGAGTCTAACACTGGATGCTAAGATATTCAAACGTATTCCAGTGCTTTCAGATATTGGCCCTGCTATAAAGAGGGAACCAGGAATCTAAGAATTGATTTATTCATCATTGTCTGAGATCATTTGCATATGAGCATAGCTTAGTTACACTGTTTAACTCGTGCCTTGCCGTATTGTTTTAGAGGGAGTTTGGAAATGATGCCTAGTTGTGCAGGTTAGAGTGAAAGTTTGGGGAAGAGGTAGATTATCTGCCTTCTACTCATTTAACCTATGCATTGAAAGGCTTATCCAAAATGATCTGAGGAATCCAAAAAAAAAATCTCTGGGCACATTGCAAGCTCAGATTGTCGCTATTCTAGGTTTTCACTCTGTGGTGTGAGTCAGTGGCCACTAGGGAATCTGATTGCATTTAACTCTGACTAATAGAGGCCTGGACCTCAATTTACATAGCCAATTTTGCATCAGTTCAGAGGTGAAAGAGCTCCAGAGCAATATTAAATGCACCTAAAAAAGCATTGGGCCCATTGCTTGTTCACAGTTTTGAAGCCCACAAGAAGCTCAGACTGCAATTTTCTAATTACGCTGATGATGGGTTTCATCATTTTTCAGTTAAAGAACAAATGATGCTCTGTTTGTTTCATCTGTGGAAGTAGAACACTGGCACATTATAGTCTATGCATGATACCATCAAAGAGTTTTCAAACTAAACATGAGTGATAAAACACTAATTTCTTCTTATTTTGTTTCTTGATGAATTCACTAATCAGAGTAACAGATAGAACTGCATGGGTCAATTACATTGCAGAATGCAGGCACTGAGCTGACAGCATACATTCCAAAGGAATAGTGTGGTATTTCCATTACCCTCACATTTTTATCCATGTGGTCAAAGTCTGCTAATTTAAAACCAATCATTTCCGAAATCTGGGTCACTCAAAAGTTCAGAATGTCTGTCTAATGCGAATTAGACTGACGCTGCCAAAACTCATTTAACCTGTGGACCATAACACCCTTAGAAAGAACAACCTTTCAAAACCTACTGGCTGGACTGAATTGTAACTTAGGCCTCAGAAGTAAAGTAACAGAACTGTTTCTAACGTGTTCTGCTGGCTGGTACCCACTACTAGGTGCTACCTTTTTAACCAGATTAATTAGCCCAAAGTAAAAAATTAGCTTTCTTCCACATCTCAAAGTACTGGTGCGCTATTATTGTGTATTTTACTCTAGCTGAAAACGAATACAGTACAACATTATGAGAGAGTTTAACAGTAAGGTCAGTTGCAAGACAGATCCAACAAATCTATCATTGGGGAATCAATGCTCACAGAGACTGGTTACAGCATTGTTGAAAACATTTGGTTCTATTCCCATTGAAAGTCAGTTGTGGAATTTTAGTTTTGCCTTCTGTGCGCATCTGTTGAAATGTTCTGTTGCTGGTGTTGGTTACTGTCATTTTAAGTTAGTGGTTTTTCATGTCCAAACCTCTGAGTTCAAATGTTTACTTAAATGGGAATTTTTACAAGAATAGTGTCTTTATTCACCATATGAATTTCTCACGACTGTCTTGAACATATTCATTGGCTTGTTATTGATGTTTTATCTAATTACAGTTTCATGGTGTATTTTTCGAGGTAAGGCTATTATATGTTGGGTAATGTATTACTGAATGGTCTTGGATCGCTGTACTTGGAAAGAGTTTGAGGGCAGCCATAAAGACTGCTGGGTGCCCAGGCAAGCTGCGTACATGACCCAACTCTGTATTCTGGGATTTCTTCCTAGTTGAAAATGAGCAAAAAGAGAAACAAATCTTTAGCCCCATATGCTGCCCATGTTCCTTCATGGCAAATCATGCACCCCACCAATGCTCATGGCTTCTTGCATGCTTCTTGGCAACCTATGCAATTTTATACACCTCTTGGGCCCCTCATGCTCTTCATAATAACGCATGCCCACTGATATACCAGGCATGGCCTATTATATCTTCTGTATCAACTCAGTGCTGAATCAGACCAACACGCTAGCATCACCCTCAATCCTCAGACAATCCTACATCCCCACGTTCGTTTAGTGTTCCTATGCCAGCCTATGGGAACTCATGCCAACCCATGGCCCCATATTCCCCATCCTTTATCTGTACTCCCTCCATACCAATTCACACAAAATCCACCCTGGGAAGATCTCAGGAGACTGGCTAGCATGAAAAAAAACTATAATAGACCAACTGAAAATGGTGGGTGTTGTATGAAGTGGGGACTTCTCAAATCCGTGCAGCTATATTTTGGATAAGGCACGAAGTCCTTCTGACTCTATACAAATTGAGGCCAATGGGTTGAATGCCCTTCTCCTCTACTGTGTGATTCTCTGGTAATGTCTTCTTTTTGACTGTTGTGAAATGCTGCGAACAATCTGAATTTCACCACTTTGGTGACCAAACAGTTTGGTCTTAAGTTGTCAGTTTCACTGAGGTATGTCATGAGGTGGGAAATGAAAATGTCAAAATTTGTGGGTCCGTTGTAAATTCGAATTTAGATCAACATTTGAGAATTTGTTTTATCCTAAATCTAATCCAGATTGCATACCACTTGAAAGTGCTCAACAATGACTTCCACGATGACAAATGAACATCTGAAGCTGAGGAAGATGTTAGGCCATGAGAAGAATGGAGGGCAATGGTTTTGGATGCTGACTGCCCTAGTAAAGAGTTGGTATGGATACAATAATTAAACAGTCTCCATCTATGCTGTGATGATCTATAATTATGAATTAATTTCGAGATGTTAAATTTTTCTGCCGATTATATTAACAATAAACTTTAAACTTATCCTAATTTCTTTCTTTGCAAAAATCAGAATTTCATACATGGATATCAATTGTACAACATGATTTGATAGATCATCGCTTGATGTGCTAAACCCTACCAAAAATGAATCCCTTGAAAACATCTTATAAATCATTAACAAAGATTTAATGATTTAAAATGAATATTTAACATATTGCATTTTACTGAATTAGTTTATTTTACATATACCTAATATATGTTGGAAAAATTGCTACTACAGAGGAACTGTGCATTACCAATCATGGTTTTATCTTCATAAATCGATATGCTGTTACTTAACTTATTGTGGTATGAGTTGAAGTTTTTGCATTATTTAGACAACAAACCTGCAAGCTAATTTTTCTTTAAGAATACAAAATAAACAACATTTTGTTGAAATGAGTAATGCAACAACAGATTTCCAGTTCTAATTCTGATCCCTCTTTGTTATAATAAAGAAGTGTACTGCTCATAGTCAACAAGCAATGAAGTTTTGGTTTAGAAGCTTTGGGTCCAAGGTGATGTTCAAATTTTCACTGAAGGTTGAAAATATTGCCATCTGACATTAAAAACATGATGTCCCCCAACTAAAGGCACTTTAAAGTCTGAACTCATGGACATGGCCAATGGATTTATCTGATACTGTCCTGTATTGTTTCTTTATTGTCCACTAAGCCCACCATGTGGCTCTTTCCATCTGCATTCCTGATATCGGAGTCAGGAGTCACGCAGTCTACATCATCTGGTTCTTGACTCTGTGGAGAAATGGGTTGTCCACCTTTCACACGTTTCCATTTCATTCTTCGGTTCTGGAACCAGACTTTTACCTACAGAATAAAGAGTCAGAAATTACAGCTCACATGTTCCTCTTGGTTTTGTTCTCCCTCCCTACAGGTGACAACTTGTCAAATTCCACATCAAATTCTCCAGATGAAAAGACTGACCAACCAGTGAGATAGTTAATCTATAGCTGGGCAGATTTGCAAACTGAATGGTCAGGCAGCAATTTGCTAAAATATAATAAAAGAGAGATTTGGCAAGCACTCGTGATGCCAGATTTTCTTATTTTAATTGTTTTCATGCTCATTTCCCTAAACTTCCCTCTTGAGGTTTTAGAATTTTCACAGGCTACAGAATTACAGATACTGATCATGCTGTACTGGCCATGGTTTCTGTGAGAGACATGGTAATGAGTGGTAATCTTGTGTTCAGCTAAAAGAGGTATCACAACCAAACCTGGTCAGTTAATTAAAAGTATACTCACTGCCAGTGGGCATGTAAGCAGACTGTAATCAAATACTGAGACACCAAATGATTTCTCTCAATCTGCAATCCAGGAATTCAAGTAACAAGTGAGATCCTTAATTTGAGATGCTCGAGGCATTTGCTGCTCTTCTGAGTCTAGCCAAGGAACCTATGGACAAGGATCACTGATGTGACCTTTGGTGGGTAGAGCAGAGGGGCTGTTCACCTGCCTTTCTTCTGTGGTCTTGTCTGTGTCCAAGAGGTTCTGGAGGAGGTGTTAGCTTCTGTTGCAGAGGGCTTCTGTGACCAGTGGGCAACACAGGGAATGGAGTACTTAGGAGACACCCAATAGGTTTCTCTTGATTTCTTTTAATGGCTTAGTCATTCATTTGTTGCACCCCTCTGCAAATGGAGGGTGGCATACACTTGCTTGGCACACTGTCCAAATGTACTTGGAAAATATTCTCAATGAATATCTTTCTATGCCATTCTAAATATTATTGGACCACTTGCTTGTAAAAACAGCATGGCAAGGGGTTGCTACGCTACTAAGCATTACATCATGCTTAGGATTGTGGTGACAGCGATACACACTGTATTCCAATTTAATGACAGATCAACAGGATATTTCATATATTACTTCATAGTTTCAAGTGTATTCCTGCATTCTCAAACAAAGAATATAGGCTGTTTGTTGTGTCTACCTTCTTTACCTATCTGCACCAAACAGAGAAACACCATCAAACTACGCCTTCAAATCAATTAGGAATTTAACAGGTTAAATCTTACCTAAGCTAATTAAATAAGGACCAAATACCAGTGGAACAACAAATAACACAAGCAACTGCTTGAGGGCCCGAAAACAGTGATTAATCTGCAAATTGCACAATACCGCATTTATAGAACTAAATTCCTAGTCCATGAATAATCAGTTTTCCACAAAACTGCACTCATTTACCAGAAATACAAGGAAATCATATGGAAGCATTGCCATTGAAGCTTCCAATGGCTAGCCTGCTGTGGGGTATGGTACAGTGATGAAGAGATAAATTGATTCTTTTAAAGTTTGTCGTACTTGCAAACAACAATGCCAGCAACCAAGGATGTATGATTCTGTAAACCCACAGCAAAATCAAGGGGGAAAGAAAATGTCAAATAACAGGAACTCGCACCTACAGGAAAAAAATAGAGCCAGTGTAAACGGGAAATTGTTCTGACTTTCCAGTTTGAATTCATTCAACTAGAACTACAGATTTCAGAACAAATGCATTTGAATATTTTTGCCAACAGATCTTATTGCTGCTAAATTGTAGGTTCTAACTTAGGTATAAATTTCTAGCTTCTTCAAGGAAGTTTCCTGTCTTCAGTTTAATTTCTCTGTTTTTCCAAAGAAGGATTTTTGTCTTGAAATTGAACAGAAACCCTCTTCTACTGCAGTGTTCCCAATGGTTGCTGTTGACTTACAAGCACCGCCGGAGAACAAGCAGGGGAACGCTTTACATAAAGAATCTGATTCACGAAGGATACTCAAATGCAACTTCAGAAAAGATTCTGAGTGAATGCTGCCATTAAAGAGGCAGAGATCCTGATTTCCCTGATATTTGTATATGACATGACATTCTTTTCTGATGATTTTGCTATTAAACGGTTAATTTCTTCATTTCCCTTCATCAAAATAGTTGCAGTTCCCCTTTAAGTCTACATTGCAATTGAAACAGCACATGCCTCCATAACAGAAAACACTTGAGCCTCAAAATCCCGGTCTTTTCCTTTCTTTAATTCTGTAACCCAGCCACAGAGAGCTGTTCCTATTCAAGAGATTTAATAGCATTTAAAATAAAAGAGCAATTGCTCTTAAAATGGGCAGGAGGTTATGGCCTGTTTTAAGGGGAATCAATTGTAACCAGATGCCACGCAAATGAGGCACGGCAGGTACTGTGTTGTTTTAGCACTTTTGCTGCTCTCTGTTGTTTGGGGTAGCTGAATGTTTGGATGCAAATGTTCATCACAAATGGCGTTACTCAATTTAAAAAAAACACAAGTCTCAGAGTCACTTCAGTTTCTCAAACCAAAATAGTCTTGCATTTACTTTGGCATTATGTGTGCATTTTTTTTTGGTATTGCTGGTGTTCTGGAAAGTACTTTTTGTATTTACATAAACGCACGTCCCTTGCTGCCCTGCACTGTTTTCTGATGGGGATCCTGTTTTAATGCCTCTGTTTGAGTTACAGTCATTCACTCAGTGGTGTGCTTGAGCAGCAAAGAATACCGTCGAAGCTGCATGGTTATACTGTTTGCTGGCCTTCCTTTGCTGTCTCAGTCCACAGGGGAAGAATAGGCAGCTGGGTGAAGTAAGGTACCTAGGGAGGGATAATGGGGTCACGGTGGGTTTGGGGTGTCGGGGGGAAATGCATAACAGGTGCCTGTAGTATTGTAACCTAGCAACAGTGGAGAACTCCTTGAGAACAGATGGAGAGAAAGTTGCAAAAAAATGCAAAGTTACACTCTTTCACAAATGCCTCCTCGGGAATTTTCTGGCAATGAGAGGAATTTCTTCAAATCGATATGTGAAGTAGCAGTACAAGCACACTTTAATTCCCTTCCCTGATCAATTCCTTGCTTTTGCAGAAGTGGAGGATAAGCTCTTTTAATTCTGCATTTTCTTGACCAAGTAGCTGCCTTCAGTCTCTCCCAATTTCTGCACTTCTCAGGTTATATGGTGGAAAACCCTGGTGCTGTTCCAAGGAATGCGATTTTGCACTTTAAAAATTTCCATTGCAAGTCCTCAATAAGAAGGCCAAAAATAATAGCACTTGGCAAACCGCACGATTACTGGGTCAGACTCCCACATTGCTTGTGGTTCCCATACCCATCATGTCTGTATGGTGGTGGTGTGGGTAATTCAGTGTGCTGAACATTACCCTTTCAGCTTTAGGATTGGCAGTGAGTTGAGAAACCGATCTCCTTTTGCTCTTGACTGCAAGGATTCTGTAAGAAATGAATCCAGGCAGTCTCCATTAAAAGACTGAAGTAACTGATGTGCAGTACGGGATGCATAATTCAACACGGATTGGCAGCCTTATTCAGACAGACTCCACCAGGGTGGCTATTGTGAAGTAAGGCAATATCATACTGGCACAGTGTTCTGAATGTTCGAGTCCTGACACTGCAGTCCTAGATATTATGTGAGTGATGTCCTGGTCCATGGTATATACAGGTTCCAATGCCAGGCAGTGTCAGTGTCAGGGAATGTAAGATTCCAGCTTGTGCTCCTCATTCTATAGCTGGAAGAGTGCCAACTGCTTGCACCATCTGAAAGAAATGGAAAGTTGAGGCTCACTGCTTCCTAAGAAAGCAGAGAAAGTGCTACCTGCATCTCAAGTGTACTCGAGAAGCAGAAGTGGCCGTGATTTCAGCTGCAGTGTGAGGGATAAGGTACGGGGGCAAGAGAGTCTAAAAATGTGGAAGATGGAGTTAAAACAAAATAAACTAAAACATATGAAAATAAACTAGATTTCAGAAAATTGGAAACAATAAAACATTTACCTGTCTTTCTGTGAGGTCCAGGTTAACTGCTATCTCATATCGCCGGAGTCTGGTCAGATAGTTGTGATGGGCAAATTCAGCTTCTAATTCTCGAATCTGTTCTTTAGTGAATGCTGTCCTTTCTTTTCTGGCCTTGTTGTTAGACTCTGACTTGTAATTTGAATCTTGAGTTTCTGTAAGAAGTTACAACAGAATTTTATTGTAAACAATATTTATCTGGCAGTATTGACATGGTGAGCATACAGAGAATAACTGGCATTTGTTTGACTCAGGACATTGTGAGTATTAGCTTCACATCGACACTTCAGGTCTTACAGGTATAACACCAACAGAATGACTCACTATGAAGTGTTAAAATCATGTTCTCTCGGCCTGCTCATGTAGCTAAAGCTTCATTGACACAGTTGAAAGAAAGGCAGAGAATCCTCATGGTATCCTGGGCAAAATTACTCCCCAGATCACTATTACCAAAAAAAAAATTAATTGGTAAATTTCCTTGCTGGGGGTCTGTGGATGTTACTGCCAGTACTGCTGTCACATTTGTGTACAGCACACTTCAAAGGTAATGCATTGGATTCAACGCTTTGAGACAATCTGAAGCAATAAGTTGCCAAAGCAATGCAAGAGTTATCATTGATAGTTACTGGTTGTGTGAGCATGTAAAGTTCTCATCTAATTGTGAGATTCAAGCAACACCATTAGAGGAAGGAATTGACATTTGTATAGCCTCTTCCACATCCTCAGGATGTCCAGAGTGCTTCATAACTAATGACTTAGTTAAAAATTCTGTCAATTAGATAAACACAGCAGGCAGTTAGTGCACAGTAAGATTCCACAATCAACAATGAGCTAATTGACAGATGAGCCCATTTGGGTTTTTTTAATTTGAATACAGGATGGAAGAGAATTTTTGCTCTTCAGACTGTTCCTTGAATTTCTTTTAGATTCTGCTATGCATGACCTTGGCTTCATGCTTTATCCAAAAAGGCCACACTGTGAAAGATCCAGCACTACTTTGGGACCCAGATTACATACACAAGTACTGAAAAGGAGATGGAGTCCAAAAACAGAGGAAAGAGTAACCTTAGCTGCCACTTGGAGCACAAAAGGGGATTTGAAACCATCATTTTAAACAATGACGCCAATGTATGGGATGCTCCCATTACTGGTTATAACACTGACCAGAAAGTTTATCTACTTTTGGACAGAATATTTTTCATGGCACAGAGTGTCATGTCAAATACTGATGGCCAGTTCTTGTGTCACTGAGTAATGATCTCCATACTGAGGCTCTACAAGCATGCTGATCACTGGACACTTACTGAATCAATTCATTACAAGGTAGGGCTGGTGTTTGAACCATTGAATTATTACATTTTAACTTACTCTGACAAAACATTGGCTTAGACAGGATTGTCTGAATGGCTATTGACCTTGTCATACAGTGGTAGTGTCCCTACCTCTGATCCAGAGGGACTAACGTTCTAGGCCTATATCAGTCCTGGAGATGCATCGTGGCATGTCTGAACAAGTTGATTGAAACAACTAAATCAAATGAGCACCTCCTCTGCCTTAAAACTTCTGTGGCTGGTGTGATGTTTTCTCAATTTCAGCTATTCACAGTTCATGAGCAGATAGTAGCAAAAAGACAGTGGTGGAAAAGTTCTGACTGTTCTGCAAACTGAAATAGTATTGCCATTCAAAAGAAAGAGCCTACATTTATGACCTTAGGATATCCCAAAACAAACCTCAGGCAATTTGTTACTGTTTTTAAATGCTTCAGTTGAAACTTATGAGGGAAATCCCAAATAGTTGTCTTACTAAAGCTTTGAAATAATTTTACTTTCTCTACTAGCTTCAAAAACTGATCTGATTTATGAATTCCAGAGGAGTTCATTTTAAAAAAATAATTTAAGATGTGGAGAATTCTGGCAAAAATCAGCATTTCATGTCCATCTCTGATTTCCAATGGGAAGGGGCTAGAGAACATCTTTTCTGAATCCATCCAGAGGACAGCTAAAAGTCAGCTAGGTTTTTGCCAGGCCAGAGCCTGTAGGTTGCTTTGGGCAAAGTTGACAGATGTCCATCCTAAAAGAATAATATGGATTTTTACATTAATTTAGGTGGATTGGCCACGCTAAATTGCCCGTAGCGTTCAGGGATGTGTAGATTAGGTGGGTTATAGTGAGGTGGGTCTGTGTGGGATGTTTTGAGGTTCAGTGTGGACCAGTTGGGCTGAAGGGCCTGTTTCCACACTGCAGGGTTTCTATGATTCTATGGTCAATGCTCCTAACTTTTCATTTTAGATTTAATTAATTTAAATTCACAGCAGCTGTCGTGGCATTTGAACTTACGTTACAGGCCTCAGGGTGATCAATTCAGGAATGTAATTGCTGATCTACTCATATTCTGGCTATCATGATGCCACTGGTTATGAACTATAAAGGATGTTACTGGTCCAAACTTCTAGTCTCTACTTATTTTCTTCCTCCTCAATCCTGGTCAGATATAGATCCATGGGCATGGATCTTGTTTAAAGAATCCACTTTGATGGTCATTTAATTGCTTACTGTTGTCCCCATCTGAGATCTATATGCATTCACCTTCCAGCAAATTCACCTCACCAAAAGATGTTCATAAATAGGAATGAATGATTTTTCCTTTCCCTGTTTAAGCTCGCTAATGTCAATTATTGCAGCCTACCACCCACTGCCTCACATTAGATCAAGCACAGTAAGGGTAACAAACTGTAGAGTCAAACTGGGGATTGGAGAGTTATTGGGCTTTAGCCTTGGCTGAGAGGTGGCACTCCCAATGCTGATCCAGAGGTTTGTGGGACCAACTGCAACTCAGAAGCATGAGCACAATTTCAAACTCACATTCCAGTTCAGTCCTGAGGGAGTGTTACCCTCCTGTTGTTTAAGTGAGACATCAAAACACACCTGACCTTTCAGATATGCATACAGGATAATATCTTCTGAAAAAATAAAAAAGTATTAACCCTAGTATCTTGGCTAATGTTTGTTTTTCAAAGTGTACTGCTGATACAGATTATTGCATTGCTGTCTAAGGTGCACTGCCTTGTATAACTTAGCTACTGCACTTCTTACATTACAACAAAAGGTACACTTCAAATTTATCCAGTTGATTGGAAAACACTTTGGAATAGTCCCTTAGATTTTGAGAGGTAATACATAGTTCAAATCTTCCATTTTAGGTAAAATTTGTCCATGAATCATTGTCAGAAATCATATCATGGTGAAACAAATAAGTTTGGTTCCCTGCCCAGTGAAGGGGTTGAAGCTATCTCGCTGAATGTTTTTAATGCAAGGCTAGATAAATTTTTGAAGAGTAAAGGAATTAAGCATTATGGTAAGCAGGCGGGTAAGTGGAGTGTCAAAAAGATCAGCCTTGATCTTATTAAATGGGATATTGTAGGAAGAGGGGCTCAGATTAGTTCACAGGTCGGTGCAACATTGAGGGCCAAAGGGCCTGTTCTGCGCTGTATTGGTCTATGTTCTATGATGTGGCAGGTTCAAAGGGCCGGATGGCCTACTCCTGCTCCTAGTTCTTATGTAATATCTAAACCCCTGGAGTTATCAATCTTGTAAGGTATAGCTTTGGTATAGCAACAATGAGCCAAACTATGAGGGGAAAAAAAAAGTACAATATTGCTGTGGTCTTTGTGGATGAATAGCAATGATTAGGAAAGATATGTAGCTAGAAGGTGTAAAAACATGGAGATGCAATGTCAAATGTAGCGAGAAAATAGTCATGAATTCATTGTGATGAGCTCAACCAATGTCAGAATTCCAAATGCTATCTTCTTTTAAAAGGGTCATGCTATTTCTTCCAACAATCCTTATTACAGAGATGCAATTCCCCAGCACAAATTCAAACTGAACTGAGATGTTGAATGGTTCCATTACACCTAACCACTGATAGGCCAAGTTGCTGACAAAATGAAGGGGACATGCACCTTAAACTGCTACGTGAGATTTCATTGCAGGATCTACAAATTCTCCCTGCGTGTCACAGGAGCCCTGATTACAACAAAACTATTATTTTGCCAAATGCAGCACTGAGAAAGCAAGGCTTGAAATGGAAATGGAACAGGGAAAACTGGACAGCGTCATCTCTTTGTTGTGAACTTCAAAGGTGCACTGCTCAAAACATTACAGGCCAAGAGAAGGGAAGCAGGGCAGACGGCTGTTCTCTCAACTACAGATGGTTCATGGATCAGGAATACCGATGGAACTGGGAAATAGCTTCGGGGGAAGAAAACATTTATCGATAAAGTATCTCAAAATTTTGAAAAGGATTCTGACAACCATACATTTCTTTGTAGAGTTGCTACATAAAGTTATAGAAGTTTATCTTGGTGGGGACAAAGATTTTAGTGCAATGAAATGTCAGTAATTATGTCAGGGTTATCATATTCCGACAGAATATTGTTTTTATTTTCTCCTAGACTGAACTTTTCAATTTAACTTCAGTTTATGAAGTATACACAGGACTCTCTCAATAGTTTCATTTCCCCCTTTATATTGTTTAAATTGTTGTATTAGGTATTTGGGATGATTTAAATAAGTGCAGTATTTAAATACACTGCAAACAAAATTTATGTTCTAAAACCGATAACAGTTAAGAAAAGACTGTATGGACTACTAGATCTGTTCCTCCCACAGACAAAATAAAAAGGATTCTGCGACACTAGTTGCGTTTTGCTTGTCTCGAAATTAGTAGTAGCACCTTCTTTGTTATTGTTATAGTTTTTATGCTAAGTCAGAAATTTCAGCACTTCACCACAAAATCTTCTCCATTAAATTTCAGTACTAATCACTTCCGTTTGAGAGACAGCACCACCAGAAACCACTGTGAGAGCACCTCCAGTACATGGATTGCAGCAAGTTCATCATCTTTACAGAACGTGCAGAGATGAGCAATAAGTGGCACTTTGCTATCGTTGCTCATATCCCAGAACAAGTGAGAGTACAGTACCACTGCTCAATTGCGGCTCTACCCTATGCTAACAATGTACCTGAACTCCCACCCTAACCTAAAATTACCACTGTCCAGTGCCAATGTTATCCACATTTCTGCATTGCACACCCTGTTGTTTCTCTGAATGGCATTTCCAATTGATAAGTACGGTATTTGATATAGATGAGCAACTTGTCTGGTCTACCAAGATCCCGCCCAATGTAAACTCATCCAGCAAGAAACAGATGCTTCTTTCATTCTATTAGGATCACAATCCATGTCCAAAAGGGAACAATCAAGTGACTGACCCACTGTACTATTCAATTTCCTTTCTGTGGTTCCATATAAAACTCTGGCTCAGAAATGTGCTAATGCTTCTTTTTAACATTGCCGAGGGTTGAAAGTCGTCCTATATATGTTCAATTATAACAAAGGCAACAGTTATTTTCAAGAATGGAAGGGAAGGTGCTTTCTACAATCTGCATTATGTTCTCACTGCTTATCAGATCGTGGTCAGATGCTCACACAATATGTTTCTGAAGATACAATGTTTTACCAACTGGCATCTATATAATGCTCTAACAACTGTGACTTGAAAAATAAGTATGCAGTAAAACATTGGTAATTTAGCAGATGCACATCTGTCCTAATGACTAACATAGTATATTGTGAGTGGAATTTTCAAAGCAGGAAATTCTTAGCTATGCCAGGCTTGTCAGTGAACTGTTCAACATATCAGCACAGGCTCAGTAATAACATTGTTTTGTGACATTTTTACCAATGACCTGATTAGAAGTTACTGTATTAAAATATCTGCCAAGAATCATTGGAAGTGACAAGTCACTTATTTTGGTTGAAAAACAGTATCTGAGATAGATATAGATGCTGTTTTTGATCTACAAAATTAAATAGCTTGCAATTTGTCCTACTTATTAATGTGTTAAATTTACTATCAAAAGAATGTTCCACTTTACTTAAATTGCCTAATAGCTTACTCTGAAGAAGGCGCTAGGCCCGAAACGTCAGCTTTCCTGCTCCTCTGATGCTGCTTGGCCTGCTGTGTTCATCCAGCTCTACACCTTGTTATCTCAGCTTACTTTCTTACAGCAGTACTAACATAGAATATTTATGAAATAGAAGAAGACCATTTAGGCCTTCATGTTATTGCTAGCTGAGAAAGAACCATACAGCCTGATCGCACCTCCCAATTCGGTTTGCAACAACTGGCCAAGACTTCCTTTCCAAATTCTTGACCTCCATCACATAAAAGAACAAGGCCAATAGTGACATGGGAACACCAGCACTTGCAGATTTGCCTCCAAGCCATCATACCTTGAAAACAGATCACAATTCCTGCACTGCCACTCAGTCAAATCACTGGAATTGCATGTGGAACATCATGGCGACCCTTCCTCAGTTCTGAAACGTTAACTCTGTCTTTCCCCCTTCACAGATGCTGCCAGACCTGCTGAACTTTTCCAGCAACTTCTGTTTTTGTTCCTGATTTACAGCATCCGCAGTTCTTTCGGTTTTTGTTTGCCTAACATCACAGTGGCTGCACTTACATCACAGACTCCAATACTTGAAGATGGTATCTCATCACAATCTTCTCAAGGTCGGTTAGGGATTGGCAATAACTGCTGGTCTTGCCAATGATAACCATGCCCCAGGATCAAATTAAAAAAAAGTCTTTCACTTAATTGCAACTCAATAATTGGGATACTTTTTAACAACACTCTAACTGTATAGTTTATTAGTCTAATTTCAAGAGCATTTTGTAAACAGCAAGAAAAATAACATCGAAGCAAAATATTGTACAAATGTCGCTGCCTAGGGATGGGGTGTTATCTGTCAGTCAGCACAAAGTGCTTTTAGTTCTGTGACAGGGGTTGGGATTTAGCTGATATCTGAAAAGTTGGAAGACCCTTGGAGCACGCTGTATGAATATTTGAAATCAAATGATTTGAACAGGTGGACTCCCAAAGGTATAACTTTAGTCTTCAGTACTAATTAACACGAAACTATCATTACTGCCAAGGGGTTATACAATAGATGACTCATTTTGAAACTGACGAAATTTACACTGATCAGTTGGGATTTCTGTCCTGTATAGAAATTACAGAAACAGGCTGGTTGGCGCAAAATGCTGATGTTTAATCAGCATAGCAGCTTATTCTGTGATCATACTCCATTTCCTCAACAATCTTCTTAGTCTATTTAACCATCTACTTAACCCTTTCAACCACTTACCGAACCCATTCTTAAACATTAACATAGACTTTACTTCAATCATAACCTCAGGTGCTGCGTCCCAGTCTTCCAACTTTCCATGCAAAAGGTATATTGTTCCAAATCTTAAACGTGATTTTCCACTTGAATATACACTCCTCAAGAACTGAAAGGTCAGTTTAATCCCTTAATATTAAGCAACTCTATCAACTACCCTAATCGGCCCCTCTGCTCTTAAAAAAGACTGACCACATTGTAAGACTTTCATTGCATTTGTCTTTCCTCTCTGTACCCATGCTGTATTTTTTTGATTGCCTCACTGGGTGGAAATGATGGTGCTCTTAACCATGGGTTGGAGAGTCATGTCACTGCTTCTAAGAAAGGTCCACCCATTTGGACACTTGACAGACCTACCCCCTTGGATCAAGGAGCCTGGGAGGAGGTGTCTCACTTCACAGAACTGCCAACCTTTGAATGGCTGTTCCCAATCACAGGCCAATAGCTTTAATGAATAACAGCAGCACCAGTGAGATAGTGGCTACCTCAGTACCACCTAAATCCCAGGATCACCACCGGGTTCTAGGCTCAAAGTGAGTGATAATGGATTGACAGTCACCGGGTGGGGACTAGTGGGAATTGAGGGTCCACAGCAAGGATGAAGGAGTAGCTGCCTGCAGACCAGCTCTTCTTGATGCCAGTTCCCTCATAATAGTACTAAATGAACTCACTGCTAGGAACTTCCACACAACCTAACAACATGTTTCTTTATTTTTGTGCTCCCTACATGCTGTGCCCTATGCCTGTCCCTGGATTACTAGCAACTGGAGGAGGAGGAAGCCCTGAAGTGGGGTTACTGCCTTACTTAAGGCATACAATTTTCAGGGGCAGGGAGGTTGCCCACAGACTTTGCCAGCATGGACTTTGTCAGAGTGCAGGCTGATATGTGGTAGGGGTCCCTATCCACTATCCTTTCTGTCTGATTTAAAGCCTCTTCCACCCCAGCTCCCCCAACCACTAAACTCACCATGGCAGAGGTAAAATGATCTAGTTAACATCTTCACTATAGTGCAGAACCCAAAACTGCACTCAGTGTTACTAAAACGTTCCTACAAAAGGTTATGAAATGTTGGTTTCATTTTGTAAATGTTAGCAAAAAAAATTACAAATCTGAAGTAGAAAGAAAGACACTTTTTACTTGGCTCAGTTGCAAACAGAGGAAAATAAATCACAGAATTGGAGCAAAGCAGCTTTACTCAATGCTATGGCTTTATTGAATTGGTTATTTGTGTGAGCCCTAATTATTCCCTGGCTCAAGGAGTCAATGCCAGTCTGCTTGTGTAATTCTATTTGATTTGAGAATACTCAGTGTGGTTCAAGAAGGTAGCTCCCCACTACTGTGTCAAGGGCTACCAAGGCCAGGCAATAAAGGCTGGCACAGCTGGCAATGCCAACATTCCATGAATGATGTTTGTAAAAATAAAAGGCAGTAAGTGCAGATGGAAAGTGAGGAAACATTCCAATTCCCAGCCCTGAAGTTTCTCACCTTAATGAAAAAAAATCATGTTTTTTTGGTTTAAAAAAAATAGGGAAACAGAGAAAACAAACTGTTGATGTATTGAAGGACCAGTGTAACAATAGCACTTCCCCTGCTCAATGAGCAACAACTCCAGAGATGCTGGCACAAAGACTTTCTGAGTTGTGTTCAGACAGGAAAGACTCGAATGAATTGATCCATAAATAAAATATGATTGTGATTTATTATAACCTTCCCTGCTGAATCATTGTGTTATTATCATAACAAATGCAATAAAAAGGACATCATTAAAACTTTATACTGTTATCCTCCTGGAATAAATGAAAATTGTTATATTTAGTGATAGCTTCACAATGATCATATTCCCAGTAACTAATGACAAGTTTAAAAATAAGACTGCTTTTAAACTCCTTAACTAGCAGAGAAGCTAAGCTGTAATGTGATGATATTAAGGTTGTATTCTGAAGTGAAATTATTATTTTTAATTAACTTGTAATCACGAATTTTCAAATGCTGGGTCTGTTGATCCTTGTGAAATGTGGAATGTGCAAAATTTCAACTTGTGCCCATTCAGGATTATTGACTGTGAAGCCATATGCTGTATAAATATTTTACATTGAAAAAACTGTACATTTAAACTCAGTTCATTTTACTGCCCTTATAAAGGGGAATGCAATATAACATTCATGAAGTTTACCATTAATTTGGTACAAATGTGGTTTGTTACTTTTTGTCTTCATAATTATGCCATTTACATAATTAGGATGATTAAATTAGTTATTTATATAATTATGCCAATTACAGTGATAGAGATCATCCTTCATTTTTGATAATTTTGATTGAAATTCTATACCAAAGGCAGACAATGAATTCTGTAGAAACCTGAACAGCGCAGCAATCAGTAAAAGATATAAGCAGCGTAACATTTCACTTATGGGGCATGGTGTACAATTCATGGACAGATTATTAACTTCAAAATAGATAAAACAAGAACATTATTAGTTTTCCAAATCACTTCCTTCACCCAAAATTCAGAAACAAATCTGGTACAAGGTCTAATATATTTTATTCAGATTAAAAAAATAACATCCCTTTATTAGTAATAAACAGATCACACTGCCTCAAGATTAGCCAGACACATGTTATCCAGTCATTACATATAATTAATATCATAAACTTTGAATTAATTTCAAGACATTTATAGTAGACACTAAAAGTAGCGCTGGTATAATATACACCTTATAATGTAACTTGTAACCACAGTGAATTTTTAAGTCCACTACACTATCTTACGATGTATAAATGCAAAATGCATAAATATTAATTAAGAGCAACCAAATTTAGAAGATGACAAAGAAACAGAATAAAAGAATAATCAAGGTATCATTGGGAAAATGTTTTATATGTTGCCTAATAAGCACCCAATTTGTTTGAACGGCCATTTATTCAAAGGGACCTTCCTCTCAGGCAATGTAAGTTCTAAAATTCTTCGTTTAATTATATAGGTAACAGCTCCTTCCTGTGACTGAGCAATTAAAAGAGTACAGTCTACTTCTGCTTCTTTTTTACATTAGTTTTTTTTCCTGCCAGTCACATATGATAGAGAAAAATATCACAGCAAAAATCTTGGTAAGGATGGAAGACAGCGTCACTCGTTATATCAACTTGTAAATATGTTTGTGAAGATTTCCTTTTACATCAAGTGAAAAGATACAGCAGTTCTTTTGAAACATGATTATGATCTTTTGATGGAACAGCTATTAAGGCAAAATGATATTGCATCAAATCACTTGTTGTAAATTAGCGTGAAGTATCATAATAAAAAGAAGCAAAATTTCATTTATGATGGAAGATATAAACAGGTTATCAATGATAAGATCTGACAGCAGGGATTTACATTGGAGTAATTGTAACAGATGTTACAGGTAGTTTTAGTAGTGATTACAGTCAGCAAAAATGGAAATCTAAGAAGAGAAAATAAAGCAAAATGGAATCAACAAAAGCAGCAAATAAATTACAAGCAAGTTTGAATAAAATCACAGAAGAAATAAGATAGCCAGGGAGAAAATACAGTCAAATTGAAAATAAAGTAGAAAACCTAAGAAGACAGATGGTAGAAATTAACATTCATGAAGTCACAAATTAATTGCTTCTTAGACCAACCAAGTTTATAAGGAATCGTAATTTGGAAAGAAAGCAATGTGAGTAATACATACAAAAATGACTGTGTTTTCTAAAAACTATGAATGCTCGCAACACTAGTCAATCACCAAAGCTGAACTGGTTACAATGAAAATACATTATTCAAGCATATTTCCCACTTACAACTGAAGTAGAATGTATCAAATAAAACAATTGTATCTGGTGAAGGGCTACCTAGAACACTTGCATCACTTTCACTCCTCAAAAAACTTGCAAACTTTTAGAAAATTTCTAAAATTCCAAATAATCAAGCTTAGACATTATTAATTTTGTGAAACAAAATTACAAAAATGTTAAAATTAATGAGCAAAAACATTGACTCCAAGTTACAGAAAACAAGCACAAATCAAATTAGAATAAGAAGTTATTTTCTTTCATTGCATAAATCATTTAAATTTTCTGAAATTAAAATAATTTTGAATCATTTTGAATTTGGAAAGCTTCCCTCCTCCAAATCAGAAAGTTCAATGAGTTTTTTTTAAATGTTGGTATTTTAGGTGATATGGAATTAGATTTTCCTTGAATGATGTCTATATTTGAAATATTCATACATACTGCACTTACAATATCTCCAGTTCTACTGTATCACCATCTTTCAGCACTTTTCATTTAAGCCGTAAATATACTACTATCTAATGCAGTCCACCAAATCTCACAATTAACTTCATGGCATTTAATACTTGCAAGTGGTTGACTTAGATGTGTTTTATTTGTTAGGGTTTTTCATTAAATTACCATCTTCCTGATTCACTGTTTAAAACACATGAAACATTATAGTTTTAAAGAAAGACCAAAGTTGTAGGAACCATTATGCTAATGTTTGCCTTTCTGTATTTTCAAATGAAATTTGATTTATTTTCTTCAAAAAGTTATTTTGCATGTACATACTACATCACCCACTTAAAAGGTGAAGGTTAATACTAATTTTCAGGCATATCTGAAGCTAGAATATTAAATGGATGCCATCATTTTTTTCATAAATGAGTGCCCTACTATGCTCATTCTGTTCTCAATTTTAGGCTTAAGTTCTATTACATATTAGTACCTGGTACTCTTTAAAATACAAATTAAACTTTGATAATGCAAAACATATGCTGATTTTATGGAAGAAATTTTGGAATATTCTTTGTGCTAATGTGGATTATGTTCTTAAAAACTGCACAAGTATTGTTATAAGATTGAGAATAACTCAAAACATAGCAAATGGTGAAATACAGGAGTCGGTCATATGGTTGAAACGTAATCAGTGAGTTTAAGTGTCAAAAATGAGCAAGAAAGTTTGAATAATTTAACCAAACTGAACTGATATTGGATTTGAATATTTGCTTTCTCTATAGTTATCCATTTCAATACTTTCAGTAAACATTTGTCTTTTGAGAGAAGATTTGAAGGTGTTTCAGATGCCTATGTAACAGGTTCTGAGAATGATGTAAAACTACATGTTATCCACCTAACAGCTAGGAAAGCTGAGGTGCCACTCGCATCCTTTGTGCAGAACTGGTCCAAATCAAGTGATCTTAATGAATGGGATTTGACAACATACAACATGTATATTCAGTTTGGATATAAGGATACTGGTAACCTCCTGATCTTTTTTTTGTTTGCAATTGGGATGATTCCCTGTTTTGTACCTGATTAGGTACCAGTTGGTCCCATTATATCTCCTTATCAGCAATACTCTTGTTTTTGTTATTGAGAATTCTGAATGCACTTCGTTGTATTCGGATGAACTGGGATGGATGAAATGGTTGTCAGGTTAATGGACCAGGGACTAGTCATTTACTGCTCCAACTAACTGAGCTTTGGGGAACAGCTTTTCAATACTAATTCTACTGGTGAACGAAAGGGTAATTTCAAATGAGTGAAATTAGAAACGGCACTGAAATTAATTTTCATAATATTTCAATAACTATTGAAATGTAAGAAACCAGGCTAAAACATTTTTCTCTCATTTCATCTTGTTACAGATGCAACTTTTTTGCAGCTAATTAACTTTTTTTGACAGGTGTGGAAGACCCACAAATAAAGTTTTATCGTTTATAAACTGCATCACTGCAAATGTAATAACGCAGACTCAAAACTTTCAATGGTTTTGGAAAGAAGTCTATTTGGGATTGACCATTTCCTTTTAATTTTGGGCTAAAAAGTGGATTTGAGATCTGCCGTTTTGTTTTTGGTTTGTTGCGGGATTGGGACGAATATAATTCTTCAAAACAAATGAGAATTTGATGCAAGCGATGTTTTGTTATATAAAAAGAAACAAACTTTTACAAGAGTCCCCTGTAGGGTGGAACACACTGTATTTTACTTTGGAAAGCATGTTGCTGGAGTTTTTCTTTAAAAAAGAATCGATATTTAATTTCATGCTTTATTGGGAATAACAATGTGTCTCTCACCTAAAACGTCGCGTTTCCTTTTGGTTACTTTCTTGTCGATGTCGGACGCCGCGATACCCCGCGGGCTACTGTAATCCCCAGCGCTAAGGCAGCCGGCCGCTTGCGAGTTCCCACCGGTTTCGAAATTGGCGGAGCTGGCGGACAGGCAGGAAGTTTGTCTCTCCCTGGCCGCCGTCGGGGCGGGAGGGGGTGGGGCCGGCGGCGGCGGAAGGTGCCACTCGGAGCGGGGGAACCTGGGCGGGTGGTGGTCCACGTAAACGCGGTCCTCTGCGGGGAAGCCGTGCGCCGCTGACACCAGGCACGGCGACGTGAATTCCGAGTAGGCGGTGAAGTCGGCGGGGTCGGACTTCTTGTAGAAGGAGAAAGGCGACGGGTAATGGTGCAGGCCGGGCACGCCGGCCCCGGAATGTGGATTTCTCATACAGCCCCAGACGGTGGCCCCGGAATGCGAATTGCGCATGCAGCTGCCTGTGCTCTGTTCCATGGAGAAGTTGCAAGATGCTCTGTGCACCAGAAAGTGCTTTAAATCCTACAACTCTGCAAAAAAACAAAAATGCAACGATCTTAGCCACTTCAAACCTTCAATTAGCAATTTGCAAAGATCACAAGTTTTTCCTTTTTAAAAAAAAACAAATTGCTGACATGCCTGCACTCTATGAGCCTGACTCCCTCTGAGTGCTTTGGTGGGAAAAGTGACAAGTTTATAGTGTGTAATGTGAGAGGGGCGGGGTTGAGCACCACATGTTGGATTACTCCAACCAAGGAAAACATTGCTGCGATTAATCACGAGCATTACTGTATGCGCAGAAATTTTATATGCACAACTTAATGGCTTTTTCAGACCAGGGACATCACAGACATTTGAAAGCCAGACAGCAGTGTCCCTCCCCAGGTTGTTTTTTTGTGGGGGAAAAAGACGCACATGAACACGTTTGATACAATTTAGAACTGTATCTCAGGAATAGCCTTTGCCTCTCGAACAGTCCAGGGCAGCCACAACACGCACCAATTTTTGGAATAATTCACGTAAAGGTTAAAGTTAAGCACAGCCAAAGTGGGGTAGAAATCATAATGTTAAGCTTCTTTACAATACTCTATTGGGCTGAATAACCTACCTCTGCTCCAATGTTTTATGCTTTAAAGGTTCAGATGATGCCAGTGACTGCATTGAGCTATATTTGTTCAGTGGGTTTACAAAGGTCATGCAACCCTGAGAATCTTCAAAGCGCAAGTATTAAACTTTTTATTCTGTCTGTTCTAGGATGCATAATTTTAATCAAAATAATGTTAGCAAAAACATAGTACTTTTATGTAGTGCCCTTATAACATAGAATAACTTTACAAGGTGCTTCACAAGGACATAATCAGTTGATACTAAGCTAGAAAAGAGCAATGAAGATCAATGGCCAAAATCTGGATGGAAAGGTCTTCAAAAGAAAGAGAGAGAGGAATCATAGAATAGAATCCCTACAGTGTGGGAGCAGGCCATTTGGCCCACTGACTCTCTGAAGAGCATTGCAACCAGACTTATCCCCCTACCCTATCACTGTACCCTGCACTCCCCATGGCTAGGCCACCCAACTGACACATCCCTGGACATCACAGCACGGCCAATTCACCTAAACTGCACATCTTTGGACTGTGGGAGGAAACTAGAGGAAGCCCGCACAGACATGGGGTGAATGTGCAAACCCCACACAGACAGTTGCCTGAGGGTGGGATCGAATCTGGGACGCTGGAGCTGTGAGACGGCAGTGCTAACCAATGAGCTACAGCGCCGCCCCTGCTGAGATGGCTTAAGGCACAGAGAAGTGATACTACATTCAAAGAAGTAAGGGAGGGATGTATATTGTGCCAGAATTGAATGAATGCATGGTTTTTAGAAGGTTTGAGGAGGTTACAGACTTTATTTTCATTCATACGATGTGGTGTAGCAGGCTGGGTCCATCCCTAATTGAACTGAGTCATTCACTCAGCCATTTCAGAGGGCATGGAAGAGTAAACCATATTATAGTGGATCTTGCATCATATATAGGCCAGACTGGGTCTAAACTAGAGGGCAGGGGTTTAAGCTGAGAGGGGAAAGATTTAAAAAGGACCTGAAGAGTAACTTTTCACACACAGGATGGTGCATATATGGAACACATCACCAAAGGAAGTGGCAGAGGTGGGTACATTACAAAATTTAAAAAGGCATCTGGATGGGTACATGAATAGGAAGGATTTAGAGGGATATGGCCCAAATGAGACTAGGTTAGACTGAGATATCTAATTGGTGCAGAGAAGTTGAACCAAAGGGCCTGTTTCCATGCTATATAATTCTATGATAGTAGTTTCCTTCCCTAATAAGCATAGAGTGTACTAGATGGGAGTTTTCAACAACAGTTTCATGGTCAAATTAGGTTTCTAATTCCAAATTTTGATTTATTTTCAAATTCAGATTGCACCATTACCAGGGCAGGATTTGAACCCATGTCCACAGGACATGACCTGGGTCTCTGGATTAGTAGTCGAGTAATAATATCACTAGTCTATTACCTCCCCTTGTCAGAGAGGTGCAGAGTCATAAAGGAACTAAAGTATAACAATGTGAAACTAAAATAAATAGGGATGCTGAAAATCCTATTTAAAAAGACGCACATGAACACGTCAGAAATTGCTGGAAAAACTCAGCAGGTCTGAGAACAGTTCTGAACAAGGGTCACTGGACCCAAAAGGTTAACTCTGATTTCTCTCCGCTATGCTCAGACCTGCTTCATTTTTCCAGCAATTTCTGTTTTTGTTTATAAGTTTGGGAATTTTAAACATTGGTTGATCAGGAGCTAACATATTTTGGGCATGGCTGATGGGTGAACAGGACTGAGCATGAGCAAGAGAAAACATAAGAAGCATTTGTTATTTACATGACTATATCTTGTAGCTATATCATTGCAAAAAAATGTCATTTTTTTTCTTTATCAGGAAACTAGTCAGCAGAGATTGTCGCTATATTTTATGAATATTAAAATATGAATTTACAGGAATTGTTTTATATTAGACTATGGGTTTATTTACTGTTATGGTAAATTTCAAAAACCTTATACAGTGTTTTTGACCCACGGTCCTTTACCTGTATTCGTCATTTTAAATTTCAGACCTTGTGAAGAGAAGAAGAATAAAGTTACATTGGTTACATAACATGTGTTGAGCTGGAAGTATCCTGCAGTCTGTAATTAATAAAACCCAACAGTGACTTTTAATTGCTCAATTACAAAGGCGCAGACCTCCAAGCGGTAGATCTAGCCTTTTGAAACTTCAAGATTTCACAGAGCCAATTATTGCGCATGAATTTTAAGGACCCAATGTATCAATAAAGTGGAGTTTGACAACTTTTATTGATTTTATTAGGCAAGACAGAAAATGACAAAAGAAATGTTACCTACTTTTAGAATCACTACCATGAAAATAACCCACAAATGTGCTAGCAATGTTTCCCCAACTAAAATGGAAGTTTTATTAGGATGTTTAAGAAAATATCTTTCCATTGAGTTATCAATTATTTCAGATGAAATTGGCGGTTGTGGAAAGATTTTTAAGAGTAGAAGATTGAGTGTCAACTTTTAAAAACCAAATATCTACAGAGATCTCAAAGGCAACAATCATGAAAATTAGGTTGTTCTAAGCATCTTGGGACTGAGTCAGTTTGAAACTGTGCCTGTATGAGACCATTACTCTAACCTCTTGACTTTCTTATGTTGAAAATAGAGGATCCAAAAGGCTCACTTTTATGGCTGCATTTGTGCCTGACCGTTGATGGCTCTGCATGCTGATGATTAGCTTCTAAGAGTTAAGTGCCTTAAAGGAGTGGAGATGTGTGTTTGTGTTGGGACGGTCTTTCTTGTGGGAGACATTTTGTCACATTTATATGTAAAGGACTGGGTAGAAACAACTTGCAAAGTGGCATGTCACTGTATATCGTATGGCATCTGATGACACAATATCATTTTACAGGTTAACTAAAATATTATTAAAATAACTATAAGAATATTGTTTCATGCACCACTACAGGCGACAGAGGTATCATAGTTGACATGCCAACATTCCTAGGTGTCCACCCCATTGATGATGCATTAAATTTTCAGTGAATAGTCCTGGAACACAGCCTCCCCTGAATTTTGATGACACAGCCCTTTTAAAATTGATTTAAACTAAAATCAAATTTCTACAGGCACTAGTCTTTTATGCAGTGGAAAGAAACCAAATAATAGTGCTGTTATCATAAAAAGAATGTACATCCAATAATGCAGAATAGCTCCTTTAAATCCTATGTTTTGTCTTTCTTAATCAATTTACATTGTAATCGTCCAAATTCAGAGTATTGCCTCTTGGTTAATTGCACAATCGCAGTCACCTTTTATACACAGAGCCCATTTACCATAAAGAAACGATGTAATTGGCAAATGTAATAGACTACTTTGTCTCAGAAAGGTAGTTGTCAATGCCATGCAGATTTATGTTGAACTGTACAGATTTTAAATTACTCAAGCAAGAGGAAACGTGCTTGTAACAGGGTTTTGCATCATATCGAGTTAACAGAATGTAAAGTAACTTATCCTGGATGTGCTACGTGGAGTATTTTGGTCCCTAAATCTTACACATTTTAACAAAAGCACACAATATTCCTTTAGTCGGAACTTCTTACAATCACTAGGCCTTATTACGTGTGAAAAGGAGCAGATTTTGGAAGCAAATCACAACTTAGCTATGTAGAAATCCAGAGGGAAAAATGCAAATACACAAAATCTGAAATAATATCATTAAGCTCCAAAAAATGTATGCAAGCAATAATATTTTTTCCAAAATAATTAACATTTCAGGTAGTGACTTTGTTGGAACTTTTAGGAAAATTAAGATATAAGGGATCATATAAAATATTGACAAGAACAAAGAAGCCTATTTTAGTCAGTTCTACATTGTAGCCCCTCCTGCCTTCTCAATCAGTCAACTTCGCAGAGAGTTCTTTACTTGAAAAATGAATGAATCGTCTCATTTTCCAGATGCTGATAGACCTACTTTAATTTTCCAATATGCTCCTTTTTAAAATTTTAGATAAAACTAAAATCCTAATCATTCAGTTGCATGCACCAAGGCAACAGTAAAGCGTTTACAATAAATCTTGACAAAAAGAGCTTTTCCAAAGTGAGTCTATTTTTTTAAGCCAAATGCTGCATATAGCATATGTAGCAAAAAAAGAAAGAAATTGTATTGGAGTAAGTCTTGAGGCTGATAATGTGGCATTTCTTCTCTGGATAGATCAGGTTACAGAATTCAAACTGATCTCAGCTGTTTGTTGCTGTAAGTGATTGCAGTACAGGAGTGCAGGTTTCTGGAATTGGCTCACGGAGATTCTGAGTAAGTGAAGAAAGAATTATTCCAAGTGCCATTTTCCCTTCCTTTAACATATTCCCAAATACCTTGCAGATAAATGACAGGGTTGCACGTATGTAATGGAACCTTTTTTTTGCCTGAATATTATAAATTAAAGCCGTAAAATTTTTATATAAAACTTCAATTCTCCTGTCTTTTTTCAGATATATTGCTTTAATATATGCAAAGGCTTTAAATTTTGTTGACTACTTGGTGGCATATTTACCCACAATTTTTAGTGGATGAAATGAAATTTGTGATTTTGAAATACCTGTGACAAAACATCTGAAGTATCAGATTTACTTGTTATGGCCACACTCCTGAAGTAAGTTAAAAATATTGTGCTACGTCTTTAATAAGCTGCCTTGCTTTGACTGACAGTGTGGTGCTCATTAAAGTGGTCCTATTCTCAGAGGTTCAATTGAGCACGATTCTTACAAACTTTTCTCACATTTCTTTCATTTTGTTTTATAATATCAAGTAAGAGCAACTAAAAAGACTTCTTTTCATCTTTGCAAGTGTTATTATGATGGAAAGCGTGTGTATTTTCAAAGCTGTAAAGGAAGTTCAGAATTTATGGGGCTAAAAAGTGCATGAAGGTCTATTCTAACTTAATGTCCATTTCCTACAATATATAAATACACTTAAAGGAGCCATATGGAAAATACATTACTAAAAAGATCTTAAACGGTTGGATAATCCCCATAATTTCCTACTGAATTTAAATGATAGCACAGCCTTTTAAAGTTTTATTAACAACCATTTAAATCTCCATGTCAAGTTGATTTCAGGAAAAGTGTAAGGTAATATATTAAAATAGAAGACTGGGTATAATATTTTCAGGTTAGCAACATTAAAATTAATGGTAAAGAGAGCTTAAGAATGATATGGTTTAATTCTATAAAGATGCCCAAATTTTATAATTCTTGTCAGACAACTTATAGATCAAGAATTCACTGCAACAGAAACCTAAACACTGTGCAATCAAACAATGTACAATATGTTTAATATTTTAATGTATTTATACCAACACGTCGAGGTTTGATATAAAGTTATATTTAAAATTTTTTAAAACTAATTAACAGTAGGAAGGGAAACATTTCCAAAGCATTTGGTGTATGGGCTACCTCAAGGGAAACAAGAAGCATTGACGAAAGACAGCTGAAGCAGCTACATATACAGCTGACATATTTTCCGCAACTCTGTTGGGTATTAACATTATAAATGCAAGATTAACAACTTTAGAGGTGATAATACACAGAATCATTTGAATTGGCGACATTTGAATATGCATTTAACCCCCTTGTTTTTTGTTTGTTATTAAATTATTGTTGAAAATTTTCTTGAAATGAGAACAGCCAAGTAGGTAAATACCATGCCTGTTGTGAGGGACTCATTTACTGTTCGTTTCAGCAGTTTCACTGAGTGTTGGAAGGAATTAGATACAGGTTGATTTATTTCCCACTTGGGCAGTGATCATAATCTGATTAATCTGATCATCTCAATTTAAGTCACTGGACAATAAGGAAGTTTGTAACCTTGTTTGCCACATATTACTGCATTTATAGATGTTGTGATGCCAATTTTAACGTCACTTGGCGTCCCCTTTCTCCATAGCTGAATATTCCTTACCCCAGCCCACCAATAATCTCCAACATCTAAAGGGTGATGATTGCCTTTGTGGAGGCTTGTGGTTGGGTTAATTTTTAATCTCCACATTCGAATCCTACCTTTCCCAGCTCAAATCTATTCTGCCCATCATGGGATGGGGTTAAAACTGAGCCTTTTACCTTTAAAGATGCATCTAAATTTAAGGTTTTTCTGGGATTTCTCCTGTTAGCCAAGTCCTGCAAAGCAGACACCTTTGATAACTGTGGAGCATGGAGCACGGAAATTAAGACTGGAGCAAGCCTACTTCTTTCACCATCAACTTGCTGAATGCCATTAATTAAAGAATATCTGCTGTTTTGCTACATGATTGAATGTATCATTTGCAATATTCACCCTTAGAAACAAGTAGGAGAATGCTCTGGCAGCTGCGAAAGAAAAATAAGTCTGTTGGAAGCTGGGAATGTTTGCCTATGAAATGAACTGAAGGAGACTGCAAACTGGAATCCTGGCTGTGCATTATAGAGCAGTAATCCAACTGTAGGATTCAAATAATATGTCCCAAATCCTGAGAGTTATTAATCATTAGGTGAACCTTTTGTTTTTTCAAAGTCCTTTTTTTAAAAATCTTTGCAAGATCTCATCCTGTCAATTGCATTCAGCATAGCAGTGAAGATAATTGCGTTCTTCTAATTCTGATTTCTTGTGACTCCCTTCCTAACATGATTGTGTATATATCTACATCACTCAGATTGTATCGGTTCAATAAGATGGCTCATCAGCTCCTTCTCAAGGGCAATTAGGAATGGCCAATAAATGCTGTGCTAGGCAGCAGCTAATGCAAAAGTAAAATAACGCAACTATAATCACTCCATAATTGGTTGCCACGCCTTCAGTTCCCTTGACCCCAAGCTCTGAAATACAACTTCTTCCTTTAAGACACTTCCTGAAAGCCAACTCTTTGACCAAATCTTTGACCAAGCTTTTGGTCATCTGACCTAATACCTCCTTATGTTGGTCATGATCATACTTTGTTTTATAATGCTCTTGTGAAGCAACTTGGGATGTTATAGAGGTGCTATGGACCAATAATAATTGTTGTTGTACTGATATCTGTCACTTGAACAACACAACAATCCTCAGGGTCAGTTTCCAGCGTGTCACTGGGTGTTGAAATTGGCATCACAGATGAGCCCCCAGATATAGAAATCCCTTGACATTCATTCCCTTCAGAAGTTTGTATAACGGGCACTGATCCAAACACCAGTTTCCCACCTCAATGGCAAATAGACAATCTAATCTTAGCAAACCATTCAACGCACTGCTCTGAAAAATATTGAATGTCATTATGCATTCAGCAGAAACAGAATTTTTAGCTGACAATTTTGAGACAGTTCATGATAAGTGAACCTCATACAAGCCCGAATTGTTTTTAATGGTGAATTACAAAAACTGTTTGTTTATTTCCCATAACATAACGTACAGTGAGGTGAAAGGTGATGGGAAGACCAGAGGCGCAGGTGGAACACAGCCAATTATATGGACCAGTTGGGCCAGATGGCCTGTACGTTTAGTATGACTCAATGCATTCTGCGTCCCTTAGGGTAGAAAGACATCAGGTTGTAGATCTCTGCTTGAGCGTAGAGATCCAGTTGTAATGCATGCCTGAATGAGAAGTTTCAATACAGAACTGATGTAGTTATTGGACCTTGCATTACAAATAAAGGTAAATTGTTGGCTGCTTTCTTTTAATGTAGTTTTCTGTGCTTAGGCTGCAGTAAGCACAAAAGAATCACAAACAGAGCGGAGATAATGGGAACTGCAGATGCTGGAGCATCCAAGAATACAAAGTGTGAAGCTGGATGAACACAGTAGGCCAAGCAGCATCTCAGGAGCACAAAAGCTGACGTTTCGGCCTGTCTAGGCCCGAAACGTCAGCTTTGGTGCTCCTGAGATGCTGCTTGGCCTGCTGTGTTCATCCAGCTTCACACTTTGTTATCACAAACAGAGGGGGGTGGTTTCCTGCGTGTGAACTGGAATTAATTTTTACCATAGTAGCTAGAAATAGCTATTAGGCCCCTCATGTATTATACATGGCCGCCGGCAAGTGGTGGAAAAACGAGTCAACCCGTAGTCTAGAAGAAGTCCTTCGGCCCATCAAGTCTGTACAACAAAAGTACTCTCAATCTTACGTTTCAAGTGCTCACCCAATACTTTTTTTTAACAGTTATGAGATTTCTTGCCTTGACTACCCTCGCACGCAGTATGTCCCAAATTCCCGCCGGCCTCGGTAAATAAAAGTCCCAAATCCCCTTTAAACTTCCTGCTTTTCACCTTAAAATTATACCCTCTTGTTATTGATACTCAACCAAGGGGACAACTGCTTTCTATCCACCAAGTCCATTCCTCTCATAAGTTTATATAGCCCCAATCACATCCCTCTCTGCTTTCTCTGCTCTCAAGAAAGCTCAAGGTATCCAGTCTCTCTTCATAGCTGAAATTCTTCAGCACAGTCGACATCCTAGTGAATCCTCTCTGCACCTCCTCCACTGTAATCACATCCTTTCTATAATGCAATGACTAGAACTGCACACAATACCACCAGCTGTGGCCTGACTATAGCTACATCAAGTTAGACATCTTTGAGGTGTTCACAGGGTCCTGGATGTTGTTCCCTAAAACTGAATCTTATTAAAACCATTTTACATCCTTCAAACACGTTCATTGATTTCTGCTGGTGTGACATGCTGGCTCAGTGATAAGCACTACTTCCTCACAGCACCAGGAATCAGGGTTCAATTCCACCCTTGGACAACTGTCTGTGTGGAGTTTACACATTCTCTGTGTTTGCATGGGTTTCCCCCAGGTGCTCTGGATTTCCCCCTACAGTCCAAAGATGTGTAGGTTAGGTGGATTGGCCTTGCTGAATTACCTATTGTATGCAGGCTGAGCGAATTAGCCATGGGAAACACAGGGATTGGGCGGGGTGCTCTTTGGAGTGTAAGTGTGGACTGATGGGCCGAATAGTCTGCTTCCACACTGTAGGGGTTCTATTCTATGAATATTTACCAGCTACCAAGCAAATGTCTAGTTGAGTTAATGCGCTTGTTCGAAAAGTAGCAAAATTTGAAATTATACCAACCAGAATGCACAATAATAACCAGTGTTGCACAATAATTAGATAATAATAGACAAGCAAGGAATGTGAATGTTTTTCATGCTTCATGAATATAATTGAAGAACACTAACAGATCACTGCTGAGTGCAGGATGCAAAGTGTATACTGGCAGGGAATTGCGGTAAGTCTACGTAGCCTGCTGGCAGTCCGGGAACAAAGGTCTTTCTCAAGATTTCTGAGATGCAAATGGTAGGAAAAGAGCATTAAAAAAAATATGAACTGTGGGGAGTGAAAAGAAAATTGCAAGTTTAGATTGTTCTCCATGGAATAACGGAGACTGCAGTGAAATTTGAGTGAGGTGTGGGACGTTATGACAAGTATGGAAAAGACAGGCAGAGGAAGGCATTTCCCATTAATGGATTATTCAGGGACTAAGAGCAAGGGGTGCAGGGGTGATGTGAGAAGGCATCTTTTTATACAGTGAATGGTAATGAGTTAGAACTTACTGCCGAGTAGGATCCTAATAAGCATCCGATTGGAGTGCATCACAGTCTGGTAATGCAATTGCTTTACCCAAGACGGCAAGAAACTACAGAGAGTTGTGAATGCAGCCCAATCCATCCAGCAAACCAGCCTTCCACCCACTGACTCCATCTACACTTCCTGCTGCCTCAGGAAGGCAACCATCATAATCAAAGACCCCTCCCATCCCGGTATAAATTGATTCAAGAACAGCTTCTTCCCTGCTGTTATCAGACTTTTGAATAGACCTTCAAATGTTAATTCTGGTCTCTCTCTCTCTGCACCTTCTCTGCAGCTGTAACACTGTATTCTGCCCTCAGTTCGCTACCAGGTGCACTTTGTATGGTACTGTCTGCCTGTGCAGCACGCAAAACAACACTTTTCACTTCATCTCAGTACATGTGACAACAATAAATCAATCTATAGGATAGTGGAAGCAGAAATGTTTAGCTATTTAGAGGAATTTAAATGGTCACATGAGGAAAGTAAACTTGCAGGACAATAGAGATAGAGTGGGACAATGAGACTGACTCAATTCTTCTCCAAAAATGAGCTGAATGGTCTCTTCCTTGATATGTTGTTTCTATTTTCTATGAGAATGATACAGTTCTTGTGGGAAATCTGATGATGAATAAAAACATTCTCTGTTCGTTCCCTGATGGGGTATATGGGACTGTCACCCTGCCTATTAAGTGCACCCCAAATGCTGCATCTGAAATCCTAGAGTTAGGGATATTAGCATCTTTTGGTAGGGGCTATAACAATTTATAACAGGACTGGCATATAATCTGAATGGGGTTGCAAAGGACTGGGGGGATATCATTGCAGTCAAACATAATGACAGGGAACATTTATTTTTCACAGACAGTTCTGATGTACCTACTTGCCAAATAGAAGAAAAGTATGGTTAACCCTGTCAACGATTGAAAACAGGTTGGGAGCACAGGGAGTGATAGTTTACCATAGCCTCCAAAACAACATTGAGTCATAGAATCATACAGCTCGGAAGCACACCCTTCGTTCCTACTAGCCCCCGCTGATCATGTTCCCAAACTAAACTAGTCCCACCTGCCTGCACTTGGCCATATCCCTCAAAAATCTTTCCTATTCATGCACTTATCCAAATGTCACTGTACCTGCATCCACCACTTCCTCTGACAGTTCATTCCACACACAAACCATTCTCTGTGTAAAAAGGTTGCTCCTCATGTCCTTTTTAAATCTTTCTCTCTGCAACTCAAAGATATCGCCTCTATTCTTGAACTCCCCTACCTTAGGGAAATGTCCTTTGCTATTCACCTTATTTATGCCTCTCATGATTGTATAAACTCTATAAGATCACCTCTTAATTTCTTAAACTTCTGTGAAAAAGTCTCAGCCATGTGGCGATGATAAAGGTCATCTCTGTGTCCTTGGCAGAGGCAGAAACCTATTTGGAGGGCTTTGCAGAGTGCAGGAAAACTGAGCATTCAATTTGATATACAGCGAGAATAAATTCTGAGTTTGAACTGAGCTGTGATGGTCATGTTGGAGGATTAGCCTACAGAATTGTACTATTTATCCTCACTCATTCAAATCTAGGCACTCAAGTGAGATTGCAGGTTGTGAAATATGACCACAATCTTCAGACGAGGAGTTGGGGCAAGTCACAAAAAGCTATCATGACCCAGCTGTGGAATAAACTGCCATCATTTCCCTGTATATGTTTACTTACTTGGTAGAAAACCAAGTTATATATTGGAGTGTGGTAGGATTTCTAACTCTGAACAGCCATGTAATGAACTGTTATGTGTATTGGTGTCCAGTCACTAATGTCACAAATATTGAAACAACTACAGTCTGGACACACTAATACAAACACCAGCAAATCCCCACAAATGTAAATAGATTGCAACTCAATTTAAATCAAAGTTGGTTGTGGTAAATCTTTTCTGACCAGTTAATGAAGACATAATTTTATTCTGTAGGTCATAAGGTTAGATTAAATTTGTGATCAGTTTAGCGCACAACATGATTTTCAGCGTATGTTAAGAGAAAACATTTCAAACAAACAATGGCTTTCTACACTTAAAGTATCAAGATGTTCATCATGTTGGGTGGTTATTAGCATCTGACTGAATAAAACATCCTTTATTTCCTATAAGCTATTAGTCATCTTAAATCTCAAGCCAACAAAACTTGTGTATTTCCAAACACTCATGTTTTTTTTTATTTTAAAAGTACATATTTCAAACAGATTGGAAAAATTTAACCACACACACTGCTTTCTGAACAAAAGCAATTCCCATGCCAATGACCTTGGCTACTGTTCCAGAATCTCACCTGTTAGCCTATGAAACAAGATCAGTTATCTGTTTAGCACACTACATTTATGGTAGTCAGAAGGAATGTACTAAAGTGATAGTTAAGAGAAGAAAATGTGTATTTGTCACAGTAGCAGCATCTACCATGCATTGAATGTCTTAAATGTTATGAGTTGAATATGCGTTACTAAAGTAACAGGGTGTCATGCAACAAACCCTATTCTGGATTTTAAGATAATTTTGTCTTTGAAAACTCAACACAAAGGCTGGAAAGTATGGCTGTCCAAGCTCATTTGACTTCTTTTGTGGTCTGGAAGCATTCCCCAGTCTCAGGAGAGAACAGCGAAACATCCTCGACTGATATGAATCAATGCCCTTTCCTGAAACCTATCAAAAACGGTGTTTGTTGAATTAAATAGGTCATTCAAAAACAAAGACGTTGACTGTCTCAAAACCTTAACCCGCTAAACCACAACAGAGCATGTGTAATCAACATGACTACCCGCCTTCTTTGGAAAGGCCATTGAGCTTATTGCAAGTCACATGAGAGGGAGCCAGGCTGTTGTCTGCTTTTAAAATTAGCTTGAAGTTATTTGCAGGCAGTTTCATCAGAAAGTCATCAAGATGGCTGCAAATCATTCAAGCAGCCAAGGTAATTGATAGCAATACAGCAAGAGTGAGTGATCCCAACAAAGACGACTCTCCTAACCTATTACAGTTTAAGTTTGCTTGAGAACCAACCTTCTAGAAACCTGACTACAATAAGCCCCACAACCTGCTCAGAATCTTTCACTTTACAAGACCATTGCCTCAAATTCAAAACATCAAAATCATCTGAGAAACTGCACCTTGGAAGTTTGCCCATCATCATGAGCCAGAGACTGAGTTAACACCAATTTATAAATTACATTGCTTTAACAGTAACTAATCTTTGTGAGCATGTGAGATTGAGGGGATTATGTTGCATTATTTATTATGTATTTATTAAAATAAATATTTACAGCATGTAGGCATCTTTGGCTTGGTCACCATTTCTTGCCTATCCCTATTACTCTTGAGATGATGGTGGTGAATTTCTTCTTGAACTGCTGCAGTTCACGCAGTGAAGATATACCCATAGTGCTGTTAGGAAAGTATTTCCAAGACTTCAACCCAGTGACAGTGAAGGAACAGCAATATAGTTCCAAGTCACAATGGTATGTAGCTCAAGGGGAACTTGCATTTGGTGAAGTTCCCATATTTCTGTTGTCTTAGTCCTTCCAAAAGGGTGAGGTCACAGATTTCGAAGACACTGTTGAATAACCCTTGATGAGTTGAGTGAATCTTTCAGATGGTTCATACTGCAGCAACTGTGCATCACTGGTGCAGAAAGAAAATATTGTAGGTGTTGTGTGCAAATTGAGTGAGCCGCTTTGTCCATTTTCTACCTACTAGCCTCATCCCGCCCCCTTAACCTGTCCGTACTCCCTGGATTGACCTAACTTCTCCCTACTTCCCCACTGACACTCACCTTTACTGGCTCCATCCCCGCCTCTTTGATCTGTCAGTCTCCTCTCCACCTATCTTCTTCTCTATCCATTTTCGATCCGCCTCCCCTTCTCCCCTATTTATTTCAGAACCCCCTTCCCCTTCCCCATTTCTGATGAAGGGTCTAGGCCCGAAACGTCAGCTTTCCTGCTCCTATGATGCTGCTTGGCCTGCTGTGTTCATCCAGCTGCACACCTTGTCCTGGATGGTGTCAACCTTTGATTGTTGTTGGAGCTACACCCATTCAGGCAACTGGGCAGTGTTTCATCACATTCTTGACTTGTGCCTTGAAGATGGGAGATGGGCTTTGAGAAGTCAGGAGGTGAGTTATTGTGAGAATAAATAATCTTCCTTAATCCAATGTCACAAAGGCTTGCTGCTGAAATTATGCAATTGGATCACCCACTCTTGCACCTCCTCTTTCATCAGCAAATCACAGGCAGTAAAGGAACATATACATTCTGGCAAGGATCAATTGAGGTATTAGGAGGTGGTCATCCCTCCCTTTTAATAAGTAACCCTGAGCCTAGGGTTACCAACCATGGCCATTGGCTAAAGCAATGAATTTTAATAGTGATGGCAGAAGAGTTCGAAACTTGAGGGCCAGCACTTGGAGAATCTTTCAGTAGGAGGACTTGTATTTCATTTAAGCATACATGAGGAAGGCTACAGTTACTTTGTGTTCTTATCCCTCGTCACATCGCTCATGAGCAAATGTAGAGGAAACACAGAACATGGGACTAGGGTCCTGGCCCTTGGGCAAACCATCACAGCATCATTACAATATGCCTCACGATTTTAATTTTAAAAAACTCATAGATGTAAGATGTGTTGCTGATGAACAATTATTGTTCATCCCTAATTGCCCATAGGGCAGCTCTGAGACAATATGTTGATATGGATTTGAAGTTGCATGCAGGTAATGATAATTTACTTCCCTAAAGGACATTAGTGAACCAAATCGATTTATACAGCAATTAATGGGTCACCTAGCTAGATTTTTATTGAATTGAAACTACACAATCTACCATCATGGGATTTTAGCCTGTATCCCCAGAACATTCCCCTGAGGGTCTGCATCATTAACCCAGTGATATTACTGCTATGCTGCTGTGTATGCCCTGCCTGACTGTGTCAATCTCAGAAATAATAATGTAAAATTAAATATAACCACTTCTGAGGAACTTTTCAAAGTAGGGGACAGATTTAGTGTAAAATGTATTTTTCTATTTATTCATGGGAGGAGGGTATCACTGATTAGGCAGCATTTATTGTCCATCCCTGATTGCCTAGAGGACAGTTAGGAGTCAACTACATTGCTGTGGGTCTGAAGTCATGTGTAGGCTAGACCAGGTAAGGAGATGGTTTCCTTCCCTAAAGGAGATTAGTGATGCAGGTGGGTTTTTCCCCTGATAATTATCATTGGAATCTTCATTCCAGATATTTATTGAATTCAAATTCCACTATCTGCAATGGCAGGATTTGAACCTAGGTCTCCAAAACATTAGCTGGGTCTATGGATTAACAGTCCAGTGATAATACCACTAGGCCATTGCCCTCCACCTCCCCTACAACTTTTCACTGACTCTGAAAAATAATCAATTTAGTAGATTTGGTGCATATGTTAATCAGGGCTTGCAGGATTAAAGAGTACAATAAATGCAGCCGTGCATTGCAAGACCTCTAGGCAGCAAAGTCAGCTTCATTTCAGTATATTGCAATTTGAAAAGTATAACTTTTGATTTTAGCGTTACAGTAAACAAATGGTCTAAGTAAAACTTCATCAACACGTTGTCATAGCAATTAACTCAACTATCAGAACATGTCAAGAAGTGTAATAATTTTTTATAAATCTTGGTAAAAATAGCTACAGCTCAATAGATCACAAACAAGTGTTGAGTATTTATCTAAAAAATTAAAACTAAAATCAAATTGGGTGATTTTCAGTGAAATCATTCCAATTTCAGCCGCTGGATCAAGGAAAATATGATAATATTCCCACTGAGCCCATTAGAACCTCCAGTCCGGAGAAGTACCATTGCAGGATTTACCATTGTTACTATATGGCTCATTGGTTCTGCACATTGTGTACAATGAGCAAATGGGCATAGAGGATGCAGAGAGCATGGTTGGCTAAGAATTTTTAAGTATACCTTTCAAAATGGTTTACAATGCGTCTGGGCTGTTGTGAACCAAGTGTCCTTGAAAGGTTGGACAAATATAATGAAAGCTGAGGAGGGAGGGATGTGGTATGAGTTGTCTACCAAAGTCAGGGTCAGGTCAGAAGTCTAGATGTGTGGTTGCTACCCACCTCCTTACCCCATGTTGGTGAAAACTGTTAGTGCTGGAAATAGGGATGGGAATCCCAGACTCAAGTACCTCCCCCTGTTTTTAAAGGCCTCCAGAGTTGAGCCATCTCTGTGAAAATAATTTTAAAAAATGAAGTCTGAGAAACAGTCAACCATTCAATCGCTTCAGAGAAAGCGAGAACTGCAGATGCTGGAGAATCTGAGATAACAAGGTGTAGAGCTGGATAAACACAGCAGGCCAAGCAGCATCAGCGGAGCAGGAAAGCTGACGTTTCAGGCCTAGACCCTTCTTCTGAAGGAGGGTCCAGACCCGAAACATCAGCTTTCTTACTCCTCTGAAGCTGCTTGGCCTGCTGTGTTCATCCAGCTCTACACCTTGTTATCAACTATTCAATTGCTTTTTGTTTCTTACAAATTTGTTATTTGTATTGACTCCAACCTTTTGATTCCACAAACTTCAATTTGGCTGACTAGCCTACCAAGTGCCATTTTGCCAACTGCCATTTAGAGATCAGTATATACAGTATATGGCACAACCTTCATTAACGCTCACTTATTTAATTAACTCCTTTCAGGTTTGTCAGTCACCATTTGCTTTTAAAGAATCTGAGATGGCTGCTACTTATCCACAGTCTACCAAATGGGAATACATCTTGTCCTAGGCTTCTCTCTCAAACAGTTTTCCCACTACTGGCATCAGGCTAACTGGGGTTCACCCTAACACAAAACAAAAACACAGGAGATGCTGGATAAACTCAGCATGTCTGGCAGCATCTGTGGATATAGGAACTGTGTTATTGCTTCGAGCCCAATATGACTCTTCTTCAGAAGAGACCTCTTCTTCAGTCATACCAGACCTCAAATGTTAACTGTTTCTTTCTGCCAGACCTGCTGAGTTTCTCCAGCATTTCCAGTGTTTGTTTCAGATATCCAGCATCCGCAGCATTTTACTTTTATCTGTGGGTTTCACCCTTCCCCTTTTATGAATAGGAATGGAACAATTGGCGTCCCTCCAGTCCACTGGCACTACTATAGCCAAGAGACTCTATTATTTCCACTCTTACCTCCTCTAGTGTGCATCCTGTTTGGACTGGATCACTCAGAAGAAACATGGGTACTGTGCATACTGATCACAAACAATCCAGCATGCTTTGGCCCACAGCCATTTTAGAAAAAGTATTTTGTGAATTAGTATTTTTTGTTAATCAGTACTTGAGCCATTAATAATGTGTGTTATAATAATTTTAAGTTATGAGATGAGTATTTGATCAGTGAGATTTGTATTTTAACCTGTTTAATTTCTTCAAAAAATTTCTTACACTAATCAACTTCCTTGGTAATCAGTCAATATTTAGTGGTCCTTATATCTCAGACAATCACAACATATTTATTTTCATAGACTGTGACTTAGTCAATGTTGAAGAAAAACGCAAAACATAACATTAAATAATCAGGCTAAAAAGTATGATTTTCCTTGACAGTAAGTGAAAAATTTAAGCTACTTTTTCATTGCTTTCAATTGGTCAAGAAAAATGTTAAAAAACCTAAAGCAGTTTCATTACTGGGAGCGAGATCCATTTTGCATTATTTGAAAAGACATCTGCTGTTAATAAATTTATCAGAAAGCCTTTACACTGGTGAAAAAAATCAGCTCCAGATTTGATGCAGTAAAGATCAAGTCGGATAAACCCTTAACTAATTTGCCAAAGCCACATACTGCAAATAGAGATCAGAATTATAGTATCAATGTAAACCGATAAAAAATGTTACATCAGAAGCCTACTTGGATTAGACATCATTTATCCAGCCTCCATCTAAACAATCTGCAAAATATTGAACTCATTCACAATCTGTTGGTGTACCACAAAGTATAAAGCACTTGAAAAATGTAAGCATGTTTTCAGGCAAACCTAAACAATAATAATGCCAGACAAGAAAGGAATACAGTATTTTATCATTTCAATGGAAAACCACAGGCAACTCATCTTTAATTTTCTATATGCATTTTCACAACAGGGAATGTGCAAATACAGAACATTTTCAAATGTTTGTTTCACAGTGCAGAACTTGAATATGGCTGGGCAAAGAGTACTGGAAACTACGTGTATTAAAGCACAGCTGTATTCTTGCAGACAGAAAGGACATATGCACAACTGCATCTATTTCAACTCACCAAAATAGCTAACAGCCATTTGCTAATTAATTTCTTAGGGCAATGTCCTCATCAATCAAAGTTCATCTGCCATCCTATCAACATTCTTCTCACATGCAGAATAAATGTTATATCCCCTTGAATTAGTGTTCTTGAAAATATTCCTGATGAGTGCAAGACGGAAAGCTATGACAATATATATCTCCTTTGAGCAATACTAAAGTTATGCTCCTCGTCTCTAAAGAAAGGTCAAAGATATGATGCATGGTCACATTAACGTCATTGCAACATGATTTCTGTGGGATGTTAGTATGAAACTGGTGCAGCAATTCCAATATGGCTTGAAATCTTTTGAACACACTTGGGTTTCATAAACTAATCAGGTTCTTTATCCAAAGTTTCAAAAATGTGGACTGATCTGCTCTGTTTAATTGTCAAAGCTTGTGTATTCAAACCAGGAGCATATAATTTGAGAAGGCATTGCACAGAGACTACCTCTCCAGAGGTATAAAAGGTCCCAAAGCACCATTCAAAAAAGATTATATAAGTTTTTTCTAAATGCATTGCTCAATACCCTCACCTAATGCCATTGAAAAATGCTTGTCAAGTCATTGAGCTGAATTTTCTCATTTTCAGTTGAAATGTTTTGTGGAGTGAGATACATGGTGCCGAGTCCATCATGATTTATTTTTCTCATGCAATCCTCCACTCATCACCTCGTTAAATAGACAATGGAGCTTTTTGCTAGCATTCCTGTGCAATTCTGAGGCAGTTCATTGCTGTGTCAAGAATAGCAAGGAGCACAGAGTGGCAGAGAAGTGTCAATGATCTTCTGCACTTGGCTACCTCACACTCACAGGGCCACTACTTACTTTAACACTGCCATGCAAACACCCCTCACCAAGGCTCATGGACTACAGTTCTCATTATTGCATGCATGTCTGCTCAACAGCTCTCATCCACCTTACCTCCCAATATACTGAACATTCCTGTCCTCTGCACTTCCTGCTGAATCACTGGGGACAACTCAACATGTCTCCTTCCTCTGCAAAACCACTAATTGCTCTTCCATCTGCTTCCATTATACTTAAACCTCCCTTTAGCTCTTTACAGGAAAACTGGGCCTAGCAGGACTGACTGTGGCCCAATCCCCAGACTGCAAGGACATGGATCCCTGGACTGTCATAAGACCAAGTGCCTGACTGAATATGACCAAACCCCTGGAGTGGAGTTGGACAAAGCTTAACAGTCTGTAGCAGCACTCCCTGACTAACTGTCGTTCAGATTGACTCCACTAAGGACTGCTTCCCTTTGACTTTAAAGCCAGGCCATTTGATTGAAGTAAATGTAGTGTGTTTGCGGAGTAAGCTGCTGGCACATGGCGTAGGTGTGACATTAACACAGATTGATCTATCCATCTCACTGACAATGCAGTGCTCCCCACTCTGAGATGTTGCCTGTCTTGCCATCTTCATTAAAAAGCAATGCAAGCCAGAGAGGCTGGCAATGTTCAGGTAGGCAGAAAATAGTTTTAAGAAATCAAGCTGAGCACCATAAGAAGAATCCTGTGCAGATGCATGAGATGTGTCGGCATACACAAAGCAGCCCTAGCAGAAGGATGTCAGTAATGGGTGTTGCTGAGAAGGCTGAAATAGTGTCTGAGCTAAGCAGAGAGCAGGCTGTGATGATGTGATGAGGCTTGTGGTTAGCCTATCCTGACTTGCATGGTCAAGGGGTGAGGGAGGATGAATTGACAATGTGATGAAGGCCAGGACAAGCAATCAGCTACCCGAGATAACTGCTCCAATTTACAAGGCTGGAAATAGTTGGACGGGCGCAGAACTGGAAGTGTCATAGAAATGAGATGGTGGTTGGAGGCCTTCAATGATATGCAAATTCCTGGAATAAAAGCTAATTAATAGTGAGATTCTGAAGTCACCATACAAAGTTTAGGCAAAAATTCGGACATATTTCTTTGATGTTGAAATTCCGATCTTTTTTTCATTCTTGCTGTATTTTTCCAAAATACCCACTGTTGCCCACACCACTCCAGGGAGGTGAGTATTCTGCTTATTGTTTCCTTTCTATGAGTGGGACCTTGGGTTGCACAAATTGGCCATCACTGATACTATTTTAGAAGAGTCAGGACACCTTAAATTATACTTCTTTAGCTGTGATAGCTCCCCTCCAGACACTGTCTCGGAACGCAGACTGATAGACCCTAATAATGACAGGCTTTATCTCCCTGAAAATGGAAGCTCAACAAAATATTACCTTTCTACTGCTCAAGAAAAAGTTACAAGACCATTAATCAGATCTCTATCTGGTAGAAAAATGATACCAGGGCTCTTAAAAGATTAGTATGTGCTTAGAATTTGACTTTACTGCAGTAATCCCAAAGCCTCCACTCCGTACAGAGAGTAGCAAACTGAGAAGCTGTCATTGTGGCCAGTGGGGATCGGATGAGCACAATGTGTTGCCATGATGAGTTCTTCTGAACCTGTTGCTGTCGCTCTTCAACTCAGTGGGAGCTCTGTGTTTATCACTGTTTGTTAATACATCTTTCTGACAGTTTGGCCATGAAAGAATGAGAAACAGTCAGTAGAGAAAACAAGACTTTAAAATCCATTTGCTAAGACCCAGTTGAACGCATTCTTGTTTTAAACACTGTTGTTTGTTAAACCCCTTTCACAACAAACACAAGGTATGCTGTCCCAGGGCAAGCAGGCGCGTATTAATTTCTTTAGGTGCTGTCAAAGTGGTGAGTAAGAATTCGTGCAGAATTCAGCTGGAACAAGATGGAAGTGGTCAGTTCTGTTCTTTTCCTTCTGCCACAGAGCAGCAATCTTTCAACTCATCGATGAACAATAATTTGAAATACTGAGCACTAGCTGCCAAGCTGATCCCCTGCCCACATGAAGTGGGTTTGTCTGTGCATACGTTATAGCTGAAATTGGCACTCATTTCAATAACTCAGATGTTCTGCCTCACTGCAAGAAATGCACTTTGGCTCATAGCAGCCATCAGGAGAGCTGTGAAGTCAGCAAGAATGTTCATGATCCCCCTAGTTCCATGCGAATTAAAAAGCATTTGACATCAAGTTACTGATGGTATTGCACTCAGTTGACACAGTTGACAATAGCAAGCTGGATAATATCTATTTTATGCCCATTGAAGTAAAAATGTTCCCAATCTCAAGGTCAGAATAAGCAAAGGAGATTATTTTTCCAATTGTCTCTCAGCTACATTAAGAATTTTTGTTCTCCTGTCTATCTGGAAACCCAATCCATCTATTCATTACTCATTATGGGAAAACAACTTTCTGATGTCTGTCCTAAATTTTAACTTCTAATTTGAACACATGTCCTCCCGTTCTACTCTCATGATTTAACTTAGTGTTGTCTGCTAGTCTGCTAATTTTTTTCTTACTTTCTAACCCTGCCTGAACTGGCAATCCGGGAGAAACCTGATAAAATTTATTAAGCATGTAAATATCTGACCGCTCTGGTATCAGCTGGTGCTGAAAGGCAAGCCTCCAGTTCTTATTTAGGCTGTGCAGTGATGGCCTAATATATAATTTAATTAAATAAAACGACAGATTTACATGAAATTCAGATGGCACGTGGCTCAGTGGTTATAGCACCTGGGACCTGGGTTCAATTCTAGCCTCAGGCAGCTGTCTGTGTGGAGTTTGCACATTCTCCCTGTGTCCTCTGGGTGCTCTGGTTTCCTCCCACAGCCCGAAGATGTATGGGTTAGGTGGTTTGGCTGTGCTAAATTACTGAAAGTGTCCAGGGATGTATAACGTAAGTGGATTAGTCATGGGAGATTCAGGGATAGCATAGGGGGATGCATTTGGGGACGATACTCCTTGGAGTTGTAGACTTGTTGGGTCAAATGGCCTGTTTCCACACTGTGGGGATTCGGTGATCCTATAGGAGAGTTACTGCACCATAGGAGGCCATTTGGCCCATTATATCCTAAAACACCTCAGCTAGTCCCATTCACATTATCTTTCTCTCCAGCAGCTTACGTAATCCCTTATAAAATCCAGTTGAATCTGCTCACCACCACACTCTCAAGCTGTGCATTCCAGATTTTCCACACAAGTACACAATGTTTTCCTTATTTTAGTTTAAATCCAACCACCTTAAATCTGTTTCCACTGGTTGTTAGACCCTCTTCCAATTTGGAAAGTTTTTTTCTCTATCCAGACTTGTCATGATTTTGAACACTTCGATCAAATCCCCTCTCAATCTTCTCTTAGTGGAACAACACAGCTTCTCCAATCCATCTAAATTATGAAGTCCCTCATCAGACTTGATGGGCTAAATGGCCTCTTTTGTACAATATGATATATATGATATGAAATGCAATCCCTGAGACCAGTTTTGTAAATCTTTTCTGCACTTGCATTTCGTTTAACATTTAGATTATCCCAGTGCTTAGCCACATCTGAAAGATGCCAACTAAAAGCAGTGGGATTTTTGTGAGTCTCATAACTTCATTTTTCAATATTTGTAACATGAGAAGGTGGGATACTCATATAAAGTTGAGTCACTTGGGAGCAAAAATTCATCCTGTTACATTTTGCACCTAAAATTGCAACTCCCAAAGACAACCTCACATTGGACGATTGGGCTCATTGCATTGTCTCAGCATGATAAATGTACTATGAATGATTTCATCCATCAGGAAAGCTGTGGGGCCAGTACGGAATTCTCCTGTTCCTCCTAGTTGCATGTGAATTTTAAAAATCTAAATTTCCACTTGTTATGCCCCATCTACAACAAGAAAAGTCTAAGCGTTGCAGATGGCTCTGCTCAAAACAACCCAAGTTATTTGAAGGGATGTATAACAGCAAGTCCTTAGATGATTGCTGCAGATTTCTGAAACTTGTCCAAGACCAATAGGCATCAGAAAAGTTCAGGTGTCTTTGCTGACAGAATTACATGTCTTTGACTCCATGTGCACTGCTACATGTGTCTGAACATCCATGTCGACAGTTCCTTTTATTAACTTGGGCCACACTCAACAGTCTAACTTGTCTTTGTCAGTTTTAGCAGCTCTGTAAAAAGAAATAGACTTGTATTCACGTTTTTCACAATGCAAAGTGCTTTGCAGCCAATAGAGTGTTTCTGAAGTGCAGTCGCTATGAATTTTATTAATTGTAGAAACCGGTTTACTGATAGCAAACTTCCAAGCGAGATATGAGGTGCTGTTCCTGCAACCTCCGGGTGGCATCGTTGTCGTACTGGAGGAGGCCCAGGATGGACATGTTGCCCAAGGAATGGGAGGGGGAGTTGAAGTGGTTTGCGACTGGGAGGTACAGTCGTTTGTCGCGAACCGAGCCCAGGTGCTCCACTAATGACTAATTCAGATGCTTTTCTTTCCCCAGCAATACCGGGGAGCAATACTGACGGCTAAATATCAGATGTGATTTCAGGGATAACTCTCCTGACGTTCTTCAAAACAGGCCATGAGATCTTTTATGTCCCTCTGAAAGAGCAGACAGGATCTCAATTTTGCTCCTCACCTGAAGGATAGCACCTTCAACAGCACAACACCCTGATAAGACTGTACTGGAGTGCCATCCGAGATGTTGCTGCGAGACTCTGGGTGAGGATTGAACCCACAGACCTAATTTATAAGCAAGTGGGCTCCCAAGTGAGTCATGGCTGACATTTAAACATATGTAACATGAGAACAAACATAGTTTTGCTAGCCTGTTACTAAATAACATTACCAGAAACCTGGTAGCGATTACCTGATCACCATATTGGAAGTTGGCTTACAGTATGAGAATATAAAAGTAACACCATACCAAACAACATTAATCATTAATAATAACATTTTTATCGAACATCATTTATAACTAACTTAAAACTGATACCATCATTTAAGACAAAACATTAAAAAAGTTCCCTTTCATAGGACTATTATTCAATGCTGCAGTAACTGTGAACCAGCAAAACAACCCAAATATTTTAAAATGGATACCTACACTTTTTACTGGCGATCGGTACAAGTTCTAATTGTAATTGCAAAGTTAGAATAAACTGTAAAGTCTTCCGATTGTGTAATTAACTGTTTGGTGGTGAAAGGCTTTTTTTTTTGCAGATTTGCCTTGTTTTGACTCTGGCTGTTGAAACAGACCCAAATTTAATCAAACTTCATTTTCAAGTAAACAGTTTTAAATATAGCTTTTTTTTTCCCAAGGACACTCTCAGACTGGAGTGGGCTCCCTCAGGATGCAGTGACTCATTCCTGTAACTGATGCTTATAAAATGTGCCTTTTCGTTCACAAACTCTGAGAAATCCAATCCTTTGGAGAATTACACAAGTTTAGGTTTTTAAAAGACCAAAATTACAAATGCAACCTTAATTCCAACAGGATACTGAACTTAGAAAATGTTCAGTGACTTACACAACTCATTTACACTCTTTCTTGCAATTGGTTCACAGATTTGTTTTTAAAAGTTTGGACCTTTTAAAAAAAAATATTGTAATGTGTTTCTTTAGATAAAAGTCCTGAAGTTCCAGCAATGTCGTGTATCACATTACTGCAGATGTTACATTAAAAAAAGGGCTTTCATATTTTGAAAGGCGAGAAAGGATTTGCTGCACTTCAAAGTTAGCACAAATAAATTGTAAACCAATGACTTTCACACCACAATCCCTTTATGTAAGATGAACATCATTTAGTTTGGCCCCACCTCCTACCGCCTCCTCGATCATGACCCCACACCCGAGCACCAAACCATCATCTCCAACACCATTCACGACCTCATCACCACAGGGGACCTCCCATCCACAGCCTCCAACCTCATTGTTCCCCAACCCCGCACGGCCCGTTTCTATCTCCTTCCCAAAATCCACAAACCTGCCTGCCCTGGTCGACCCATCGTCTCAGCCTGCTCCTGCCCCACCGAACTCATCTCCACCTATCTGGACTCCATTTTCTCCCCTTTGGTCCAGGAACTCCCCACCTACGTCCGTGACACCACCCACGCCCTCCACCTCCTCCAGGACTTCCAATTCCCAGGCCCCCAACACCTCATATTCACCATGGATGTCCAGTCCCTGTACACCTGCATTCCGCATGGAGATGGCCTCAAGGCCCTCCGCTTCTTCCTATCCCGCAGGCCCGACCAGTCCCCCTCCACCGACACTCTCATCCGCCTAGCTGAACTCGTCCTCACACTCAACAACTTCTCTTTTGACTCCTCCCACTTCCTACAGACTAAGGGGGTGGCCATGGGCACCCGCATGGGCCCCAGCTATGCCTGCCTCTTTGTAGGTTACGTGGAACAGTCCCTCTTCCGCACCTACACAGGCCCCAAAACCCACCTCTTCCTCCGGTACATTGATGACTGTATCGGCGCCGCCTCTTGCTCCCCAGAGGAGCTCGAACAGTTCATCCACTTCACCAACACCTTCCACCCCAACCTTCAGTTCACCTGGGCCATCTCCAGCACATCCCTCACCTTCCTGGACCTCTCAGTCTCCATCTCAGGCAACCAGCTTGTAACTGATGTCCATTTCAAGCCCACCGACTCCCACAGCTACCTAGAATACACCTCCTCCCACCCACCCTCCTGCAAAAATTCCATCCCCTATTCCCAATTCCTCCGCCTCCGCCGCATCTGCTCCCACGATAAGCCATTCCACTCCCGCACATCCCAGATGTCCAAGTTCTTTAAGAACCGCAACTTTCCCCCCACAGCGATCGAAAACGCCCTTGACCGCGTCTCCCGTATTTCCCGCAACACATCCCTCACACCCCGCCCCTGCCACAACCGCCCCAAGAGGATCCCCCTCGTTCTCACACACCACCCTACCAACCTCCGGATACAACGCATTATCCTCCGACACTTCCGCCATTTACAATCCGACCCCACCACCCAAGACATTTTTCCATCCCCTCCCCTGTCAGCTTTCCGGAGAGACCACTCTCTCCGTGACTCCCTTGTTCGCTCCACACTGCCCTCCAACCCCACCACACCCGGCACCTTCCCCTGCAACCGCAGGAAATGCTACACCTGTCCCCACACCTCCTCCCTCACCCCCATCCCAGGCCCCAAGATGACATTCCACATTAAGCAGAGGTTCACCTGCACATCTGCCAATGTGGTATACTGCATCCACTGTACCCGGTGCGTCTTCCTCTACATTGGGGAAACCAAGCGGAGGCTTGGGGACCGCTTTGCAGAACACCTCCGCTCAGTTCGCAACAAACAACTGCACCTCCCAGTCGCAAACCATTTCCACTCCCCCTCCCATTCTCTAGATGACATGTCCATCATGGGCCTCCTGCAGTGCCACAATGATGCCACCCGAAGGTTGCAGGAACAGCAACTCATATTCCGCCTGGGAACCCTGCAGCCATATGGTATCAATGTGGACTTCACCAGTTTCAAAATCTCCCCTTCCCCTACTGCATCCCTAAACCAGCCCAGTTCGTCCCCTCCCCCCACTGCACCACACAACCAGCCCAGCTCTTCCCCCCCACCCACTGCGTCCCAAAACCAGTCCAACCTGTCTCTGCCTCCCTAACCGGTTCTTCCTCTCACCCATCCCTTCCTCCCACCCCAAGCCGCACCCCCAGCTACCTACTAACCCCATCCCACCTCCTTGACCTGTCCGTCTTCCCTGGACTGACCTATCCCCTCCCTACCTCCCCACCTACACCCTCTCCACCTATCTTCTTTACTCTCCATCTTCGGTCCGCCTCCCCCTCTCTCCCTATTTATTCCAGTTCCCTCTCCCCATCCCCCTCTCTGATGAAGGGTCTAGGCCCGAAACGTCAGCTTTTGTGCTCCTGAGATGCTGCTTGGCCTGCTGTGTTCATCCAGCCTCACATTTTATTATCATTTAGTTTGTCATTAGGTTTCAATTTTCCTGTTGAAATCTTCTGGTCTTGTAAATACTTCTTGCTTTCCCCATTACAATAGCCACTGCACTTCAACTCCGTAAACCGTTGGGATATTCCATGCTGTGAAATGTCCTTGTTACAATTCCTGTAGGGATGAATGCATTTTAAAAGGAAGGAATCCCATAAGGCTAATGGAAAGAAAACCAGTGAACAAGATTGCACTTCTTAACTTTTTGTTTCACTTTAAATGGTGAATGTGATAAAGGAACTATCTCAAATAGTTGAAAACAAAACACTTACATTACTTCCGGCAGAATGGGGCATTGTATATAATCTTACAGGCATTGCAACAAAACCTACAATTTGTGCATTCTCTCACTTCCTCATTCATTTTGACCCTTGTATCACATACACCAACAACCATATTCCATTCCAGGTTCCAGGGCACTGACAAGATGTAGGCCTCCCTCACTTGGACCAAGGCAGTCATAATGATACAGAGGTTGTCCTGTCCCCAGTCACTGACTTCTTTGATCCCTTTAAAACAGCCTGGTGGGCTTTGACAGCTCTGAAGTAGCAGTGATTGGTCTTCTTCAACCCACAATCCCTTTTACTTCCTGTCTTCAGCTTCCTATCCTTTGCAACTGTGTAACACACTGCTGGTACAATCTCTGCTGAATTCTCAGGTCTCATTCTGAACTGCTAAGCAGAAAACTGACCCATTTAGAGAAAGCCTTGCTTGCTTCATTGCATGCAAATTTTGATTGTGTTGTGAACTGTCAATCAGAAAAGCAGCCTGAAACTCAAAACCACTGCAATTAGCGCTCTATTTACCCATTGCCCACCTCGGGCTGTCTAGCAATTTCCTGGATCCTAATGACATCATAATCAGGAAACCAGTTTGCCATCTTTCAGAATACATCTGAGTTAACCTTGGTTTTAATGGGAACTTTGCGCAGAAAGAAAATACAGGTTCAGCACACCTAAATAATCTTGTTTCTTATAAAAGTTTTTAAGATGACAAATGCTACATATTCCTACCTGTTACTTGATATTTCCAATGGTTATTTTTTGTTTTGAAGAAATGTTTTGTTTTGCAATACACAACAAAATGGCTGAGTTGGTATTTTCTTGCCCTGTAAACCAGAAGGCATCAGGTTTAAATCTCACACCAAAACTCGTTGAGCATGAAAGGAGATTTTATATTTTGCTCTATGCAAGTTATTAATCAGTGTGCAAAACTCTTTCAATTGTCCAAAGGAGGAACAAATGTGAATATATATAAAATAGACAAACTGGCTGAAAAGACATTTTTTTAGTACATCATTATTTCGTTTATGTTGTGCCTTACATGTCCAGAGTGCAGCAGCTACAATTGTGTATCATCACTTCCTTTGGGGTTGCAGAAACGGAATTGTTTCACAAGCTCCCCCTCTTTCAAAAGTGTCCTTGCACCATTTTGGGGCCCATGTGTCAGCCAGCTCTAGCCTTGCCCTATGCACCTGTTGGTCTTGTTCTCTGGGCCAAGGGCACCTCCCCATTGCTGCTTCACTGAGTCTTAAGATCCAGTGCCAACTCTGAATCTATCGATGATGCCTTTACTGCTGAGCTGCAGCCCATCTCAAACCAACCCTTCACCATGATACTGCAGAACAACTTGGGTTTCAACACCAGCCATCACAAGACCAACAACTTGTGCTTCCCCTTCTTCCGGTCCAAGATCCTCGACCTAAAATGATTTGCATAATGCAAAGGATTGGTGAGAATGTTAAATAATGATAACATTTTTGTAGTAACTTTAAGAACACATATTTCCTATTTCTATTTTTTATTATGTGTTGATTAATAGTTTGCAAACTTTAATCATTGTGTACTGAATGTTTCTTCATTGTCTTATTGTTATTTTGTTTTATTTGGTGCCTGGTGTTGATTTCCAAGGGGCTGTGTTAGTTTTCCAAGTGTTAAAGCAGAACTGTATTGGAACACAGTTTGGGAAGTGCTGCCTTAGGCTATTGAAATGACTTTACAGCCAGTTTGCTTATTTTTTCTACTCATTTGGAGAATTGGAAGGACTTTGCATGCTGTTTAAAAACCTGCTCAGAGCAATATGAAGTTTCCTTTCGCAGCCAACAAGTCATGGTGTGGGACTGAAATCTTCTGCTTTGTTGGGCAGGAATACATAACCAACCCATTTGGACTTCCCGTTCACAGCCACTGAGCGACTTCCAAATGTTCATCAATGTCATTATATAGATAGATTTGGCCACTCATAAAAATTTATTAATGTCCCATACGAACACCAGGGTGATAATTACGTTTTGGTGTTGGTTCAGGAACAAAAGTTGCCCAAGATACTAGAAAGTCTCTTTGCCATTCTTCAAAAACATATCATATTTTTGACATGCAAAGACAAGCAAGACAACACTTGTACATAAAATCCAAACGATGGCGCCTAATAATAAAAACCAAAAGAACTGAGGATGCTTTAAGTCAGAAACAAAAACAGAAATTGCTGGAAAGGCTCAGCAGGTCTGACAGTTTCTGTGGAGAGAAATCAGACTTAACGTTTTGGGTTGAGTGACCCAAGGGTCACAGATGCTGCCAGACCTGCTGAGCTTTATCAGCAATTTCTGATTTTGTTGTTGTTGTTAGCATCTAATAATATTCTGGAGAGATTTTGAATCCAGAATCGTTTGACTTGGAAGTGAGAGCTTGATCATTGGCCTAGCTCCATACAGTGAAATGATGGCCCAGAAATTACAGTTGGAAATATGAGTAGATGAATGCAAAATTCCTTTATTATTATTGAGTGTGGGAGCGAACCCCTGTTTATTTTAAATGGATAATGCCTTGTCTGAAAAACAGCCACTTCATACAAATGCGTTATGTGTTCATTCATTTGTATTGCCAACAGAAAACTTTAGGTTTATCACTGGGAGTATTGCGAGTAAAATCAGTTTTCTTTCAAATAATCTCTTAAAGAAAATGTCAGCCTGAACTATTTAAAAATGACAATGTTGTCAATTAGTTACTGTGTTGACTTTATGCTCTCCTCATAACATGTTTGCAGCTTGCATTGACACTCATTTTGTTTTACAAATGACCAATTTAATGTGCTGGTAGATAACCACATAGTTTTCGAATCTGTACAGTTTTTATTAGATCAAATATCTCATTTCTAACTCCTCAATGGTGATACCTGCATTGGTTTCAACTGATGAGAGCTGAAGGAAAGTTATAAATGCTTTATTGAGAATGACTGTGACCCTGTGTTAGAAGAAAAGAAGCCTTTCTAATGTCACCACATTTCAAGATATCCCCTATTATATTCCATGATTGTAGTCTTGCTGATGTACAGGATGAAAACTTGTACAAGCTCTGAATGTGATGGGGGGTGGGGTGTGTAGTGGCTGATCTCCAGAAAAAGGCTGATGTATTTGCTCAGTGGTTAGCTAGATGCATTGGCAGGCCTGCATGAAACTTCGTTGTCTCTGTCATGGAATTTGGGCATCGATTTGGAGCCCATTCTTTTCAGTGAGAAGATCAATGAAAGCCCTTGCAGACTTGAGTATGATGCATCATCTGATGATCCAAGTCTCAGCTTCCATTTGAGCCATGAAGAACAGGATTTAATGCAGCTTGCTATCCAGGAACTGTGGCACTTGGTATATCTTATTCGTGGAAGAGGCTCAATGTCAATCTCCCTGCAGAGGTGTCAGCCAATGAATCCGTGGAGGTAGACGGGACTGCAGAATTCCCAGCTGCCAACTTCAGGAATTAGGCTCACTTATGTGGAAACAATGAGAGTCATGCAGCTTTCTAGCTTCTTCCGGAAGTCATGCAGTAATCCAGTCACAGGTTTTTCCATTGATCTTCATGAGAGTGTGTGCCTCGTTATCAGGTGATAGACTGACATTCAGGAGATAACAAGAACAGAAGTTGCTGGAAGCTCAGCAGGTCTGGCTGCAGGTCTGAAGAAAAAAATCACAGTTAATATTCCTCAGCACTGAAGAAGGGTCACTGGACCCAAATCATTAACTCCGATTTTTTTCTTCACAGATGCTGCCAGACCTGCTAAGCTTCCAGCAACTTCTGTTTTTGTTCCTGATTTACAGCATCCGCAGTGCTTTCGATTTTTATTTTGCATTCAGGAGCTGGTGGGAGAGAGTGGACACTAACAAGCGATCCTTTCCGTTACCTCTGTCCTCGCCGCACTTACCCTCTGAAGACTCCAGACTGGCAATCGCCCACCCCAGCTAACCTTCACTCACCTTTGGCCTGGGTTCCTTCAGCCATCCTGGGTTTCAGGTGGGTGCCTGGTGGCAGTGACCATTAATGGGGGGCTGCTGGACTTGGATTGACTGGTATCTCTTGATGGGCAGTACTTCTACCCTCCACGGTGCTGAGTCTCAGGGAATCACCTCACAGAGTTCACTGTGAAAGTAGCCATGTACCATCAAGCCTCCTCCTGACCTGTGGCCGGACCCATGTCAGACAAACAGAATCCAACCCAAAGTCTGTGTTCTGCATTCGAAGCTCAGACTAAGGACACAAACTCTCAGGATGTTATCCTGAAGACAGCCTACTGCCATCATGGCTGTGAATACCAGTGCTCAAAGGAGCTTGCAGCACCTCACAGCATCACAGTCAGTCAGTCCTTCAAATGATTAGTGTGATGGATGGACCTTTGTACTGGGTGAATGGCAGTGCCACTCTCAAAGTGGACAACATTCACCCTCTCATTCTTGTCACTCTTGCAATGCCCTTGCTGTTTCCACCCACTGTAGACAGTGCAGACCACTGCCTGTCTTAATGAAACAGTTATGTTCAAAGTTTCCATGTTTCTTGGGTCTTTAGTCGAAGGCTTTCTTCCATGTTCATTGCTGCTGCAGATGCTGCCTGCTCCATCCTCCCAAATGTACAGGCTATAGGGTTGGCATTTGTTTATTGAACTTAACTGAGCCCTAACTACTAAAATCAATCAGGCCTCCTGCCAATGTCAACAAGCAAGCATCATGCTCACTGTCCACTCAATAGCCAGCAAGGGTTGATAAATTAACCCCTACCAGAGGCTGGAGTAGCTTGAATGGAAAGATTCTTAAGAAGGATGTTGGAATGAGTATAGGCTGCCAGGGCAGTGACAAGAATTAAAACATCAGCTTGAATTACTAACTGCTGCATCAGAAAAAGTCCAGTGTAAAAATGGCCACGCTTGAGTTGGTGAGGATAGGGCTGTCAATTTGACATAATTCTTACAAAATATTTTGAATTTTGTGGAGCAATTATTTTTGGAGATTTGCTCATTTCTTGTGTGCTGCTACCATGGAGAACAGACTTTCAAAAGGAAAACTTTGAATAGTATTTCAAGTCAAGGTTAAGAAAATAAGAGGTTATGAAAGTTTGATTTCCTGAGGGTTTTGAGATCCAGCCTCCACAAGTTAACTGAAAGGATATTAATTGCTTCTGGCTTCAAACGCAGCATAACATTTCCTTCATTTGGGTAATTTCCCCATCAATTTATTTTGAAAATGTACCTTGAGGGCAAAGATTTAAAATAAATGATCACATTTTTACAAGTTGCTATTTTGTTAACTTAACCTCTGCATTACATTTGCCTGACCTTTCAAAACTTTCCATTCAACTTTCTCCCTGTCTTTTCTGCAGGCTCATTCTGGGAAACATTTGCATAGTTTCTTCAGCATCTCAGCCATGTAACCTGTCTTTGTATGTGTATCAGATAGTGAGCAGAGGGAGCTTAGTTACCAAAGCCATGCCACACATTTAAATTCACATGTATTCACTTTCCAGCAGAAATCTTGGACAGCGATCAGGGGCAGTAACCTGCACTAAAGGTTTCTTTCAGTCCAGCATGTTCAGAGTAACTGTAGCAATCCACTGCTCTTCTGGGAACCACACTTTAGGAAGGATACACTGAATTATAAGGTAACTAGGGTTATATTCCCTGGAATTTCACTTGTCAAGGAACGAGTTATATAAAGTTTTTAAGAGGTCAGACAGTACAAAATTAGCTGGTGAGTCTGGGTGTAGAGAAGATAGTCTAAAAGTGCAGTCAGGAAACCTTTACAAACAGAGAATGGGAGAAGTTTGGAACTTTCTTCTACCAATGACAGTTGAAGCCAAATGATTGAAATCTGAGATTAATAGATTTTTGTTAATGAAAGGAAAAGGAAACAGGCAACTATGAGTGTTTGGGATTAAGTTGCAGATCAGCCACAATCTCATTGAGTGCTGCTACAGGCTCAAGGGAACCAAGTGGCTACCACTCTTTTCAAGCTTTTGTAATCCAACCGAGGGTAACAAACTTGGCTATTTTTTTGGTATCATTATAATCAATTACTCTGAGGTAAATAGTTACCTGAAGTATTTCACTCAACATTTGCATTGGTTTTGAGTTTCTGGGTCCGCAGTAAGACCATAAAAATAGCTTCCAGCAACTCTTTCAATGCTAATTAAGCTCATAAAGAGGCATAGTGACTGAGCAGACCAGATGAAAGGTCTTTATTCTAACTGTGTACCATTGAATTTGAAGCAAACAGTATAGGTTCAATTCCCATATTGGCTGAGGTTACCATGAAGGTCCTGCCTTCTTAACCTCAACCCTCACCTGAGGTATGATGACCCTCAGGTTTAACTCGCCTCAATGAGAGAAGAGCTCTGTGGTCTAGTAAGACTATGGTGACTTTACCTTTACATTGAATTGTGCCCCCAGGAAAGTGTTCATGCTTTTTGGGGTCAGACAGGAGCCCTGGTTCGGTGTATGAGTCTTTACAAGTCCAAGTCCAAGTCGGTTTACCAAGTCACAGAACTGGGCACAGTTACTGACTGGTACCTAACTTTCACAGTGTATATGAAGATATTTTCGACGGTTGATTCAGTAAGGATGGAAACATCAGCCCTGTTGTGCTGTAAGGTAAAGGCAATGTCACCAAAGTCCTCGAGGAGTAAGTAGAACGCAAAGCCACATTTCATGCAGTTGCAATTGGCCTATAGTCATAGATACCGAGTTTGGAGGCACTGGACTTATCATCGATATTTGTCTCTTGGAGAAAACAAATCATGGTTTTAGGCAATTCTTGCTCATGATATACATTCCATGTTTAATTTATAAATGCAGAATTTTCCTTATGCTATGAGACATACAGCAGTCAAACTGCATTTATTTAAGTGATGACATTAGTTAAAAACAGGGTAGATCACATGAACATTATCATCTCTCACTTTTGACAGATAAACTATGGCAGAAAAAGAAGATAATTTATTTCTATTATTTACCAATGTGCAGCAGATGCCAAGGCAAAGCAAATACTGGAATGGGTGAGCAGATCAATGAAGCATATCTGAGCTAACAAGGTGCAGAGCTGGATGAACACAGCAGGCCAAGCAGCATCAGAGGAGCAGGAAAGTTGACGTTTTGGGCCTAGACCTTTCTTCAGAAATGGGGGAGGGGAAGGGGGTTCTGAAATAAATAGGGAGAGAGGGGGTTGTGATAGAAGATGGATAGAGGAGAAGATAGGTGGAGAGGAGACAGACAGGTCAAAGAGGCGGGTATGGAGCAAGTAAAGGTGAATGTAGGTAGGGAGTTGGGGGGAGATAGGTCAGCCCAGGGAGGATGGACAGGTCAAGGTGTTGAGATGAGGTTAGTAGGTAAGAGATGGGGGTGGGGCTTGAGCTGGGAAGAGGGAATAGGTGGGAGGAGGGACAGTTTAGGGAGGTGAGAACAAGCTGGGCTGGTTTCGGGATACGGTAGGGGGAGGGGAGATTGTGAAGTTTGTGAAGTCCACATTGATACCATTGGCCTGCAGGGCTCCCAAGCGGAATATGAGGTGTATCCCAAAACCAGCCCAACTTGTCCCCGCCTCCCTAACCTGTCCTGTTTACCACCTATCCCCTCCTCCCAGTTCAAGCCCCACCCCCATCTCCTACCTACTAACCTCATCCCGATCCCTTGACCTGTCCACCGTCCCTGGACTGACCTATCTCCTCCCTAACTCCCCACCGACACTCACCTTTACTGGCTCCATCCCTGCCCCTTTAACCTGTCTGTCTCTTCTCCACCTATCTTCTCCTCTGTCCATCTTCTATCTGCCTCCCCTTCTCTCCCTATTTATTTCAGAACCCCCTTCCCCTCCCCCATTTCTGAAGAAGGGTCTCGGCCCAAAACGTCAGCCTTCCTGCTCCTCTGATGCTGCTTGGCCTGCTGTGTTCATCCAGCTCTACACCTTGTTATCTCAGATTCTCTAGCATCTGCAGTTCCTACAATCAATGAAGCATATCTTTCGTTTTTTTTATCATCCCATTAATCATGCTGTCAATAATACTATCATCCCCTTTGTCATTGCATCACCCCTACACTCCACCCTGTTGCACAACTTTCCTTTTGCTCCTGCATTGCCCTCGAACAACCCCAGACACCTTCTCATACTCAGACTCTGCTTATAAACAATTAAATCTGTAACTGCTTCCATTGCTGATGAAACAGAGAAGTATAGGTTATGAAAGGTCATTGACCAGCAATGATAATTCTGTTCCACTCTCAGTAGGGCTGTCTGACCTGTTGATTGTTTCCATCATTTTTTGCTTTTATTTCAGATTTCCAGCGTCCATAGTATTTTACTTTTGATTTGGTGTGTCACTTGATCCTAAACACTAATGTTGCTGGCAGAGCAGTGCCATTTCAAACCTGTGAATAATCACTTACCTTTGGCTTTATTTTTAATTATCTCAGTTAATGTTGGGATTTAATCAGCGCAGATCTCACTTGGACTGCATTATATAGTGTGCACCCACTTCCACTTTTATAAAACTTTTCAGCTTGCAAAGAACATTTTCTTGGTGCCTGACCTTTGGCATCTGCTCTGTTCTTTTTTTAATTCTGTTGCACCATGAGAAACATTCAGCACTCTGAGAATAAGGAAATTTGTACTTAATCCAAGCAAGACTGTGGGAGGAATCTTTGAATTAAATCCCTTCCTTTTTGGTCCCCATAGCTCCATTATGAAAAGAGGTAGGGCTTCCTGCATCTAGTCGGACCTGCCCATCTACGTGCAGAGCCTTCGATGCACTGGGGCTGTGTGTGTTCCATATTTTAGCATCAGGTCCCAGAGGAAGTTGGATGTAGCTTTGTGCAGTTGATCAGCCAGTGTATTACTGATCTGTACAAATTACAGATATGGCTAATGATGTGATAACAACCAAATTCGCTTTTATATCCACTATACATTGCCAGCAAAGTAGCCAGGTGATATTTGCGATCCTTTCACATTTTCAAAACTTTTCTTTGTGCAGGATTCTCATGGATATTTCTGGATTTTGACTGACTAATAAATCCCACTACAAATCAGCTGAACTGAGTCCTTTATGTTTAATAGAAGAAGTAAGAATGTACCATGCAGTTGCAACTTTGTAATTTTTATCATTAACCCCAAAATAACATTAAATCTTTTGATTAAATCACTTGGATTTGCAAAAGTCATGTTTGTTAGAATGAGTCAGGATGAAGTTTGAATTAAGATCCTGGTGGGTGTTAGCTGATATTGGGGGATGAACTTTGAAAGCATTTGCGTTATAATCTTTCATTTGTGAGTTTAATGCAGGCATTTACCTGTTTATTTAAAATGGACTAATGTTGTTATTATAATAGTGGATAGAACAGTGGTGTGTGCGTGATCGAGTACTCTCCACTTATCTGTATGGACACAACTGTAACAATGTCCAAGAAGCCCAACATTGTGTGGAACATGGCATTCTGTTTGATAGGCAGCCAAACCATCACATAAGGGTACATTATTTAGATGGTTCACTGTTACAATTCACTAGAATTCCTTCACTAGTGCCGCTAAACTGACAATCCTCATCCCTTAGATCAGGATAAGTGTAGCAGAAGCATGGGAACACCATCACCTCCATGTTGTGCTGTATCTGTAATTTGTACAGATCTATAATTTGTACAGATCAGTAATACACTGGCTGATCAACTGCACAAAGCTACATCCAACTTCCTCTGGGACCTGATCTGTGGCAGTTCAAGAAGAAGGGCAGCACGGTGGCTCAGTGGTTAGCACTGCAGCCTCACAGCGCCAGGGACCCAGGTTCGATTCCAGCCTCGGGTGACTGTCTGTGTGGAGTTTGCACATTCTCCCCGTGTCTGCGTGGGTTTTCTCCGGGTGCTCCGGTTTCCTCCCACAGTCCAAAAATGTGCAGGCTAGGTGGATCGGCCATGCTAAATTGCCAGTAGTGTTCAGGGGTGTGTGGGTTATAGGGGGATGGGTCTGGGTGGGATGCTTCAAGTGGCGGTGTGGACTTGTTGGGCCGAAGGGCCTGTTTCCACACTGTAGGGAATCTAATTTAATCTAATCTCATACGTCAAGCCGATTTGAATAACATATTCCTGCTCTTTAGTTGTCACTGGGTAAAAATCCTAGAATTCCCTGGGAACAACATGGGAATACCTTCACCACACACACATAGTGGCAGTTCAAGAAGAAGATTCCCCATCAACTACCAACAAGCAACTAAACAGAAAACAAGCTGCATTGCTCTTGTTGACAAATTGATGAGGATCCAAGGAAAACAAATAAGAATTAATTAGCACATATGCACAGAGGCTTTAGCACGGTGGTGGCCGGGGGGGGGGGGGGGGGGGGGTCAAAACTTATGCTGCTGAATTACAGAACATCTTTAAGCTTTATACAAATTACAGTATGAACAGTTAGAATTCTCACATTTCAATATACATATGTCGCATTTCATCTTCAATCATTGTAAGGGACTGCCCCTCAGCCAAGGCCTTCAACAGCATGACATCTAGCTGCTAACCCTTGCAGCCTGGATGCCTTGTTTGTTAATTCACACATGCTTTGCGAGCTGGCTTTTTACTGACAATATGGCTAAAGCTTTAATCTTTTAGTAACTTTTGATCCCGTCATTATCATGCTTTTCACCACCACAGGATATCTCAAAAACTCTTGTTGCCAACAAAACTTGAAATGTACTTGTTATTGTAGAAAATGATGGGGAATGATGACCAAGAGCTGGCCTCACCAGTGATGGCCAGATCCTGAAAATCAATATTTTTTAATTCCACTTTCGTCATTTATTCACTGAAATTGTAAGTTTTTTTTTAGAAAGCAAACCACTACTGAATTGTCAACTTCCTTGGCTTTGGAGAATGATGTTCCTCTTGTGCTTGAGCAATTCTCTCCACCAAATGTTCCCCTCTGAATTTTGTTCAGACAACTCTTTGTGGTAAACACCACCAAAGGACAATCCACAATGGAATTTCTTTTAGTAGTATTTGTTCTAAAACAACAAAATGATGACCGGTCTGGGTGACTTGTGCCATAGTTCCACCAGCGAAGAAAGGATTGAATTGCAGGAATTACTGCTTTGCTGTTTAAAAGCCATACAGATTGAAGTAGGTTCTGGTTAGATTATAGGTGTCATGGAGAAAGGTTGCCAGTGTCGCAAATTATTAAGCCATAAGAACTGAAATCGGATGTGACAAGCTGGAAATTGCAAGCAATTGGATGCTGAGAGTTTGTTACCTGTTGCTGGAGAGTCCCGATCTCAGGATTAAGGGTCAGGCATTTAGGAATGAGATGAGATGAGAAGAAATATTTTCTCACCGAGAGAGTAGTATATTTTCAGAATTTTCTCCTACAGAATTGTGAATATTCAAGCATTCAGTACCTTCAAATCTGAGGTTTTTTCTCTAAATAAAGGGAATTGAGGAAAAATGGGGATTGGGTGAGAAAATGGAACAGAAGTTTAAGTTCATGTATGATTTGATTGAATATTGGAGAGGGCTGGATAGATCACACAAGCTGCTCCCACTTTGAATTCTTTCATTGTCATTTTAGATACATTTATTATTTTTAGATACATTAATGATAAAGCTACTTGCAAATTTTGATCTCCAGTATGGTGAATATTTTTTCCATTTTTCTAGAAATGGTTAATATCAAAGCCCAGATTTTTTGAGATTCATTCAGCTAATGTTTGTTAATATATCCTCTTTTGCTGTCAAGGAAACATCAGACTGTGAGGAAAAGTGTTTTCTATGTATTCATGCAGAAGATCTACACAATAATTCAAGACTTCAATGCTATGAAGTGAAGACCCATACGCGCCTTTCGTATCTTGACATGTTGGAACTCATTTATGTTCTTTCTGACGATTTTGTGAATATTAGTCAAAGATAATTGCAAATAATTGATGTTTGGCCTTCGGTCTGGTTACTTTTAATTTGAAAGGCTCTTGTGGTGCAATGGTAGTGTCCATGTTTCTGAATCTAGAGGCCATATAATAAAATCTCGGAGCAGTTTAATTAGAAAATATCCAAAGCCCAACAATTTTAGGAGGCACCTTGGCTTAGTGGGTTAAATTGTCTATCTTATAAACAGGAGACTCTGTATTCACACCTCAGTAGCAGCATCTTACTACCCAAGGGACTTTCAAAGTAACTTTACATACATGATGTCAAATATTTTAGGCCCTTGTAATGCAGTGGTAGTGTCCCTAACCCTGAGCCAGTAGGTCTGGGTTCAAGTCCCACCTGCTCCACAGGTGTGTAATGGCATCTCTGAACAGGTTGATTAAAATGTATCTTAATTTGAAAGGCTGTAGAAAGCAGCAAGACATAAAATCTATTTTTAACTCTCAGCCAGGAAGCCAACGTTCTGATCCCACCTGCTCCAGAGATGTGCAATAGCCTCTCTGAACAGATTGATTAGAAAACATCTAAACTATATTACTGTGTGTTGTATTATTTATTATTTGCTTTTTTTGTTTATATTGTTTATTGCATATGTTAAACAAATATCTATAATAGTGTATTTTCTTGCGCTAAGAATCTATTATTGTGCATGACTGTGACAACGATTAAAATGAGTGCAAAATGCTGTACCTACTTAGCATCCAGATGTTGTTCTTTCATTCATGATGCCATGCACCTAATTCAAAGGGAACAAAGGGGTTATTAATGGACTAAAACAGGGTTGAATTTCTGCAGAAACTCTTCTAATTGTCTACTGCTGTGGATGAAGTGAAGTATCCTCAGTGCAACACCAGGATTTCCAGGATTCTCCGCTGAAGGTATAGCAGACAATCAGAAGCCCTGTGGAAATCATTGTCCAGAAACTATAAAGTATGCTACTTGACAAATCACTTCCTGGCACAGTCTTCTGTGCTGCACAGCAATTTCCTTCTGACAGAAACAGGGTCATGAGATATAAATCAGTTTTAAACAGACAGTGTATCCATTTTACAGCAGATAATCTCCAGAGGAAAGAAAAAGAACATCTTTTCTCGTTCCTAATTTTCTGCCTTCCTCTCATAAATGCAATGACTTGTTGTGCCTTGCCCGGGTCTAAGAGACCATTTTTCAGGGATGTGGCTGGTTTTCTCAATTATTATGAAGTGTCACCATTAAGCTGACTGCTGCCCTCAACATACTTCCTGGCAAGAATTCGCCAGCAGTGATCAGGACTGGAAAGCCTGACTGAGCTATTTCTCTCCCTTATCAATAAAGACATCTTTAGGTTTAGGGTAGGACCTCAAAATCACCCTGAACTGAGATCAGTTAACATTGGAAAGCAGAGATTGAACAACTGTACTGAGCTCCAATTGAACTCTGCAGTTGATTACTGAGATAGTCAAGGAAGTATCTAGAACCAGACTTATTTGCCTGGGTTTTGATGCAATGATCCTCCCCAAACTCAGAGCACAAAAGCGGTTTACACTTATGCCTGTCCAGGAAGACACTAAGTTCTGTCTTCAGTTCTGTAGTCCTCCACTTCCAATGGGGAAGCCATGCGAACCAGGCAATAGTCAGAAAGAAAATTGTGTTTTTGTCCCACATGAGCACATTGGCTGTGTTCTTAAGATTGCAAAATTATCCCTTAGGTTTCTGAAATTTACGTGGTCATTTGGCTGATTTCGTACTTGTGCCTTTTTGCCATTATATTGAGTCTTTACTCCAATCTCCAAGCTGTTTTAGAAGCAGGCATCTAGTGTTAGAAAGGCGTGACATTAGTGACAATGTTAAATATAAATGTGATGACTACCAAATTGCTGGCAATATTGCAGACCCATACAGTATGTAAAGCTTATGAATTGATATTGTATTAAATGTCCAATCTAATTAAAAATATGATGTTACTGCTGGGTGCCTTTGGGTTTCTCTGAAGCTATGGCCCACAAGTGCATGGAGTAGCACTTGACTCAATCTATTAGTGGTCAAAATAGAATCATAGAATCCTTATAGCGTGGAAGCAGACCATTTGGCCCATTGATTCCACATCAACCATCTAAAGAGCATCTCGCCCAGTCCCACACCCATACGTTATCCTTCTAATTGTGTGTTTCTCATGGCTAATCTACCTAGCCTACACAACCCCGGACACTATGGCCAATTTAGCGTGTCAAATTAATCTAACCTGACCAGCTTTGGACTGTGGGAGGAAAACAGAGTGCCTAGAGAGAAGGTGCAAACTGGCCACAAACAGTTGCCCGAAGGTAGAATCAAGCCTGGGTCCCTGGTGCCGTGAGCCAGCAATGCTCCCCCCTAATTACTTAACTTTTCTTTAGATTCTTTCATTTTCATTTCTGTGGTAAAGGGAGCGTGCGTTGAGTTGTGACATTAGTATACCTCAAATCACCATTCACGTATGTATAGTGTGGGCATCACTATGAAATCTTTAAAAGGTGCTGTAAGGTTATGCATATATGAGTAATGAGAAAAGATGGGTGAAGTCACCCTACTGGGACGCCATCACAGATTTAAAATATCTTTCAACCTTCACATGGTAAGCGCATACCTAAATGTGTCAAGAAGGACTGGAAAATCAAAGGCAGAATAATAGCTGAATGGGCTTGAGTGTGATTACTGCAGTCTTCAAACATTGCTAGACTGAAAGATAAACTGGATCTGTGTATAATTGACTGTATGAATAATTAAATAAACAAACATATTTTGGCCCTACCACATGATCTGATGAAGACTGTTTTTCCAGGCTCCCCGAGTTGTCTATGATTTACACAACTGCCCAATCCCGATCTCTGACTCAAGGCTATCTGTACACAGCTGGAATTTTTCATTGGTGTAGTGGGCTATGTTTAATACTGCACAGACCACAATGTGTACAGTTCATGCGAGAGTCCTCTTGGGAAAGATGAAGCAAAGATTATTAGAATTAGATGGTCAGGGTAGTTGACCCTGTGAAAATCATGATTAAACTGAGCGATGTGTAATGCATTAAACATTTTGACATTTTGATGCAGGCAACTATTTCTTTAAAGTCATATTTTGGGAAGGATTTTCAAGCCCATTTCCACTAATGTATGGGAGTGCATTCCACAAGAGTATAGCCACTTTGAGCATTTAAATGTTATATTACCAGTGCTGTTGCAAATTACACTGGGAGTACTGATGAAGTACACAATTTAAGTAGCATTGTCTATTTCATTGAGAAGTATCACTTTTTTTTATTCTTTTCTGGTCAAAGGGCAGTGTAAACTATTACAGTTTTTATTATCCCAAACAGCTGAGGAAAATTACAATGAAGTGAACAGGATCGGTACCTTTCAGAGTATTCTATCATTTTTCTAATGGAGAATGCTACTGTGTATTAACACACCATAACGCATACAGGCACAGGGCAAAGTGTTATTTCAGTAGAAGCCAAACAGTTCCACTAGATTTTCCTGCTTAAAAAAAGAAAGAAATGGAGCCAAAGAGAAAGATTAAGCAAGATAAACTTTGTTCATGTAGTGTATGTTATTTTTTGAACTTGTGCGCTGTGCTAACTATAAAACAATCCCAAATTCATGTTGTAACGTGAACACAGCCCTAGTCATTTTAAGAAGAAAAAAGTAATGCAGTGTTTGCTAAGTAGCAGCAGAAAGTGCTGCACACTAAAGATAGAAGCTTAAACCCAAGCCAAGGTTTTACTTACTCCCTGAAATGCTTTCACACAGATCTCAGTACTCTTAAGGATATATCAATGTTGCCAAGGGCTGAGGGGATGCAGTACTACTGTTGGGGATTTTATGGAAGATCCTGTGAAGCAGGGTTTGGTGCACGTTTGGAAATAATCCAACTCAGCCAGCCAATATTCCACAGCCTCTTCTTCCACATCCTCTTACTCCCACGTTTCCACCTCCCTTTCCTTTTCCTCATCAAGGAGAGGACTGGTGACCTTCTCAGTTGGTGCTGCAAATGAAACTTAGCAGAGTGCCTCAGTACAATGTAGCCTAAAGAGAATGGCTGAGCAGTGCATGTAAATCCAACACATTCATGTGCCCCATCTGCTGCCTCCTATTTTACCAGAACATCTGAAGGTTTATACAGGTGAGACCTTTGCAAAAAAAATAGTTGTGAAAAATTTCAAACGCACTCATCTATTAATATTCCAGGTTTCTGTGATTATATGCAGAACATGATGGTCAGGCAGAATCGTTGGAGACAGGAAGGTAATGTTAATGTTTCAATAAATATTCTTGTATCCGAACTGAGCCAGTTTCTGACACCATCCTCCTGTCCACTCAGGGAAAAAAATGCTCTGGCTTGAAAGTTCACTGGTTGTGATCCCAGCAGTCAGGCCTGGACAGTGGTAGCAATTGCTTGTGGTATCAACCAGAGGGATAATTGAGCACATGTGCCGGCTAAAGCAGTCCTCCAGCACTCCACCTGCCTACTGTAGACAGAATGTATAGTGCTCGGCCCTCCTGAGGTAGGGCCTGCAGAAAGGTTTCTCAAGCCCAGTACTGTCAATCATGGCCTCTTTGCCACTTTGACATTCACAAAAAAGTGGCCTGATGCAGAGAGACTGCTGTCGACTGTGTTTTACAGAGACATGGCTCACTCCTGCTTCACCTGCCTGTGCCTTGCAACCTGAGGGTTTCTCAATCTACCGAATGGACTGCACAGTGACCTCGGGAAAGGCAGAGGGCAGAGGGGTCTATCTCCTGATCAACACCTTTTGGTGCTCGGACATGATGACCCTGGTGAGTTACTGCTCCCTGGACCTAGAATGTCTAACAGTGAAGTGCCATCCCTACAGCCTGCTGCGTGAGTTATCCTGGCAGCAGTTTACAGCCCACCCCATGCAGAAGTGAAGGGTGCATTTGGTGAAATATACACTGCAACAAACATTGAGACAGAATAACCGGACCCTTGTTCATCACAGCCAGTGACTTCAACCAGGCCAACCTCAATAGTGTGCTACCAAGATACCACCAACACATCTTCTGCCCCATCAGAGGCCCTGCCCCATTGCTACAAAACCATCAAAGATGCCTACTGCTCCATTCCCTACCCACATGTTGATAAATCAGACCATAAGGCTCGGCCCCTTCTCCTAGATTGCAAGCAGAAACTGAAGTGATGTTCCGGTACAGAAAGTCATACAGTGCTGGTCTGAGGTAACAGACACGCTACTATATTACTGCTTGGATTCAGTGGACTGGTCCATATTCAAGAACTCAGCAGTCAACCTAAATGAGTATGCCATTACCATTTATCAGTAAGTGTGTAGAGGAATGTGTGCCAAAGAAGGTAATCTCAGCGTTCCCCAAACAGAAACCATGGATGAACTGGGAGATCCACTCCCTCCTGAAGTCCAAGTCTGAGGCATTCATGTTGGGTGACCCTGACCTATACAGGAAGCGTAGGTATGATCTAGGTGCACTCAGTTGGGGCAGCACCGTGGCGCAATGGTTAGCACTGCTGCCTCACAGCGCCAAGGACCCGAGTTCAGTTCCAGCCTGGTGACTGTCTGTGTGGAGTTTGCACATTCTCCTCGTGTCTGCGTGGGTTTCCTCTGGGCGCTCTAGTTTCCTCCCACAGTCCAAAGATGTGCAGGTTAGATGGATTGACCATTCTAAATTACTCACTGTGTTCAGGGATGTGTAGATTAGGTGGGTTATGGAGGGATGTGTTTGGGTGGGGACTCTGAGGGGTGGTGTGAACTTGTTGGGCTGATGGCCTGTCTCCACACTATAGGGGTTCTATGATGTATGATCCTCACAGAACCATCAGAGATGCCAAGAGACAATACCACACTAGAGTCCCAGACTAACCACACAAACAGGCATTGACTGTGGCAAGGCTTATATATACGTAATGGGATATGAAGCGAAGTCAAGTAGAATTGCTGGCAACAATGCATCCATCCCCAATGATCTCAATGCATTCCCTGCTCGTTTTGAACAGATGATGAGTGAAATTATGTCACCTGCCCCACGAGCCTCAGGTGCACCTATACCCACATTCACTGTCTGAGGCATCAGATTGGTCTTCTTGAGGGTGAACCTACAGACAGTGACTGGCGGGATAGAGACCCTGGGCGCACACTCAGATCCTGCACAGACCAGCTCTGAGGAGTATTTGCAGACATCTTTAATCTCTCCTTACTATGATGAGAGGTTCCCAACTGCTTCGAGAAGACCACTATCATCCCGGTGCCAGAGAAAAATCAGGCAATGTGCCTTAATAACTACCGTTCTGTGGCTCTAACATCAATCATTAATGACCTCCATCATTATAAAGTGTTTTGAGACATTAGTAATGGCACATATCAGCTCCAGCCTCCCAGATTGCCTTGATCCACGACAGTTCACCCAGCGTCACAACAAATCCATGGCAGACACCATCTCCCTGATCCAATACTCATCCCTGGAACATGTGGATAACAAGGACACCTATGTCAGATCCTATTTATTGACTGTAACTCTACCTTCAACATCACAATTCCAACAAAACACATCTCCAAGCTCTGAGAACTAGGACTCTGTATCCCCACCTCTGCGGCCTTGATTTCCTGACCTGCAGACTGCATTCCATAAGGTTAGGTGACAACATCTCATCCACAATAATCCTCAACATGGGTGCCCATCAAGGTTGAGTACTCAGTCACTTATTATACTCCTTATACACACATGACTATGTGGCCACACTCAGCTCTAACTCCATTTACAAATTTGTTGTCAACACCACCGTTGTGAGTGGGATCTTAAACAACAATGAGACAGAGTAAAGGAAGGAGGTAGAGAGCTTAGTGACAAGGTGTAAAGACAACAAGCTCTCCATCAACGTCAGCAAAATGAAAGAACTGGCCATTAACTTCAAGAAACAGAGTGGAGGACATGCCCCTGTTTTTAACAATGATGCTGAGGTGGGGGTGGTCACAAGCCTCAAGTTTCTAGGTGTGAATATCACCAACAATCTGTCCTGGTCCATCCACATTGAAGCAAAAGTCAAGAATGCACATCAATACCTCTACACCCTCAGAAGACCAAGGAAATTTGGCATATCCACAATGACTTTTACCAATTTTTATTGATGCGCCATAAAAAGCATACTATCTGGAGAATTACAGCTTGGTATGGCAACTGCTCTGCCCAAGACCGCAAGAAGTTGTGGAGAGTTCTGAATACAGCCCAGTCCATCACAAAACCCAAGATAACAAAGTGTGAAGCTGGATGAACACAGCAGGCCAAGCAGCATCTTAGGAGCACAAAAGCTGACGTTTCGGGCCGAGACCCTTCATCAGAAAAGGGGGATGGGGAGAGGATTCTGAAATAAATAGGGAGAGAAGGGGAGGTGGACTGAAGATAGATAGAGCAGAAGATAGATGCAGAGGAGAGTATGGGTGGGTAGGTAGGAAGGGGATAGGTCAGTCAGGGGAGGATGGACAGGTCAAGGGGGCAGGATGAGGTTAGTAGGTAGGAAATGGAGGTGCAGCTTGAGGTGGGAGGAGGGGATAGGTGAGAGGAAGAACAGGTTAGGCAGGCGGGGACAAGCTGAGCTGGTTTTGGGATGCAGTGGGGGGAGGGGGGATTTTGAAGCTGGTGAACCCACATTGATACCATTGGGCTGCAGGGTTCCCAAGCAGAATATGAGTTGCTGTTCCTCACAAAACCCAGCCTGTTTACACTTCCAACAATTATTTCAACCTCTCTACTCCTCAGCCAATCCTGGTTATACTCTCTTCCACCCTCTTCTATCATGCAGAAAATAACAAAAGTGCAATTCTTTACTCGACTACAAACAGCTTTTTCTTCTGTAAATGTTTGCAAACTCATTTCTTGAGGATGAATAATGCTTCTGCTATTGCTTCTCTCATGGCAAAGCATCGAAAAAAAGATAGACAGTCGTCCAACAGAAATGACCCAAACATGGATGAATATGCTGTATGGGCTACTCCTAATCTTTGCCTTTTAGGTTATAGGCAGAGACATGGGAACGGGTTGGCCATGAAGTGCTCTGTTCTGTGGCCCTTTCTCCCCTCTGTAGACAGTATGCTGGGCTAGCGAAGTATAATGAAAAAATTACCTTCTCTCTGAAGTTAGATCATTTTGCAACATAGTCATCATGCAGTCCTCAGACTGTGATCTGGCATTGATAGAGCTTAACTTTTTTATCATCTTGTTCAGCTTATCTACGTTGACCACTTCACTCCTTTCAAATGAATGCTTAGATGTTGGCAAATGTTTCCTTTGACATCTATCTCTGCTCCTTTTCACATTGATCTCATTCTGAACATTTCTCATGCTGCCTTGATTAGTGTTTAGCTTGCAAAGTAATTATCCCCATTAGGTTTATCATTGCGAGGTCTCCATCCTTCATTAGCTAGAGTGAAGCTTCTGCTTGGAATTAGGGAAAATGTTTGTTCTTCTGGAATATCCTGCATATTATTTGTAAGCTGCTTTTAAACAGTTAACACTGAGCAGTCAGATGTCATTTGCAATTGTAATTTATCTGTTCTAGTCATCCGAGCAGCAATTTAAACTGTCACCCTATTGTTCATGTTAATATTTCACAATTGTTGATATGATGTCAGAATTTATTGTGACATTTGACAATAAAGCAAACTCAAGATGTTCAAAGTGTAATATTGAGCAACAGATATAATTTAAAACCTTTAATCTTAAGTGAAATTTGTTGATGTGACAGGAAACAATGAGAGGAAAGTATTCAACTTTATATACTCTTGGATACCATTACTGTCAATGTGCTCTGAGGCCAATATAAAGATTGGTGACTTTGACTTATTTTGGTTTATTATTGCAACTGAAACTTTCTCATTGGGCTATGGCTGTGGCAAAGATAGATTTACCAGAAAGAGGAAAATAATGTTTTTGGCTTAGGTCTGGAGTGAGTGTAGAAGAAATGGAGCTTTGGTATAGTGGGGTGGTTAGTTCAGTTGACTAGACAGTTAACTCATGAATCAAATTAATGACAATAACACAGGCTCCATTCCCATTCCAGAAGAGGTAGATTTGAGACTTGAATTCTTGCCGGGCCCTTCAGAGTGGAAGCGAAGAGTAAGCCACCAGTCCCAAAAATGAACTGACAAGAAAACAGCTTAGGGCAAAGAATCAGCAGATAATGAGTTGAAAACCAGAATGCACATGAATGAAAGGCGTTAGGAAGAGAGAGTGGAAGAACTGTCTCCCTGCAATCACCATTACTAAGGTGTCTGGTCTTGTTATGCCTCACTAGTGTGGTATGCTGGAAATCAAGCCCCACTACCTCTGGAATCATCTGAAAAAATAATAAATTTATCAAAGTGTGCAAAGTCCCCAACTTGCCTGTCTGATAGGTTAATAGAAAACACAGACCGGGTGCCTGTGCTTAACAAGAAGTACCATTTATTACAAATAAGTAGATTTGTGAAGAGCTATAAACTGTTGACATTTAACTCTACTAGTTACAACCTTAAGCTGCTTCTAAAGCACACCCCCACCCCCACCCACACTCATGAAGGCAGACAAAAAAAATAGTGTTATGGATGAATGGGTAAACACTGAGAAAATAGATCAATGGTACCAGTCCTTTGGGCTTAATGTATGGGTCCTCTTATTTTGCAAGCTCCTTGGTTGTCTAAACTTTCCCTTCAAGTTCTTTCACCTTTTCATAGGAGGCACAGTACTTCTGGTTCACAAATAATAAAGTCTCTGGTTTATTGCTTCAAAACAACAGCTCACAGCACCTGATGGAGAAAAATAGAAACACCTGTCTTCCTTTAAGCCATTGTACAAACTACTATCCCTTGAAGAATTGTTTAAGTTGCTGAGATTGCCTCAAATTCTTGTAAACTGAATACAGGTCTAGTCCCCTCAATTACTCCTCACAGGATTACTCCTTACACCATTACAGGAATCATTCTGGTAAACTCCTATGCACTCCCTGTATGGTTAGTATCTCCTATCTTTAGTGAAGGGATCAGAAATGCAAAGAACACTCCAGGTGTGGTCTCACTAGCGTTCTGTACAATTGAAGCAAGACCTCCTGTACTCAAATCTAGTCAATGGTACATTTACTAAATTACATTTGCCCAAGAAAATTACACAGTTTTATTTCACAGACAAAGCAATAAATGATTCCAAGAAGAGATTTCTGAAAGCCTGCTTGTCAATCTTCAAGGATGGGTTTCACAGGATTAATACACTTGGTCTTTGCATAGACAATCAGAAAAATCCTCATAGACCAGCTGAAGGAAAGAATTAACTTCAGGATTAATAGGGTTGAACTCATGTCATACAAACACGAGCCCAACAGTCTATTCTTAGATGCAAAAGGCATGAATGTTTCATACCCAACAAGATGTTCACTGAATTTGTAATCACCTCTGCACCAATTAAAGCCTTCAGACAAGATTTTCTTGACAAGCAAATAGGTCAAAATATTGTTCCTTACACAAACGTGAAACCCATTTGGCAGATAAACAACAATTACAATTATATGTTATAAATGTAGTCAGTAAAAGTTCAATAAGCAATGAGGTACACCAAAGCAACAATGTCTATAATGGATGCAGTTTGCTGCACTTTCACAACAGCTGTCCAGCTTTTCTTCACATCCGCAACTCTTGTGACATCAAAGGCCATTAGGTGCACGTGTGCAGGAAATCTGGTTCAAGAAGGAAAGTCACTAGAACAAAGTATAGCTGCAAATCCCTTGTTGGGAGAAAAGCCCACACCATGATGGCAAATTATGACAGCAACACACTTGCTGTCAGTGACTTAAGAACAAGAACATTTAGGTTCCTTTGGCTATCAAAATGTTCCAAACTTGCATCATTCTTGAATTACTGTGCACCTTTGTTCTATCCACTAAAATGGATAACCTCACACTTATTCACATTATATTCCATTGGTCATGCCCTTGACAAATTGCTCACCTATTTAAATTCCTTTGAAGTCCCTTTGCATCCTCCTCATAATTCACATTTCCACAAAGTTTTGTATTGCCTGTGCATGTGAAAATATTGCAGTTGCCCACTCCCACCCCCACCGATCTAAATCATTGAAATGAATTAAAAACAGCTGGAATCCAAGCACTGATCCTTGAAGTAGCCCACTGGTCACAATCTGAGAATGAGTTGTTTATATCTACGCTATGCTTTCTACCTGTCAACCAGCCCTCAATCCATCTGAGCAGATTACCTCCAATCCTGTGTACTCCAATTTTGTCTGCTAACTGCCAGTATGACACATTATCAAGAACTTCTAAAATCCTAATATACCACATCAACTGGTTCCCCCTTATTGACTGTCAGTGATATCTTCAAAAATCTCTGTCAGGTTTGTGAAACATAACTTCGCCTTCCTAGATCCATGTTGAATCTTCCGAATTAGATTATTAGCTTCTAAATGTCTGTAATCACATCCTTTATAATCTTTCTGCTGTTGACATCAGGCAAACAGATTTGTACTTCCTTGTTTTCTCTCTCCCTCCTTTCTTACATGATCAAATTACATTTTCAACATTTCAATCTGCAGGTACATTTTTAGGATTAATTTTACTAATATTAATTTCTTTCCATTTTACAATCTCACTAAAATTTTGGATCTTAATTAGTTTAGGAACCTACTGCTGTCTTCCTGTGTGAAGGCATGGCATGATGTATTTAACTTCTCTATCATTTCCAATTTCCTTTCACAAAATTTGCTGGTTTTGCTATTATGAATTAGATTTGTTTTTGCTAATATTTTCAATTTTACATTTCCATTGGAGCTTTTACAGTTCATGCTTATGTTTCTTGCTATTCTACACTCATATTCTATTCCCTCTTTCTTCAAGAATTTCACCGAAGCTTATTGAGGAGTTTGAGTGGGAATTGTTCAAATTAAGGCCGCTTCAAAGAGCCAACAGAACATGCCTGGAGGAACAATGTGGCTGTTTTCTGATGAGGCTATGCTAATTACCCAGACTGGAGGTGGCTCTAATTTTTCATAGATCATCTGATGTTATATTTTCACTCACCATCAGTATGAAGAAATCTGTAGCTATGGAACATGACATTGTGCTTCTTCCTGTGTTTAGAGTCAACAGCACAGCGTTGGATGCAGTCAGCAAATTCAGCTATCTTTGATCTCCACGACAATCTGGCTCTTGACAAAGAGCACTGTACATGTCTCTAAGGTTTGGGAGTAGATTTGTAGCTTGCGTTGTGAGCCAGCTCGGCGAGCCAACCAACCATAACACAGTACATACTTTGGTAAAGCAACCACCAGCTTTGACCAAATAACTGAATAGCTAAGGAAAAGTGGCAACCATATCCTCAAGATTAAAATGCTTATCTGCAATGCCTGTATCTGTAGGATGATAAGCAAGGCCCATTGCACTAAGAAATAGCATAATCAGTGATACTTGCTAACAAGCTCTTGCCTGAAAGGAGGACCAAGACAACAAGGTTGCTAGAATGCTTTTACTTACACACTTTTATTGATATAACTTTTAATTCACTCACTTGTGGGATGTGGGAGTCGCTGGCTGGGTCGTCATTCATTGCACATCCTTGTTACACTTGAGAAGCTGGTGGTGAGACGATTTCTTGAACTGTTGCAGTCTATTGATGAAACAACGCACACAATGCCATTAGGGAGAGAATTCCAGGATTTTGACTCAACATCACAGATGGCATGCAATATATTTCCAAGTCAGGATACTGAATGGCTCGTGGGGTCATTGCAGGTGGTAATGTTGCCATGTATCTGCTGCCCTTGTCCTTCTGCATGTGGAAGGTGCAGTTTAAAGAGATTTGGAGTGTTGCTGCAGAACATCTTGTGGATGGTACTCACTGCTGCTAATGAGTGTTGGAGATGGAAGGATCGGATGTTTGTGGTGTGGTGCCAATCAAGAGACATCCTTTGTCCTGGATGTGCCAAACTCCTTGAGCTTTGCTGAAGCTATACTCATCCAGGCCTGTGGGGAATATTCCATAATACTCTTGACTAGTGCCTTTTAGATGATGGATGTGCTTCGAAGAGTTAGGAGGTGAGTTGCTTGCTGCAAGAAATAACAACATATAGTTTTAACAATTAAATAAGATTGTTGTTCACCTGTATGAAGACAGACAGACTCTTTTTCCTGTGCAACTTACTACATCATGGTATTGTCAGCACCTATTGCTGTATAGTAACAAAACCCAGGCAATCTTCTTATGTATTCATTCATAGATGTGGGCATCACTAGCTAGGCCAGCATCTATTGCCCAGAGTGCAGTTAAGAGTTGACCACGTTGCTGTGGGTCTGGTTTCATATGTAGTCCAGACCAGGCAAGGATGACAGTTTCCTTCCCTAAAGGACATTAGTGAATCTGATGGGGTTTCCCCCAACATTCAGTATGGGTTCGTGATCGTGATTAAACTCTTAAATCCAGACTTTATCAGATTCCAATTCCGCCATCTGCTGTAGCAGGATTTGAAGCGAGACCCCACAACATTACCTCAGTGTCTGCATAAATAGTCTGGCAATAATACCATTAGGCTATTACCTCCCCTAGTGGGGGAGATCTGTTCCATATCACGTATTGTCCATTCAAAACAATAAGTAAAATATGTTCCCTATCACTCTTTATGTCTCAAAGCATTCTATATCTGTTTTACTTAATTTAGAAGGTCAAAGGATGATCTGATCAAAGTCTTCAAGACACTAACCGAAACAGATTGGACAGATAAGGATAAACTATTTCCACTGGTTGCGGATTCTAGAACTGGAGGGTATAGTGTGAGAATTAGGACCAGACTGCCCAGGTGAGATATTAGGAAGCACTTCTACACACAAAGGGTGGTAGATGTTTCAAACTCCCTCCTGTAAGCTGTAGTGGACACAGGATCAGTTGTTAATTTTAAATCTGAGAGTGATAAATGTTTGTTAAACCAGGGTATTAAGGGTCACGGGCCAAGGGAAGGTAACTAGTTAGGCCACAGATCAGCCATGATCTCATTGAACCGCAAAACAGGCTCAACAGGGCCTAACACCTTCCACCCCAACCTCACGTTCACCCGGACCATCTCCAACACATCCCTCACCTTCCTGGACCTCTCAGTCTCCATCTCTGGTAACCAGCTAGAAACTGATATCCATTTCAAGCCCACTGACTCCCACAGTGACTTGAATACAGCTCCTCCCACCCACCCTTTTGCAAATATTCCATCCCCTATTCCCAATTCCTCTGCCTCCGCTGCATCTGCTCCCAGGATGAGGCATGCCACTCCCACACATCCCAGATGTCCACGTTTTTCAAGGACTGCAACTTTCCCCCCACAGCGGTCGAGAACGCCCTTGACCGCGTCTCCCACATTTCCCGCCACACGTCCCTCACACCCCGCCCCCGCCACAACCGCCCCAAGAGGATTCCCCTCGTTCTCACATACCACCCCACCAACCTCCGGATACAACGCATCATCCTCCAACACTTCCGCCATCTCTTCCTCTCACCCATCCCTTCCTCCCACCTCAAGCCGCACCTCCATTTCCTACCTACTACCTCATCCCGCCTCTTTGCCCTGTCTGTCTTCCCTGGACTGACCTATCCCTTCCCTACCTCCCCACCTATACTCTCCTCTCCACCTATCTTCTTTTCTCTCCATCTTTGGTCCGCCTCCCCCTCTCACCCTATTTATTCCAGAGCCCTCTCCCTCTCTGATGAAGGGTCTAGGCCCGAAATGTCAGCTTTTGTGCTCCTGAGATGCTGCTTGGCCTGCTGTGTTCATCCAACTTCACACTTTGTTATTTGGATTCTCCAGCATCTGCAGTTCCCATTATCACTCACACACTCAACTGGCTGAATGGCCTGCTCCTCATATTTCAACAACCCAGTTGTTTGTTAATCTTTAGCCCAATAGCTCCATCTACTGGAGACAATAAAACTGTGCAAAAATGATAAAGATGACAATTCATCATTTCAAGACCTGGAGATGCTAAGATTCAAAAAATCATTGGAATGAAATGTCGATTAGTAAATTCTTGAAGGTGAGCCAGGATTAAAACAACAGACAACTGAATATAGACAGCTCTAATATTAACTAAGAGCATGTTTACTGATTGTGATACATGTGTTACAGATGACCAAAACTTGGGGTGTTGCGAATTGTGTAGAAGATAGCAATAGATTGTAAGAAAATATAGAGAGGTTGACAGAACAGGTTGTTGATTTTGGAGTTCATGATCACAGTTGCCTAATACATGCAGTCAACAATTTTCAGATAGTTTATTGAGATTCTCAAGAACCGGTAGTTTAGACATAGAAATTTATTCCATTCCAAGATTTAGAAATATTTCCACAATAATAGTAGTTGCAGGACAAAAGTCTTAAAATTAATTCTAATAATCATGAACAAAATAACTGACTTTTTTTGCAAAAAATCACTGTTTCCGAAAGCAATCTGCAATAGTTGTCTAACTTGGGAATTTAAATCAATCAGTAGGGTGAAATTTCACTAGTAAGAATAAGCAGCTCAGATGTCTTCAGTTTCAAGATTAATGTTGCTTTTGAAATTTGCATAAATCATAGTTAATTAGATAAAACAAGTATACAACAATGACCAATAGGAATGGTCCACTGATACCTGAGGACAAACAGGCTGTTAATTTGGGGTGTGTTGATCTCTTTAAAGTTGTGAAGGCAGCCCCCTTTTCTCTAGCCAAAGTGTTAGGGAATCCTTCCCTCAGTCGTCTTCCTCCCCTTATGATCCATGTTCCATCTGGAGAAGATAACGCCTGGTTGAAGATTGCCTTTGCCCTCTGAGCACTTGTAGATCTTCCTATTTCTGGGAGCTGGTAGCCTATGCAGTAGCAACTAATTGTCTGAATCCTTGCGGCCAATGACCATTATTAAGATGCATGACAATACACTTAGAGGCAAGTTTTAAGGAGCTTCATAAAGGAGGAAATTGAGATTAGGATCTGGGGTTTGAATGCACATTTGCCAATGAATGAGTGATTAAGATTTATAAAGAGATCAGGTCTGGAGGACCTCAGAAATCTTAGAGATAGGGAAGGAAGAGGTTACAGAAATTTGGTAACACAGATGAGAATGCTGAAATTGAATTGGTGCTATACCAACAGCCAGTGTAGGTCAGTGAACACAAGCTGATGGTTGAATGGAACAAGTTAAGGCACGGGCAGCAGAGTTTTGGATACTCTCAAGTTTAAAGTTAATGGAAATTGACAGACAGTGGGGAAACCATCAGAAGAATCAGGTCTAGAAATAATAGAAATATAGATGAGTGTTTGGATGAAGTGGGGCTGTGGTGAATTTGGTCAATATTAAATGATGAAAATAGACTCAGTGATCTTTAAAAGTCTCATATGTGGGAATTTATAAAGGAACTTTAGAAGTATGTCCATAGGTTACCCTATATTCAATAGCCTAGTTGTCTTCTCAAAGAAGCTCTGTTGGATTAGGAAACATATGGGTTTCTGGGATTTTGAGTATTCTGACCATGAGAGGCAACCCTCCTGAACTGTCGTGGAATCTCCAGGAATTCAAGATTAATATCCAAGACAATGCTGCCAGTGATGCAGGAGGTGTATCACAGAATCATTACTAAGCCAGGGTCTTTTGTTTTCATTTTCTATTTCATTTCTTTGCTAAACTATGTGGGTGACAGCCAAAATGTTCTGCTTGACTGACAGCAAAAAATCATCCAGTCAGATACAGAAGACCCACTGCAAAAGATGACTACTTAGGGACATACAACTTTGCTTGAGGACCCAAGTGCTGTTGTACTGTTCTGAAAAGGCAAAAAAACATTCTGGACTGAGTAATGACCATACCCATGTCCTAAGAACATCCAAGCTACAGTCCCAACCTAAGTGGGTCATTCTGAAATTAAAAATGTGATTGGCTCACATACCTATTGTGAATGTTTGCAAACAGTAGCCCAGATTATGGTTAATCCACTGAGGTCTAATGCCATCTTTGCAAAAACAACATACAAAGCCAGTCTTGCTGGTCTCGCTATTTAATCTCCAAAGGGACACCACAACTCAACTAGAGTAAGAAACAACAGTTGCGGAACGGGCAGTAATGTACATGTCTTAAGGACCAAGGACTGTAATATTGCAAAGTCTCCAAGTGCACAAATACAGAAAACTAGTAAAGAAAGAACTACTTGCTCATGAGACAAAAGTCACTAACTTTATGACCTGCAGATAATCTATCCCTTTGTGGGAATTCTGCAATGTCTTTGCTAAACAACTTTGGTTATTGTATTCGCCTAGACTACAATTCAAGAGTGCAAACATCTTGCTTCTTAAACCTGTACCATCTGCTTTTCAAGATGAGTCAGTCATGTGAATGACAAGCTACTCTTGCTGTCTATAAAGTGTGAGAGTGCACTTTTCCCTTTAATTGTACTTTGCTTGTGTGTGTTTGTGTGGGTGAGTGAGTGATGCAGTGTCAGATTTTCAATTTGAATGTGGAAATATGTAATTGTCTTTATTTAAACCCCCAAAAATGCTTGTCACTAGTTATTCAAATTGTTCTCACACTGGTTAAAAAAAAACTGCACCGTCTTTCTTACAGAAAGCACACGCACTGATTTCTCACAGTAGGTGAAGGGGAAAGGGCTTTCACTTCTCTCTCTTCCCAGTCCATAACAAAAGTCACCTACCACAATTAATCTTTTATTTATCATGTAGGTGTTCTACAATAATAACATTCTTTATACAGTGTATGGCTACGGTCCGCAATACAATAAGCTCTGGTTCCTGAACATGTCGTTGAATGAGAGAAGAACGAAAAGAATGGGGAGAAGTTTGCAAGTTTGTCAAAGTCACTAAATCATGTCTGGAGCAGGGAATTTGCTTCTTAAGTGCATTCCAAGCATACATACATCTAGTGACCTTGCATATTGTTTAAGGTTACCATTACAATCATTAAACATCCAAGATCCAGGAATCATTGGATTGCAAAATGCAATCTGACTAACTGTACCATGATTGGAACTGTGATCCCAAAGAACCACTTTCTCCCTCAAAAAAGGATCATTTGGTTAAATAACATAATTACATATAATGAAAATCAGGTGCTTTAGGGGAAAACGGGACATAATTGCCAACTTAAAAAAAAACAAACTGTGCTTTTGTATTTCCTGTCAATTGGAGGTTTGTGCTTCTCTTATTAGCAAAGAATTGCAGACCTGTGACAAAAATGCGCACAATTATAACAGTAATCTTGATAAGACCGTCCCTGATGGATGAATTACTCTGCTACAAGTTTGGATTAACAGAGTCTGACTGTATCAAAAATCTGTCACCAGCAGCATTGCTTATTCAGACATCAACAGTAAGTAACCATAGTAGTTAGTGACCTTTTCAGCTCATCTACAATGATAATTAGTGTGAAATTGTCCTTTAAAATGTGCAAACAATCCAATTAACTGAAATAAGGTAATAAAATGTGAGGCTGGATGAACACAGCAGGCCAAGCAGCATCTCAGGAGCACAAAAGCTGACGTTTCGGACCGAAACGTCAGCTTTTGTGCTCCTGAGATGCTGCTTGGCCTGCTGTGTTCATCCAGCCTCACATTTTATTACCTTGGATTCTCCAGCATCTGCAGTTCCCATTATCTCTGATACAATTAACTGAAACTTCAGTTTTTAGTATGCTGTTGCAATATCTCATCTGTCCACCAAGTGACAGCACTTCCTTAAATTGCTGAAAATGTCTACTGTTCCCTTTAACATTCCCCTCTCCATTATTATCATTATATTTACCTATGTATTCGATCCAACTTTTGATTACAGTCTTAGCAGAAAATCAAATGCCATGCCTTTTCTGGCCCAAAATAAAATTGACCATACCTATTTCCCAAAATGTAGATCAAGTAAAACCCGGCTAAAAAGCAACCATCTTCCCTCCGTCATAAGGGGCAGAGTGGGTATATTCACTGATGAAAGCATAATGTTCAGCGCCATATGCAACTCTTCAAGATACTGAAGCAGTCCATTTCCACATGCAGAAAGATGTGGACCAAATCCAGATTTAAGCTGGAAAGTGCCAAGTAACTTTCTCGTTACACAAATTCCAGACAATGACCATCTCCAACAAGGAATAAAATCTAACCAGTGATTGAAGTACATAAAATTATGAGAGTCCTGGATAGGATAAATAGTTGGAATCTTTTTCCAGGGTGTAAATGTCAAATACTGGGGGGCATATGTTTAAGGTGAGGGGGAAATTTAAAGGAGATGTATGAGGGAAGCTTTTTGCACAGAGGGTGGTACTGTATGTGCCTGGGATGTACTGACAAGGGAGGTGGTAGAAACAGACATGGTAGTAGTGTTTAAGAGGCATTTGGACAGACATGTGAACAGTCAGGAAACAGAGGGATATGGGCCAGGAGTATCAGATGGAACTAATTTAGAATGGCATCATGGTCAGCACAGACATAGTGCTGTTCTATGTCCTATTCATTTTACTCATCATTCAATGGTATTACCATCACTACATCACTGTCTGATGGTTACCATTGCCAGAAAGTGAACTGGACTAGCCATATAAATACTTTGGCTGAAAAAGCCAGTCAGAGGCTAGGAATCCTATGGCGAGTAATTTACCTCCTCACTCTCCAAAATTTGTCCATCATCTACGTGGTACAAGTCAGGAATGTGATGGCATACACCATACTTGCCTGGACTAGTGCAGATCTAACAACACTTAGGAAGCTTGACATCATCAAGGACAATGCAGCCCACGTGATTGTTTGCGGTTGTGGTGCAAATCTGCTCTTCCACTGCTGACCATTAGTAGCAGCAGACCGTACCGTCTACAAGGGACTGTCTAAATCTGCAGAAATTCATCAAGGCCCCTTAGATAGCACCTTAAACCCCACACCAATCACCATCTCGAAAGTCCAGGGCATCAACGCACTGCCCCTAAGATACACTCTGAAAGCCTGTGATTCCAAATTAACCTGCTGGACTATAACCTGGTATCGTGTGACTTCTGGCTTTGCAAGTTCCCCTCCAAGCCACTCACCATCCTGACTTGAAAATATATCATCGTTCCTTCTCCCTCCCAAAATGGACCTAAAATCCAGGAACTTCCACTCAAGTGACATTGGGGTTCTACCTACAGAAATTGGACAACAGAGGTTCAAGAAGAATGCTCACCACCATATTCTCAAGGGTGGCTGGGGATAGGCAATAAATGCTGGCCCAACCAGCAATGCCCACATCCCACGAATGAATAATAAAATTAAAACTTAAATACTGAAATTTGAACATTCATATTGCTCAGTTGGTTTGCCAAAATAGTTCCAACAACCATCTTGATTTGAATTTAGCCCCTCAGAGAGCCATAGAAATGACATGCACAGAATTAAATTATAAATTACCACTAAAAATCACTTAAGCTTATAATATTAACGCTAGGCATCTTTGCAAGAAGTGCTTTCTCGACTGGGCTTCATGTGAGATTGACATTAGAAATAATTGTTGCATATTCACCAGTATTCTGCAGTCAATTCTAAAGTTAGTCTCACCATGTGGAGGTGATAGATGTCTTTCTCTGATCGACATTCGTGAATCTTAGTTGGACCTTTACAATGATCCAGCAGTGTTCACAATCGTTTTCTGTTAGCTCACAGATAGGACTGAATTCAACTTATCATTGTGGAATTTTGATTGCAGGCCCTCTGGATTGCTACTCTGCCACGGTAATCATGAGATCATGATATTCTCTATATTTCAACACATGCTTATACTGTCATGGGTACTGAGGGTACAGTGAAAAGTGTTGACTTGCATACTTTACAGGCAGATCATACTGTACAAAAGTGCCTCAAGATAACAGGACAGAGTGCAGAATACAGTGTTAGAGCTGCCAAGAAGGTGCAGAGAGAGAGAGATTAACATTAATGTGGAAGAGGTCCATTCAAAAATCTGATATATTGTACAAAAGGACTTCTAGGTAGAAAAAATAACATTTTGTTGACTAATTCCATAGCTTTCTTAGTGTATTCTACATGTTTGGAATATTTAAAGCTAAGATTACCAGTTGCTGGGAAACAGGACCACAAAATTTGGCTCAAGTGATTAATAAGTGTGATGAGAACTATAACCAGAAGTACTTGTGTTCTTGGGTGGAGTTTTAGTAGCGAATGATAATTAGTTTCAAAAGGTCTGCCAAAATCTGCCTACACATCCAAAGACTAGCCAATTGCTCCTGTTGAAAAGTACACCAACATGGCAGCAGTTAGAGACAAATTCAAGTTCAGGTGTGATTCCCCTCCAAGCTGAATTGCCTGCAGGCTGTGGGACTCAAGAGCTGACAGAGCCCATGGAACTGTGCCGAGAAGTCGAATAGTCAACAGTTTCAAGGAGGAAATAATTCCTTTTCCAGAAATAAAAATACATTGTAATAAAAAAAGGATTGTGATTAATTAACATGCCTTCCCCTGCAAGCTGCTAACTCTGATATTGGCTTGGACTTCTCCTTCCCTCCGACTAATCTCACCGAAATAATATTTAGCTTTTGTTACACTTCAGCATTTTTGCTGACTCTCTCCATCCATGTTTGGTGTAATACAAAACCGTTTGCATGAAGGCTCATGTCCTTGAGGGTCTCAAACTGACATCTTTATGCCTGCAATAAATACGAGTAGAGTGCTGTTAGATTTCCAATTACTGGTTCAGTGAGTTACTTCCCACTTGGAGCTCAGTAGGCTCATCACGAAACAGTTCGATTCCATTGACTGAAAGCAGCACAGTTACATGGAATACACAGCACAGAAGCAGGCCATTCAGTCCAGCCTATTTATTGACTACTCAAGCCTCCTCTGACTGTTCATTATTTATCTATCAGCAGAATTCTCCAGTCCCTTCCTCTCACAAGCTTAACAGGCTGTTTGTTGGTGTCATACTGTCGAAAACTGGTCATCAAAATCCTTTACGCAACCTTTCATTACATGTAAACAAAATAATACACAGGGGACCATTCACAACCATTCTGCACTGTTTCAAGAATTAATACAGTAGTATCTGAGCATTAACAGTGTTTTAAATTGGTATTTTTTTCTGAGTGTATTGTGTGTGTGCCTCTATGCATGAAGCCTCCCTTCCCCACAAAAGGTAGAACTAAGAGAACTGCAGAATATGAAATATGAGTATGAAATATCCTGACCAATTGTGCACCTTTCAAGACTAGGGGATACATTTTTAAGGAAAAAGATTTTAAAAAGACATGAAGGGAAACTTTTTTACACAGAGAGTGGTTCGTGTGTGGAACGACCTTCCAGAGGAAGTGGTGGATGCAAGTTATAATATTTAAAAGATATTAAGATAGGTACATGAATAAGAAATACTAGGAGGGGTATGGGCCAAGCACTGGAGGTGGGTCTAGTTTAGTTTGGGATTATGGATTGCATGGACTGGTTCATGCTCCCATACCTCTGTGACACTATAACTTCTCAGAGGTAAAACGGACTACCTAAATCACATGTGTTGTAAGCAATTGTTGCTAATAAATAATAACATTCAAATCAAAAAGTGCTTGAGTCTGACTGCTGTTGGTGCCTCATTGGTAGCCTTTGATCTGTGAGGCAATGGTTTGTGTGTTGAGGTGGTAAATTTTGTTCAGCGTTGCCCGGATCAGCTCTCTGGTATGCCAGTCATGGTTGTGCAGGGACACATTGGGCTGAGATGGTACAGGATTTGTAGGCCTCTGTTTCCTTTGGGCCCTCTTCTCAGCCAGCTGAATTTCCTGTTTCTGCTTGCCTCTTCCAAACTGTCACCCCCCAAAGGTCATGGCCGTGGGTAATGATCTCCCAATTGTCTCTGACTACTTTGTTGCCTAACCAATATTACATACTGGGGCTGTGATGAAAGGTGACAATCTCACATTGCACGCATATCACAAAAACGTATAGTTAGCTCTGGCACAATTAATTTTTAAGTGTAGTTAATCTGCAGCTTTGAGGAGAAATGACTGGCATCTCATCTGAAATCTAAGAACTTTCTCTAGTAGGATTTGTATTTTGTCCTACTGTTCCGATAGAAATATAAGATAATTCTTTGCAAATAAGCTATAACAAATTCTTCATTTTGATGTGTAATATTAGCTCCTGTTCGATCATAATGTTTCAAATGTGGATCTACTTGCTTGACTCAGGATAGGAACATAAACTAGTGATTTTCTTCTTTGTTAGGATGTGCAACCTCTAATTGTGTTGTTGACTGGCTTCCTAGGCTTTCAAGAGTGAATCACATTGGTGTGTAAGTTATATATAGGCCAAATTCAGTGAGATATGACAAGTTTCCTTCCTTGAATAAAGTTAATAAACTTGTTGCATTTTATTTTAACAGAAATTTGGACGGATACATAAATGGGAAAGGTTTAGAAGGATATGGGCCAAACATAGGCAAATGGGACTAGTTTAGTTTGAGAAATTTGGTCAGCTTGGATGAATTGAACTGAAGGATCTGTTCTTGTATTGTATGACTCTATGAAATCAGGTTCAAATTGCAAGTTATATTCCATTGAAATATTAGTCTAATCTAATCCTTTAGTTCTAGTGACGTAACATTTCCACTACCATGCCTGCTAGTCAGGAGCAGTAAATTCATTACTTCAGCTGACAGAGAAAAATTCATGTTGCTGTGTCTTTACACTGACCTGGAAATGCATCCTGGCCCTACAACAATCCCTTATATTAAAATATAGCTCCGGTATTCCAACTGAACATTATAAGAGAATGATGAAGTGTCTAGGCCCGAAACGTCAGCTTTTGTGCTCCTGAGATGCTGCTGGGCCTGTTGTGTTCATCCAGCCTCACATTTTATTATCTTATTATAAGAGAAGATGTTAGTTTGATTTGTTAAGGATATCTCAAATATATGAAGTACAAAGGAGTAAGTAAATATCTCAAAAGTGTCATGGAAGGAAATAGTTTGGAGACAAAACTTCCTTAAAGCTAGTGCCAGCCCTTTAACTATTGCATGAAAAGTCAACAATGGCTCAATCAAAATGTTATTACAGGTTTACAAATTGCTTTGATTGCATCAATATTTTGAGCTAAAATTGTCCTCTTCCTCTTCCTTTTGGGCAATTTAATCTAATTTCCACGTAGACAGATGTCGCTGCTTTCTGACAGGCCTTTTGCTTGTGTTAAAATTCACTCGCAAACTCGGAATTTGACCCTGAAATGATATTTTCTCATTGAGAACTCCTGAAGTTTGAACCTTGTGGAGACATTAACCTGGAGCTGAACTCTAGACGTAATGGACCAAAGGTCAAAAGGAATTGAATCAAGCATCTTAAATGCCTCTGAATATTGAAAACTGTTTTACTTTCCAACCGAAAAGACAAATAGATTTTAAAACCAGATACTTAAACCTCTGTTTCAATCCAGCGAACTATAATATGTCAAGTTTACATCAGCCTGTCAACTATATATCATCTCCTTTACTTTTTGACAGGATCTGGTGTTATATATTTGCACCTTTTGGGAAAGCCCTAATAAACAGCGACTTATTTTTATTCTTTTGTGAAATGCAGGCATCACAGTCAAGGTCAGCCTCTGTTGCCAACCCCTATTAACTTTGAATGGACGAGTTTGCTGAACCATAAGAGTCAATCACATTGTTTTGGGTTTCCAGATACTTTTAGACCGGATCAGGTAAGGAAAGCAGATTTCCTTTCCCAAAAGGACATTACTGCATTTCTGAAGAAGGGTTCTGACCCAAAATGTCAACCTTCCCGCTCCTCTGATGCTGCCAGGCCTGCTGTGTTCTTCCAGCTCCACATTGTGTTATCTCTGACTCCAGCATTGGCAGTTCTTACTATCTCTTACCGAGCCAGATGGGTTTTCTTTTAACAATTGGTGATAATTTTGTCAATAGCATTGCTGAGATTAGCTTTCAAAAAGATGTTGATTAAACTTGAAAGGATTCAGGAAAGATTTATAAGGTTGTTGCCAGGGTTGGAGGGTTTAAGCTATAAGGAGACGCTAAATAGGCTGGAACTATTTTCCCTGAACATTGGAGGTTGAGAGGTTACCTTATAGATGTTTATAAAATCATGCAGCACATGGATAAGGTGAATAGCCAAGGTAATTTTTCCGAGAATAAGGGAGTCTGAAACTTGTGGGCATAGGTTTAAAGTCAGAGAGAAAAGACTTAAAAGGGATCTAAGGGGCAACTTTTTCACGCAGAGGGTAGTGAATGTACGGAATGAGCTGCCAGAGGAAGACGTGGAGACTGGTGGAATTACCACATATAAAAGGCATCTGGATAGTAGGAAGGGTTTAGCGTGGTACGGGCCAAATGCTGGCATATGCAAGTAGATTAATTCAGGAAATCTGGTAGGCATGGATGAATTGGACTGGATGGCCTGTTTTGGTGCTGTACATCTTTATCACTCTAATTCCAGTGTTTTTATTAATTGAATTTTAGAGCCCAAGCTGCTGCGATAGAATTTGAACCTGAGTTCTGAGAACAATAGCCCAATTTCCAATTTTGTAATTTTACAGCTATACAACATTTCACATTAATTATTTGAATTGTGCTGCCGAAAGCCACTAATATTTTCCTACAGAGCATCCACTGGTTATCCTGAGAATCACAATGTCCTCAAATGTCTTGGCAAATTACATGTGGAGTTCAAGTTCCACCCATCACCTACTCACGGTCAATTCAATCCGATGCCCTTTTATTCACCAAGTTTTGAAAGTGTTGACATGGAACAGGGATTAAGCAGTGGTAAGCACATATCCCCAAGACCTTATCAGGACAAACAACCTGGATTGCTCCCTAACTGATCCTACAAGCTATGAACAGCATGGACATATGTCAGAAAACAGCCAGTTCTATGGCTGGGAAACGTACTGTTAGAGGATGAAAAAGAAGGGGAAAATGAATAATTTAAACCTAACCACAGTCCTGGAGCCTGTGATATCCAGGAGACTGCCAAGTGGCTTATTTGTTGTGGTAGGAATTTCCAGATTAATCCCAGCTACTAATGAACAATGTCAATGTCAAACTGTCAAAGAGATTCTACTCTATTGCAGAAATTCCAGAGTCGTTTTCCCAAGCCATGGTAATACATTTTGGAGTTCCGACATATTGCACCACTGCAATATCGTCAAGCAACAATCGTGTGATTATTGCCATACGCGATAACACAAGTGAACTCACTCACTCACTCACATATGCACACACATGCACACACATGTGTGCACACGTGCACATATGTGCATGTGCGTGCACACACATATGTGCACACTCATTTATACACGCACATACATATATAGTACAGGAGTCACAAAAGGCTTTGTCACACTCACTCACTCGCTCTCACACACACACATGCACTCACACATGCGTGCACACACGTGCGCACACACACGCATATAAGTATATGGTACAGGAGTCACAAAAGGCTTTGTCAGTATAATATAGGAATTGGAGATTGAAAACATGAAAGTCATATCCCAGTGGAACAGAACCTTGGAAGAGTTAAATTGTTTGATCCCATAACCTCTTGACATTGCTGAAATTGTTCTGTATAGTAACATTCAAAAGTTATGGCTCCAACATATTTTCAGAATTTTTAAACTCTCAGCACTAGAGCAGATGTTTAAACAATGCTGTATTTTGCAACAGCTGTTATCAGATGACTGTCTGAGGACTGATGCTTCAAACAGTGGGGCAGCCAGAATGGAATGTATAGGTTACATTGCATGACAGCGGGAGCAGAAAGTCCAATAGCTGATGAATAATAATAGGTCTCACTCATGCTGGTTCACACAATCTAGATTCAAGAATTTTGACTTGGTTGGAGAGTTAACTTGAAACAAAAAAGGAAAATGTGAACAAGGGCTGATGTTGTAATGCCCCAGCTCCTTGTATGGAGTAGGAACAAAATATAATCAGTTCAATCAGATTTTCTTGCTACCAATTTTAAACTGGGAAAAATGCCACATGACTTTGAAATGTATGTTTAGGGTAAATTCAGTGTCAGAATATTTGTAAAGCCAACAGACTTTCCAGGCACAGTTAGAAAGCTTGGCTCTGTATGGCTTAACCCTGAATAACACTGAAATTCCTTCTTAATATGTTGGCAACTCCATTTACTTCAGCACCAAGCAGCAACAAAGGCAGGATCAGTAAGAGCTGATAGGTATTCATGAATGATCTAGTTTACTCAGGATTCGCAGCGATATAATTTTATTTGTCTGGCTATTTAAGTGTCTTTACTTATAGAGATTCACATTAACATGAAAGGTGTCCACATTTTCAACAGGACTCCATTTAGAATTGCTATTGGCACATCCTGAACTATTGCATTAAAGTTATATATTTGATGCATTATCCATGCATTATATGGCTCAACATACCTCAAGTTAATTAGTGGCAAGTTTTGATTAAATCCATGCTCTCAGGATTTGAGTTTACATTTTTAATGCCCTGATGCCAAAAAATATCAATAAATGCAAACAACAGTCTTGGCCAGGTTGCCCAAATACTCAGCTTAGTGGTAATGCCAGACTTTAAATGGATATAAAACCTCTAAATGGATCACCATGACAACCACATATACAGGGGCGCACCATGACAACCCTGCAAACAGGGGCACACCAATAACATCTGAGAGAACTCCTTAATTTGAACCTAACTCCTGGCTTCCACCATCCACCACATTCAAAGAGATATAAAGATATTAAAGCGCTCCACAGTACAATTTGATGAAATCTGTACAGTTTGCAGAATCAGTTCAGTTGGATTCATATATTAGATTAAGTATTGATCCCAAAACTAAATAGGGGTAAATAAATTATTAAAATCAATACGTTTACGATGAATGCTGGCTAGTAGTACTGATGAACGTTTGACAATCCTGATGTTGTTGCAATGTTATATTGGTTACCCGGGTTACAGGTTTATGTAGCTGACATTTACAATTTTGAATTCTGGATGTAGCCACACCAAAAATGGGTGTTGTGTGAAAGCTTTACAAAGTGCATGAGTGCCAAAATTGCTGAACAAAGGCAACATTGTTTTATAGTCTCGGTGCTCGGTTGGGATGTTTACAACAATTATTTGCACATCTTTCCACCCACCAGAACAATTGCAGCAAGATGTGCTTTGAACTACCTCGAGCACTTTTCAATTTCTTCCCTGAAGTAAGAATGAATGCTGGTTGCTCTGTGTGAAAACTGCTTTATTTCTCAAGTACCAGGAATACAATGCGAGCAAAGTGTTAGAGTTGATTTTACAGAAAGTAATAGGAGAGTATTTTGAAATAAGTAACATTCAAGATGCATCAGCATGGCTCCAGTAAAGGAGAACTAATACCTGGAAAATTTTTAAAAGTTTTTTTGAGGACCTAATGCATAGGCTAGACAAAGGAGATCCAGTAGATGTAACATGTTTGGATTTCCAAAAGGTGTTTGATAAAGCCAGTTCACACACATCTGAATATTACAATTAAAACCCATTGTAATAGGGTTACTTTATTTGCATGGATAGAGGATTGGCTAACTAATAGAAAACAGAAAGTTGTGATAAAAGGAGTATTTTAAGGATGGCAAAGTAAGCAGTGAAGTGCCACAGGGATCAATGCTGGGGCTACAGTTATTTGCAATATATAATAATAACAGAAGACCTATTAACAATTGTGCAGAGACTGTAGGAACAGAGGTCATAATATCTAAGTAAGATAAAAATTAGGAGTTTGTTCTGTTAGAGGGTAGTGAATCTATGGGATTCTTTACCATGCGGTGCCATCAAAGCTGGGTCATTAATTATATTGAAGGCTGAGAATTATATTTAAGAAAGTAATCAAGAGTTATGTGGATAAGATAGGAAAGTGGAGTTAAGACTGTCAGATTAGCCATTATGTCACTAAATAGTGAAGTAGACTTGATGTGCTAAATGGCCCAATTCAGCTCCTACATCTTGTGGTCTTGCGCTAACTGTACTCTTGGATTTGGCGGTCTGATTCCGAGGATGGTAGGACTAATGAATGAAGGAAGACTGGATTAGTTAGGACTATACTCAGTGGAGTTTAGGATATGATCTCATAGAAAGTCAAGGATATAAAGGACTGATGTACTATCTTATTCCAAGATCACTTGAAACATTGTACTTTATGTTGCTCTGGTTGTAATCTGATAGTTTAACATCAGCCAAGATACTTACGGACCTGTGAATCTAATGTTTGCATGTAATGGTTACTACAATAAATATTTATTGGAATCTTCAATATCACAATACCCATGCCTAGTTTCCTGTGTTACAAGGAATAACATACAAACTGCTACACTGGTTGAACACTCTGCTAGAGGCAACTGTATCTCATAGTTAGCGATGATGGCCAACTTTAAAAAATACTCTAATATTTTGGTGACAGATGTTTCTGAAACTAATTGAAAACTAATCAACAGAGAAGTCAAACGTTAATGGTCGGCACAACATCGTGGGCTGAAGGGCCTGTTCTGTGCTGTACTGTTCTATGTTCTATGTTCTATGTTTTTGAATCTTTCAACAACAGTAATTTCGGAAGTACAGACAACTTCAGCTCTTTAGATAAAGCATCAAACACTAAATAAACAGAACAAATCTCCTTTCTGATTGGCTTGCAAGTACTTTCAAACTTTCTATCAGTATCTTACTCAAAGAAAAACAAGGCTGAAGTTATGAGTATGACCAACGCTAAAACTTACAGATCTGCCCTAAAGAGCAGTGAGTGTTCTTTCTCTCTCTCTTTAAAAATATTAACATGAGAGGCCACTGATCCAATTAAAACACAGACAATTAAATGGTCTTGAAACCATGGTAACAAAGTGCTCCTAGAAGAAAATATGATTAAAAAACTCTTTAAAAGTGGTTTTATGCATTTAAAATGTTTACTATCTCCAAGCATCTTTGTCTGCAAGTTTATTTCTCCAAATTGGTGCAAAAGTAGAAAAAAAGTGCTGGCCTGACATTTCACTTCTTATTTGGCATTAATGCTACATGCAGGCAGAAACCTATTACTACGACCCTGTAGTTCTTAAAGGAGCAGCAACAGGTGAAAATAAAGGGAAATTGAAGCAAAAAAAATGAAAAGAAAAATAAAAGAGAAACAAAATAAGTAAAAGGAATAAACAAACACTGCTTTGCACTCTATGTCTGAGATAGAACAAAGATTTAATTAGCATATAAAAGGAAGGCAAACATCTATTAATAGACTGGGCATCTAGTGATACCTTTACTGAATTAAATCTGTTCAAACAACATATGCAATTCTATTTGACAGACCAAATGATAGATAAATGCCAAGAGAATTTTTTTAAACATTCTGGAATTAAGAGTCTTAAGATGACCATGAATCCATTGCCTAATGTCAGGAAATCCCATTTGCTTCACTGATGTCATATAGGGAAGGAAACTGCCATCCATCCTTACCTGGTCTGGCCTACATATGACGTCAGATCCAGAATAATGTGGCTAACTCTTAACTGCCCTTTGGACAATGAGGGGTGGGCAATAAATGCTGCCTAGACAGCAACACACACATCCTGTGAATGAATAAAACAAAAACTTCTGGTTCCCATTGACAAGCAAGTGCCTTATTGAATTAACATATCTGGTCATGCAATGGATGATCAGGAAGATCCAAAAGAATCTGGAAAGAAAGACCATCTCGAGGTATGAAATAGCTTCAGGATTAACAGATTCCAACTAATGTCATACAAATAGCAACCCCAAGAATCTCAAGAAGGTTCATTGAGTTTGTGATTGTCTCTGCAACAATTGTATTCTTTCAGAAGGATCTTTTAGTCAAGAAGATAACCACACCACTGATGCAGTACTCAAGAATGGATGCAAATATGGTGCAATGATTGCTGGCCAACATTAGACATGTGATTTTGGTGTATCTAATGCTATTGTAAAGGTGAGCAAAACACAACTAACAGACCTAATCAGTATCAGATGTGCTTCATTACATCTACCCAAAAGGTGTACAGCTTTTCATGATGTCTGTAAAACATGTAATGCAGAGTGTTAATGAGCACCCATTTATAGGAAATCTCATTCCAAAAACCAAGCCAGAACAGAAGCGAGTACAGAACATGGGTGACCAACAAGATGATACAATACCACCAAATTGGCACTAAAAAGTGCGTTAAGAAGGAGTACAATCACTAACATATCAATGAGATGTAATCAAGTAAAAGACAAATTTTAGAAAATGATCGAACTTTCCATGTTATTAATCACACACCTTGTTGACTGTACAAGGTGATCAGAAGCTCCTACAACCATTCATGTCAATTGTCTTGGCAAGGCAGAAATGACATGTTTTAAGGGCTAAAATGAACACAGGAGGTGGTGCTAACATATTACCACAATGCATCGTGACTAGCATGTGCATCAGTAAGTAGCACTACATGATGCAGCCTGTGAAAGAACATCTCACGATACACAACGGTTTTTAGCACTGCTGCCTCACAGTGCTGGGGATCTGGGTTCGATTCTACTCTCAGGCGACTGTCTGTGTGGAGTTTGCATGTTCTCCCTGGGTCTGCGTGTGTTTCCACCGGGTGCTCCAGTTTCCTCCCACAGTCCAAATAGGTGAATTGGCCATGCTAACTTACCCGTAGTGTTTAGGGATGTGTAGATTAGGTGCATTAGCAGGGTTACAGGGATAGGGTAAGGGAATGTGTCTGGGTGGGATTCTATTCCGAGGATCAATGTGGACTTGTTGGGACCAAATGGCTGTTTACACACTGTAGGGATTCTATTAAAAATAGATTACCAACTACAATGCATTACAGGTCTGCACTACAGGCCCAATACACAAGCTTAGCTATCTTCTATCTGGTAGATTACAATAGTCCAACAAGGTCATATACACAGAACTCATCATAGTCACAATTCATTAGATTCAAACCACAATGCTGATAGACTGAGCTGATTACTCAATTCACACAAAGACTAAGGTATTTCTCTTGATTCATAGGTTGACTGTGAAGTTGAAGGTATTCTCAAGATTATTCTGTTAGACTTTGATCAGGGCTAGTATGAACAGTTCCATCAGCATCTGCCAAAGATGAGCGACTTCAACAGTGGCAAACGATCACTATCCAGAATTGAAGATAATAAAGTGTGAAGCTGGATGAACACAGCAGGCCAAGCAGCATCTCAGGAGCACAAAATCTGACGTTTCAGGTCTAGACCCTTCATCAGATCTGATGAAGGGTCTAGGCCCGAAACGTCAGCTTTTGTGCTCCTGAGATGCTGCTTGACCTGCTGTGTTCATCCAGTCTCACATTTTATTATCTTGGATTCTCCAGCATCTGCAGTTCCCATTATCACTCAAGAATATTTGCTCAGTTTGGCTACACAGACAAACTTCGTATCTCAGTGAAGTCATTTCTAAGGGAAAAAAAGCCATCATGCCAAATGTATTACACTAGGATATCATGCCCATATTACACCAGGAACATATGTATTCAGCACACAAGACAAGCCAGCCTATGAATCCTAATACTGGCCAGGGATCAGTCGGGATATTCAATGACTCATGAATGCAAATGAGATATGTCAAATATATCAACCTCAGCATTGGAGAGAGTCTCTACATCCACATGATGTTCTACGAATCCTTGCATGAAAATGGAAACAATAGCAATAGATATATTTACATTGCACAGGGATAATTATATCCTTACCATGCATTCCTTTTTAAAGACTCTGATTGTTCAACTACTTAGCAGCACAAAGAACATGACTGTCTCTCAACCAACAATGGTTATCTTCAGCTTACTCAGTATTCTGGAAATGGAGACTGTCTGACAACAGACCATAATACACCTGGTACACTAACAGCATAGTGACCCACATTACACTGTCAACCCATTGTTTAGTACTCTGAACCAAAGATCACAAACACTGCAACCAGCCACAATAAGTTGCCTCCTTCACTCAATGCTGACAGGGCATTTGTAGCACTCAGGAATCCCTCATAACTCACACTCCATGCAACTGTTTATTGTCATAAATGTAATCATGCATGGAGTTGACAATTAAACAAATTAGGCACACTCCATTAGCCTGATAATATCAGGCCAATTTTATCTGATGGAAACAAACTGTTAGAAGCATTAATGATGGGGTGAGGAGATTAAAATAATGGCTTGAGACATTTTTTCTTTCTTTTCCAGTGTTCTTACCTACTCCATTGAGATAACGGCTTCGGTAGAACTTTGCCATCTTAACTTAGTGGTCGACATTCTCATACCTTTGTGCAAGTCACTGAGTTTCTTCGTGATTTGAGTGCTGATCTAAGGGAACTCAGGGGTACATCTTTCATTTAATCAGCAACTGGTTACCAGTCACTGTTGGCATCTGGTGCCAATGGAATTGTCTCCTAAGGTTTGTTTGCAGGTTCTGGCAGTGATCATCCTGTGAACAGAGATAAGCCTGTGCATTTACTCTCTGCAGTAATTAATATTTTTCACTATCACCCATTTTAATTACTTTATGGTTGAGAAGTCACTTCAGAAAAGTGAAATTGCCATTTCCAGAATTGGACAGAGAATTCAACAGGATTTTTATACCAATGCTAATGTTAAACATGCTACAAACAATTGTAATTTTATATTGATGCATGTTTGTGTAAGTTGATGCAAAAATAAGAAATATTATTGCTCCCAAAACCATAAGAGGAAAACAAACTTGCTCACAATTCATCCATTTGTGCAAATAATGCTGCTGAAAATCATGTCTTATAGATATAGTGACAAAAATAAAAATATACATAAACCTGAGCTATTAGGGGAATGTCATCTTGACTCTCTGATAGTACAGCACTTCCTCAGTACTGTCCAGTAAACTATCCTTGAAACTATGTTATCGTGCAAAGATGCAAAGTATTCTTTGTATTTTGCGTGCTTGTGCCATGTACTGTAAATGAAAATTCACTCTGAGTCTTTTTCAGTTCCTCAGCCATTTCCTCACCTCCTTCCTCAAATTATTAGGCAGCAGTTTCAAACCTGTGACTTCCAGTAACTAAATGGACAAAGGCAGCAGGGGATCACACTACCTCACTTGTTCAAACACATAATTCTGACTAGGATATATTATTATTCCTTCACGATTACTGAGTCAAAGACCTGGAACTTCCTCCATAATGTCATCTTAAAGGGAAATGTCTGTTCTTGTGCTACTGATCACTGACTATGATTTGTCACTGACTGTGACTGGAAGCATGAGCCTAACTTGCTATTTGAAGCATGTTCACAAATATTGGAAATACTTTTAAACTTTCATCATGGGATGTGGCTGACATTAGTGAAGGATTTACAGCACATCTCTGGTTGCCCTTGAGAAGGTGTTGACCAGCTATTTTCTTGGATCACTACAATGCTTGGGGCATAGGTATACCCATTTTGCTGTTAGAGAGACAGTTCCAGGAACTTGTTCCAGAGACAGTGAAAAAATGATGTGAAATCAAACCAAGATGGTGTATGGCTTGGAGGGAACTTGATGGTCACCATGGGTCTATGTATCTGCTGCACTTATCCTTCTAAGTAGTGGAAGTCACGGATTTGGACAATGCTTGGACAATGAGAAGCCTTGCTGAGTTATTGCATCTTGTATTTGCTGCACAAAGCAATCACTGTCCATCAGTGGCGGGAGGCTTCAATATTGAAGGTGGTGGATAGATTTCTTCGTCTCGGCTGATGTTGAGCCTCTTGAGAGTAGTTTTAGCTGCATCCATGCAGACAAGTTGGGACTATTCAAACTCATACCTGACATATGCCTTGGAGATGGTGAAAAACTCTGAGGACTCAAAGTGAGTTACTCACGACAGAATTCCTAACCTTTGACCTGGTCTTGTAGTTATAGTATTTTCTGGTTGGTTCCAGCTCAGTTTCTAGTCAACTGTAACCTCTTGGAAGGTGAAGTGGGAGATTCAGTGTTAGAAATGTCATTCAATATCGACAGGTGGTGTTTAGATTCTGTCGTGTTTGAGATGGTTGTTTCTTGACATTTTTGTAGTACAAATGTTAATTGCCACTTATTAGCTCCAACCTGGAGGTTGTCCAGCTCTTGCTGAACTCGTTCAGTATCTGAGAAGTCACAGATGATGTTGAACATTGTGCAATCATCAGTAAGCATTCCCATTTCTGACTTTATGGTGAAGGGAGGTTATTGATGAATCTGTTGAAGATGATTGGACCTATGACACTCCATTGAGGAAATTTTGCAGGGATGTCCGGGGACTAAGATGATTGACCTCCAACAAGCAATCTTCTATTGTGACTCCAACTAACAGAGAGTTATCCTCTGATTCACATTGATTCCAGTTTTATTGGGGCTCTTTAATGCCATACTCAGTCAAATGCTGCCTAGATTTCAAAGGCAATCACTCTCACCTCACCTCTGGAGTTCTTCGGTCCCCGTTTAGATCAAGGCTGTAGTGACGTCCGGAGCAAGTGGCTCTGATGAACCCAAACAAGATGTTCATGAGCAACTATTTACTAAATACTGTGGAGGACTCCTTCCATCACTTTGGTGACGATCAAGAGTTTGTTGAAAGGGCTTTAATTGGCTGGGTTGGGTTTGTCTTGCCTTTTGTTGACAGGACTAACTTGGACAATTTTCTACCTTACCAGGTCAATGCCACTATTATTGCTGTAATAATACAGCTAGGCTAGGGTTGCAAACACATTTGGAGCATATCTTCAGTACTATTGGCAGAATGTTGCCATGATCCAAAGCCTTTGCAGTATCCAGTGTCTCTATCTGTTGATATCATGAGAAGTGAATTGATTTAGTTGAAGATAGATATCTGATACTGTGTGCATCATGAGGAGGCTGAGATAGATCAGCTAATTGGAGCTCCTGACAGAAGATGAGTGTGAATGCATCAGCCTTGACTTTTACACTGATGTGCTGGGCTCCCCCATTGTTAAGACTGTGCGTATTTGATGAGTCTTGTCCTCCTCCTATTAGGTGTTTAAGTGTCTAACAACATGCATGATTGGATGTGGCAGAACCACAGATCTTAGATCTGATCAGTTTGTCAGATTGTCAGATCACTGAGACCCATCTGTTACGTGCTGCTTCTACTATTGGGAACATAAGTAGTCTGAGTTATAGCTTCAGTAAGTTGAGAATTCATTTTCAAGTATGCCTTTTGCAGCACCCTGCATGACCCCCTCTTCATTGTACATGGATGGAGATAAACTGGCTTGGTGGGAATTGTATACTGGGGATAAGCTTGCTCAGGAGGTTACAAAATGTGATTAACTCCAAATCTTCTGGAGCTGATGGCCTGCTGCACCTCATGGATGCCTATTTCTAGTTTTGTTTGAAGTCTGTCCCATTTAGCAGCATGCAATATGGCTTTTATAATTTTTGTGATAATTCTGTTCTTTTCAGAAGTATTTTGGTTTGAAATTTTAATTACAATCCAGCCCAAAATGAATAGAACGAAATTCTCTTCTGCCCTATTGACCATAATAATGTTACATTAAATGGAGTGGTCATTTCCACAAGAAGGGAAACAGAAAGTGATGAAGATGAACAATTTGGATGAAAAGGAAATCCCACTGGTGAGAAAAGCAGATGTTTTTCAGGGTAGCATGCATGGAAAACATGTGATAATTAATTTAACACTAATACAAAAGGAAAATACAATGGTGTTGGAAACCTGAACTCAAAACAGAAAGAGATGATGGGAACTGCAGATGCTGGAGATTCCAAGATAATAAAATGTGAGGCTGGACGAACACAGCAGGCCAAGCAGCATCTCAGGAGCACAAAAGCTGACGTTTCGGGCCTAGACCCTTGAGGGTCTAGGCCCGAAACGTCAGCTTTTGTGCTCCTGAGATGCTGCTTGGCCTGCTGTGTTCGTCCAGCCTCACATTTTATTATCTCAAAACAGAAAGTATGGAATTACTTTTCAGATCTGGAAACATGAAACCTTTCACATGAATGACTATGCTTTGGAACTCTTGTAAGGTCAATGGCCTGAAGTGTTACATCTGTCTCTCTCTATAGATGTTACCAGACCTACTGAGTGTGACCAGAATTTTCTGTTTTTACTTCTTACAGGCCATTGTATCAAATCACTGATGGGGAGATGTTGGTGATACTGTTAGTCTAGAAACCCAGGGTGTGGGTTTAAATCACGCCACGGCGGCAGATAAAATTTAAATGCAGTTAATTGGTAAATCTGGAAATTAAAGCCATTTTGAATTTTATTGGTAGCCATAAATGATCATCAATTGTCATTAAAAATCCTCCCAGTTCATTAATGTCCTTCAGGAAAGGAAATCTGCAGCTCTTCGCTGGTCTGGGCATCATGTGACTGCTGACCCACAGCAATGCAGCCTACTTTGAGATGTCCTAGCAAACTTTTCAGTTTGAGGGCAGTTAGGGGTGGGCAACGACAGTTAACGCTGCCACAGGGAGCAACAACCCATGGAAACCTTTTCAAAAAGTTACTTTAAAATCAACTGTTTGTGAAATTCGATTAAAGATAGAAATAAATAAATATAACCATGTGTTTTTTGTGCGTGCATCTCTGAGACCGTATTCTAATTATGGGAAATTGGCATTAACAGATCATCATTAATTGTTGGTTTCTGCTATTAAAGCAGATAGATTAGAAATATTTTTCTATGATGAGGGAGATTTAACTTAATATATTGACATTTCAAAATTACGCTAAATGAGCCTCTAATAAAAATCGAAAGAACTGTGGATGCTGTAAATCAAGAAAGAAAACAAAGTTGCTGGAAAAGCTCAGCAGATCTGACAGCATCTGTGGAGGAAGGGTAATTGGATCCGAAACGTTAACTCTGTTTTCTCCTCCACAGATGCTGCCAGACCTGCTGAGCTTTTCCAGCAACTTTGTTTTCGTTCATAAATGAGCCTGTATCTACATTAGTGAAGGATGATTTATTTGGCATCAACACCCAAACATCTGTTAAAAGAACACGTAGCAATTGACTACAAAAGTACATCATTGGAAGGGCTCCAATTTCAGTGGAATGAGAACAAATCCATCCCAAAAAATTGGAAACTTAATTGGCCAGAAAAACAGTAAGGGAAAAATGGGCTAGATTTAATGTGGAGATGTTTCAGGTGCAGTGAAGGTACTTTCCCACGAGGGTGAAAGGTAGGGCAGCCAAAGTCAGAGCTCGTGGCATGACAAAAGAGATAGATAATAGAATGAAGCAGCAAAAGGGTGCATTTAACAGATGTCAGGGAGAAAACTCAAGTGAGAATGAGACTGAATATTGAAAGTTCAGATGAAAAGTGTAAGAGGAAATAAAAGATGCAAAGAGAGAGTATGAGAAGAGTCTGGCATCAAATATAAAAAGGTATACAAACATCTTCAAAAGGCAAATAAATAAATAGAAAAAGAAAGGGATAGAATTGATTAGTGACCGAAAAAGCGCTGTGCAGTAAAATACAACAAGCATTTTTTTTAGCCAGCACCTTAATCCACCAGCTCTCTCGATTAACTGGCAATAAAGAAGTACCCTCAAATACTGCAAAGTTTACTATTTCATTGCAATTTTCACAATGCCCAAGCAGTCGGTTAGGGTGAGGGAGAAGACTCTCTGCCAGTAAGTTTTATTTAAGGCAAAATTGCTTTATTATTAAGTAATTTATGCTATAAATAACTTATAAGATTAATATCTATACCCTTGCTTTACATTTCTATTACTTAGTGTGTGTTCTGCATTGATTAATGGACCTCTTGATCAACTGAAATATTTGATCAATAGGTATCCCATAAGTGCCAGTTAATAAAATGTTTGCCATAGACGGCATGGCTGAAGTATTAAATGAGGGCCATGCATTTGTCCTTACCAAGAAAAAGAAGCATCCAGAGTCATTGAGGAGATAATTGAGATACTGAATGGATTAAAAGTTATTTTGGATGAAGTATTCAAAAGGTTTACACTCATTCAAGTTTGAAGGACCCCATGATCGAATATGGTACATCTGAGAATACTGAGGAGAATGAACAGTAGAAATTGTTCAAAAAGGACTAGGAATAACCTCAATGATTATTAGCCAGTTGGAAAAGCTTTTAGAGAAAATAACTGGGGTCAAAATGAAAAATTACTGAAGCAAATATGGGTAAATTGTAAACAAGTCCTGCATGAGAATACTGGGCAATCTTAAGGGTATTTGGAATAAAAACTGAACTTGAACCCTCTCGGCACAAATGTTGGGGGTCAGGGAAGGTTATTTTACAAATAGCCAAAATTAGTTTCATCTGGTGCCAAAAGAATTTTTTCTGTTTTCAGTTGGGTGTCAAGATATAGCACCTAGAGAAGGATCAACAGAAGGAGGTTGTGGACAGGGTAGTTCAAGACAGGAAGTCATCTGATGAAATTCCAGAAATGTACCCTGTCAGAATTATTTTTTAAATCAATCTGTTTGAAAATGTATATGAGACATCACTGCAGGCATGATATCTTGAGATGGGGTTGAACCTAGGCCTTCTGGCCCAGAATTAGGGACATAACCACAGCCCCAGAAGATTTAAAAATTGGTAAAATGTCACTGAAGAAAATAATAAAGAGGAGAAAATAAACTTTGAGGGTGAACTATCAAGAAATATTATCATGAACAGTAATTGTTTCTTGGAATACATAAACAGGATGAAACAAACCAAACTGAACACTGGCCCAGTGAGGCTTGGGAAGTGATAATATGAAACCAGCAAGTGGCGAGAAGTTGAATGAGTAATTTTCATTGGTCTTTGTGATAGAAGGCACTGATTCCAAAAATACTAAATAATCAAACAGCAAATGTGGTTGAGGAAATAAATACTTCCACTATCACTAGAGAAAAAGTACCAGGGAAGCTAATGAGGCTGAAGGCTGATAAGTCCCCCGTTGCTGATGAGTTGTACCAGAGGATATTAAAAGAAGCAGCTTCGGAGATATTGGATATCCTGGTAATGATCTTCTAAGAATCCTTAGATTCTGGAAAACTCCCACAGGATTGGAAAACTTTCTACGTAATGCCAATTCAGAAAGGTATGGAGATAGAACAGGTAACTCTGGACACGTTTGCTTAACATCTATTATTGGCAAAAGTGTTTGAGTCTCTGAGAAAGGATACAACAGCAGGCCATTTGAAATACACAACATGATGATGCTGAGTCTGCATAGCTTCATGATGGGGAAATCATGCCTGACAAATTTATTAGAATTCTATGAGGAGAGAACAAGCTGGATAAATGAAATGGAGTCAGAAGAAGTAATATATTAGGATTCCAAAAGATACGCAAAAAGATACTACATGTAAGGCTACTTAGTAAGATAGGAGTCCAGGGTATCCAAGGTAGTACAATAGCATGGATAGAAGAGTGGCTAACTATAGAAAACAGAAAATTGGGACAAAGGGGGCATTTTCAGGATGGTACCTAGTGAAGTGCCACATAGAATGGTGCTGGGGCCACAATTACTTACAACATGTTAATGACCTGGCTGAGAAAAAATGAATGCACTGTCAGCAACTTTATGAATGACAAAAAATAGGTGGAAAGACAAGGTGTCTGCAGAGGGATATAGGCAGGTTAAGCAAAAAACTTGGCAGATGGAACATGATGCGGGAAAATTAGGTTCTAGATTTTGGCGAGAAAAATAGAGGAGCTGAATATTATTTTAAATGGAGCAAAGCTGCTAAAACCTTCTACGCAAAGTGATATGGGATTCCTTGTGTGTGAACTGCACAAAAAACTAGTATACAAATTCAGCAGGTATTAGGGAAGGTAAATGGAATGGTCGATAGAGAAGCAGGAGCTTGGAAGAAAACATGGGTCTGGCAGCATCTGGAGGAAAGGAGCACCTTAGATTCCAGCACCTGCAGTTGCAAGGTAAATGGAATGTTGGCCTTAATTTCAGAGGGAGTGGAGCACAAAATAAGGAAGTTATCTAAAATTATGTAAGAGATTAGCTAGACTGCATCTAGAATATTGTAAACAATTTTGGTGGCCTTACTCAAGGAAAGATACACTGGCATTGGAAGCAGGCTAGAGAAGGGTCAGTAGATTGATTCCTGGTATAGAGGAATTTCTTTCTGAAGAGAGATTGAGCAGGTTTGGCCAGTACTCATTGGAGTTTAGAAAACTGTTAGATGACAAAAGATTTTCAGGGGACTTGACAAAGCAGATACGGAGAGATTGTTTCCCTTTGTGGGAGAGTCTAGGACGAGAGAACATAGTCAAAGAATATTGGGTCACCACTTAAGGCAGAGATATGGATGAATTTCTTCTCTCAGATGGAATCTGTGGAATTCTTTACTCCAGATGAATGTATAAGCTGTGTCATTAAGTATATTCAAGAGTGAGATAGACAAATTTTTAATCAGAGAGACAATCAAAGTTTGGGGGAAAGTGAAGGGATGATGGCCAGATCAGCCATGCTCTCATTGAATGAGGAAGCAGACTTAATGGGCTGAATGGCCTACTTTGCCCCATAGCTTGATGGTCTTATGGACATGTTATTCCTTAGCCACTGTGGGCCATCTTCTTCTAGCTACAGTTAATCAAAAATCGAGTGACAGCCACACCGACTCCTCTCATTCATTTCTTAACTGGTAGCTAAAGGGAAATGCTGACAAATGGCTACAAGTTTTCATTCTGGCCTTGTTTACATTGTGGGAGAGCAGTTGAAAGACAGGAGGGCAAATGATAAAAATAATTCCCCCAAAAATGTTGAAGTTCTTGGTATTAAAATTAGAATTGTTACCAAATAAGCAGATGCTGAGACAATGGAAGAAGAATTCTACTTAATTTTTAACAAAAGTATACCTGTTTTAAAAATCCATCTCAGTCAAGGTCCATTTTTAGGATTTTATCTGTTGATCTTTGCTATTTGACACTGAGTTTATTAAAGGATTCTGAACTTGTCAGAAATAAAGGTCAAGATATACAAACAGACAGAAGCACATTCCTGGAATTGAATTGTGTCATCAAGACAGAAATGTTTTCATCATGAAAGGCACAGGACTGAATTTGAGAAGACGTTAGGACCCACTTAACTTGTTTCTCTAGACACCTGAAGAATCATTTGTGAGAACTGCAGGAAACAGGAACATCAAATGAAGCAGCCATTAAATCACCCGAAAAGAAAGGAAAACCAAGCTTTAAAATCTTCTGCATGTTATCAGACGATGTTTTGAAACATCCTGGGGCATTCCTTTATGCTCCAAAATGACAGGATCCTGGCAGGTTTTTGGAATGTAGTATTATCTGGTAGAATATTTTGGTGAGGGTTGTCAAAATGTAGGTAGTTTAGTGGGACTAGTTCACCTCAGAAATTTTTGGGTGCTGATTTCCTCTGTAGAGCTGCAAAATGCAGGACTTTACATGAATGGAAAAAGATATCCTAAATATGTCAGCTTTGACAATTATCTAAGTGCCTCAACAATGGATGTCTCAAGCTTATAATGTTTTGAAAATGAGGAGTGTCTGTTCTTTTTTGTCTCCAGGACAATTACAGGAAGTAGGCCAAATCTAGAGACAGACTAGAATTTGGCTAAGAATTTTGCTCTGTGGTTAAATTGGCACTGATATCTGAGGTGAAGTCATGAAGCCAAAAACGATACGAGGACGCTTTGAGTGTGAAAGTGTGGGGGGTACTTTTTAAAACAGAACAGCTTACTAGATAGACAATTTGTACAATACACTAGAGGTGAGCTGACATTTGTTTAAGTAAGTAAATGACAAATCTACTGCTGGCTTAGGCTTCCTCTGTAAATTAGAAAAAAAGTTTACTTTAAATATCTTATTCAATAACTCATGCATGGGTGCTCAGATTGTGGTATAACCTCTACCATCTGGATCTATTGCAATTGTAACTTATCAGTGTGTTCCTTTCACATAAAATGAAATAAAAAGCCTACCGTGAATGGCAGCCATGGACAATTTACGGAACCACCTGCAATAGTAGCACAGGAGGCTTTCAAGTTGCAGTCCTGTGGTTGTGGGTCCGAAGGCCAGCCCATATTTAACACAGAGCCTGTACACAATCATGTTACCAAATAGTGTGAACCTCAATGGATCAGATCCAACGCTTATTACTGCTATTCTCAAAAGTACTTCCTAGCAGGGAATGGCCATTAAGATGACGTTTGAAGTATCCAGATACTTCCAGGTTTATTTGAAACCAGAACAGTGGAATTCAGTCATTACCAAAGTCTTGAACACCCCGCTCATCAAAAATAGACTATTCTGCACCAGCACAAAAGCAACATCGCATTCCCTTCAGAGACTGAGAAAACTTACTTACCATGACAAAATTTGTTGAAAATTCAATGTATTTGATGAATATTCCATTGCTAAGTGATCTTAAGGGGCAATGGATACTGTCCCTAACCAGAAGTGCTGAGTTTAAGGACCAATCAGGACCAAATGGCTATAGATCTTGTGTTCACATTGTGGCCAAATAGATTGATGGTCAATGTGCAAATCCTTCCAATAAGCCTATGGATGGTAGTGAGAGTGGGAGAGACACCTGATCAGCTGTACTTGATATGGAGTCGCACCCCTCAAGTTGTAGCCTTTGACTTTAGGCTAGCAATATTATCAGGAAAAATATGGTATGGAAATTAGACTTTCGTAAGTTTTTTAGTTGCCTCAGGAACCTCTAGATTTGGAAAGCCAAGCTTTAAATTGTCAAGTTTTAAGTGAATAGTTGAATTACAAGTTGAGCTGTGTTCTGTTTCCTGGCATCATTTACAAGCTCAATTATCCTCCGACAATCCTGGAGTGCAGTTCGAGTTTAGATTCCTCTAGGGCCTGGAGATCTACTGGCTAAAAGAAAAGACAACCCAGACACAGATTTGAATAACTTTCTAACTGTTATCCTTATACTCAATCCACATTTGGAGACAATGTGTACCTGTAATATGTTTCACCATCTCTTCTTGTTTTTAGCAACTATTAAACTCACCATTTCTTTAACTGAAAAATCTCAAAACGTCTTTAAAATATAAATATCTTTGGCTTAGAAAAATATTTCCCTTGAGGAAAGGGATACTTTTTCAAATTAACCTTGTCACAACCAACTGAGAAAGTGGTAGAATTAAGAAGTGGGACTATTATATCCTTCAACACCCAAGGGCAAAATCATTTGGAGGTATCCCGTGTGGAACTGCAGTAAGATGGAGGAACACTTGCCCAGGGGGCAATCATAAGAGGATCATCGCATTTTTGACAAGTGCTTTACACCATTTGGAAAGTTACTTGTTCAATTCGTTCTGGATCCAAAGTGGATTGTCTCATGCTTGTCTCAAAATGTCACCTCAAATGTTTCTCTTTCCACACATGCCAGACATGTTGAGTGTTTCAAAGACTTTCCGTTTTTAGTTATATCCAGATATGAAGAGTTAAATTACATGGAGAGATTATACAAAGTGGGTTTACGTTTCTGGAATTTAGAAGTATATGCTGTAGTTTGATTGAAGTTTACTAGACTTGTAATTCAGAACCCCAGGATAATGTCCTGGAATGTGGCTTTGAATCCCACCAATGCAAATAGTGAAATTTGAATTCAACAAAAATAATGAAATTGAAAGGTAACCTAATGGTGACTGAAACAACTGTGCACAGGCTAGTATCCTGTCACCAAGTTACACTTTATTTACATGTGGCCAGCCAGCTTGGGGTCAGTCCCCTGAAGTCAGGAAATTCTATGAATTCCTTGTTTATATCTGTTAGTCAGGGTTCCCTGATTGGCCCAGGCTAACAATCCCAATTGAGGATCTCATAACCAATAAGATCCACCTGATTCCAATTGTTACAGAGACAATATAACTATGGTTGATATTGTAACAACCCATCTGATTCACTGATGTCCTTTAGGGAAAAGAATAAAAACTTGCTGAGCCAGTGACTTCTACACCCCATGCATTAAAAATAAGTGATTAAGATAATTAGAATGAAAGTATTTACACTGGTTGGGGAACCTAGGTATAGGGGACTTAACGAAAAAAAAAACAGCCAGGCTGTTGGGAATATAATTAGGAATCACTTTGATACCAAAAAGCTGGTAAAAGTTTGGAACTGTCTTCCACAAATAGCAATTGACGTTAGGTCAGTTGTTCATTCTAAGCCTGAGCCTGATAGATTTCAGTAACTACACCTATTAAGGGATATGGGACATAGGCAGATTTTGTGGAATTAGGTCATAGATGGGTCAACATCTCATTGAAAAATGAAATGGACTTAAGGAGCTAAGTGATCACTTCTATGTTTCCATGGCTCTCTTTAGGCATACAGCAGGTCCGTGCGCTGCCAGTGAAGCTGTAAGGTATGTTAGCAGAAACGTCCTCACCGTGGGTGCCTTGTTATGTTCATGAAGTTTCCACTCACCATGGTCTCAATTCTCTACATAAAGTCCCAATGTAAAATAGAATGGATTCCATTGTACAATGGATCACTGTGCAGACACTCTCAGGTTGGCTATCCACTGTATCTAGTGTCTTCTGGCATCTGCCCATGTGCTTACTTACAATCACCTGGGTTTTCCACATCAGTACTGGTATGTGATCTTGCCTCCCCGATGATTTGACGTTGTGGTATCCAATCCTCATATTCAACTTCCTGTACAAATGGAGCTGGCAATGTGTCACATAGGTCAAATTGGTCTTGGGCAATGGGACAAAGTGGATAAAAGCATATGTAGGTAGCGTACTTTGCACTGAGGTCAGCTATACATTTTGTTTATATCAACAGGGATTTTATATTTCATATCATCTGTTAACTGGGCAACTGATGACTTACTGCCCATTTTACCCTCCTGACAAAGACCATTTTCATTTTCCTTAAGGGCAAAGTGTTGAATTTACAAGTGAATTCTTGAGGTGATTTCAATTTTTGATGGTGAATGTAAGGGGGGCATATTTAATTTATAACCCAGTAATTATCCTGTTTGAATTTTCAAGGGTGGCTGATAGTTTGTGCCCATTTTATTCCATTGTCAAAACTTAAAATAACCCATTTGAAAATATTTACTGATATAAATATTTTTTGTGAATTAATTGATTAGTGCAATACGGAGATAATGTGCTGTTTGTGCTTGAATTGTTTTCATACGGCCATTGTGATATATCATTTCTAAAGAACATAGAATTCAAACTATACAAAATCAATTGAGCCAAGATGATAAGAGTTTCTCTGGGCCTCCAGTCTAAAGATTACATCATGTCCTGATGCATGGAGGTAATGCATCAAAAATGAAGCTCTGCTATTCCCGGGCTCATCACAAATGTGAAAAAAATTATGAAACTAAAAGTGGACCCCGTGTATGAATGCCCAATTAATAAATGCTCATACCTTACTCTTATGAATGAGAAACCATATTAATATTTATTTCGAGGATCCAATAAACAACCATCTGCTTGCACTCTTCAGGAGTTCCTCAGGGTAATGTTCATGACCCCATCATCAGCTGCTTCACCAATTACCTTCCCTCCATTATAAGATCAGAAGTGGGGATATTTGCTGATGATTACACAACATTAGCCACTCTTCAGATACTAAAGCAGTCCAAGTTTAAATGCAATAAGTTCTGGACAATATCTAGACATGGGCTGACAAGTGGCAAGTAACCTTTGCACCACATAAGTGCCAGGCAATGACCATTTCCGAATAGAGACAATTCATCAACTGCACCTTGAATATCAAGGGTGTTATCAATACAGAATCCCTACTATCAACACCCTGGGGGTTACCATTGGCCAGAAAATCAACTAGACTTGCCACATAAACACATTGGCTGCAAGAGCAGATCATAAGTGAAGAATACCATAGTGCGTAACTCACCTCCTGACTCCACAAAGCCAGTCCACCATCTACAAGACACTAATCAGGAGTGTGATGGAATACTTCCCACTTGCCTAGATGAGTGCAGCTCCAACAACACTCACGAAGCTTGCCATCATTCAGGACAAAGCAGCCCGCTTGATTGGCACCACATCCACAAGCATCTACTCCCTCCACCACTGATATCCTGGATAGCAGTGTGTAGCATCTACAAGATGCACTGCAGAAATTCATCAAAGATCCTTACACAACACCATCCAAACCCATGACCACTTCCATCTAGAAGGACAAAGTCAGCAGATACATGGAATACCGCCAACTACAAATTTCAATCCACTTGGAAATATATGGAAATCACTGGGTCAAAATCCTGGAATTCCTCCATAAGGATATTGCAGGTCAACCTTACTGTATGTGGATGGCTGCACATCAAGAAGCCACCTCACCATTACCTTCTAGGGCACCTAGGCACAGGAAATAAATTCTGGCCAGCCAGTGACACCCACAGATGAACTAAAAAGAAACCATATCAATAGCTATTTTATATTATACCGTATTATGTTCTGACTTACATACAAATCATGATATGGAGGTGCCAGTGGTGGACTGGGGTGGAGAAATTCAGAAGGCAGGTGACACCAGGTTCTAGTCGAACAGGTTTATTTGAAATCACAAGCTTTCGGTGTGCTGAATTTGCCAAGTGAACAAAGGAGTAGCGCTCCAAACGCTTGTGATTTTAAATAAACCTATTGGGCTATAACCTGGTGCCACATGACTTCTGACTATGTATAAATTAGCTTACAAGTGTACTCAGGAATGAAACCCATTCTTAACCCTGGGACTGCCAGTACTCAGGATCTGCAATAATCTGACTGGTTAACTCAGTTTATGAGAAAATGCTCATCAGGTTTCTGTACTTAACAAAAATAACTGTTTCTTGCAAATTGTGTCTAATCAATGGTAGAAATAAAAAAAATTCTATTTTGATTTTATAGCTTGAACTTTTCCCCTTTTAGAATCCCATTGTCACAGACAACAGACTGATACTTGCAAGACATGGATGTAGGGTGGAAAAAGAAAAGCGTTTGGGAAACTTAGTTTTCTAGCACCAATCTAGACCAAGATTTGATGAGCTATTTACTTTCAGTTTCTTCCAATTCTTTCGTTTGCACACTAGTGCGCTTTCTCAATCACTGGTTGAGAATTTAGCCCTTTCATTGACACTGAAGGTGATTTTCCAGTCTTCCTTTCAACAAGGAAGGTTGCAGAGGAAGGTGGATGGAAGAGTGATAACTTTTATGAGAACTTTCTAGTATCTCCATACAGGGGAGAGATATAATGAGAGACATTCAATCGTTTTACTTTGTAGACTGGGTGTTTCTGCTGTACTGGCTCTGCACATGTCATGGCTATCTGATGAGAACCAGTAAAAATATTGATGTCAAGCAACTGTTGCCTAGTTCAGAACCCATTGACTGTGTTCTGTCTGATTTTGCTATCAATGTTCCAGGACAAAAGCTGCATTGTATATTACTCACAATGTGCTCTAGTAACAACATTTTTGAAACTCCTGCTCTCTCATAGCACAGTATCCTTGGTTTAAAGCAGTACCTTCCCCTTCAAGTTCATAGTTCAAAACAAAAGGAAAAAAAGTGTGGCTTTGCCAAACTCTTGAAAAAGACTCTGATCATCAATGTTTTATCCTAGAGATAGTAGGAACTGCTGATGTTGAAGAATCTGAGATAACAGAATCTGTGGATGAACACAAAGGACCAGGCAGCATCGGAGGAGCAGGAAAGCTGACGTTTCGGGTCTGGACCCTTCTTCAGAAAATGGGTCAGCTTTCCAGCTCTACACTTTGTTATCACCATTTTATCCTAGTTGTATTTCTCAAGAGATTAACAGGAATTAATTAATTTGCAGATGATTAAACATTTCATAGCCTGTTTCAACCAATGTCTGTAAGCTGAACACGCAAGCCTATAAATGAATGCTGCAATTTGCAAACAAATATCTAATACATTTCAGGAGAGGGAAGAACTCACATACTTTAAATGGACTAAGGCTACAATTAAACTAGTGACCAGAGGAACTTCAATGGAACGTTGGAAGTGTTTGTCCAATGTTGGCGACAAAAAAAAGCCACGGTGACTTAAAAAAGAAAGTGCAGATATAAATGAAACCAACCTGGGCATTGTGTGCCAAATTTGATTTTATAATCTTTTATAAGATTAATTTCTAATTAACATTCCTGCCCTTATTACTGGATAAAGCTAGCTGCCCTTTTAGCTTTGATATTTAGGATAAAGGTACAAGTCTCAAAAGATTGAAGTTTCTGAATAGCGAACCTTCTTTTCCTAATTAAGACAGCTTCACCTGACTGTCTGCGTTTGGACCTGTCATAACAGGGAGGGAATTTTTTGTGGTCTCTCTGGTATGTTGTATGTTGCTGTGAGCCCAAATCAGGGCTTGGTTCCTGCTTGCAAACTGTTCACATTATCAAAATTCCAATTAATTGTTTTTTTTTGCTGACAGATGCATTGAGGGATGAAAAAGTAAGCATTATTTTTAATTAATCTTGGGGAATGGAGGTGAAGGCTCAATGAAGATTTATTGTGCAGAGCATCATCAGAGTTGCTCACTGCCGAGTCACAAACACACATGGATAACCATTGCTGTCTTGATCCTGGGCTACCATTTTATAACTCTCTACCTAATGCCACCTTTGGAGCCGTAACATCACAATTACCCCAGTAGTTTAAAGACAAAACTCACCCACCACTATCTCAGTGCACTAAGAATGGGAGATAATAGTGGCTTTACTAGATTTTCACACATGCCAAGAACAACTTTCCACCTAGTCCAATAATCTTCTGAAATATCTGTACTCATCTAATTCTGATCTCTTGAACATCCATTGCATCAGCTTTTGGTTGTTGCACCTTCATTACTTATACCCTAAGCTCTGAAATCCTCTCCCTAAAACTCTTTACCTCACATTCTCCTTAAAGTTCACCTGTTTAATCAAGCTTTTGGACATCTGATCAAATATACTTCCTTACGCGGCTTTGAACCATATTCTGATTTCTAATGTTTCCTCAAAGTACCTTGGAATGTTTTACTACCTTGAACGTGTTAAATATAAGTTGTTACTTCAACACCAGTTTTAAAGTAAGTTTAAGCTGAAGGGAAGATTATTTGTGTACATTTTTCACAGCAGTAAAAACTAACTTAGTTTTCCCACAGGCTATGAAGAAAGTTGACATAGTCAGAACTGAGAATTTCCTTTAAACCTTTGGCAAACAAATCATGCAGTCCGCACTGGGCATTCATTCATCACAATATAGCAATGTTTTGACAAAACATTTTGAATAAAAGTCAAATCAAAACAATGCTTTGACTTGAGCAGACAGGGAAACAGGGCAGGAAATCCACAACTGTTGGCTATTAGCAGGCTATCAAATCATCATGTGATGAGGTTTATATAAATGTTGAGATTTAAATTGCTTAACTCTGCAATCAATTACTCAATTTGTGGTGCAGCTAAAAGCTAATGTGAGAGAAGAGACAGCTCTTACTGTTCAAAAATGTGTAAACAATTACAGCAAACCACAATTATAGAAAAAGTATAGCTCTTAAAGCCAATCAAGAACAGGTTTTATCTCAGATAGGAATCTGAAAGCCAGAGGAGCCTTGCTCTCAGACCAAAGTAAAAGACCGGGTGATGTTAAATGAAGCGAATATTGTTACTTAATTCATTCATATGGTGACAGTCAACCAAGGATTTCTATTCCTAGTTTCCTACATTTGCTAGTTAAAGGTCAAGTTGTAGCAGACATAATTTATATTCCAATCCTTTAATTTGTTTTCTGATAAGTGGTTAGCAATAGGCTTGTTTCTCAAGTGAAATAATATGTTAAGAATTTCCCAAATTACCTGAGATAAAATGAAAGTGCAATTACCCTAAAGCCAGCAACATTTGCTTCCAGAATTTGCTCCCATAAAACTACCATGTTCATGATAATACTGCACTTGGGTAAAGGTTCCAATCAGTGGTGACCAGCAAATTAACAATTAACTGCCTGTGAAGAGAGAGATGAGGTTATAACATTAAAAAAATGGTTTCTTGATAAATCTGTAATTGGCAATACAGCCATATATCATTCAGCAATAATGCCATATTTCTAATGGATTATATTTTGATCTATGTTGCTCATTGGTTGAATCTGATTGGCATAAAAATCATGCACTGCTCATTGATTATTCACTAAGTTTGTGGGTTTGTTTTACATTGCATGTCGTTTGAATTTGCATCTGGCTTTTAGTAAGAGAAAGTCCTGGAATGAATTGGGGGAAAGCGGAAACTTAGAGAAAATACACTTGGTGAGATTTCTTGATCTGAAGGGACAATGCATAGGATGATGATGACCTTTGTTTTTATGAACTGAGAAATGATGGAGGATCACGTAGCTTGAAACTTGGATATCGAACATGCATTCAGTTTCTTTGATATTCCTCACAAACATAAATATTTTAAAATTAAAATATCTTCCTGAGCATCGTACTTTGATATTCCAGGGCCCATGGTATTGTTCTGAGCATACGATTAAAATTCACTGTACTTTTTGTCAATCCTTGGCTGAGTTTTGAATAGCTCATAATTGTAGGGCTTCATGGGACAGAGGTGAAGTCAGCATCACAACTCACTTGTCCTCCTGCCAGAGGGGGAGTTGTGCAAATATAGCCAGAGTGAGTAAACACCCTGAAACTTTATTGTGTGGTCATTGGAATGTTATATCTTCAGTCTGCCTTACTTCCTTTTGATGACAAGAAGCATAGTTCAGATAAACTTAATCAAAACCATAACACTAGCATAGCAGAAACGGGATGTGTTCCTTTGTGACAGTTTGTTACAACAGAAATTACTTTGGGGCATCTCTTGACATTATTCAAATAAACTTGATGAGTTGGCACAGCATACAATGGAAATAGAGTGGGATTCTGGCTTCTGCAGATGGCATCTCAGAGATTTTCCCAAGGATGAAGCTATGTGAAAGGGCAAATCAGTTTCTTTCAGCCCCATTCCAGTTCTGACCTTCTCCAAGTGCAGTTTCTCAGGCCTCATCTAATTCCATTTGAGTAATGTCGGCACAAATGCCTGCATCTGATGATTTGTGAGCTTTTCCCAAGAAGAGGGGTGCCCCTATACATTTTTCACTGAAAGCCAGGATTGGAGAAAAGAATAGTCCCTTTCACAGAACCACACAGTTACTCCAATATGCGGATGTTCTTAAAGCAGTTCTGTCTGAAATTATTTATTACCTTAGAAATGTGGTTTAGGAAGTCAAGCAAAGAAACCTGCCTTTAAGATATATTGTGTACTTCATGAATAAATACAAAACAGTCACTTCATTGGATTTTTGTCATGGAACATGTTTATAATCCTTTACCAGACTGTTTAGCTGAATGCTTTTCTGAAGCATTAGTTACATAGAGAGCAAGTAAGTAGAACCACTTTTTTGTCTTCATCCCTACCATTCACGTAGTCGAACTGAGTAACTTATGTACTTAATATGTTTGCAATCTGAATTCCACCCATCGTTGTTTTCCACATCACTCCATTAAACACTGAGTTTTTTTTTACAAAACTGAATTAATGCTTCAGTTTCTAACTGTTTATTCCTCGGTGGCTACGTGAGGCCATCTATCAGGTATACTAAAAAAAAGAAAAGTTTTCATCTCACAACTTTGATTTTCTATTAATTTCCAGGTTGACTGGATATCCAGTCCATCAAAATAAAAAGCATACATTTGTTTCTGCAACATCACCCACCTTCTATGCTCATTGAAGCTTTCACCCATAAATCTCTCAACTTTGAGTGAGACCAACTCAGCGCTCCCCAGAATGCACTCATTTCCCTCTTACTTCATAATCGTCAGTTTATCCAAAACTCTGCTGGTCTTTCCTATCCCACATCAAGTACCATTCACCCATCATCCTTAGTGATTTGCTATCAGTCCTAATTCACAATTGCCTCAAATTTTATATTTTCACTCATTGTGTTTAAATCCGTCCCTGGTCTTGTCCCTTACTCTCTCTTTAATCAACACCAGCTCTATACAGACTCAAGACTTCTCTTGTACTTTGATATTGGAACAAAGCACCAATGCTTGAAGGCACGTGTGGGAATACGAACATGATTTAGTCATGTTAAACTATTATTTGTATCAACACATGAGAAACAGATGCCTAGCCACAATCAAAATGACAAAGTATCATCAAAAATGGCGTCAAGAACATTAGTTCAACATAAGCAGCCACTGAAAGAGAACATAAGAACATACAAATTAGGATCAGCAGTAGGCCACTTGACCCCTCAAGCCCGTTCTGTCACAGTTGATTGGATTGTGACCTTTAACTTCAATTTCCAGCCTATCATCTTTGAGTTCTTAATCGTAGAATCTGCACCTGCTAAACATTATTCAATGATCCTGCCTTCACTGCTCTCCATCGACTCAGAACTCTTAAGAGAGAAGAAACTTCGAATCTCCATCTTTAAAGAGGTCTCTTATTTTGAAACTGTGTCTCCTAGTTCTAGCGTCTCCTGAAAGGGGAAATATCAATTCAGAATTCATGCAGGCAAGCCCCTTTAGGATCTTACGTGATTGGTTTCCGGCAGAGACAGAAAGAGCTGCTTAAACTAACAATCTGCCTCTGTCTTTATTGGCTGGCAAAGTGATGTGCTCACTGTGGGGGAGCCTATAAAGCTAAAATCAGGATCATAATCCACCTACAAATCCAGGTCAAATACGTTAATGTCACATTTCCACCTCCATCCCTATGAAAAAGCCAACTTGGATGCAAAGAATTGCTGATGATGATTAGCAGAGCTTATGTCCTATGAAAGTGTTATCACTTGACTTGAAAAGAAAATAAATAAGTTGTACAGTTCATTACAAATCACAGATGTGCTGAAAAAAACTAGGAACAAGCAAAGATGCAGAGAATTTAAGGTATCTACTGTTTATACTTTCCTAGTGTGTATTCTATAGACCCTTATTTTCAGAATATGGTATCCAGAAGTTTTTAATTCCACGTACAAAAGGAACAATAGACAACATAAAAAGGGAGAAGTCAGTTCCAGGTCAGGTGCTGCCAATATTGGAGGATGTTGTGGATATCAGAGGTCAGTGATAAGATCTGTTATTGATGGAGGCTATAGATTGGCTGTCATCAGACACATTTTGCTGTAAACGCTGATAATTAAACTGTTAATTGTGTCTTTTCTTTTGGATGAAGTTATTATTGATCCCATCAAAGCTGTCTCTTAACACAATGACAAATGATTGCCAAGGGGCCACATTATTATTTATTTCGTTTTTAGCTTCCAGCTATTCAGAAGAAGTCTGATACTCCTTGATACTCAATGCAGAGAAAGACAGGAGCTTTTTTTGGTATTTATTTGCACAAGGACAACAAATAAAAGAGACAATTTTGTCATTTTTAAAAACAGATTTGTTATCATCGTCTCTTTGATTAACTCAAATTGCAATGTTTCCAAATGGATTTCATGCTACGAAATTAATGTTGGTAATAGAAGATAATCACAAAGCGTTACTGAGTGCTTTGGACCCTGGCATTAGGAGTGAGGGCAGATTCATGTCCCCTCCCACTACCCTTCCCCACTGGGCAGTCTCCTATTTGGCCACCGGCAGGCCTACCATCTAAGTGAAGGTTGAATGTGGGCTGTCGGCACATAAGACCAGCAGATCTGAAGCCTCACCAGTGCCATCGAGCTAGGAGAGCATGGCTGGTGTAAGTAGGACATTTCAATCCTCCTTCAAGTATAAAAAAAAATGAATTGGCTAAGGATCAGAGCAGAAACTCTTTCAAGGAGATCATTTTGGTGTCAACAGGCTGTACTTCCTAACTGTGACACACTCTTTGGACCATGAAGCAGTTGATAGTTCCTTGGGTTTCTGCAGGGGACCACTTTAATTAAGTAAACAGCTTCCTATGTTGTCATGGCAAATTGGGGGTGGCCCCATAAAATTATGTTTATAGAGCAATTAATAATGCAAATTGAAACCGATCTGCATCATAGTTTGCTCTTGGGAAAGTACTTTGTCAGGGAGACTGCAGTAGGGGATTGTTCCAATCCCTTCTAGTTTATTGGCATGTCTACCTCTCAACTCATCACCAGTAGGGTTGTACCCTATCCTTCAAGTTTTGTATTCAGCAATAACTGCTGACATCCAAGAAAGCTGCCCACAAAAATCTGATGCATTTTTCGCATAGAATTCACCTTTCCTTAAATTAATTTCATTCTGTCACTAGCCAGTGAGGATCATTTGCATTCAGCAACAATGACACCATTGAGAAGGCTACGCAGCCAACCACACTGAAGGATTCTCATCAATAGCAAACCAAGAAAGATGAACCAAGCTTTTCTCATTCTCCTTCTAATTGTAAGAAAAACAAAAGTAAAGATTGGGACCTGTACATGCTTAACTTGGAAGCTAAAATATAATAAATAAAAATTTTTAAAATATATTATTAAAAGTTAGATTTTATTGGGGATGTTCACAAATGTTTTATTTTCAGATTTGGAGATATTGTTTTTAAGTATTTGCCATTAAATTTCATTCAACAAGAACACATACAGGAATAATAATAACATAAAGACAAGTAGACATTCATGTCCAATGAGAGAGTCAATTAGAAATCAAACTGCACTGGCTACAACCTGAAGAAGAGCACCAAGTATGCAGGAGGCAAGTGTTTGAATCTCAAGTTCAATATTGCTACGTAACCTCTTGTTCCTGGTCCAGGACATCATAATAAGCAGTCATAGCTTTCAAACATGTCTCTCTTTGTCATTCAGAAACTGCACATTGACATTAGTCATTGGCGTTTGGAAGAACACATGATGATCTTATTGAGATACATATCAGGTCCAAACAGAACTTGACAGGATAGATGGTGACAGAATATTCCCCATTTGGGAGGGACTAGGACTTAGGGGATACTGCTTATAAGTAAAGAGCCTTCCATTTAAGATGGAGATACAGGGGAATGTTTTTTCATAGAGAGAGAGATATGAATCTA